>NC_138160.1:116427683-117627683 GCF_964165515.1 Mesoplodon bidens
CATTTCACCATGCAATCGAGATTAAACATTATTGAGATACTTTACTTGTTTTTTATACGAAGCCTTGAAATCCAGTGTGTATTTTACACTCACAGTGCGTATCAGTGCCAATCAGCCACATTCCCAGGGCTCAGTAGGCACTCGTAATAGCCTCAATAGATAGCAGCTTCCATATGGGACAGCACAGTCCTACCTGGATCTCAGGATGACACAGAGCTGAGCTCACAGCCAAAGCATGATAGGCATACAGTGTGACTGAGAAATAAATCTCTTCTACTGTTTTAAGGCATCAAGGTTTGGATGTTGTTTGTTCCTACAGCATCACCTGGTCTATCCAGACAGGAACATATCCTAACTCATGTAATCATTTTCCTATGGATGGACATATAAGTTGTTTCAGGTTTTTCACTGTCATAAAAATGTGTTGAGAAACATCCTTATGTGCATTTCTGGTGCTCATATGCAAGTTTTTCTCTGGAGTAATTACCCACGAATAAAATTATATGAACACATTTTAACACATATGTCTAAAAAGTTGTCCAGATGGACTTTACAAATTTTCACTTCCATCAGCAGTATCTGAAGGTAACTGTTTTTTCCATGTCCTTACCAATATTTGATATCATCAAATTTTTCATTTTAAAAGTGTTTTTTATATTTACCTTTTGATATTATACTTGACAAAATAGATAGCTGTTCTTTTTAACATCATAAATATTTTAATCTAATTAAAAACTTTATAAACCTTGATTTTAAGTGGCAGCATAAAAACATGGTACAGATATGCAAAGTTTATCTAGCCATTTCCTTAGTTTATTTGACATTTGGGTTGTTTATAACTCAGGTTATACATAACATAATGAACATCTTTGTACATTCAACTTTTTCCACAGTTCAATTATTTTTCCTTAGGAAAAATTCTAAAAGTGTAAGTTTTGGGTCAAAGGCCCATAAGCTTTGTTTTAGGTTTCTTGATATTTGCTAACAGGTTTTTTTTTTTCTCCAGAAGAATTGTATCAATTATACTCCTTTAGGGAAATCTCAGAATTTTTATATAAGATATATTGGGCATTTAGCATGTGCAGATGCCCTCAGATGCATTATTGCACTTAGTGCTCACGAGGGTGAGCAAAGGGGAAATGACCTGTCTGGGGTCACATGGTAGGTAAGGGGCAATGCTGACCCTTGAACCCAGCTTTGAACCACAAGTTTAGGCTTTTTGTTTGTTTTGTTTAATGCTTCAGCTGTGTCCTTTACACTGCTGTTGAAAAATAGTCTTCTACTTGATCTTTATTCCAGCCACCACTTGTCCCATTAATTAATTAATTAATTAAGGTCTCCAAGTAGAGAGAAGTAGTATTAACAATGGCTTCTTTCTATGGGAAAAACCTCCTCAGTGTTTGAAAAAGGGGATGTCAAGCTATAACTTCAAGGTGCCAGGAGAGGGCACTGCTGGCCCATAATATGCTTTAGAAATAAACAGAAAAGCTCTCAAGAGGAGGCTGACAGTTTTTGTGATGGTTTCCCTATGAGAGAGAGAGAGACCTTCTGGTGAAGGAAATTAAACTTTTGTTTGGCACACAGAGCTGTTTTCCAGTGAGACTCATCGGGGTTCTTTATTCAGGTGATTTAACCACACAAACCACCTTGTTTCAAAATGAAACGGGAGTCACCATAAGGTGTTTTAAGTGGAAACCACCACAGGTATTTCTTAGGATAGTTCTCACCATCGCAGACAAGAGTGAAATGCAAATGGAGAAGTAGGGCTAAACGCAAAATTTCCTTTTCGCATGCAGTCGAGTTGAGTGTGTCAGAAAAGATCAGAAACCATCTCTGGACATTTTCCCAGTTTGTTCTTTGGACAACTGTTGATGTTCTGTAAATGTTCGCTGAAAGCAGGTTTGTGCTCACTGAGGAGGTACAGAGCCGTCTCTTTTCTGCTGCAAAATCTGAGCTCTATTCTTGCCGGGACTGTGGCCATAGTTTTCCTGATTGGTTTTCCTTCCACCACTGCCACATCCTCAGCCCCACTCCTGTCCCACACTGCAGCCTGAATGGACTCTCTAGGAAAGACTTGGATCCCATCACCTCTGTCCTGAAAACCCCATAGTCATTCCCCACCACCTTTCAGATAAAAGTCTTTGCATGTCTTACCCTACTTTCAAAATCAAGCCCCCCCCGACTTTCCCAACCCCATTTTATGCCACTCTTTCTGCACCCCTCCTACTACTGTGTTCACGCCACACTGAACTTCTTGCCTTCCCCCCCCAACATGCTTTGCCCTTTAACATCTCCATGCTTCACACCTCTATTCCCTCTGCCTGGGAAGTTCTACACCATTTTTTTTTTCAACCTCTCAATTTCCTGCTCATTCTTCAAAACCCAGCTAACAAGTCACTTCTTCCTGATGTTCTCTCCAAATCTCCAGACACAGTCACTTCTCTGTTGGTACTCTCATGGGTGATTGTAGGTCTACATTGTGCTGCTGTTTCTCATTTTGTTTGTCCATCAATACCTCTGTACAGAGAGCTCTTACAGGAAAGGGACCGTATTTCACACATCATTTCATCTAAGCTTAGCTAAGTTTATGCCTGGCATGTAATAGATCCTCAATCAACTATTATTATTTGCATTTGCATTTGGATAGAGAGCCTTTCCATAAACTTCAGTAATCTGGCAACATGCCATATATATATCATTATAAAATATTTTAGAGGTTCTAAGCTGTCATTATTCATAATTTTATAATTTCAGACTTGAGATGGAAATGTGTGTTTGTTTATGCTTACTTTTATGTCTTTCTTCTGGGTGATTTTATTTGGAAAGAGGATATCTGAGGCTAGAATTTGGACCAAGACCAATCTTTTGGCATAAGTTTCTTGACAGAGATGTAATTTCAATGAAAGGAGAGTTTCTAGTGGGTAAGAAGGGAAACTCGCTCCAAGTATTTAACAGAAGAAAAAAGAAAGATTAAAGTGGAGAGGGAAGCAAGGATCCTTGAAAGCTGGTTTGTCACACTCTAGGGAAGGGGAGATGGGAGATAACATGAGTGAGTTAGGAAGGAGAGAGAAGGGTGAGTATGGGCATTTATTCCTCCTCCTACAGCTTCTATTTTTGCTCCCACTGGCAGGAATTAACATTGGTGAAAGTCAATTGCCAAGTTTCTACCAACTCCCTGTATTCTTTCAGATGGTAATGAGTTCTGAATGATCATTACATCTTGAAATGTAGAAGGTCACTAAAGGGAACATTATTCACTCAGAGATCTATGGAGCTTGTCACTTCACAATGTACACTATTTTAATGAGTCTTGAAACTCTTTGTACTGGTCCTATACGCACACAGAGAGTTAAAACTAACAGCCTGTATAAGCATATGCCTGCACGTGCACGCACCTGCAGACATGGGGCTTCACACATCCACTATCCCACATGGGGCATGACTCCATTTTCCTATTGAGGGATAGAGTTCTTAGCTTGAGATGAACCATCTGTCTACCAAATGGTATTTCTACTGCTTCAATCACATCTCCAATAATCACTTCCCCTAAATACATTAGTGGGAAATGATGTAAAAAGTAATTAAATGTAACTATCCATTCCATTAGAAATTGATGATATCTGTGTTTTATAAGTTAGAGACATGTAGGAGAAAATGATTATTCTTAACAACTCATTGCTACAGAAAGATCTCTTCATTGTCGCATACGATTTATCCTAGTAAGAGGAGTATTTGAAAACTTGGTGGTTCAAAGGAAAGCAGTAAAGACTTTAAATCAAAGAGATACTTGGAAAAATAGAGGAGACAGAGATACTAGGAAGCTGATGATAAGGGCAAGTAGAAAAAAGGGGTTATGCCAGTGAAACTTGCTTCTCAGCTTAGGGAAATTAAATACAGTCTAGAATTGATTAGCATAGCCTCGATGACCCATGAAAATCAGGTAGACATTTTGGTTGTTAGAATGTTGGCTTCTGACTTAGCCAGACACAGTGTTTCTCAAATTTCCATTAACCCACCTATGAAAAAGCCCTTCTTATCCTAAAGGAAGTAGATAGAATCTTTGTTCATCACTGTCCATCTGGTTCAAAACCAAACAAAGAAAAGGGGGCACTCCCTTTTAATTGTTTGGATGTTGTTTTTTGGGCAGACAAAATATTGCTCCTTTATTTCTTCAGTGCACTATTCACACAAACACATACACACTTTTTTCAGCAAATTTTATACTATTCAGGGACATAAACTCTGAGAAAACAACTACAGAAAATGTGTGTTAGGAGGGGAGTGTGTATGGTGTGAACAACTCTCTCTTTGTATGTACAAGCATGTTTTCCTCGAGTGTTTTTTTTGGGGGGGGGCTTTGTTTTTAATTCTCAATCATAAGTAAAATTATTCAGATACACATGAAAGAGGTATTCTGGTAATAAGGCATATTTGGAGTCATAGCTTGTCACATTCTCCATTCATTCAAAATGTAAGAAGTCCAGGAAGGCTAGTAGATGCTTTCTCAGGCTAAATAAGGACTCTGGCTGAGTGCCTCATGGAAACAAGCAATTGGGCTGGCAGCTCTGCATATCACTTTGCTCTTTGGTTATAAAATAAAGAAAGAAAAGTTGACTAGTGTTCAAAGGGACCAGAGATGGATAACACATACAGCAATATTTAGCTCTGTGTAAAGCTCACTTATTCAAGCACACGAGAGAAAAAAACACTATGGGGTTTATGAGAATAGTCTCTAGGATTGGTGAAAGGTATATTATTCTGAAGGTACAGGGGAATAGCAAATATTTGAAGATAAATTACTATAGGAATCAGAAAAAAAGTTTAGAAAATTATTAGACTACCTTATAAGATGCCAGGAGATATGGCCTCTGTGAAACAGAAGAAGAAATCCTCAAGGATGGGATAAGCTAAAATGAAAATACAACATAAACAAAATAAGGATTTCAGGGATGATAGAGAAAATAAAGATAGAAAGAGGTTTCAGGTAAACTAAAAATGCAGAATTAAATCTACATTGGAGACATCAATAATGAGAAATTGCAAAAAAAAATCAATATACTTTAAAACATGTTTGATAATTAGAAGAATGGAACAAATATTAAAATGGGAGTGATAATATAGAAAGAAAAAAACAGACATCCCACTTAAAAATGATAAAAATTTCTGAGGAAAAATCCAGAATAATTTGCATTGAATTGTTAAGAATGTAAGCAAAGAAAATACTGCAGTTTTTTTTTAAAGGAGGTATTTTAATAGGAAGGTCTCACAAGGTAGGCGGAGACAGAAGTTACTACATTCCCACATAGAATCAATGAAAATGACTATACCTAATATAAACCTGAAATTAACTATTTTATTTATTGTATTTATAAATAAAAAGAACATGATTCTGCAAGCATCCTTTCAGATGACACACAAATGACCCACAAAGAAACATATGTCTGGCTGGCCCGAAATTTTCTTCTGTTTTTCTGATACTAAATAACAGAGGATAAGAGAACAAAAATTTTGAGGGGAAAACAGTGAGCTCCAGTAATCCATAAGTGAAAGCAATAGGAAAATACTCTAAGACACACTGATGTTAAGTAAGTGTACCACTCACAAGAATAAGTGTGCCATCCCATTTTAAAAAAAACCCACAACTTGAAGATATAGCTTCAATTGGTAAAAAGAGTCTTATAAATCAAGAATTAGGACAACATGTATAAAAGCACTGTAATTTCTGCTGCATTTGAAGATTCTGTTCTAAGGAAATAATTTTATATTCTACATTTTATTTTTCAAAGATATTAATTGAAACATTATTTCTTTAAGCAAAAGTTGTAAACAAGCTAAATGTTTAACATCATAGAAATATCCAAATGATGGATCATTATTCATTCATTAAAAGTGATATTTAGGAAGAACTTTAAGGATGTGAGAAAATATTTATGACACAAAGTTTAATGAAGAAAACCTGGTAGGAGTTTGTGTAGAATAACCTTTATGATGTAAAAACCACCAAAGAAAATAGATTAGATGAAAATATAATGAATGTCAACTGTGGATGCCCCTAAGGAGGGGGATTAGGATTCAGCTTTATACTTTTGTGCAGTTTCTAAATTTTCTAGGAAGACCTTGAAGGTCAGGATGGAGCAGGCAGAAAGAATTATAAAATTTTAGAACTCGAAAGGACTTTAGTGATTGTCTACTGTTGTAATTCCCAACCATGAGCCCATTTTAGAACTCCTCAAGCAAGTTTTAGTGCTTCAAGTAATAACAAACTACATTTATTACACATTGGTTGTGTGCTAGTCACTATAATTTCTTTAAATATAATCCCTCCAAGTTTAAAAAGTGTCACACATTTGTTTATTCATCAAAAGGTCAAGAAACTGTATCTCAGGTTTTCTAACAACTGGTCTAATAGCCTTTCTAATTCCCCACACTTTGCATGATCTGGAGTGTTCTCACAGGACTAATGGTTGAGACACTTAGCTTTCACTGGAGTAGATCGTACTCTACTCGGGAGAGGAGAATATGTGGCATATTTTTGCAGAAGGAGACTTGTCATGCAAATTGCTTGGAGTCTGACAGAATTGGCTTTCACATATGACTCGGCAACTTAAAAGCTGGATGATTTTAGGTAAGTCAATTAACCTTTCTGAATCTCTGTATCCTCACAGAAGTGTTCTAAGAATTTAATTAGATGAGGCATATGGAGCGCCAGGCACATTTCCTGGCATATAGATCCCACTTATGTCTACTGACTCTCTCTACCCTGTCACAGAATCTTCAGCATCCACATTGATGGTCCGTCAACACGCTGACCTCTTAATCTGAAACGGGCAGCACTCTGTGCCCTGTTTTCAAACATAATGGGACCGGCTCCCTTTGCCCTGTAACCTGCTCCAAGCGCCCCCTTTTTTTTTTTTTTTTTTTTTGCGGTACGCGGGCCTCTCACTGTTGTGGCCCCTCCCGTTGGGGAGCGCAGGCTCCGGACGCGCAGGCTCAGTGGCCATGGCTCACGGGCCCAGCCGCTCCGCGGCATGTGGGCTCTTCCCGGACCGGGGCACGAACCCGTGTCCCCTGCATCGGCAGGCGGACTCTCAACCACTGCGCCACCAGGGCAGCCCCAAGCACCCCTTTTTATTGCGCCTTCTAACTGGATACTGAGCGCTGCAGTCCCTCTCAGCAGGAGTTCTCAGTGGCATCCTTCTCCCTGTAGATCTGCCTCTGATCCAACCTGTTTCCTTTGCCTCTCACAGTGGCAGCACTAGCCCCTGTGGAGACCTCAGCCAGGCTGGCTAAACCACAGGGAGCGGGCAGCTACCTCACATGCAGGACAGACCTCTCTGTTCAGACCCCAAGGCAATGGCGAAGGAGGAAGGTTGAGTTTGAGCCGTAGCTGGCCCCAGACTACTGCTTCGCCCCTGTCCTCCTCTCATCTTCTCACTGACTGGCATAGACCACCCTGCCCTCCCTTCTGGAGCATTCTTACATCCCCTTGTAGCTCTCCAGGTGGTAGCCATCCTTTAGTCCTCGTTCTGATCTCACTCTGTGAGGAATCTCCCTCTCCCTGGCCCAGCCCACGTCATTCCCTACCTCCCGTCAACAGCTGTGGCACTAGTTACCCGCCTTACTCAGTTGTGTTTGAGAATTAGGACGCTGGTGCCAGACAGAATAGATCTGAATCTTGGCTCTTCCTCTTGTTAGCTGTGTGATCTTGAGAAAGTGACTGATCTTTTCTAAGGAAGAGTTTCCTCACTTGTAAAGTAGGGATACTAATAGTACACGCCCGTAGAAGTGCTATGAAGATTAAATTAAAAAACAGAAAAGTGCCTTGCACATAGCTAGGCGTTTAGTAAATGTCTTTTAAGTTGCTTGCGTTTTTCAAAGTAAGCTCCTATATGACAAGATTGATCATCTGTCCATCCGCTCATCCATCTATCCATTACTTGGGACCCAGAGGCAAACCAGACCCAATCTTCACCCTCAGGAGCTGGCAGTCTCACTAGGGAGACAGAAATGTGAGCACACTGATTATGATGTGATATACCTGAAAGGCTTAGGACTTGCCAACTTCCCCATTGATGCCGCAGCTAAGACAGAGCATTCTCATTTGGCTGCAGTGTGCTCTCTGCCCATTGCTCCTGGCTGCTCACTGAAGCCTCTTGATCCCAGAGAAAAAGCTGGAAGCTATGGCTACACTGAGGTCTGGAGGGACCTGTGCTCTATCCTGATTTCAAGGCCGCAGTAACCTCCTCTTTTACTGTGTGGGAAATGGAAGAACTTTTCACCATAGCCTGCTGGAGCTTCTGGGACCTTGACCAGGATTTTAATCCATCCAAACCAGTTCTTCCAAGCTGCGGGTCAGTAGGCCAGCTCTGGACTTGATCCTAGAGTCAGACAGCAAAGCTTGGCAGTCACCTGATACCCTCTCAACACCTTCCACCCAGCAGATCTGTCGGAACCATCCCCAACAAGGAATACGTCCTATCTTTGGAAGATTTTCAGGGGAGTCAGTTCACGGATAGCCCTTCCAGTGTGAGATCACTCATAAAGCCTCTGAGTCATCATACAAACATGTGAGAGCACACAAATATAGAAACAGTGGCCAGTTAGCTCAGAGGATTACAAAAGCCTGTGAGCCCGGCCTTGGTCGGGGCCGTGATTCCCACGTGAGCCAGCTGGCCTCTCTCCCATGCCTGCAGACCTAATGCGGATTGGGCAACGTGTGGTCTTCAGGGAGCAGGGGAGAGCATGGGCAGCTCTGCAGAGCCCCCATGACCCCAAATCAAAGGCTATATCCTGAATTACCTCTGTGCCTTTACCCATAACGTGCTTTACAATTGGCGCCCTACCTGGCAAGATCCCCGCTGTTCTAGAAAAACATAGCTTATGTGTCCTCCCTTCTGTGAGGTTTTCCCTAATAGACCGTCCATCACCTGATGCTTCTAGTTCTGTTCAACAGGCATTTATGAGGTTCTCTTTTTATTCCAATGTGCGTGTGTCACTGCATTGGATGACATGTGTGCATGTCTCTGTTAGACTTGAACTATCCAAAATCAATGCCATGTCCTCCCTATCCCAGTGCTCAGCATGGAGTTGGAATTAGATGTGAATAGATAGGACCAAGTGACTAGATAAGAGATCCTAATTCCAACCACACTAGTGGGGAAGGCATAGAGCAGCCATCAGCAAACAGCTGAGAGGAATGGAGCCTCTGATAGTCTCCAGGTGAGAGGAGCTGAAATGGGCAGTTTCTGAGCTGAGATGGAAGAAAGCAACTCAGCCCCTTATTGGCTGTTTTCCCACAAGGCTTAGCAACTCTTTTACCTCCTTGCTACCTGGCTTTGCTTTTTTCCTAATTATTTTACTACGCTTTACTATTATTTAATCTCTCAAGCTTATGTACATCTACTGTATCTGTAGGTGAAAATACTATATAATGGTACACCATGGAGATAAGAGTAGATGTAAATAACCTTAAAAGCAAAGATAATAGTAAAATGCAGCAAAATAACAATCAAGTGATGTTTTGACTATGTATTACTTTTGTTTTAACATACTTTATTTAATCATAAATTTATATAACTTAATATTTAACATGGCTGTGTTTAACAACCAGCTTGGAAAAGTCCTAAAAATGTTAACAATCAGCACCTGTGAGGGGGCGTGGGCCGGCTCCAGCCTCATTGTCAGGATAACTAACCCTGATCACTGCCAGGACCACCCCTCCTGGACTCCGCCCACCAAAGGGAACGCTTGGTAGGAGAATCCACACTCCCAGGACTAGAGACTTGAGCCTCCAACTGGCTCAGATACACAGAAAAGCGAAGAAAGTCTGGCCGTCTGGAGAACTGCCAGTCTGCCGTCAGAGAGGTTGGAGACCACGGAGGCTACAAACAGGTCCGTCCTTCCCTCCTCTTGCTAGAGGTTGGGTTTCTGGAGGTCAGGGTGTTTCTGAAACAGAGACTTGTGTTTACTGGGGAGCGCGGTTGAGAACACCACCTGGGAGGGAGTGAAGGCCGCAGGACCGGGCAGGGAGAAGTTGAACTGTGATGCAGGTGCCGTGAGGGCCCCAGCTGAGCCCCTGGGGAGCCCCAGCACTGGGTGGGCTCTACAGGGCTGTTTTGCTCTGAGGCACAGGGCCAGGCCTTTGCAGGCCGCGTCACCCCGGTCATGGGATGTAGGCTGTCCCCGGAGCGGAGGTAGTGTTGGACAGGCAGCTGCCTCTGCCAAGGGCAATGCCTGAGGAGCGGCGTGGCTGTAAGCCGCCCAGCAGGCAACACTCATAGCAGCTGGGATGGGAAATGAATGCTTGGTCTTACAGGGGTCTGGTCTGCACGCCAACCCTCCCTTACACCAGAGTGGGCCCCAGAGCAGCATCAGCTGGAACTTGTTAGAAATGCGAGTTTTTAAGGCCTCAGGGGATGGGGCCTAGCAATCTGTTTGAACAGGTTTCCCAGGTGATTCTGTTGCAGCCTGGTGTCTGAGAGTAACTGTCTCACACCAGCAATTCTCAAACTCTGGTCTCAGAACCCCCTGATGGTCTTAAAACTTACCTAGGACCTCAAAGAGCTTTTGTTCATGTGGGTAATATCTACCTATATTTACCACACTAGAAATTAAAACTAAGAGATTTTTAAAAAATATCGGTTTGTTAAAGTAACAATAAAAGCCTATAATTTTTTTCAATTAGTTAATGCTTTATAACAAAGTGAATCAGTTATACATATACATCTGTTCCCATATCCCTCTTGCATCTCCCTCCCTCCCACGCCTCCAGTCGGTCACAAAGCACCGAGCTGATCTCCCTGTGCTATGCGGCTGCTTCCCACTATCTATCTACCTTACGTTTGGTAGTTTATATATGTCCATGCCTCTCTCTCGCTTTGTCACAGCTTACCCTTCCCCCTCCCCATATCCTCAAGTCCATTCTCAAGTATGTCTGTGTAAAAGCCTATAATTTTATGGAAAAAAACAGATTTTCAAAATTAGAAAAAAAATTAGTAAGAAAAGTGACATTGTTTTCCATTTTTGTGAAATTTTTCAATGTCTGGCTTAGTAGAAGGCAGCCGGATTCTCATATCTACTTTTATATTCAATCTGTCTTAACATCACATGTCATGTAGCTTCTGGAAAACTACTGTACACTTGAAAGAGAATGAGAAAGAAACAAAGCTCATAACGTCTTTGCATCATGATAAAAATAGTTTCAACACCTTAGGCCTTAAAAGGGTGTCAGGGACCCTCACTTTGAGAACTGCCGCTCCTCGCTTCTCTCCTGGAGCAGGAGGTCAGGCCTCTAGGTCAGATGCTGGTAGGTTTCCATGTGTGGAGTAGTTTGGGATTGTGCCTTGGACCTTGTGAATGTCACGTTGAGGAGACTCTGGGTTATGTTATATCCTAAGAAGAGTGGTTTCTGTTTTCGTTTTTGTTCAGCAGTAGACAGTGCACTGGGTTGGGCTCAGAAGGCAAGCTCTGTCTCTGGGGCAGCAGCTCAGTGCATTCCTGCAGTCTGTCCTGTGTATGTGTGTGGTTCAGGGCTCAGCGGGAGGCTTGGGCAGAATTTAAATGTAGAATTTGGGGCTTTCTCCTTTCTGGGTACCCCCCCTCACTTTCCAGCAGCTATGGTTGTCCCATACTCAGCTGTTTGGTTTCCACTGGAGTTTTCATGCCCACCCCACCCCCGGCAAACACAGAGTGCAGATTCCCACTGGCCATCAGACCAAAAATCCCCTTAAAAATCTCGACCGCAGGATGCCATTCCTTTGTTCTGAGTGTCATGTCCCCTCCAGAATCTGCCTGATTTTGCTCGCTCTCCAGTGCCTTTGGATCATTGCTTTTTGGTATTTTGTTAGGTCTAGTTGTTACTTGCAGGAAGGTAGCGTCATCAGGAGTTATCCAGTCACGGGAGAGGAAGGGGCATGGGACATTGGAGGGGACATTCTCAAGCCTCCTCCCTCCCTCGTCCTCACTTCCCTCTGGGGTCCTACCAAGAAGGAATAATACTAATATAGCTTCCAGGACCCTGTGAGTAGAACTGCTGAGTTAACACTTGGCACATGGGCATGATTCTCTTTTTAGCTGCTTCCCTTCCTGTGGCAAAGGGCCCGGCAGACACAGGTCCGCTCCCTCCAGCTCAGTCAGCCAATATCTGTTTTTCCCGGGATGGTCTTCTTTCTCCCACTAGGCAGTGGGCCCGGGACATCTGCCTCAGCTGAGGACCAGGATGGCTCAATGCTAAGGACCCTTCCTTCTGCTACCACTTCTGTCTGGCAGCATTCCTCTTATTGATGGGTTTGTACTGGGTCAAACTCTGTTCTGCCGTCTTTAGGCCTAACTGGCTCAGGAAAAAGGTATTTACCAGATTTCTAGAGTTCTCTGTTTTGGGGGTTTGAGGCAGAACGCACAGCTAATAATATATTGTTTTGTTATATTTGCTGTATTTTATTTTCGCCAGGCATTTTCCCATATTTATCTCTCACTCTCTGAGACCTCAGAGGGAGGAAGATGGATTGGCAGGGCAGGGTTAAGGAGTCCCCAAAAGTGCTTAGCAAAAACAGTATCTAACAGTGCCCCAGAGTCACCATCAGTGCCACTTGCAGGCACCATTGCAACTTGGCAGGCGTGTTCCTTCTCTCATGCTGCGTCCCAGAACCACAGGATCTGAAGGCAGGGTCCAGAGTCTGTAGACATGGGAGACCTTGATCTGGGACAGAAAGCACCCAGGACTTGAGGCTAACCCAAGCCACACATCTTTCAGGGCACCTACCAGGCTGGGGGCACAGTTACAGTGTGTGACATACCGGGCTGTAGGTGTCTTTCAGTCTTGTCTCCTCTGCTAGAATAGGAGCTCATCTCTTTTTCCTTTTACCCCTGGCAACCTCATGGCACTCATTACTCTATTTCTGTTCTCAGACTCAACATGCTCAGAAGTCAGACAGATTCGTTCTATTTCAGCTCCTTCCACAGAACGTGACAGGGGCTGGCAGCGCCATTCAGCATGACCCCTACTCCAGTCCAGAGGACCCCCTCCCCACCCAGCCCTGCAGCACCCCTCTCACCTTCTCTACCTACCACAGACCCCACTGCCACCCTCAGCCCCCTCTTTCAGGGATGCTCACGGGCCTACTTCACTGACAGCCCCTCCTCTTCTCTGTCTAAAGCTTTCTGTGTTCTCTGTACCAGTCAAGAGTCCCAACAGGGAACAATAGCATATACAAGCTGGATAATTGAGGAAGAATTTGATAAAGGGATGTTTTACAAAGGCACAGTCAGGGTATAAAGAAAAATCAAGGGATGGTACAGTCGTCCAGGACTGGAGACAGAGGTGAATGTTCCTGGCACCTGGAGAGGGGGCTCTGCGGTGAGGATGGGAACTGGCCCGTGGTAAAGGGACACAGGCAACCTGTGGGCCACCCACCAGAGACAGAGGCAAGGAAAGCTGCCCCAACATCCCTCTCCTCCTGTCTTCTGATCTCCTGCCTTGGCTTCCACCGCCACAGATCAGTGCAGTGATTTTCCACTGCAGGTGACCTCAACCAGAGGCCAGAAGGTAAGAGAGCCTGTTGAAGCAATACTTAGAGGTCCAAGCCCTGGGCACAGGGCAGAGTGGTGACGGCAGATGGGGGCTGGGTCTGGAGGAGCAAGGAGAAGATGATCCAAGAATAAAGGGACTATTTTATCCCACTGAAGGTAGCACGGTATAATGGATGGACATTTTTGTTTTAATCTTACCTGCTGTATGATCTTGAGTGAACCGCTTAATCTGTGTGCACCTCAGTTTTCACTTCTGCAAAATGATGATAATACAGGGTTTTTTTTTTTTTTTTTTTTTTTTTTTTTTTTTTTTTTTGCTGTACGTGGGCCTCTCACTGTTGTGGCCTCTCCCGTTGCGGAGCACAGGCTCCGGACGCGCAGGCTCAACGGCCATGGCTCACGGGCCCAACCGCTCCGCGGCATGTGGGATCTTCCCAGACCGGGGCACGAACCCGTGTCCCCTGCATCGGCAGGCGGACTCTCAACCACTGCGCCACCAGGGAAGCCCTAATACAGGGTTTTTATGAGGCTGTTGTGGGTATAAAGTCCATAGGCTGAGGCCTATCACATAGGAAACCTTAGTAAATGGCATATATCCTTACCAGGACAGTCTTTTCTTGTGTGCCCTTAATCATATCGATATTCCCTCTCGCTTTTGCAACTTCATTCTCTCCAAGGAATTCTTCCCTTTTGTCTGCAAATATGTCTGGATAGCTCTTTTCCTCATTCAACTTCAGTTTGGTTTACAAAGATAAGTGCAGTGATGGGCATTCTCAGAGAGCTGGACACTTCTGGAGGGCCAGAAAGCTGGTCTGGTGCACAGCCTTGGGCCCTTCATTTGTGGTCAACCCAGGGGCCATGGCCAGCAAATTATCTTAACTATCTGATTGACTCAGACTGCAGGAATCCAGGTGAAGGATGATGTTTGTTAGCAAAGGCAGTACCAAAATTGGGCAGCCAATCCAATTAGGAATGGTCGTGTTAAGTTTTCTACAGAGAAGGAGCAAAAGACAAATCTGAAAAAGACTGCCTGTTTTGGGGTGTGATTAGTTATGAAGTGTGCGTGTTTATGGTTCATTGACCTCTTCCAGTTGTGTCCTGAGTGTAAACAATCCTCAGGCCCTAAGGGTCAGGAGAGGTTCCTTACTGGCGATGTGATAAAGTCACAGCTCTTAAGTAAAGCCTAACTACCATCAGGGTTAGCAGCGAGTAAATGATATAAACTATCAATACCCAGATGCCCTCTGCATTGGTTTTCTAGGGTTGCCATAGCAGAGCACTACATATTGGGGGGCTTAAACAATAGAAATGTTTTGTCTCACAGTTGTTCTGGTGCTAGAAGTCTAAAACCTGTGTGTCAGAGGGTTGGTTCTTTCTTGGGGCTGTGAGGGAAGGATCTGGTCCAGAACTCTCTCCTTTGTTTGTAGATGGCCATCTTCCCCCTGTGTCTCTTTACATTGTCTTCCCTCTATGTGTGTCTCTGAGTCCATATTTCCCCTTCTTATGAGCACACCAGTTGTATTGGATTAGAGGTCAGCCTAATGACCTCATTTAAGTTGATTATTTCTGTAAAGACCCTTTCTTCAAATAAGGTCACCTTCTCAGGTCCTAGGGTCTGGGCTTTCAACATGTGAATTTGTGTGTGGGGGGGTCACAGTTCAACCCATAACACCCTCTAATGGCTCTTGAATCAATGGAGGCTCATAAAAATAAATATATCTAGAAGATTCTCAAGTTGGTCACATCTCCATAGCTTATTTTCTAAACAACCGTTTTCTTGTGAAGGGAAAACTTCTTCCCCATCGTCCTTTGCCATTTTGGGGGGTAGTGCCTATGTATGCCAAACAGGTTAAAGAATTCACACACAGTGCAGGGAAGTTGAGCACACCGGCCTCTTCCTTTTGCACAAATCAGGGCAGGCCCCTGGGTATCCTCAAATGAACTAACTGGCAGAGAAGTCAGATTTTCAGCCTGAACCTGTTTACCTGAGTCTGCCTCTGCCACATCCCATTATTTGTCTTGTCAACACGGACCAGGAAAAAAACATTAAAACCGAGCTCTATCAACCTTGGCTTTTCCACGTCTTGTCTTATACATCGTGTCCAGAATCCCAGGGTGTGCCTGGCACATACCCTCAGGGCAACATGAGGAAAAGGCTTTCTCTCTCCAGGGCTTTAAATGTTCAGACTGATTCCTCTGGCTTCAGGCTGCTGAGTCCACAGATGCTCTGCGGCAGAAAGCTAATGTTTGTTTATCCAGGGTTCAGAGGTGGTGGAGAGACAGTGGGCTTTTGGTTCCCACATCCAGTCTCTGAAGAGAACTGTGTGCTGGGAGCTGAGCAAAGCACAGGGGAGGGGGAACTCTGCCCTCGAGGGCCTTAGAGTGGCTCTGAGAGACTTAGGTGGGCAGTGAGGAGATTCAGGCTGAGGGGAGTGGGCTGGAAACATATTGACCTGGGTTTGTGGCCCTGCCTGGACTGGACTGTTTGGGGATGCATCTCACGGGTTTGTCTTGAGACTGAATAACCCAGACTCTGGGGTATATTAATGTTGGTCTCTTGTATGGTTTTCATCTTAGGCCCTTAGGATCAGACTGGTGATGGAGGGAATCCCGAAGGGATGGAAACCATGCACTACTTATCATCTAGGGCAGGAGGTGATTGGGAAGGCAGGCTGTAGGTTGGCATCAGGCAAAACTCCCCCCACCCCAGGGTCCATCTGACCCAACTCTGAGGCATGGAGAGGTCCTGATTGAGGGGTAGATAGAGGGGAGATGAGCTTAACCTGCCAAAAGGAAGCCATTCACTTGTGAGTAAAAGAAGCAGTGGGATGAGAATCCCCAAGGACGGGGCTTGCTGCCCTGCCGTTGAACGCTATTCCTCTGTATCATGCATCTCTGTCATTGTTCTTAAAACTTTGCTAAAATTTCAAAGTTACACCTGGTCCATGCCCTACTATACAGGTAGTGAAGGGAAGGGCAGGTCCCCTGTCATGGGGAAGCAGACAAGACTGGGGCAGAGAGTCCTCTGAGGCCGTGTGGTAATAGAAGCTGGGTTAGGAGGCATGAAGGCTCTGTGTACTCAGACATGAGCCCCTGTGAGGGGGCCCCTGAGGAATCGGGGGACAGGTGGAAGAGGGCATTTCCTGACAGAAGAGCTGGTGGAATACATGTCCCTGTGATTCAAGTTACACACATAAGCAATCAGTTGAAATTCAGCCCGATAAATCCTGCAGGACAGGTCAGCACAGATGTGAGGAGAAACCCAAAGTGGTGTAGACAGTGGCTCAGAGCCTGGGAGTTTGACTACATAGTTAGAGAGGCTCAGAGCTTGGGTTCAGACAGCTTGGTTTGAGAGCCATTGGCAGCATTTGCTGACTGTGTGATTGTGGGTTAAGTTAATTTTGCTAAGCCTTGGTTTCCTCATGTAATATGGGGATGATAATCGTACCTTGTGGGATTCCTATAGGATGCAGCGAGGTAGGTAATCCATGCAGAGTACTTAGCATCATTTATTCGTTCATTCATAATTCAACTGTATATTGATCACTTACAATGTGCCAGGCCCTGTTCTAAGCACCGATATACATCAGGGAATAAAAGCAGAGAAAAATCATGCCCCCCTCTGCACCACCACTGAGTTTATATCCATGTGGTGTTGAGAGTGAGCCCACAAAAATGATAGCAATATGATCTTTCTTATATGAGAAATCTATACATGAAGGAATGAATGAAATCAAGCTCATAGATACAGAGAACAGATTGGTAGTTGCCAGAGGCAGGGGCTGGGGGTAGGAGAAGGGGGTGAACTTTTTTTTTTAAGTTTAAATAAATTGGATAAAAATAAAATTTATAACCAAGACAGTAAGCTGCCAAGTAAAATGTCTTTCTACCTTACAAATATACTTTTATAAGGAAACAAAAGTGTCAATAAGTGTCTATATACCTTAGGTTAGTGAATAATACACTGAAATATTGCTATGTTGTAATATTAGAAATTCAGTATGGTATTCAGTGATTCTTTTATTCTTAGTCATCAAAAAACAATACAAAATGTAAGATGAAAGTAAATTGGAAAAGTAGAAAGAGCGGGACGCTTATAATTCTGCTTAAATATTATTGGCTAGTTCATAACCAGGTACAGAGTGAGAAAGTGAAATGGTTGTGGTATGAGTTATACACAGTGGATACTTCTGTGAAAAACAAACAAAAACAAAAGTCTGTTATGAGAGAAGCTAAGTGACTATGAATAAAAGGGTAAAGGAGAGAGAATTTTTACATCTTGGGCAAGTAATCAAGATTAAAAACTCCAATTTTGTAGTCATAGAGAAATAATTCAGTTATTTGGCAATCTAAAGGTATCACTTGTGATTAAACTACTGAATAGATACGTACCATTTCCTTACAGTTTTGAATATGTACCAAGGTGGAAAGATGGGGATACTTTAAGGTGTTTCAATAGCTGTGAACCATCATTAGACTATAAAGATGTCAATTAGAATCAACTTTTCAGAAGCTGGTTGTCCAGTTAATCTATTTCCATGTCCTTTTTCTCAATATTTGTCTTTTCTTTTCCATTGTTAGCAAAAAGGAGAGACAAATGGCCTTAGAAGCAAAATTAGTTGATTTTGTGTAAAATGATAACCTGAATTTTAGGTATAGTTGGGGATTAAGAAAAGCCCTTAATTTAAATAAAGATTGGGTATCCCTTAAAGATTTCACTTATTCATGTATTTTATTCCTGAACAAAGTACTTTCAATATGTCTGTGTATTTATACCTTGCAATAAGGTGCTGTCAAATAATGCCATAAACACAATGAAAAAACACATTTTCTTTTCAATAAATATGTGAGTATGTAATGATTGACAAATGATTTTTTGATACTTTACACATTAAATTATTGTTTATTTCTACTGTTAGACAGTAAAGTATTTCCAATTTAAATCAACAAATTGTTACCTAATAATAGACTTTGGGTTTTGTTTTTTTTCTCAGAGATATTTATTTTGTATAATCCATGCCAGAGCTGCCTCATTTTCTTGCTCTATATCTAACTGTGGATTGGTTAATACTATCTGAACAGGAATTAAAATGTTCTCCTGATTTGCTCCCTAATTTTCCAATTTACTGTGTAGGTAAAATCTCATTATATTTTAAAATATTTTTATATTGATGATAAGGCTTTGCTAGTATTCCCATCAATAAAAGATAACTTTGAAAATAATGGAAAAAAATAAAGATTATTATTCCTCAGGTAGCATTTGAGAGAGAAATTAAAGGGTGAGTGAGGAAATGGGAAAGCAGAAAGGAGGTGAGGTAAAGGCATTCCAGTGGAACCATCAGCACAAGCAAACCTGGAGGTGACATAAGGTGCATATGAATTGGGATTTCAGTGTCCATTAGGCGTTTAAATCCTCAACATGCTTCCCTGCGAGCAGCCGTGTCAAGGCAGCCCCTTGAGTTGGAGAGCATCTCACCAACTCTGTAGCTGAGATTTCCCGTTTTCGATCCTAGGGATTGCTATAACTCACTGAGTACACTTTCAGATGGCCTGCACCACACAGACTGGCTGAACTGGAGTGAATGGGAGAATCTTGCCTCACCTTTCTTTTCTTTTCTTTCTTTCTTTCTTTTTTTTTTTGCTGTGGCCTCTCCCATTGCGGAGCACAGGCTCCGGACGTGCAGGCTCAGCGGCCATGGCTCACGGGCCCAGCCACTCCGCGGCATGTGGGATCTTCCCGGACCGGGGCACGAACCCGTGTCCCCTGCATTGGCAGGTGGACTCTCAACCGCTGCGCCACCAGGGAAACCCTTGCCTCGCTTTTCAAATTCCGGTAGCACTGTGGCAACCTTCCAGTTATTTTACAGGGTCGAATGAAAAGAGCAATTAGAGAATGAGAAAATTATATAGGACTTCAGCCTGAGAGAGCATAGACATTAGCAATTCATTATTGGAATGGAAAATGTGACAAAGGGATTTTGAGAGTGGTGATAACCTAGCTGAGACAGGCAGCCGGTAGAAGATTCTGGTAACACTGTAATAAACCGTCTCCTAGTTCAACTGAACTAAAGGCTCTCACTGCTTAGAAAATTGTGCAGCATTCTTTCCCTCTCATCGCAGGCCCCCTGCCATTCCGAGCAAGCAAGTGTGCATGTGATGTTTGCAGGGCTTATTTGCAGAGAATCTCCATTTGTTTCTGGTTTAATCAGTTCTCTGAGTGCTGTAAACCAATCACCACCTATGATCCCTGTGGGCTGTTTGCAGTGTGTGCTGTGCAGGAAGCTAATGGGATCCTAACACCTGCCTGGATCGCAATGCAGCCTTGACAGAAGAGCCAGGTGTAGGATGTCAGCCATCAGCACATTACGTTCTGGGAGCCAAACTTGAGTCTTATGACCTGTCCAGAAGTGATAATTATAGAAGAAGAATAGCTAACATTAATTATGGAATAATAACCACTAACCAGAGTGCTTACTATGAATAAGGTGGTACCATTCTAAGCATACTACCTGTACTATGTTAATCTTCACAAAATCTCTTTAAGATAGGTATGATTATTTTTTAATTTTCAGTTGATTTTATTGCAGTATAGTTGATTTACAATGTTGTGTTAGTTTCTGGTGTATAGCAAAGTGATTCAGTTTACATGTATATATATAGTAGTTTGCATTTGCTAATCTCAAACTCCCAACCCATCCCTCCCCGCTGGCCCTGCCACCTTGGTACCACAAGTCTGTTCTCTATGTTTGAGAGTCTGTTTCTGTTTTGTAGATCGTTCATTTGTGTTATATTTTAGATTCCACATATAAGTGATATCATATGGCATTTATCTTTGTCTGACTTACTTCATTTAGTATGATAATTCTAGGTCCATCCATGTTGCTGCAAATGGTATTATTTCATTATTTTTTATGGCTGAGTAATATTCCATTGTATATATGTACCACATCTTCTTATCCATTCATCTCTCAATGGACATTTAGGTGGTTTCCATGTCTTGGCTATTGTAAATAGTGCTGCAGTGAACACTGGAGTGCATGTGCCTTTTTGAATTATGGTTTTGTCTGGATATATGCCCAGGAGTGGGACTGCTGGGTCATATCTGGTTCTATCTTTAGTTTTTTGAGGAACCTCCTTACTGTTTTCCATACTGGCTGCACCCACTTACATTCCCACCAACAGTGTAGGAGGGTTCCCTTTTCTCCACACCCTCTCCAGCATTTGTTATCTGTAGACTTCTTAATGATGGCCATTCTGACTGATGTGAGGTGGTACCTCATTGAAGTTTTGATTTGCATTTCTCTAATAATGAGCGATGTTGAGCATCTTTTCATGTGCCTATTGGCCATCCATCTGTCTCCTTTGGAGAAATGTCTATTTAGTTCTTCTGCCCATTTTTTAAATTTTTCTTGCGAATTGAGTTAAGCATCAACAAGATAACACTCTTCTCTGTGAATTTGTGAAGCAGTGGTCACCATCTAAAGTTACTGGGTATCGAGAGGCCAAAGTGCAATGTCTCCAGCAGCCCCTGTTTCCTTGGATAGCTCCAGAGACCTGCACAGAGGGTATCATGGCACTTTGGCTTCGGTCTAATGGGGTCGCTCTTTCCTGTCTCTTCTCCACGGGGAAGGGATGATTTCTATCAGACTGGGAGATGTTTCCCTTTCTCTAAGCCAGAGAGCAGAAGGATGCTGGGCTCGCGGGGACAAGGCAGTCACACAAAGTGCAGACCCCACCCCCAGCATATTCCCCTTAGAGAACCAGAGCTGCCTCCTTCTCAAGGATAGAGAGCCAAGACTAAGATGAACAGTGTCTCTGTATGCAAAGATCCAGTGTTGTTAAAATGTCAACACTCCCTGAATTCCAAATCAAAATCCCAGCAGGATATTTCATAGAAGCTGTCAAAATGACTATAAAGTTTTGAAGAGAAGCTGTTTTAAAAAAAAAAGAAATAAAGAACAATTGAAAGAGACCAGCAAGGGATCACTTGACTTAACATTTATCAAAATATACAACAAAGACAGTAACTAAAACAGGAGAAATTAAATGAGTAGGTCATTGGAATAAAACAAAATACAGAAATGGTTCCATGTATATAGAGGAATTTAGATTGTGGGAAAGATGGAATTTCACATGGGTAGAAAGAGGATGAACTATTTCCCATCAAATTAAGAGCTAGTTTTCCCAATATCATTGGTTCAGTGAAGCTAGATGTGCCCCAAATCACCACTCCCAGTGCCAGTGAGATGGGCTAAAGAGCTCTTTATTCAAAGCAATAATAATATTAGGTGAAAATGAATGAGAATATTTGGATAACCCTAGAGTAAGTTAGAGCTTCTACATAGGATGCAAAATGCCAGAAGTTAAAAGAAACACTTTTAACAGATTGTGAAATAAATTTAAACTCTGTATACAAAAAACATCATAAGGGAAGTTAAAAGAAATAAGCAGCATTGTTTCAATTTGCTGAATGTTTGAAATTTTTCATAATAAAATTTTGGGAAAACAGTAAGCAACAAACTAGGAGAAAATGCTTATGACACAAATTACAGGCAGGATTAATATTCAGAATATATAAAAGCACCAATAAATGCCAAAAAATGAAAAATTGACAAAGAATACATATAGGCAATTAAGAAGAAATGCCAACAGATTATAAACATAGGAAAAGTAGTTCAAATTGACTAGTAATCAGGGAAATGAAAATTAAATCAACAATTACCTAACATTTCCTATCCGTTAGATTGGAATAATTAAACATATTGATCATATTCTGTGTTGTTAAGGAAATAGACACTCTCATCCTCTTTGTTTGAACTGTTCATATCAAAGCCTTTGGGAGGGCAACCTGGCAGTATTATTAACATTTTAAATGTGCACACCCCTTAATCCAGAAATTCTGTATCTCGAAATTTATTCCAAAGAAAGACACATTTGCTTCAAGATTCATGTAAAAACATTGGGGGAAATGCCCATTGTTAGAGGAATAAACTGTTGATACGCATAAACTATAGTCACTAGGAAGAATGTGGTAAGTACATATGTATTGACACAAAATTTTTTCCAAGGCATTTTTCTTTGTCAGTGAGAAAGGCCAGTCAGTAAACGATTCATAGGGCATGATTTGCATTATGTAAAGGGAAAATAAAAATACTTGTTTTTCATGGATCCATGAGTGGAAGAATGGCTATCACATTTCCCTCTCTCTCTCAAAGCTAACAATTCCCCCATCTCTTCCTAACCCCTTCACAAAAATAAAAGCATGTGTGCGCACACACACACATGCATATGCACACACCACTTACAGCATTACATCCGAATTAGGTTCTAAGCTTCTTTCCCTGCTCTGTGTTCTCATAGCACCCTGTACTTCCACTTCCCCCATCTATATCATAATTGTTGATTCGAACTCTCTTTTTAACACTAGCTTCCAGAAGAGAGGGACAATGCATGAAATGCTGGTATGTCACATATTTGGGACTAATTATATGCTAGCCCTAAGGCCCAGCACTGTGCTTGGCACACAGCAGGAACTCAATATTTGTCAAATGATAAATAACTCCTTGGTAAAAAGGCAACATTGAAATACATCAATACGTTAGTAATTAATAAATAAAATGACCAATAAATTCACATCCCCTCTATCAAATGACTGATTAGAGGAGAATAAGAACTTTGCAGGTGAAGAGTGGGGGGCTGTTTCATAAGCACTCCCTCTTCCAAGGATACATGCAGCATTGTTTTCTCTAGTTTGCATTGAGAAGAGGTCAGCTGCTCGTCCTCACTTTGTATGGATATGAGCCTAGACTTCACCTGGCATCCTCTCTATGCATTTGGTATGTGAAATCTCAAAGGAGAAGTGACAAGACAGTGGGTAGAAGAAGTTTTTTTGTTGTTTTTTGTTTTTTTACAGTTTATCAGGGGAATACTGGCACCTCAATTTTTATTAAAGATAAAGCAAGCAAGCAAGCAAAGATAATGTGGAATTTGGGTTCCAGAAACTGGATAAATGATGGAGGAAACGCAGTTTTTCTGTAAATACAGATAATATATTATGACCAAAGAAATCCCGTATCTCACGGATGGAATGGATCTGAGAGGATATCCATTCCAGTGAAATTACATTTGGTATAACATAAAAATCTTCAGTAGATAAGTTATCACTACGTGTAAGTTTTCAGAGAGGGATAAAACTGTATGTGGGTGTTGGGAGGAAGAATGCCATGTGGTAAGGACAGATGGAACTTGTAAGAAAACTGGGTAAAACGAACCCTCTTGTCTTTGTCTTAATCTTCAGGCCTGCTTCTGGTCACGTTTGAATGTATTTCTAGCAGGCAATGCATCTGTGGGCTTTGTGAAAGCCCTGTGAGAGAAACGAGATGAAATCACCAGGCAAATGTATAATATCATGCTCACTCCTTGAGCTGGAATTCCCTGTGCACCTGCCTGTCTCATCAATCCGCGGGAATCTGTTAACTGCCTAGTTCTCCAGTCCAGGTGTCTCTGGGATGTAGTAGGCAATCCAAAGAAGTTTATTTAATTAATAATATTAGATGCTTTTTTTTTTAACATGGAAAGCATGAGGTGGTTCTTTATTTGAAAATGATACATGGCTTTGGAAGATGGGAAAGAAGACAAAACGTTTTTTATCTCTGAAATATTCTTTAGGATTTGGTATATGATTTTTGCCCTATTTGATAAATAACATTGGAGACCTAGAGGCTCAATAGAAAGTAAGCTCATTATTACTCCACTCTTAGAGGATTATTGTCTATCAGTAGTTCCCCTTTGAGAGGGGGTGGGTAGACCAGAAAGTAGGGAAGCAAAAAAGTGATTCCAAGTTTTTCTGTTGTGTACATTGTATTTTTCTCAATAAGCTTTCTTGAATTTTGTGGTTCTGCCCACAGCCCTCTTCTCTAGGAATTCCCTCCATCCATGGATAGCCTGTTGAAAGGGCAGGCCTGGGCAGTGAGCGGAGGCAGCCAGGCTGAGTGAGAGTCTGTGGTGGGTGAGAGACAGGAGGAAAAAAATCAAGATATTCAAACACACAGACTCCAAAGCTATGTATAGTGACCTGCCAATGGGCAACTGGGAGATTGCTTCCTGATGATGAATGCCCTAAAAGGGGTCCTAATTTAGGTGGATGTCTATTCCTTGCTGTCAGTAATTTCTGACTAAGACGTTTTTGTTTGATGAAAGTAAGCCATCTTTTGAGTAATACTTGCTGGTGTGGGGTGTTTGTGTGTATGTGCCTGTGTGTGTAGACGCTCTCGCCTCCACCTCCGGCCTCTAAGAGCTCCACTCGTAGTGTATCCAGGCTTCTGTGTGTTCTCCACCAGTAAAGACACATACCTGTTACTAGATGGTAACAATTTTAAATGGAAGAGTTGGTCTCTAGAAACTGAGCTCCCTAAGTATATGTTTAATAGGGTTTATTAATACACAAAATTTTAGGGATGTTTTATCTAAAAACAAGGTCATGTTGAATACAGGTCCCATTCTCACCTGTCTTTCTCTGGCCAGCAGCATTGTTGCCTTTGCCTTGCAGCATCTTTACACTATAAGGGACCTAAACTGTTACAATCCTTTTCTTTACAGATGAAGAAACTGAGGCCCAAAGAGGTCAAGTGACCTACTTACCCAGGGTCACAAAGTGATGTAGGACAAAGCTAGACTGGACCTCAGGTGTCCTGAAATGTCAAGCCCCATGACACTCCCCTTTCCTCGGGTAGTCTCCTTATCTTGCCAATGCGCACTCCATCCCGGGCTGTGACAGGCCTCTCTTGGCTGGCTGGATCTAAACTTAGACATACTTTCTTTCTTTTCCAGTGAAGTTTTTCCATATGGTTCTTTATATAATTGGTCCTCAGCTAGAAAAGAAAATGTATGCTGGTGTCAGGAGGTAAACCCTCTAACTGTTCCAAAGTTAGCTTTCTGCCCGCTACACTTTTCAGTTACAGAGCCAAGTAAATCTAGGACAAATGCTCTCATGAATCACTGATGGGGTCTGTACAGAAGGATGTTTCCAGGCCCTCAGAGACCTAGCTTGAGAAATGCAAGTAGTTTTAGAAAAAGAGAAAGGCTGCCACTTTTCAAACCACTGCTTTGTCCACCCTCTGAGTCTCTGACCTGCCAGTACAATATTAGCTCAAACAGACATGATCCATCCAGCTTCACCCAGCTTGTCATCTCAAATCCCCAACCACATTTGAGGAGCAACCCTGTTTGGAGGCAAAAGACTACAAAAGAACTGGAATAACAAGCCCAGGAGAAGCAAGAGAGTCAAGAGGGAGAGACACTTGGCAATGGCCAGAAGCACTGGAGCTGGTGAGCAAGAAGTTAAAGAGCATCAAGACATCTCATTTCCCTGCCATGTTCCTGCCCAGGGCACAGGTATTTGCTACTGCTAGTGTAAGTAGGTGGAAAGCACCAAAAGGAAGGAAATGAAGGCATGCACACAGCTTGTACATCCTCGGGATGAAGGAAGCAAGGCTTCAGAGACAGAAACTAATCAACCATGAGAGAAATACAGGACCAGCCTTTAAGCATGTGCTTTGAGCCTGAGCTGGGCCCTTCTAAGGACCAAGTACTTCCTGAGGGAGAAAGGGGGAGGGTTGTCCCAAATCCTCCCAGCTCTCACTGCTTGGTACAAATAGTAAGAAACACTGGGCATTTCCCCGAGTGCTATCCTGGGCACTCTTTCCAAGTATTAGGCATTCATTTAATCTTCTCCCAAAGTCTATTATTATCCACATTTTCCAAATGAAGAAGCAAACTGCAAAGTGAAAAATCTTCCACAATTTACATATTTGTCATGGAGAAAAGCCAAGATTAAAACCAAAGTTTCTCTGACTCTAGCACCCACAGTCTAAATCATTAGGCTAATTATCTCTTGCAATGTGCTTGCTGTACGAGAACTTGCTGACCTTCTTGCTAACCATGCTTAGATGCGGCCAGGGTCATTCAGAGGGCCCAGGACTTCTGATCAACTTAAAAGGAATCTACGATGTTCGGGAATGCCCCATTTCCTCCCTCCTTCTCTCTCTCTCCTTTTCTCTTTCTCTTCTCATTCTTTTTTCGTTTCCTTCTACATCTCTATTGAAGCTCCCCTTGCCCCAAACAATATTGTTGAAGCCAATATTTGGTTCTGTGTGTCCAAAAGTTTTCTATTTGCGGCCGAAAGTCACACTCTTTCTTTTCCTTTTGTAATTTCCAACTCTTCACTTATCAGAACTTACTTTCAAGAGTCTAACATTTGCAATAAAGTATAAGCGGTTGACGAGTCTCATAAAGGAGGTGCCAAGACCTACCCATAAAGAAATATCACCCAGAGGCCAAGAACCACAGAAGAAATTAGATCAAAATGGAGATTAAGTCACCAAGGAAAGGAATCAGTCACCAAGAAAAACTGAAGGTGTCATCAAGGCCAGAGGGGCGTGTGGGGAGAAGAGATGGCTAGTAGACTGAGTATATTGAACCTCCTTAGTTGACTTTCATACCACCAGCTGGCAGTGGTCCTTCTTCCAAGGCTGCCTCCCTACAGCCCAGCCCAGGAAATGGCCAAGACTGTCTTCTCTCCACACAGCTCTTGCCAGCCTTCTTTAGCTGACCCAGAATCCTGATGCATGTCCTGACCAGCATGCGTCTCAAGGCAGCGCAGTACCTCCTATCCTGTAGTGTGACTGATTTATCCAGGTCCTGGACGAGGAGTCTTCATGAACACCATCCCTCCCTCCCTCCACCTTCCTCACCACAAGAAAGTGTATGCGGGGCTCACACCTAGAAAAGAACATTCCCAGAGATACTCTCAGAAATTGCAGCTTCTCACTGCTGGGGTGAATGGAGAGGCTAAGGGAACCGCTATTCCAAGCCATGGAATTACAAAAACAGCCAACATCACTGAGGACCATCTCTCCCTGTTCCTGTGTTTCATTAGCTCAGCATCAACTGACTTAACAAGAACAGACAAAGGCTCATTAAAATATCATGTTGGACGAGATGTAATTCTCAGAATAATGTTAACATCAAACAAGCAATTGGGAGACAGCATTGCTCTGGCCCTGCGAGGGAGGGGGTATTTTGCAAGGGAATCACTCTCCTTGCCGGTGGGGTTTGGATGCTGGGTGGAGGGAAAATGATTATGGATGAAGAGGCTCTTGCTGTGAGGGTAGAAACTCTATGTTGACTACACCAAGCCCTGTTCTCTGAATAGTTGGCTTCTCAAAACGTAATTCTTTTCTAAACCCAAGTGCAGTAATGACATCTCTAAACTGACTCTTCAGCAATTCTTCCTTACAAGTAAGCCACCTGTCCACTTTTAAGAGAAGCTGTCAGATTAACTCTTGAGTTTGCCAGTCATCTTCCCCATAGAGAGGCTCAGTCAGGTGTGAGGCATTGTGGGAAATATCACTAAGGCAAAGGAATTTCAGAGGTAGCTGGTTTGGTATAATATAAAGAACATTGCCTTGAGTTAGATCTCACTTTCAGTGCTAGCTCAGTCACTGTGCTGGGTTGAAGGGTGTGCCCCCCAAATTTATGTCTACCCAGAACCTCCAAATGTGACCTTATTTTGAAATAGGGTTTTTTAAAATTGTTTTGTATGGTTTTGTATACATATAATTAATTAAGTTAAGATGAGGTCATACTGGATTAGGGTGGGCCACACTAATGACCGGTATCCTTATAAGAAGAGGAGAGGCACACAGAGACACACAGAGGGAAGAAGACCATGTGAAGACAGGGGCAGAGATTGGGATGGTAAAGCTACAAACCAAGGAGTGCCAAGGACTGCCAGAGCCACCAAGAGTAAGGAAGAAGCAAGAAGGGTTCAGAGTGAGTGTGGCCCTACTAACATCTTGTTTTAGGACTTCTAGTGTCCAGAGTTGTGAGAGAATAAATTTCTATAGTTTTAAGCCATCCAGTTTGGGGTAATTTGTTGTGGCACTTTTAGAAAATGAATACAGTTGTTAATTAGCTGAGTAAACTTGAACTAGTTATTTATTCTCTCTGAGCCTCAGTTTCTTTGTCTAGACCAGAGTTTAGACCTATGACTTTGGTAAGTTATTTAATCAATTTTCTCATCTTAAAATGAGTATTAGTATTTAGTAAAATAAAAACTTAGTATTTTGATAAAGAGAATTAGAGTTAACATGTGTAGGGCACTTAGTACATCATAAACATTAATAGGCATCTCACTAAATATTTGTCACCTCTTTCTATATCCTGCCTTGGTCTGAAAAGAAACTGAGATGGCTTAACAAATTCTTGTCATAAAGCATGATGCACTTGAACAGAATTTAATGCTAAGCCTTCCAACATCCAATGCAAAAAGGGAATAATGACATTTTATATAACTCACATAACCACAGGGCAAATTATCACAATTTTTAAAATTTAATTTTTATTTTATATTGGGGCACAGTTGATTCACAATGTTGTGTTAGTTTCAGGTGTACAGCAAAGTGGTTCAGTTACACATGTATATATATATATCCCTTCTTTTTCAGATTCTTTTCCCATATAGATAGATAATCACAGAATATTGAATAGAGTTTCCTGTGCTATATGGTAGGTCCTTGTTGATCATTTATTCTATATATAGTAGTGTGTATATGTTAATCCCAAACTCCTAATTTATCCCTCCCCCAACCTTTCCCCTTTGGTAACCATAAGTTTGTTTTCGAAGTCTGTGACTTTCTTTCTGTTTTGTAAATAAGTTCATTTGTATCATCCTTTTCGATGCCATGTATAAGCGACATCATATGATATTTGTCTTTTTCTGTCTGATTTACTTCACTTAGTATGATAATCTCTAGGTCTTCATTAGTATGATAATCTCTAGATAATCTCTTAGTATGATAATCCATGTTGCTGCAAATGGCATTATTTCATTCTTTTTCATGGCTGAGTAATATTCCATTGGGCGTGTGTGTGTGTACACACACACACACCACATCTTCTTTATCCATTCTTCTGTCATGGACTTTTAGGTTGCTTCCATGTCTTGGCTACTGTAAATAGTGCTGCAATGAACATTGGGGTGCATGTATCCTTTCGGATTATGGTTTTCTCTGGATATATGCCCAGGAGTGGGATCGCTGGGTCATATAGAAGTTCCGTTTTTAGTTTTTTAAGGAATCTCCATAGTGTTTTCCATAGTGGTTGTACCAATTTACATTCACACCCAACAGTGTAGGAGGGTTCCCTTTTCTCCACACCCTTTCCAGCATTTATTGTTCATGGAATTTTTGACGGTGGCCATTCTGACTGGTGTGAAGTGATACTTCATTGTAGTTTTTTTTTTTTTTTTTTTTTTTTTTTTTTTTCGGTACGCGGGCCTCTCACTGCTGTGGCTTCTCCCGTTGTGGAGCACGGGCTCCGGACGCGCAGGCTCAGAGGCCATGGCTCACGGGCCCAGCCGCTCCACGGCATGTGGGATCTTCCCAGACCAGGGCACGAACCCGTGTCCCCTGCATCGGCAGGCGGACTCTCAACCACGGCGCCACCAGGGAAGCCCTCATTGTAGTTTTGACTTGCATTTCTTTAATAATTAGTGATGTTGAGCATCTTTTCATGTGCTTTTTGGCCATCCGAATGTCAAATTATCACAATTTTTTTTTGATGTTGGGGGTAGGAGTTTATTAATTTATTTCTTTATTTTGGCTGCGTTGAGTCTTCATTTCTGCGCGAGGGCTTTCTCTAGTTGTGGCAAGCAGGGGCCACTCTTCATCACGGTGCGTGGGCCTCTCACTATCGTGGCCTCTCTCGTTGTGGAGCACAGGCTCCAGACACATAGGCTCAGTAGTTGTGGCTCACGGGCCTAGCCGCTCTGCGGCATGTGGGATCCTCCCAAACCAGGGCTCGAACCCGTGTCCCCTGCATTGGCAGGCAGATTCTCAATGACTGCACCACCAGGGAAGCCCAAATTATCACAATTTTATCCTGGCAATCTTAGGGGAGATACTGGTGGGCCAAACTGTACACTCCCATGGACGCAGAGTTTTCCTGTATATGTTTCCAGATTTGATTTAGCCTCACATGTTATTAAACTGCTACTCTGTGTAAGACTCACAGTAGCAGAAATAAGGAATGACCCAATTTCTGTCCATAAAGAGCTTTTAGGCCAGTAGTGGGGTAGTGAGTGTAGGGCAGTCAGATAAGTCTACAAGAAACTGATGTGAGGCATGATGGGATCCTGTCCTCATTCTTTGAAGGTTGAAAAGAGAGATAAATCAGTAACATTCTGAAACAGCACAAACCTATGTCTTATCTTACAGCCAGGGAACACGTTTCTTACCAAGTAGTGGTAAGGTCATTTCACCTCCTGTCCCCAGCCTAGTGCCCTTACAGGGCAGTTTGGAGGATAAAGGGCTTCATTTTCCTGAAAAGCCTACTCTGAAGATTGCCATTTCCAAGAAAGTTAAAAGTCTAGAAATTGAAGCAAAAAACAGTATGTTCAGTGCTGGGAATATACTGGTGAGAAAAACAGCCGAGATCCTTGCCCTGATGAGGTTTTATTCTCACAGGGGAGACAGACATCAACTGATCATCACCAAATTGAAGGTGAAAATGTTTTGTACTAAGAGAATAGCTAATAGAGAGAATTTTTCTAGCTGGGGAGGTCAGGGAGGTTGTCCTGAAGAAGTGATGTCTGAGCTGAGATTTGAATTTATCTTGGTGAATAGGGGAGAAAGGAGCATTCCAGACAGCATGGGCAGCATGTGCAAAGGCCCTGAGATGAGCAGGGCTTGACTAGTAGAAAGGATAGAGTCGAACTCAATACCAGTGCTCTGGAAGAGCAAAGACAAGGCACAGAGGGAGGAGGAGCCTGCTGAGTGAGACGGCAGCAAGACCATGAAGGGCCTTGTCAGCCATGTTAAGTTTCGTCCTTATCCCAAGAGAAATGTGAAGCCACTTGCAAGCTCAGAAGTTTGCAGCACAGTGTGGTTCATGGATCAGCAGCATGGGCGTCACAGGGGGAGCAAGTTAGAAAAGCAGAGCTCAGGCCCAACCCACACCTACTGCTGAAACAGAATCTCTTCCCCACTTGATTGGCATGCATATTAAAGTTTGAGAAACACCAGCTTAGAACATTTTCAGGTCGTGTAGGAATTGCACAGTGTGGAACATCTACCCGAAACATTTGTGTTATTTAGTGTGTGTGTGTGAGTGTTAGGCAGGGACGGTAATAAATCCCAAGAAAGACACCTGGTTAGTGGTAGCGTGTGTCCTGTTGTCCTGTGAACACTTTCCTTGAGAGCGTTTTCTACTGTGTCAGAGCTCCTCTGTGCACTTGGGACAGTGCTGAGTATGTTTGGTATGCTCCATAATCATTGTGTGGCCCAATGTGGCCCAAGGAAGCCTTTCTCCATGGTGGCACATCGCTCAGGCATCTTGGTGGGGCCGGCTCCTGCCCATCAGCCACCTCTAATTGATCAGCCTTCTTTTTACCCTGTGTTTAGACATGGCCTGAGTCTCTCTCCACACAGTTCACCTGTGCACACCAGTTGATCTAAATTGCAAGATTAGATCAATTTCCCACCCTCAATTTCTTTGGGCAAGGCATGAAAACGAATTTCTGCAACAATCAACATTTCTGAAGCTTCAAATGTATTTGCCCAGGATCCTTTAGGCTTGCAAGCCTAATTTCTAGGAATACCTTTCCAGGAGGGGAGCAGAATCGCAGCCCCTTGGAGCTTGGCCACGAGGGGCTGTGAGGGTCACACAGTAGGCTCCCCAGCCAAAAAAGGAGGAAGAGATACCAGCTCAGAGAGCCTGCTTCTCGCAAAGGCACCGACAGCTCAGGGAGGAACAGCAGAGACTTCTTCAAGAAAGCATTTGTCTTTTTGAACCATCAGAGCTGCCTCTGGGTCTGCAAAGGAGGATGTCTGGAAGCTGTTCAGAAGGACAACTTAGGAGCTGGGCAGCTTCAGCTACCACAGGCTTAGACAGAGAGGGATAGGTTGTCAAACACCAAAAATTAATCCTGAGTCTCTGAACCAAGCAAGATTCCCAGCAGCATGAGTGTCCAGCTTCATTTTTCCCCCAAATTATTTATAAAAAAAGAAACACATCTTTCTCTCCCCCCAACACATGCATAGAGGTGAATGATAAAACTGGATTTGCCACTGACTGTCCCAAATCCAGTATTTGGTCAGTCCTTTCAAGAACAAGCATTTTTCTGCACACTCAGATACAGGACTGTGATCAAATGAGATTGATTGTGTCTAAATGGATCAACTTTATTATGCTGGAGTTATGTGGACTTGGCCTAGATCAGCATTTAGTTTGTATCCACTTGGTAGATTCAAAAAGACCGCTGGACACTCCCATATTTGAGTTTCCTTTGAAGCCTAGTGGTAAGAGGGACAAGCAAGAAACTCAGGACGCAGCTCCAGTCCTCAACATCATTGCCATCATTAAGTGACATTTTATCCATGTGACATCAGCAGAGGCAAACACATGGCAGACTAATAAACAGTTAACATCAACTGACCAAACAGAAGGATTTGGGTAGTGAGGAAAAACCAACAAGGCATAGTTAACGATGCAGTACATAACACTACAGTACAATGGGATATAGAGTAACAGTATAGCACAGTATTGCTAACCAAGGCTGCAGGCTCAAAGGAAGAGGGGGAGACGTAAGCTGAATCCTAGGAGTTGAAAAAAAAAAAAAAGTTGAGCTGTTGAGCAAGTCATCCAGTGGCTTCCTTGAGCACATTGAGAAATTCTGAGTTGACACAATACACCTTACATTTAGAACAGTCTTCCCAAGGAGGCAGTCAAGGATGCCTCAGATTGGCAGATCTTGAAAGGATGATCATTGAAACAGGTAAAGACATTTTTCCAAACACAAGTTACTTCTCTGCAATGTTCAGAAAGGCTTACTCTGAAACACAAAATGTAAGCAGCTAATTCCAGCTTTCATATCTGAGTACTATAATTTCCATATTCCCCTGGGAGTTATTCCATCATAGTTTTATTTCATTACTGTGTTCAGTTCTATGCATAGCATGAAAAGCTAACTTTGAGCCACCAAATTCCATAATGCTGATTCAATATTTTTTTATACTTTAGTTAACTCCTCTGGGGAAATTACTTTTGAGATGTATTCCCGTTTGAGAGAGCTATGATTGTGCTAATGTACACAAAGCATGCTGCTGAGCAGAAGACATGGATCTGAGTGTGTTCATGGTGCATCCTTAGCATGAGTGTAAGGCTCTCTATACAATGAGGAAAGTGTCTGTTTATTTATTATTTATTAAAATGGTAACTTTCTATGTTTTCCAACTTTATCGAGAAATAATTGATGTATAACATTCTGTAGGTTTAAGGTACACAACTCTGTTAATTTGCTACACCTACATGTTGCAAAATGATTACCACACTAGGGTTAGTTAAAACCTACATCACCTCACATAACCGCCACTTCTTTTTTGGATGAAGGGAGAGAGAAACGGGTATCTTTGGCAGCGTCCCGCATAACTGGGGAGGCTGGGTACTCTCTCGCATGATTTCACTTTCCCTTGAGAGGAAATCATACTCTGAGAAAGTCTCTCTTGGCCCTGAGCTATGCTGCCTTAGGGGAGGGGTGATGCAGAAAAAGTTGCCAATGTGTCCAAACTCCTTTTTTTCTTTGTTTGTTGCTCCATTGGTGTGCTAGGACTTCTCCACTGGAAACCTTGACTCCCGCAAATGCTTTCTTGTCTGTGGGTGATTGCCTAATCCAGTGTTTTCCAGGGTCTCCTGGACCACACCCGACAGGGGCTGGAGCTGGATCATGAGCCACTGTAGGGTCCGCTGCTGGGACCAGAGGTCTTGTCCGCCTATTACCTGATGCGTGGGCGGGCGAGACTGCTCTCGGGTCCCACGTCATATGGTGCTGGATCCCAAAATTCTCACAGTGACACTTTTGTCTGTGGATGCCAAATTGTTACTGTTGGGAGAGGGACATGACAGGGTGTATGCCTTACTCAGTCGTGTTGCTGATGTCAGTTGTCAGCTCATTTAGAAAGTTGGTCAAAGCAGTTGTTGATTTCAAACAGAGCATCTGCATGAGGTATGGAATTTAAATGAATTGTTTGAAATTCATTACTGCAGTGGTTTTAATGAGGAGTGGGAGGATATATAAAGGAGGCTTAATGTTATTTAGCTCACTTGCTTGAAATGGAGATCTAAAACCAGAGTGACATAGACTTTAAGCAGTAAACAAAAGTAAGTACAACCCAAGAAATAACATGCTGCTCAATTCTGATCAGATACAATGGGAAAAAAATGCATTTAGATCTGGGCTCCTCTTCTTAACAAACATAAATTTTCAGGGAAAAGTGTCCAGGGTGGTGAAGTGTTTAGAAACTGCATCATGTGAGGAATGACAGAGGCTGCCTAGCCTAATTTTAATCCTGGGAGGAAGCCTTCAGAAAAAGTGTCTTTGAATGACTGAAAAACTCCTTTGTGGAAGTAAATTCCTCCTGTGTTGTTTACTAAAGAAGTAAAGCACAGTGACAGAATTTCCAAGCTATCAGAACTGCCCAGTGACTGAATCGGGGTGGCAGCAACAGAACAAGATGTGACATAGCAGCTGAAAGACCCGTTTGGGACAAAAAAGAAAAAAGAGAGCTAGGTCAAAGGGTGAGGAACTGAGTTCTTTTTCCTGATTCAAATTCTCTGTAAAAAAGGAACCAGAACAAGGAGAGGTTTTTAAAAACAAACAAAAATAAACTTTAAGGACAGTTTTAGGTGTACCAAAGGATTGATAAGATAGTACAGAGAGCTCCCATATACCCCACACCCAATTTCCCCTATTATTGTAATAGCTTACATTAGTATGGTACCTTTATTACAATTAGTGAACTAATATTGACACAATATTGTTAGCTTACTTAAGTCCATACTTTATTCAAATTTCCTTAGTTTTACCGAATGCCTTTCCAGGATCCCATCCAGCATGCCACATTCCACTTAGGTCTCATGTTTCCTTAGGCTCCTCTTGGCTGCAGAAGTTTCTCATGCTTTCCTTGTTTTGGATGAGCTTAACAGTTTTGAGGAGTACTGGTCATATATTTTGTAGGATGTCCCTCAAAGGGATTTGTCTGATGTTTTCTCATAATTAGACTAGGATTATGGGTTTGGGGGAGGAAAACCACTGAGATAAAGTACGATTTTTATCACCTCATGTCAAGGGTTCATATGATATGTAGTTTATCACTGTTGTTGTTGACCTCGATCACCTGACTGGGATAAGTGTTTATCAGGTTTTCCCCTGTAAAGTCACTTTTCCCCACTTTTCTTTGCTGTCCTCTTTGGAAGGAAGTCACTGCGTGGAGCCCACTCTTTTTTTTTTTTTTGCAGTACGCAGGCCTCTCACTGTTGTGGCCTCTCCCGTTGCGGAGCACAGGCTCCGGATGCGCAGGCTCAGCGGCCATGGCTCACGGGCCCAGCTGCTCCACGGCATGTGGGATCTTCCTGGACCGGGGCACGAACCCGTGTCCCCTGCATCGGCAGGCAGACTCAACCACTGCGCCACTAGGGAAGCCCGAGCCCACTCTTAATGATTTATGCTCTCTTCCCATCCTCTGAGAGTGGAGTATCTATGTAATTCATGTGGAAGTCCTCTGCAAGAGAAATTTGTCTCTTCATCAGTTATTTATTCAATTATTTATTTATATCAGCAAGGACTCACGGATATTCATTTTATACTTTGGGTTATAATCCCATACTACTTTATTTTGTTGCTCAAATTCTTCTGGCTTTGACCCCTGGGAGTTCTTTCAGTTGGCTCCTGTGCTGTTTCAACATAACTCATCAATGTAGGTTTTGTTTTGTTTTTGTTTTTGAGCACTTCCTTACTTTTAGGCACTTGAAGAAGCTCCAGGCTCGTCTTGTATATTTACTGCCCCAGTACTAGCATCAGCCATTTCTCCAGGGAATCCTGTCTCCTTTTAACGGAAAATGGTATTATAGACCAAGATCTGGGTGCTAGACGTGTTCATTGCTGCTGGGTTCTTCTTGCTTTTGCACCATCTCCACTGACAAAACAAGGACACAAGTGTGTATATTAAACCACTTATATACATTTATCCATAGATATTTCCATGTGTAGCTATCTGTAGGTATATTAATACTGAGTTCATACTGATGTCTTCAACTCTCATCTTTTACCACATGGACTATTCCAGCCTTCTCCGCTTACTTAACTGTGATCCCCACTTGAACAGTAAGAAACCTGGGTCCCACAGTCCACCATCCATTTACCTAATTGTTCAATTCCAGTGTCTGAATTGTTCATCTGAACCCCCATAGGAAACAGTTTTTTCAGCTAGTGTACAGTGTTTACGTGTGGCTCCTTTTGCCTTTAGTCTTGCAGACTCCAAAGTTACATAGGACAGCACCTTTCCTCTCACCCCTTTAACGAGGTAGTTTCATTTATTTGTGATACAGTTAGATTCTCTTGTCACAGTCTGAATCCTTTCCTGGAATTCCTTGACCTCATTTGTTTGTTTTGTTTTTAAATTTACCTTCATTAAGATTCACTCTTTGTTCTGTAAAATTCTGCGGGTTTGGAAAATAATATCATGTACCTACAATTAAAGAATCATACAAAATAGTTACCCTATATTCCCTGCACTTCCCCTATATAACCCTTTATTTCTCCCCTGAAAACCCAGGCAACCACTGATCTGTTTACCATCTCTATAGTTTTGTCTTTTTCAGAATGTCATATAACCAGAATCATTCAGTTTGTAGCCCTTACAGGCTGGCTTCTTTCACTTAGTAATATGCATTTAAGGTTCATCCATTCTTCTTGTGGCTTGATAGTTCATTTCTTTTTACCAGTGAATAATATTCCCTTGAGAACAAACCACAATTTGTTTATCCATTCATCTATTGAACAACATCTTGGTGGCTTCCAATTTTTGTCAATTATGAATAAAGTTGCCATAAAACATTCACTTGCAGATTTTTCTGTGGACATAAGTTTTCAGTTAAGTTGCTAAATACTTAGAAGTGTGGTTCCTAGATTGTAAGGTAAGAATGTTTAGTTTTATTAAAACAATGCCAAACTGTCTTCCAAAGTGACAGTACTATTTTTCATTTCCACCAGCAATAAAAAAGAGTTCTTATTGTTTTGCTTCCTTGCCAACATTTGGTATTCTCAGGTCGTTTTTTGTTTTGTTTTCTTGGCCATTTTAATAGGTATGTGGTAATGTCTCATTGTTCTTTTAATTTGAAATTCCTTAATGATAGATATTGTTGAAAATCATTTCATATGGTTATTTTCCACCTGCTTATCTTCTCTGATGAGATGTACGTTCAGATCTTTTGCCCAATTTTTAATTGGGTTTATTGTTTTCCTTTTGTTGAGTTTTTTAAAATTAGTTTCTGCTTTATAACAAAGTGAATCAGTCATACATATACATCTGTTCCCACATCCCTTCCCTCTTGCGTCTCCCTCCCTCCCACCCTCCCTATCCCATCCCTCCAGGCAGTCACAAAGCACCAAGCTGATCTCCCTGTGCTATGTGGCTGCTTCCCACTATCTATCTACCTTACGTTTGGTACTCTATATATGTCCATGCCTCTCTTTCGCTTTGTCACAGCTTACCCTTCCCCCTCCCCATATCCTCAAGTCCATTCTCAAGTAGGTCTGTGTCTTTATTCCTGTTTTACCCCTAGGTTCTTCATGACATTTTTTTTCTTAAATTCCATATATATGTGTTAGCATACGGTATTTGTCTTTCTCTTTCTGACTTACTTCACTCTGTATGACAGACTCTAGGTCTATCCACCTCACTTCAAATAGCTCAGTTTCGTTTCTTTTTATGGCTGAGTAATATTCCATTGTATATATGTGCCACATCTTCTTTATCCATTCATCCGATGATGGACACTTAGGTTGTTTCCATCTCCGGGCTATTGTGAATAGAGCTGCAATGAACATTTTGGTACATGTCTCTTTTTGAATTATGGTTTTCTCAGGGTATATGCCCAGTAGTGGGATTGCTGGGTCATATGGTAGTTCTATTTTTAGTTTTTTAAGGAACCTCCATACTGTTCTCCATAGTGGCTATACCAATTCACATTCCCACCAGCAGTGCAAGAGTGTTCCCTTTTCTCCACACCCTCTCCAGCATTTATTGTTTCTAGATTTCTTGATGATGGCCATTCTGACTGGTGTGAGATGATATCTCATTGTAGTTTTGATTTGCATTTCTCTAATGATTAATGATGTTGAGCATTCTTTCATGTGTTTGTTGGCAGTCTGTATATCTTCTTTGGAGAAATGCCTATTTAAGTCTTCTGCCCATTTTTGGATTGGGTTGTTTGGTTTTTTGCTATTGAGCTGCATGAGCTGCTTATAAATTTTGGAGATTAATCCTTTGTCCATTGCTTCATTTGCAAATATTTTCTCCCATTTTGAGGGTTGTCTTTTGGTCTTGTTTATGGTTTCCTTTGCTGTGCAAAAGCTTTGAAGTTTCATTAGGTCCCATTTGTTTATCTTTGTTTTTATTTCCATTTCTCTAGGAGGTGGGTCCAAAAGGATCTTGCTGTGATTTATGTCATAGAGTGTTCTGCCTATGTTTTCCTCTAAGAGTTTGATAGTTTCTGGCCTTACATTTAGGTCTTTAATCCATTTTGAGCTTCCTTTTGTTGAGCTTTGAAAGTATTTGCATTTTGGATATAAGTCCTTAATCAGATACATGTTTTGCAAATGTTTTCTCTCAGTCTGGGGCAGTCTTTTCATTCTTTTAAGTGTTTTTCACAGACCAGAATGTTTTAATTTTAATAAAGCCCAATTTATCAATTTTTTCATGAATCATATTTTTTGTGTTGCATCAAAAAAACCTCATCATCAAATCCAAGGCCACCTAGATTTTCCTTTATATTTTCTTCTAGAAGTTTTATAGTTTTGCATTTTACATTTAGATCTACAATCCATTTTGAGTTAATTTTTGTGAATGGTGCAAGGTCACGTCCAGAGCCTTTTTTTTTCTTTATTTTTCTTTGCATTTGAACATCCAGTTGTTCCAGTAGTATTTGCTAAAAAGACTATCTTTTCTCTATTCAATAGCCTTTGATCCATTGATGTGTTAACTCTCTTTATATGGATTTATTTCTGGGCTTTCTATTCTGTACCACTGATCAATGTGTCTTTTTCACCCCCACCAATACAATACTGTAGCTTTGTAGAAAGTCTTGACATCCTATCATGTCAGTCCTCCAACTTTGTCCTTCAGTGTTTTGTTATTTGCAATCTTTTGCCTTTCCATATAAACGTTAGAATAAGATTATCAATATCTATAAAATAGTTTGCCTGGATTTTGACTGGTATTGAATTGAATCTTTAGAAGAAGCCTTGGGAAGAATTGACATCTTAAAAATATTGAGTCTTCCTATTGATGAACACAGAATCTCTCTCCATTTATTTTGATCTTCTTTTATTTTTCTTATCAGTTTTATAGTTTTCTGCATACAAACCTTGTACATATTTTATTAAATACATAACTAGGTATTTCATTTTTGTTCTACTGTAAATGGTGTTGTGATTACATTGGTGTATGAAAGAGAGGGGGATTTGGGAGAGGAAAAGAGAGAGGAAGGAGGAAAGGGGGAGGGAGAGAGAGAGGGAGAATTGGCTCACAGGATTCTAGTGGGGCTGGCAAGTCCAAAATTTGTAGGTCAAGCTGGTAGGCTGGAAATTCAGGTAAGAGCTGATGTTGCAGTCTTAAGTCCAACATTTTCAGGGCAGGGAAGGCAGGCTGGAAACTCTGGGAGGTTTTCTGTGTTGCAGTCTTGAGGCTAAATTCCTCCTTCTGTGGGAAACCTTAGTCTTTATTCTTAAGGCCTTCACTTGATTCCATGAAGTCTCCCCATGTTATGGGGGGTAATCTGCTTTATTCAAAGTCTACTGATTTAAATGTTAATCACATCTCAAAAAATCTTCATAACAATATCTAGACTAGTGTTTGACCAAGCAACTGGTCATGATAGTCTAGCCAAGTTGACACATAAAATTAACAATCACATTAGTGTACCCTCTGATTCTATATATTTTCTGGAAGAGATTTGGTATTATTTTACTCTTAAATGGTTGATAGAATCTACCAGTGAAATAATGTAGGCCTGGTGCTTTATTTTTGTAACATTATTAATTATTGGCTTCATTTTAATATAGACCTTTTCAGATTGTCTGTTTCTCCATGAGTGAGTTTTAATAGTTTGTGTCTATCAAAGAATTGGTCCATTTCATCTCAGTTCTCATATTTATGGGCATAGGGTTGTTCATAGTATTCTTTTATTATTCTTTTAATGTCTAAGAGAGCTATAATGATGACCTCTCTTTCATATCTGATATAGTAATTTCTGTTTTCTCCTTTTTTTCCTTGGTTAGCCAAATAATCATTTTCCCTCACTCTGTACAATTTCACTGATTTCTGCTCTAGTTTTTATTTTCTCCTTCTTGCCTTAGGCTTGATTTATTATACTATCTCTGTTTTTTAAGTGGAATTTTAGATTATTGATTTTACATCTTTCATATTTCCATACATATATATGCATATATATATATATACACACATATATGCATTTTAGTACTGTGAATTTCCCTCAAGTACTGCTTTGCTGCATCCCACAAATTTTGATGTTATATTTTCATTTTCGTTTAGTTTAAAATATTTTAAAATTTCTTTGAGATGCCTTCTTTGGTATATTTGTTGTTTAGAAACGTTGTTTAATCTCCAGATATTTGAGGATTATCCAGCTGTTATTTTATTATTGATTTGTAGTTTAATCTCATTGTGGTCTGAAAACATACTTTGTATGATTTTAGTTCTTTTAAATTTGTCAGGTTATGTTTTATGACCCAGAATGTGGTCTATCTTGGTGAATGCTCCATATGAGCTTGATGAGAATATGTATTCTCCTGATACTGGATAAAGTATTCTATTAACACTAATTAGGTCCAGTTGATTGACGATACTGTTTAGTTCAACTATCTTAGTGATTTTTGCTTGGTAGATCTGTCAACTACTGATAAAGGGTTATTGAATTTCTGACTATAATAGTAGATTTGTCTATTTCTCCTTGTAGTTCTATCAGTTTTTGCCTCATGTATTTTGATGCTCTGTTCTCAGATGCACATACATTAAGGGTTATATCTTTTTGGAGAATTGAGCCCTTTATTATTATGTAATGACCCTCTTTAGCCCTGACAATGTCCCTTGCTCTGAAATATGCTTTGTCTGAAATTAATATAGCAACTCCAGATTCTTTTTAAAATTAGTATTAGTATGGTATATCTTTCTCCAATCCTTTATGTTTAATTTATCTGTTTTTATGTTTGAAGTGGATTCTTCATAGACTACATGTAGTTGGATGTTGAATTTTTATCTGATATTACAGTTTCTGTCTTTTAATTGATGTACTTAAACCATTTTACATTTAAAGTGATTATTGATCTAGTTGGATAATACTTACTATGGTTATAACTATTTCCTCTTCATTGTATTTCTTTATTTCTTCCTTTTTCCTCCCTTTTCTGATTTTAATTGAGCACTTTACACGCTTACATTTTCTCTCATCTCTTATCATATCAATTATATTTCTTTTGAAAAAATTTTAGTGGTTTCCCTATAGTTTGCAATATACATTCACAACTAGTCTAAGTCCACTTTCAAATAAAACTATACTGCTTCCCAGATGGTGCAAAAACTTTGTAACAGAGTATTCCTAATCCTTCCCTTCCATCCCTTATAAAAATGCTGTAATTCATTTTACTTATATATATGGTATAATCACATAATACGTCTTGAACAGTTACCTATGATACCAATTTAGAATAAGAAAAAAAAGGTTTTTAACCTACATTTATTCCTTCTCTGATGCTTTTCCTTCTTTATGCAGGTCCCATTGTCTGAGCTATATCATTTTTCTTATCCCTGAAGAACTTCTTTTAACGTTTCTTGCAAGGCTGGTTTGCTGGCAATGAATTCACTCTGTGTTTGTTTGTTTGTTTGTTTGTGAAAGTTTTATTTTCCTCACTTTTGAAGGTTTATTTCAATGGATACAGAATTCTCGGGTGGTGAGGTTTTCTTCCTTTTAACACTTTAAATATTTTACTCCACACACTTCTTAAATGGTTTGTTATGAGAAGTCTGTTACAGTTTTTATTCTTTTTCCTCTAATGATAAGTTGTTTTTCCCTCTGGCTTCTTTCGACATTTTCTCTTTGTCTTTGGTTTTCTGAAATTTGAATATGATATGCCTTGGTGTAGAATTTTTATTTTTATTTTGCTTGGTGTTCTCTCAGCTTGCTGAATCTGTGGTTTGGTGTTATTGATTGAGAGAAGTTCTCAGTAATTTTTACTTCTGTATTTATTCTACTTCATTTGTTTTTTCCAATTAAGCATAGGTTATATACCTTTTTAAGTTATCTTGTAGGTCTTGGGTATTATTTTCCGACTTATTTTCATTCCTTTTTTCTCTTTGTATTTCAGTGTGGGAAGTTACTAATGTATCTTTAGACTCACTGATTTTTTTTCTTCCGCTGTGTTTAAAACCGTTTATTAAAGGCATTCTATATCTGTTACAGTGTTTTTTATTTCAGCATTTCCTTTTAATTCTTAAAGTTTCCATCTCTACACTTACATTACCCATCTGTTCTTGCATGTTGTATACTTTTTCCATTAGAGGATTTAACAGATTAATCATAAATGTTTTAAGTTCTCAGTCTAATAATTCCAAAATCTGTGTCATATTTGAGTCTCATTCTGATGCTCACTTTGTCTCTTTAGACTCTTTTTTTCTTGCCTTTTAGCATGACTTGTAATTTTTGTTGAAAGCTGGACATGATATATTGGGCAGTAGAAACTGAGGTAAATTGGCCTTCAGTGTGAGGTTTTATATTAATCTGTCTATGACTCGAGTTGTGTTTAATGTTTGATGTAGCTGTGGGTGCAAGGGCTTCGAATTCCTCTCTAGTGTCTTTGGTTTTCCCCCCTATTGTCTTTGGGTTTCCCTAAGTACTCCTTCTTAAATAGAGTCTGTGCCTTGCAACTCTTCTAGTTGCCTTGCACTATTATTGTACTGGAGCACTGTTGATGTGGTGGTAAGGCACAGGGAAGAGAAAATGCTCTATGATCTTACAATTAGGTCTCAGTCTTTTAGTGGGCCTTTCTCCCTGGGCTAACACCCTCACAAGTGTTTCTTAGCTTTACCTTCTATTTCTTTAGGTGAGACAGACTACAGGGGGCTGACGTTGGGTAATTGCCCTTCTACCATCTGCCTTGGTAAGATAAGGTGCTGATAAATTCTTTTTCATTGGAGAGTAGGCCTTTGTTATAGAGAATGCTCAGAGTACATTTCAAAGTGTTTTACTTTTCCCCTCCTCCTGCCAGAACCATGAGGTGATTATTATTATTTTTTTTTTTTGGCTCTTCATCATGAGAACCTGGTGGGTACCTGAAGTTAAAAACCACAAAAGTTTAGCGCACTCAAGAAACATCCCCCAGGGGTTTCTCACTGTCAAGTTACCCACATTCCACCTCCAGCAATTCATCAAAATTGCCATTTAAATATTCCTACCAGTTTATGACACCAAGGACTTTCACACTAGGGAAGCGGAATCCCTTGGGTTCCTAAAGAATCCCCTGGGCATGATTTTCTGTACTTTGGGGTGGTGATGTGTCCTGCAACTTCAGTTATCTGATAAGCCCAAGAAAAGTTGTTGATTTTCAGTTTGTTAAGCTTTTTTGTTGTTATTGTTGTAAGTATGGGAGTGATGATTCCCAAGCTTTTTACATGATGTAACTGAAACCAGAAAACTTTGGGAGAATGAGGCAAGGAAATAAATTACAAGAGAGGTGCAGATTTATAATTTTATATTTCTAGTCTCAAAAAAGATTTTCAGCTGTGTCCTACTTTTTCTCCCATCAAATGAAGGAGTCTGTGAGCATACAGCATAAGATGTTGATGTTCAGCCATAGAGATGGTGAAACATCCATTCAACCAATTTGAGGTTACTAAAACTCAGAGAAGGCAGATTTCTTAGGCTTTCATCTGATGTGGCATGGAGAGAGGGCATGAACTGCTCATGATATCTATGTCATATTATGTCTGGGTGCTCTAGCAGATGGTCCAAAGCTGGAAAACATACTGTTCTCATTTGCTAGCATTTTTCTTTTTTATTCTTTTATTAAGGCAGAAATTTATTAACTCATTGTTAATGTTTGTATTATTGGCTTAATCATCCACTATATATACAGATCCTTTTTTGTCTGAACTATTTGTTAATTGCAGACTTCTTAATGCTTCTCTCTATATATCTCCTAAGAATAGGAATTCTCCTCAATAACTACAATATAATAATCACACTCAGAAAACTTAATATAGACTCAATATGATTATCTAATATCTAATTCATTTAAAATTTACCAAATTCTTTCCAAGAGATTATTTATTGCAATGTTTTGATCCATTATTCAATCAAAGATAATGACTTGATTTAATTGGCATGTATCTTAAGTTTTCTTTGATCTAGAATAGTTGCCCAAACTTTTTTTCAGGGGTTCTTTTATGACATTAACAATTATTAAGAATCCAGAATATTTTTCAGAGTGTCCCTATGTTTGTATTTGTCTTATTGTTTTCTGATGACTTGATTCAGGTTGAACATCTCAGGCAGGGATTCTACATTGGTTATTTTGTGTTCTTTTAAGGAATCACTTCAGGGGACACAGGACATCAGGTTTTACCTCCATTGGTGACATTACATTTGATCACCTGTTTAAAGTGATCCACCAGAGTTTTCTATTATGTAGGAATCTTTTCACATTTGTAATTAATAAGTAATTTGTGGGGAGACATTTTGAGATGTTGTGAATCTTTGGTTCCCCAGAATTCTTTTCCTCAGTAGTTTAAACATCATCGATGTTTCCTTCCTGAACCAATTTTTAGTCCTTAGCTATAGAATGGTGGTAATTTTTCTGTCATTTCCTCTATATTTATTACTTGGCATTCTTCTGTAAAATAGAGCTTCATACCTCCTCTCTCTTTATTTTTTAATACTAGTAGGGACGCATGTATATATGTATGTATGTGTGTATACATACTGGGCATTAAAGGAATTTGAAGCCCCTAGCACCTACAGCTATAGATAATATCAGCATGAGCTCCTGGGATCCTTTTTATTTAGTGTATCATAATACATTCCTTTTATTTTTATACTCAGTTATACTCTAATTTGTCCAGTGATTACCTCTTAAAACTGGCTGTGGAATCCTTTTGACACGTTCCCTTTAGTCTTTGAACAAGTTCATATTTTCTGTTACAACTAGATATTCCAGGTTTGCTTTATTCCTTCTATTTGGAAGACCTAGAATCAATCATTTCTCAAAGATCCCAGATTACTTTTAGTGGGAAACAGTATTTAGAAATCAAAATCTGGGCACTAAATGTGCTCATTGTTACTGGGGTGCCATTGCTCCTATCCCCTTTTGGTGGACAAAGCTAGAACATATTTTTAAACTCCTATTCATACTAATATCTTTAATTCAATCCAGTATCACAGAATTCTTCATCTTTTTCCTGCATTCCATATTTGTATCTTCTCTCATTGTGAGAACCAATATTGTAGAAATAGGCATAGTAATAACTCTGGTTCCCAGCATCAATATATTTACTCATTTGCTCAAATCTACAATACACAAAAATAAATAGTCTCAGAGTTGCTACATCAATACCACTACCAACACCAAATCTCCTAAATAAATTTCAAGATTTCTTTGCTGTTCTTTTCATCTTTAGAATAAATCTCAATGAAGGTATCTGGAGTAGTGTTTTCAAAACTTACTTGAACAAATCCTATTTATCTTTTGTGTAATTTTGATGTCTATTTGTTATAAAGAAAAGATAAATTGCCTGTCTATATTAAATTTTATCCTTCTTCCCATCTTTGTCAATATATTTTGATTGTTTGAGCGTGTAAACCTAGAATCAAAGGAAAAACTAAATAAAAAGATATGCTCAGAGATGTACCAATTCTTTCTCTTTCTCTGGCACCCTATTCCCACCCATCCCCTCTGGGTTATTAATTAGGTAGCTAATTTCATTAGTTTCTGGCTTATTTATCCTTCTAGTATTTCTTTTTGCAAAAATAATAGACATTTTCTTATTCTCTGATTTTTTTACATAAAGAGTAAAATACTATATATAATCTTTTGCACATTGCTTCTTTCCACTTAAAGACACATATCCTGAAGATCACTCCATATCAGTTCATAAATAGCCTCCTCGTTTATTTTTATGGATGTATAGTACCTCATTATGTGAATGTATAATAGTTTATTCAACCAAACTTCTAAGGATAGGCATTTAGTTCATTTACAGTATTTTGCTACAATAAATAATGCCTCAGTGAATAATCTTGCTCACATGCTGTTTGTTTCTTTTTGATACTATTGCAGATAAATCTTCAGGGTAAGTTCCTAGAAGTTGAAACAAAGGGTTTTTCAGGTTTTTTTTTTTCACTTGCCATGAACAATTAGACTCAATTTTGAAAGCAAATTTTATTATTTTTTTGTATTGTGGAGGTGTGGGGAAGCAGATAAGAATATTTTGGTTATGTAAAAGTACCAAAACTGAGACAATGAGGAATCAAACTCTTGAGTGTAATAATAATTTAAAAGTTAAACTTAACTGTTTCAGATCTCCATCAGGAGGCAGGCCTAAAGTTGGAAGCAATGAGGAAACTAGATTTATTCTCACTCTGAACCTCAAAATAAACAAAAGAGCTGGGAACCAGCATGGTTGCCATACTGCCAACTCCATGGGTGCTGTGTTTATGGAATAGAAATTGAATAGTGTCCCCCAGGAGTTATGGCATGTGACAGCCCTGGGAACTTGGACTACAGAGAGGGATAGAGCTATTCAGATAATTGACATTGGGCACCAAAAAGAAGGGTGTCACTACGGACTGGAGAAATCAGGAGTATTTGGACAGCATCAACAACAAAAATCTGTTTTGGAGCAATTGGATGGATTCGACTCCATTCAACCCACATTTATTTGGCATACACTGTATACAAAGTTCTGCAGGATACTTGGAAAGCAAACTCTCCACGTGTACCTACTACATGCCATAGACTATACTGTTCATTATTTCAGTTATCATTAACAGGTTTGTAGTGAGGTAATATCAATATCCCCATTATATAGATGGGGAAGCTGAGGTTCTGGGTGGTTCAGGTATATGTCAGATCAACCTATTTCAAATTGCGGTTCAGCTCCTTACTAGCTGTGTGATCTTGGGTAATTCAGGTAACCCGAGACTCAGTCTTCTCATCTGTAAAAAGGGGAGGATAATAGGAAAATTGGCAGCACAATCTAGAGCAGCCTGGTGCCATCAGCATCTGTATCACCTGGCAGCATTTTAGAAATGCTTACTCTCAGGTTCCACCTCAGAACCAGAATCTCAGAGGGTGGGTTTAGCAGTCTGTGTTTTCACAAGCCCTCCAGGTGATTCTGATTTTTGGAGTTGGAAAACCAGTTGTGTTAGAGGTTAAGAGCATGGATTCTGGATCCTGACTCCATGGGTTTGAATCCTGGCAAGACTCTGCTTTTAGCTGTGTGATACAAGTTACTTAATCTGAGTTCACTCCTTTGAAAGTGGATATAATGACAGTACCTACCTCGTTGAGATTGCTCCGAGGATTTAATGTACATAAAACACAACAGTGCCTGGCACATAGGGAGTATTACAGTGAGTATTTTAAAGCTTTTTGTTAAACAGAATAGATAAAAATAAAGGTTGCTGGGGGTTTTAGATAGTGTGTATAAATTGTGCTTGGCATATAGTAAGCCTCAACACATGTTAAGTTATTATCGTTAGTAGTGATAATGCCGTAAAAACTTGTTCTAAAGTCTCAGAGCCAATAAGGGAAAGCACTAGGACTGGAATGAACTCTGTCCATTTCTAATGTCTGTACCCTCCCTATACATTACACTGTACCCCACATGAACAGTCTCTGCTTTCAGGGGGAGATAAACATAAAAAGTCCACACTAAGCAGGTGGGCATCATGGCAGAAATCAACCTAGGAGCTGTGGACAGATGCATGCAGACAGAGCCGCAAGAAACAGAAACTGTTGGCCTCAGAGGGAGGAGGATATCGTATTGGGGAAGTGATGGAGGGAAGAAGTTGATGACCTGCTGGGTAAGAATTGAAAGGGACACATCATTTCAGCTGGAAACACTCAAAACGTCATTATTTCGAAATTGCTGAGCAAATTCAATGGCGGGTATTCCTGTGCTAATGTGTTAATAATAATTCTGCAGTTAGGGACAAGCCTGAACTTTTAGCATTCAAGGCCACTTAAATTTTAAAGAGTCATCTTATGGAAAGTTTTAATTAGCTCTGGATTGTAACTAACATTCTCTTTAAAACTGTGGTGGGCGTTTGATCAGGTCTGGTTTCCAGTGGATGGAAATTAAAGCTGGATTTTACTCATTGCTCTGCCTTTGGGGCCAAGGCAGTTCATCTTCTCTGTGGCTCAGCTTGAGCTCCATGTAGCAAGGCATTGTGCCCACCAGAGGATTCAGGCCTGCGAGTCCCCTTGTCCTCTGTGCAAAAGGAGAAGGGTAGCAGGGCCACTCAAGGATGAAGGTTGGTCTGACCTCTGACTACAGCCCCTGCCTCTCCTCCCTCAGCTTATATTCCTCCTCCTAACACCTAGATGTCCTGCCTGGTTTTCAGGACAGTCTCCTGGGTACAGGTGCACATTCCAGCTTCATTCTGTGCCTTCACCTGCCTTCTAAAACCCCACTGAGATGTGCAGGCCCAGCTCTGTTCGCCCTTTTTTTGCAGCATGGTATGGTGGGACCAACGTGAACAGGGTGCTAGTGGACCTATGTCTGTAAGCTGACTTTGCCATATGTAAACTGTATACTTGAGGCTTTTTCATCTCTCACACTCAGTTTTCTCATCAGTAAAATGGAGATAAAATACCTTTACTGTGAGGATTGGAGAGAATCCAGTGGTTGGCCCATAGCAAATATTCAAGGAGCGATTATTACCATCATTATCCCATCACTTCCAGCCATTCTCACGTTTAGTTCTCTTCTGCCTGTGTCCTTCTCGAATTACTTTATGGAGTCTTCCCTTCAAACCCTGAGGGCTGACTTCTTTGAAGTCCCTTTTACTGCTCCCCCGCCCCAGTTCCCCCGTGGTGATCACATTTTTGCGTTGACTGGAAGCCCCACAGCAAATGAGCACCCTTGTTACTGGTGGGAATGGGGTTCTTGCAAGTAGCCGGGCTCATGATGGAGGAGTATAAACTGGCTCCAATGGTGTAGCACTTAACCAGAAAGAAAAATAACCAAGTTTAAGATCTGGAACTTTAAGAACCATGCTGAGTTTGGCAGTACAGGAAGCCCAGGTCTGAGGGCTGATTGGTGCAGTTCTGGGACCTGTTTGTTATTTGAGGGTCTGGGAGGCTCACAGGAAGTCCAGAGATGGAGAAGGGTGAAGTGAATCTCACCTACACCTATGACCGGGCAGCACGGAGCAGAGAGTCAAGCAGGGGAAATCAGCCAACAGGGAATGTCGTGTCTTCAGGCCGCTGTCCCAAAGGGGATCCCAGGGCTTCGCATAGCAGAGTAGAAGGGGTAAAAGCAGAAAGGGACCAGAGAGTGTGCAATGACCATCCTTGAGTTTCTTCCAGGTGGTGGACCACTTCATACCTCATGACTATCTTCCTACCTCTTTCTGGCCATGTGCCTGTTTCAAGTGTGACTGTGAGTTAGTTCCTTGGGACCTAGAGCTCTGATTTTTTAGATTCTGAAGTTTGGGTTCCTGCCCTGCACCTCACCACAACAGAGAAGCTAAGTGGAAATATGCAGACAGTAGGGTCTTTGGAATTAATCAGATCCGAGTTTGAAGTCAGGCTATAGAATCTACTAACCTCTTTATATTGGACAAGTCTCTTCATGTCTTGGCAAAATAAGGCTTATCTTTCAGCTGTGAGGTTTCTTTACTAAGGCACACGTAGCCTATTGCCTGCTCAATGAATGGTAGCTATTTGGTGCTTCATCCCATTGGTGGCTCTGATGAGGTCTTGGCCTAGAAGATTCGGTGAGTTGTTCAGGGGATGACAAACTAACCCCAAGTGCCTAAGGCTCTTCTTTTCTTCAGCTAATGTAGTCCAACTATCTTTAGCTAATTCAATCATTTCTCATTCACCAGTGCATAAATTGTCCTCATCATAGGCTTAACCATGCAGCTTATATGGTTTGGGGAGAGATTGATTAACAAATCCCTAATTGAAGCTCAATAAATGAGATAAATCTGAAAGTCTGTCAGATGAAGCAGCAGTCCAGAGATGACCACTAGCGATATTCAGTTATCCAATTCACCTAACAATATGTCAACAAATACTTCTTGTGTGTCTACTTTATGCATGTCAAGCCTAGGACTATCTTCTTTGTCAAAAATGGATATTAAGGGAATGCCAACTCAGCCACGGTCAGTCTGAGTAGACTATAATTAGGAAAGATGACCATTGTGGGGGTCAGAGTTAGGGCAGGAAGTTTAAGGCAAGTCAGGAGATGGAGACAAGCTCAGAAAGGGACCAGAAGGTGAGGCCAAGAGACCATAAGAAGACAACTAAAACCAGAGGTAGTTATCATCTACCAGAGGTGAGGAACAGAGCAGAAATTGGTGACACAGGGATCCGGGAGTGATCAGGCTGAGACCAGTGTCTGTGCATGTGGTAGGTGGGTGAGGGCTGGGATTGGAAGGTGAAAGAGTTGAACACAGATTTCTTTTATACTCTGGCAGGGAAAGGGGTATTGGTGAATGCATGGGTGAGTTCATGTGACTTATAGGGACCAAACAGACCACAGGTTTGTTAGAATCAGTGTGAAATGCTACATGCTCAAGTCAAATATGAGCTGTTGGCTTTACAGTTGTGAGCCTATTTGTTCTTCCCCCTGAGAGTAGGTAACTGCACAGATAAGCGAGTATGTGTCTATTTCCCTTGACTTTAATTGTGATCTCAGCACTGAGCCCATGTCATCTAAATTTACTTCACATTGTATTTTCTGAGTTGTGCCATCTCACACACTTGGCTCAGCTTGCCGAGGTCGGATTCCCAGGCACTGGGTTTGTGCCTTTTCCAGTCTTCATGAAAACACTGTGTAGGCTAGTAGAAGTCTTGACTTGGTGTCCACTTTATTGTTCAATTCAAATTGGGCGGGCTTCCCTGGTGGCGCAGTGGTTGAGAGTCCGCCTGCTGATGCAGGATACACGGGTTCGTGCTCCGGTCCGGGAAGATCCCACATGCTGCGGAGTGGCTAGGCCCGTGAGCCATGGCCGCTGAGCCTGAGCATCCAGGGCCTGTGCTCCGCAACGGGAGAGACCACAACAGTGAGAGGGCCACGTACCGTAAAAACAAAAAAAACAAATTGGGCTTATCACCCTTTTCCTAATAGAAGCGTTTGCCAGTCTTCACCCTCATCCTGGTACCTCTGTCCCCTCTGGCAGCTATGGCTAAAAACAGAGATGGCGTGAGAGACTCTGCATCTTCCTGGACACTTTTAAACAGATCCTTGATCACCCTCTCCACCTCCGTGCAAACCTAGCTCAGGCAAGGAGTGTTTGAACTTACATGCATTTTCTTCCCTCTTCTGTAATCAGCTGATGTTCTCCTGTTTCAGCCTTTGAGTGGATTTGCTCCACATGTTAGCTCACAGAGCCTATTTCATCTACCTAGGGTCTTTATTTCTCGGGTTCTTTGTCCTGCCTCAGAAGGATGTGTGCTATTTAAAGAAAATAGTGTATTGTGTGATATGAAATTTCTCTCTGTCTGCAGTTCTGGAAACCAAGGTTCCAAAAAAGGTATCAGTTTAGGGAAGTGTCAACAAACATTCCATGCACAAAAAAAACCTATTCTCTAGTGAAGTGCCTCAGTATCAAATTAGCCCCTGAATATGCCCTAAATTTCTTCTGATGTTTGACTTGGTTATAGTTAGTTGGAAACATCGTTGATCAGGGATTATATCCTACCACTGAGATGCTGATTGTGCTCCGAGAGCTGTGGGACCCTAGGAAAAGGTTTAGAGGGCCTAGAGCTCTCTAATCCTTCATACTCTTTCTGAGCTTCTCTTTCTTTATGTAAAAGGAGAGATAACTTCACTTCTTGAGTCCCATTTTAGAATTGTAACCTGTAACAGAAAGCTTTTTTTTTTTTTTTTTTTGCTTTATAACAAATTTAATCAGTTATACATATACATATGTTTCCATATCCCCTCCAGAAAGCTTTTTTAATAGCAGATCAGTTTCCCACCTAATTGGGGGTGAAAGAGAGATCATTAATTTGCAGGGAAATCAGTGTCATCCTTATCTAGCTTCAGCTCTGAAGGTTACACAGGCTCAAAAGAAGCTTGTTTACAGGAACACTTGTATGCTCCCATCGCAGATGTTAGACATCAGCCATGGTGCTTAATGCCACCTATGTAATATTCTGAAACGAGTGTGGACTTCCTCTTCTATGTCATCTGTCCTGGGGAACTTGAGGAATAGAAAAACTTGCAGCAGGATGCTTTCCTCGGGTTCTAACTGGTGGCTGGGCATTTGGAATCCTCTGGCCTGCACATTAACCCCTTTGCTTTGAGCTAGAGGGCCTTTCCTTGCACAGAGCATGTGTTGACTTCTACTGTTAATTATTTAAGCAGGCTGCATGACTCTCCCCTCTCAGTGGCTGGAAACCACTCCTACATTCCTGTTTCTCAGCTCATCTACTTCTAATCTAAATCTTCAAATGTATTTTTAGAACAAGTATGCTTAGAAGTAGGTTTTTGACATTTTCAAATATTAGAATTGGAGCATATTTTTTTCCGTATCAAATGTACAATGGCAGAATGTACCCTTAATTTCAAGAAGACTCATTAAAAACTTCCATCTTGATACATAATTATCATGAGTCAAAGTGGTCATGATTAGTCAAGCCTCACAATTAAAATCCTCTGTTTGATGGACTTTTGAAATAAAATGCCATTATTATCTAAAACCTCAATCATCTATGACAATAAGGTTCTCAATTACTTCTTTTGTTCTTCACAAAAAGATTAATAATCCTAGTTCATATTTTTTTTTAAGTATCAACATCTGCAAGGGGCATACCACATAAACCATATGTAGCTAATCTCTTCCAAAGGGAACAAGAAACAGATTGAGGCATATGTTTTATGGACAGCTAGTATTGCCCTACAGCAATTGTTCATGCTAATTATCTCTCTTGAATTGATTATGTTTGCAGTAAATTATTATCTTTATGATTATTGCTAGTTTCAGGAAAATGTTCAAGAAATAATTGGTGGTTAGTATAAATGACCTTGCACTGAGTTAGTGTTCAGATAAATGTCACATTAAGTAGATAATTGTTGTGATCTGATTCTTACCCTTAACAGCTCCTTCTGGTCCAGCTGCTGCATTAGAAATCTTGAGCACCCAGGTGGAATTCTACAAGTATTAAGAATACATTTGAACCTCTTAGATAAGTCCTTAAGTTTATGTGGAATATTGTCCTGGACATTATCACTACGTTAACTTAGGTGGCCATTTGTGACTATAGTGATGACCTTTGCTTGTTCCAAGGCAGTGATCCATCATGAAAGCCAAGGACAGACTGAGTCTTCATTTATCAATACAACCCATAGCTACAAATGCGATAGACTAAGGCAATATTTGATCATCTCCCTATATAAACTCTCCCAATGTTCATAGTCTTCATGATCAACAAGTTCTTCCTTTATAATTGAAATTTATTTTTCATCATGTGTTATCCTTGGTTGCAAAGATAACTAGGAACTAGGTGCTCAAACTTCATTAATTTTTTTTTTGAATTTTATTTTATTTATTTTTTTATACAGCAGGTTCTTATTAGGTATCCATTTTATACACATCAGTGTATACATGTCAATCCCAATCTCCCAGGTCATCCCACCACCACCCCACCCCACCCCGCCACTTTCCCCCCTTGTTGTCCATACATTTGTTATCTACATCTGTGTCTCTGTTTCTTCCCTGCAAACCGGTTCATCTGTACCATTTTTCTAGGTTCCATATATATGCATTAATATATGATATTTGTTTTTATCTTCTGACTTACTTCACTCTGTATGACAGTCTGTAGATCCACCCACATCTCTACAAATGACCCAATTTCATTCCTTTTTATGGCTCAGTAATATTCCATTGTATATATGTACCACATCTTCTTTATCCATTCGTCTGTCAGTGGGCATTTAGGTTGCTTCCATGACCTGGCTATTGTAAATAGTGCTGCAGTGAACACTGAGGTGCATGTGTCTTTTTTGAATTATGGTTTTCTCTGGGTATATGCCCAGTAGTGGGATCGCTGGGTCATATGGTAATTCTATTTTTAGTTTTTCAAGAAACCTCCATACTGTTCTCCATAGTGGCTGTATCAATTTACATTCCCACCAGCATTGCAAAAGGGTTCCCTTTTCTCCACACCCTCTCCAGCGTTTGTTGTTTGTAGATTTTCTGATAATGCCCATTCTAACTAGTGTGAGGTGATACCTTACTGTAGTTTTGATTTGCATTTCTCTAATAATTAGTGATGTTGAGCAGCTTTTCATGTGCTTCTTGGCCATCTGTATGTCTTCTTTAGAGAAATGTCTATTTAGGTCTTCTGCCCATTTTTTGATTGGGTTGTTAAACTTCATTACTTATTGGTAGGCCATTGAGAGTGCGTAACTATTTATAGAGAAGTATGACTCACATAGCTAACAGTATATATTGATTACCTACTGCATGCAGGTCCTTGCATATTTTTGTTAGGGAAACAACTCAGGAAGTAATCAAGTACAAATTGGGTTCAAGCTAAATGTCTGGATTTACCTTCAGCAAAATGAGCCGAGGATCCTAATATTTCTAGGTCTTACTTTTTATCCCTAATATACCACCAGCACAGCAATATTCAACAAATATGTGAGCCATTCTTATACTGGATCCTGCAGAGCATGGTTGTGAGTAAGACATTCATTTCCCCTGAGCAGTCTTCTGAGGGATATGAAATAGGTAATGGCAAAAAAATAAGGTCATTACTGAGAATGGACTTGAGGATATGGGGAGGGGGAAGGGTAAGCTGTGACAAAGCGAAAGAGAGGCATAGACATATATACACTACCAAACGTAAGGTAGATAGATAGTGGGAAGCAGCCGCATAGCACAGGGAGACCAGCTCGGTGCTTTGTGACCGCCTGGAGGGGTGGGATAGGGAGGGTGGGAGGGATGGAGACGCAAGAGGGAAGGGATGTGGGAACAGATGTATATGTATGACTGATTCACTTTGTTATAAAGAAGAAACTAATAAAAAAAACTAATATGCAATCTACAACATCCAAATAAATGATTTAACATATTTTATACAAAAAAAAATAAGGTCGTGACAATACAGGGTTACGGTGTGGTTAGGGTATGGGAGGTCCATGGAGCTGGAGGATCACAGAGAGGTGCACCTAGTCTAGCGGGGGAGACAGAAGATATCTGGTAGAAGTGACATCAAAGTCAAGTTCTAAACGATGAACAGGAGTTAAGAGAATTCGAGTTGAGCTGGGCAAGGACTGGGGAGACACACAGAGAGTGAATTCTGGCTTCTTGACAACGGGAACACATATATAAGTTCCGAAGGCCAGGAAGAGGGCGGCACACTTTGAGAACGATAATGGAAGTTAGTTCAGGATGGCTGGAACATAAAGTGCAGATAGTAGCTGAGCCTGTAGGTAGAAGTTTGGCTTTTGCACTGAAGGTAAAGGAGAGCCATTACAGTGTTGGGAGGGGAGGGACATGCTCAGATATGCAGGTTAGAAAGCACACCGTGATAGCAACCTGGACTACCATTGAAGGAGGGCAGGGGAGACCCATAAAGATGCTGGAAATATAATCTAGGACAAAGAATGGCCCCCTCCAAACACTCTTGCTTTTCCATGTTCCCTGCAAGTAAAAGCCCATTTGGGAACCAAGTTAACAGTTGAACGGTGTTTTTCAGTTATTCTGGGGCAGTACTATAATCTCCTTCTTATGAGAAGAATGCTGTTTGCCATGGCTGAAAAATGCTCAATTGGTAGTTCTCTGGGAGAAACTACTCAATTTGCTAAAATTTAAATACCCACAGAGTAAAAACAAAAGAACCTAATAAGAAATGTGTCACTGAAATTGAACAGAAGCTAGAAAAGTCCCATTTCTTGTTTTGTTTTATCTTTTCAAAAGCTTGGCTCCACAGCAATTTACCCACGTTATCGTTCATCCTATGTATCATTAGCATTTGGGAAAATGCCTGAAACTGTCACCATGAGACAGGCAACATGCAGAAACTAGAAATGTGGCTTGAAGAAATTAGAAAATAAAACTCTTAAGGAGGAGGGATGAATGTTTCATTAAATATAAAGATGATGCTAAAGAAAATCCTTCCTGACTTTGAGTTGCTGGCTACTGAAATGTCATCATGAATTCGGTCTTTTCTGCATGCTCTGTGGTACAAAACCAATTATTCTGACAGTCCCTGTCCTCGGAACACAGAGACCACTGATGTGGGCAGACAAAGCAAGGGCCAGTTTTGAGCCAAACATATATTAAAGCAGATAATAGTTTTAAAAAGAAAGGCATTGGTATTTATTCATTCATTTATTCATTCATGCCAGTACATATCATACATAAGACAGGGGGCCCAATGGAGGCAAGCAGTCCCAGGAGAACTGGATGTGGGCCATGCCCATGGTAGGCTTAGTTATAGTTGAGTAGAAGTGTTAAGTCATGGCCTTAAATGGCGAAAACAAAGTGGAAAGTAGTTAAGTGTCAGTAGAGAGTGTGCTTTCAGTAAAAGTGGGTAAGGAAAACAGTGGGGGGTAGTGAGTAGAAGGAAGAGGGAAAATAGAGCAATTAACATTTTCCTGAACCAGGAAATGGATATCATGTGGTACGGACTATAATTACTCATTTTTTTTAACACGAGGGAACTAAGACTTAGAGTCAATAGTTTACTAGCCCTGGAATTTTGGCTCCTGTTAGCACAGGGGATCACCCTGGTACCTGTTGGACTTCACGGTACATCATTTTATTTCTAATATACTCTGGAGTTGAGGTCTCAGGGTAAAGAAGAGATTATGACTTTGGTTTCAAGATTTTGCAGACTTCACTAGGTCAAGGAACCATGAGAATTCCATGTATATTCTTCAAAGAGTAAGACAGAGGTCAAAAAGCATGGAGCTGATGTGTTACAGGGTCTCTTCTGGTATGGTACCAGCATAGGGAGTTCAGATAATGAGAATCTCGGTATGCCAAGGAAGGCTTCTTAGAAGAGGTGAAGGCATAGCTGGACCTTTGAAACTAGGACCTGGACAAAAAGGAGAACAAGGGAATCTTCAGGAAGGAAGAGAGCTGAGGAAATAAAACCAATCCTGCACCCACTGGAAGGGTAACATTGATGCCAGTTCAGATAACTGAGAAAAGACCTCTCTCTACCAGTGTCTGACTTGAGGTGAGGAGACCAAGAAATAACACCATGAAGGTTGTACACCAGATATGATCTGAGCTTTTTGGGTTGGGAAGAGACATGATTTAGAGAGGTGGCCGGTGGTAGACAGTAAAAGCTGAGCAGCTCCCTTGGTCTCCACTTGCCCCTCTCCATTTTTGGATATGCACAATGGACATTTTCCTAGTTGTTTTTTTTTTTTAATTTTTTGCTTTATAACAAATTTAATCAGTTATACATATACATATGTTTCCATATCCCCTCCCTTTTGCGTCTCCCTCCCACCCTCCCTATCCCACCCCTTTTTTCCTAGTTTTGACAAATGCAGTTTTAAGCCTTCCTCTCATCCCACCTGGCTTCCAAGTAGAATGTATTTCTGTGCCCCTCTTACAGCCAACACTTAAGAGAAGGATGAGTTAGAAGGAAGAGGGTTGGGGATATTAGAGTGTACCACTGATTCTCTGGCTGTCATTGTCTCCATCTACTTTTTAGATTTATTTACCTGGTTTGTAGTTTTCCTCCCATCACTGGCTGAGCATACCAATAAATACATTCAGTGTTGGAGAGTTTCCTTTCTGTCTGAACATGGCATATTCTGGTAAGTGTTAGGGCAGTGGGAGAGACGACCAGTTGCTGAAGGTAGGACATAGGATTTGGAGACCTTGAATACAGTCTGGACATTGGGCTCAATCATAGCTGAGACATAGGAACAAGTTTGTTTTTATGAGACCTGGGGTATGTCGTACACAAATCAGAGAAGTGTGGGCTGGAAGGAAGAGGAAAGAGTGGCATTTTCTTAATGGCACTCTACTTCTCCATTCGAAGTTTGGCTCTGTGATACATGGCTTGGATGTCATAGGCGGATGACCAAAAAATGCACTGAATTCTAAAGAGCTCAGCTCTGCCTGTAATGGTGGTAACTCTCTTGAGTTACCCTTGGAGTTCACAGGTGGAGTGAACTGTGGAGGCTGAGGACCACTGACATAATTTAGAGAAATAGAATACGTTCAACAGGAGGCTATATATATGTATATATATATATATATATACACACATATATACAGTAGGCTATATATATATGTATATATAGCCTCAGGGAAGCAGTCTTCCCGGGTCACAATTTGGTAGCATATTTCAAGTTTGGGTTTTTTGACCCAGAAATTTTACACCTAAGTATTTACCCTATAGAATAATAAAAAAAATTAGCTTATAGCTAATGCCTACTGTACATTTACTATGTTCAAGGCCCTCTGCCAAGCAATTTTCCTGCTTTATCTATTTAATCTTCCCAAAAATACTGAGAGACAGGGACCGTTAGGTACTATTATTTCTTTGTCTGGGGAAAGAAAAGGTCACCCAACTAGTAGGCAGTTAGAAAATAAAGTAGTTGCTTCCTGTTAAGTATTGTTTTAATTATGAAAAACAACTGAGGCAGCTTAAAATTCTAAAATTCTACAGGAATTTGTTAAATTATGTCTCAGTTATTCAATGGAATTCAGCCATCTTGACATTGAAAGTAATGGTGTAGAATATTTTTAACATACACAGATGTCTCTGCTGTATTAAGTGTGAGAAATAGGTTACAAAAGAGTATATACAATATGTCTCATTTTTGTTTAAAAAATAGTATCTGTATATTTTCCTGTGTATATACAGACATCTTTATAAGTCTCAAAATCTATACATCAAACTATTAATAGAATTTATATCTGGAGGGTGGGCTTGTGCCTGGCATTTACTTTGTTCTTTTTGTTGATCGCTTCTTATTTTTTCTACATTGAACACATCTTTACTTGTTTAATATAAAAGGTTGCTCCCCACCCTGAAGTCTTTGAAAAACAGAGCAAAGTCAGTTAATAGTTGTTCATTTTTATCTCAAGTGGAAAATAGAAGATCAAAGGGCAGTGTGCTCAGTGGACAGTAAAACAAAGCAGGCTGAAGAGAACTCTTCAGTTGAACTCCCTAAAGATTTTCTTGACTAGTAGTAGTGAGTAAAAATTGAAGTACTCAGCAGGGGTAGGTTTAGAGCTGCATGGCTTTATACGGAGCAAGAAGGAGGTTCTCTGAAACTCAAGTGCTCAGTCATTTCCCCAAGTGCTCCAACCTAAAACAGAGATTCTAAACTTGGGTTTCAGTGGGTCCCTGGATAGAATCAGGGATGTCCATGAACTTGGATAGAAGGAAACTGCATCTTAATCTTCTTAACTGTCCAGCTACACATTAGAATTTCCTTCCAAAACTACTATGTGGCACCTATGACTTTGTCAGCAATAGAAAGCCCATGTATTTTCATGTCATGTTACAGAATTTTCTTTTTTTAGTTTTTGGCCCCACCCCACGGCATGTGGGATCTTAGCTCCCTGACCAGGGATCGAGCCCATGTCTCCTGCATTGGAAGGCAGAGTCTTAACCACTGGACCATCGGGGAAGACCCCAGATGTTTTTATGTTTATTATTACTTTGAAATTATCATAGATAATGCTTCACAGATCTGTTCCTTAGTCTTATTATTTAATGCAGTAATAAAGAAGCATACATACTGCCGTATCTTTTTTTTTTTTTTTTTTTTTTAGCTAACCATGTTTCAATATCATGGTTTCCTTTTGGAATCCTGTGTCTCTTAATCTTATGTGTTTAAAAACATGCCCCTGAACAGGGGTCAGTAGACTTAACTGGAGTGCCAAAAGAGTCCATGGCACATGATAGGCTAAGTGCCTCTGATGCAAAATCTGTAGATCAGACAGCTCTGGCCATTCGGAAGGCATCTCTGCTCTTCTAAGTTCCTCCATGAGGTGTCTTGTCTTGAGGTTGAAAGATGGGTCACAGAGCTTCTAGTTACAAGAATGTGAGCACAGCAGCTGGCACGCAGTAGGCATTTTAATATAGGTGTGTAATCTTCTCTCTTTCCATTCCTTACCTGCCTCTTTGAGTGGCCAACAGCTATCCCTGTCCACAAGCCAGTTAAAAAATAAAAAGTTAGCAATTAACTATTTTTTTAAATGGCCATCTCTTTCGCTGTATTGAATGGGGCTTTATCCAACTGACATCTGTATAAACAGATCATCCATTCAGACATCTGCTGAGCACACTTCAGGTAGAAAGGCCCACAGTGTACTTCTTGGAGACATAAACTGTTGGCCTTTTGTCCTCCAGGAGAGCATCGTCTGACAGGGGAGAAATGAGGTACATGCAAACCGTTTTCACAGAAGGTGGAAGGAGCAGCTGAGCTTGGTTTTGGGGTGTGGTGGCACACTTGTTTCTAGAACTCTGTGCTTGCCTACTTTTTTCTTTATGGAAGTATGGTTTAGTTTTGTGTTGTTCTTGTGAAAAAGGGACACAAACAAAAAAATACTAACCACCTTTCTCATCTCCTATTTGAGTTTATTTTTCTATCCCTTTCACTGTTATGTCCCTACACTTGCCCCTGAGCAGCACGCGGTAGGCATCCGATTGTTATTTGCTGGTGGATGAAGGTAGCATGCATCCTGGTTTACAAGACACCTTCACATCCATTGACTTAAACCAGTGTTTCTTAAAGTGTGATCTGAGAAACAGAGAGATTGTTAGAAGTAGATTCCTGAGGCTGCCCCCAACCTTCTATGTCAGAATCTCTGAGCTTAGGCTATAGAAACCTGAACTGTAAGAAGTTCTCTCTCTCCCCTTTCTGGTCCACTTCTGTGGTGATTCTTATGCACACGAAAATTAGAGAACTACTATCTTACAGGATCCTCCAAAAAATCCTATAAATTAAGTAGGGCCAGCACCATCAGCCCATACCAGAAATTAGGCACATGAACAGAGGAGAAGTTAAGTAGTTTAACAGAAGATGATACATTTATAATGTGGCAGCTGGTTAAGGTATTATTCAGAGAGAAGGAGCTCGGCAGGTAGAGGGAAGAGAATTTTACAGCCAGAACCTGTAAAGCCAGTCCCAGAGAATGGAGAGTGTAAGGTGGACGTGGAAAGTCTGAAGCTCAGGCAGAAAGATTGCGCAGGAAAGTTCATCCAGGTAAGGGGAAGTGAAGGCTTCAGTGAGGCCAAGAGTTCTGGGTATGAGAAGGAGAAAGTACAGCCGGTTCTCGTCATTCGCACATTCCGTATATGCAGTTTCACCTGCTAGCTGAGATGGATCTGTAACCTGCAAATCAACACTCAAGGTGCTTTCGCTGATATTCACAGACTTGCACAGAGTGGTGAAAAAATCCAGGTGCCCAGCATGCATGTTCCCAGCTGAGGTGGAGCAAGGCAATTGCTGTTTTAGCTCTCAGACTATAAATACATGTCCTTTTTGTGGTCTACTTAGTAGTGCCATGTTTTTTGCATGTCTGTGCTTTTTGTTGGTGGTTTCTGTATTTAAAATAACCCCCAAGTGTAGCAGTGAGGCGCTGTCTAGGTTCCTAAGCACAAGAAGGCTGCGATGTGCCTTAGGGAAAAAATACGTGTCAGATAAACTTCATTCAGGCAATAATGATAGTGTGGGTGGGCATGAGTTCAATGTTAAAGAATCAACCATGTCTATTAAATAAGGTGTTTTAAAACAGAAACAAGCATAAACAAGGGTATGTATTGATCAGTTGATGAGAATGTTGTGATCAGAGGCTGCTAGGAAGCTAACCCTGGATTTCCCCAGGAGCCGTGGCTCAGTGTTCACTAAATCATTGTTCCCGGTGACGTCATAGAGCACATTTATCAGGAAGAATAAGACTCAACTGTAATTAACTGTCAGGAAAAATGACTCAACTGTAATTCTTGCAGCAATGGCACCTGGAAGTGTCTGCCCTGCCCCAGTCCCTCTGTGTTTTGGTGTCAGGGCTAGGAACCCTTACAGCACTGCAGTGTGTTTGCCATGATCTGTGTGCAAGGGTTGGGAAACTGAAGCTCAGAATTGTGAAGTTGATCTGATGTCACTCAGCAAAGAAATGCCAAATGCTAGTTTGCCATAGACATTGCAGTCATAACCAACAGGGCTTTACTTACTCTTGGGGTGAGCGGGCAAGAAAGAAGGGAGAGTTGTACAAATAATCTCAAGATGTCAAGCCCAGAAACAGGAAGGTGATGGTGCCACTAGGAAGAAGAGCAAGGTAAGATTTTAGTAGCAAAGCAAGACTTGATTTTAGCTCTAGATCTGGAAGTCACCCACAAAGATGCATTTATAGTCAGAAGAAAGAGAATTTGGGAAAAAAAGTTTGTATTTAAAGAAATAGAGGGAGAAAAGGGAAGCCAAGAAAGAGAAAAGAAACCTTAACCAGATGTAGGGAAAGAATAGAAGACTACAGGGTAATGGAAGCAAAAATGGATTTTCCAAAGAAGTGGAGAAGAGATGGCCTACAGTGAGAGACACTCAGAAAGGTCGAGCAGGATGAAGACTGAGAAAAGGTCACTGCATTTGCCGATGGGCTGTCACTGGTGACCTTTGGGAGAGTGGCTTCTGTGACGGTGGGGACAGAAGACAGAGAAGGAAGGAGTGAGTAGGTCTGAGCCATGGAGGCTGCAGATATGGATGGCTCTTCTCCCAGCTGCAGATCTCCAGAGGGGTGAGATGGGAGGGTGGCTTTAAGAGGAGACAGGAGCAGCCCTGGAGACAAGGAAATGGAGTCCAGGAAAAATTGAAAGCCCAGAGAAAATGTCATTTTGAAAACCCAGAAGGGGCTAAGAGGGAAGGAACACGCAGATTTGTCCTTTGGGAAGAGAAGGAGGTGTTTTTGCTCCTTGAGGCAGTGTAAGGTAAGGCTTGCATCTGCTGGGGCCTGGAGAGACAGAGGAATCTGAAGTTTTCAAGCTAAGACCCAAACCAGGACTATGGTTATCCTAAAAGGCAGAGATGATGAACAGCAGGAAAGATGGAGACACCTACTAGGTTCACATTTTCAGTCTCAGAGAGATGATATTGACATCATCAACTCTGACTGCAGAATATCTAGTCATTTTGGGAAATAGCCTTGTTGGACACATAGACTATTATTTCAAAGCAGTTAGAGTTACTTGGCTACTTCTAAAAAGTCATGACCTAGAAATCTTGCTGAATCTGCATTTGCCATTAATAACAACTATTTAGGAGCTGGCATTTTCAGGCAGACACCTTGCTTAAGTTCTTCACAAATAAAAGAAGTCACTTAAATCTCTCAAGTAGGTTAAACGTTTTCCATCCTCACTTGTCTGTTTTCCTTATTCATCAAGAAATCTGGCAAGCCTTTTATCTACAGATGTTGCAGAGGCAGACTTCAGCCAGGCTTCTGTGAAATTGTCACAAAACCCCAAATTAATGAGACCTGACTGCCTAACACCACACTCCAGCTGGACCTGAGCGCCCCTAATAGCCCTGCCCATGGGAGCAGGAAAGTGAGCTCGGCATTGTTACTGCATCTTGGTTAAGACTCTTCAATGATTAAAATGCTTACAGGTATAGAATGTTCCCAACAGCCCGTTCCCTGGGAAATGCTGTGTAGAAGCTGATGGGTAATAGCGGCTCGCTCAGCCGAGTCCAGCCTTGAGAATTGAGATATTAAAGTTTGATATGCGAAGGAAGCAGTTTTCACCCTGAGTCCAGCTCACAGCTCTTACTATCTCTGCCCCACCACCGGGCTCGGAAGGAAACTGCTCACCATCTCAACTGATGCCCCTGTTCCGTAGCCTCCAGCTTGACCTCTTGGCACAAGGCAGCCTCCAGCTGCATCCTTCCCCAAGGCTTCTGCAGTAGACCAGACCTGGATTCAAGTCACCTATGTCCCTTACCAGTGGTGCAATTTTAGGCAACTTACTGAGCATTTCTGAGTCTGTAAAATGGAAGCATAGGGGTTGTCATAAGATGCAAACAGGTGTTTTTGACTCACTCAGCAGTGGGCAAGATGCATAATGGGCTGCAAGGCAGTGCTTAGTGTTATCATTCAGTACTGTTTGTTATCTTAGATGCTAAGCAATTTAATATTTCTAACCTTTTTATTATTCTTTTTAATCTCAGATTCCAGTAATGTGTGCTCATCATAAGTCAAACAGTAAGAAGTGTGCAAATAAAATCTTTTTTTTTCCTTCCTTCCCTTCCACCACTTCACACGCCCTTCCAGAAAGTATCCATTGCTAAGTTTTGTGGGTACCCCTCACACCCTTCTCTGTATTCATACTAACACATTCATAAATATCAGGGATTTCCCCCCGCCTAAGTATGTACGTGGGTTTCTGTGGTTTTTTGTAAAAATGGGATCATACGGTGCTCAAACTTTTTCTGATGTCACAAATGTTTCTCTAGGTCAGTATTCCAAATAAACATATTCTTTGGAAGAGCCACATGTTACCCTAAACAGCTTATTAATAATATAATCTGTGCATAATATATTGCTACTGTAATTGCCTCAACCAGCCTCCTATTGATGGAGAGTCATGCTATTTATAGTTTTGTTTCTCTAGCATAAATATTATCATTATTATTTCATCATGGGCATAAAACTGGGCCTCCTGTAATATCACAGTTTAGATGGGAAAACCAGAATCCATAATTAAGTCTCCTATTTTGCATTATTCTTTCTTCCACTCTACCCTATCTGCCTTCAATTCTCCTGTCTCCCTGCTCTCCCCCTCCATCTCTTTCCACCTCTCCTCCCTCTCTCAAACCCCACCATCTTTGTCCTCTCCATACAATTGCTTCTCACATACCTGATAAATCTGGGAGCAAGGGGAGACTGAAGGTTTGTTTTATTTCTACATTTTATTGGATCTGGCCTTCAGGGAGCCTGTAGTCATTTTTATGACAAAGCATTACTTGTAAGAGGACTTTGCAGTCTCTAAGCAAATGAATGTAAATGAATTCCTTATGTAAATGAATTCCTAGGCTGTGCCCTATCTGCCCAGTGGGCACCCTGTTGGGTTCATTTTGTTGCATTAGTATCCTCAGGAAAATTAGAAATATGAGATTCTTCTAAGCAGAGGAGAGCTCTTGTTTCACTCTGGAGAAGCCATGTTGGAAATTTTGGACACTTTTTGCTACAAGCTGCATTTTTAGATCTGCAGAGTTAAATGCATAAACCGCTCCTGAAAGTTTAGTTTGTTCGCTTCTCACCATATCCTCAGCCTCTGCCATGTGTAGAGACTGGGCTTATTTTGAAGCCAGAGACCCAAAGCTTTGGCCCATCTTGATACAGTGGTGGTACCCACAGGTGGCCGACACTGAACACGCAGAGGCTAGGCCAGTGCTGGCAGAGAGGGATGGGGCTGGTCCCTGGTAGGGGACAAATTCTGGCTTCTAGGGCAGGAAAAGACCAGTTCAGGCAAGCCCTCACGCTTCTGTTTGGCAAAGAGAAAATTCCATTTAGCCTAATCCACTATATTCAGTTCAACCTATAGTGTTTTAGTCACTTTTAGTTTAAAAGTCTTGCCGAGGTATTGAGTCAAATTTACATTCTGTCATTATTTAGGAACTTTTCTCAATTGAGAGCTCTCCCTCCAGGTTTTACACACACACACACACACACACACAATTGATTCCAAGCTTCTTTTTTTTTTCCTTTTGGAAGTTCTTTTATATATATATATATATATATATATATATATATAAAATTTATTTATTTATTTATTTATTGGACTATAATTGCTGGTGTGGTGTGTTAGTTTCTGCTGTAGAACAAAGTGAATCAGCTATATGAATACATATATCCCCATATCCCCTCCCTCTTGAGCCTCCCTCCTACCCTCCCTATTCCCACCCCTCTAGGTGGTCACAAAGCACCAAGCTGATCTCCCTGTGCTATGTGACTGCTTCCCACTAGCTACCTATTTTATATTTGGTAGTGTATATATATCAATGTTACTCTCTCACTTCATTCCAGCTTACCCTTCCCCACCTGTGTCCTCAAGTCCGCTCTCTACATCTGCGTCTTAATTCCTGCCCTGCCACTAGGTACGTCAGTACCGTTCTTTTAGATTCCATATATGTGCATTAGCATCCGGTATTTGTTTTTCTCTTTCTGAGTTACTTCACTCTGTATGACAGACTCTAGGTCCATCCACCTCACTACAGGTAACTCAATTTCATTTCTTTTTATGGCTGAGTAATATTCCATTGTATATATGTACCACATCTTCTTTACCCATTCATCTGTCAATGGACATTTAGGTTGCTTCCATGTCCTGGCTATTATAAATAGTGCTGCAGTGAACATTGTGGTACATGACTCCTTCTGAATTATGGTTTTCTCTGGGTATATGCCCAGTAGTGGGATTGCTGGGTCGTATGGTAGTTGTATTTTTAGTTTCTTAAGGAACCTCCATACTGTTCTCCATAGTGGCTGTATCAATTTACATTCCCACCAGCAGTGCAAGAGGGTTCCCTTTTCTCCACATCCTCTCCAGCACTTATTGTTTGTAGATTTTTTTGACGATGGCCATTCTGACAGGTGTGAGGTGATACCTCATTGTGGTTTTGATTTGCATTTCTCTAATGATTAGTGATGTTGAGCATCTTTTCATGTGTTTGTTGGCCATCTGTATAAGACTTCACACCATTAGAAAGACCAAAAAGGAGGAGGAGGGGTCTACCTATGGGTGCCTCTCTGGGTCCTCCTTCCCCACCCTCCTGGAACTGGAGGTGTGGAAGTTTCCACCAGCCTTTGTTATGCTCTCTGGCTTGGTCTTGCCCTGCTGAGTGACCTTGGTGCTGCCTGCTACACTGGCCCATGTCCCTGTTACTTCTTGCCCACTCCAGGCCCACAGGAATCTTCTGTGCCAGATCGGGCTTGCAGGTTAGGGACCAAGCTTTGCCACCTTCTTCCCTCACTCTGCCAACCTACTATCATTGCTGTTTTGTTCATTTCCCCAGAGGGATTCTGCTCAGGAAATACCAGTTGAGAAGCAAGTACCAGACCCTCTATTCATAGTCACCACTGAGGTACCAAGAACATTCTCTTGAGGTCACCCAGAGAGGAGAGGTCAGCCCAGAGATGTAGTTTGTCCTCCTAGTCAATTTTCCCCAAAGCCCCTCTCCTCTCTTTCCCAGTCTTTTTTTTTTTTGGTAATATTTATTCATTCATTCATTCATTCATTCATTCATTCTGCACCAGGTGTTAGTTGCGGCATGCAGGATCCTTTGTTGTGGGGTGTGGGATCTTTAGTTGTGGCATGCATGTGGGATCAAGTTCCCCGACCAGGGATTGAACCCAGGCCCCCTGCATTGGTAGCACCAAGTCTTACCCATTGGACCACCAGGGAAGTCCCCCCAGTCTTTTTTTAACCTCTGTCTTGGTGGCAAAAACCTCCAAATCATTTGTGCTTTATTTTCTACCTGGCACAGATTGGGAGAATCTGGCCCTAGGAAGTATATCTCTTATCATTTAGGAGATGAAGGATTTAAACTCTCTGGTTATCAGCTATGAGCTTGCTCTTCTATAATGGGGTATTTGGTTGGAGGAAGGGACTAGTGGATAACAGGATAGAGAAAGGAAGGCATCTTTCAGGTGACACTTTATGTCATCTTGTCCCAGCATTCCATAATCAACTATGTAACCATTTGCTTTGTGGCTGTGTTTCTGTGGTGGCAGTGATTGTACTGTTATATCTCCAACACTCTCCACTCTGTCACAGGTGCTCAGCTGACATTTGCTGAATGAATGAAGGAGCCATCACACCAGTGCCAAAGGTCACAGCCTGCCCGCCCACAAAGGTGAGTTCTGTCAACCCAGGAGGGCTGACTGGCGCTCCCTGTAGCCCTCATCCATGCGCCAGAATTGGTGAGAGAAGCTGGGGAAACCTGGATGAGCAGTTGGGAGAAGAGGGGTGAGGATGTGGGGAAGGAGGTACAACCTCACGAAAGGAGGAGGTGGAATACCTACTATCTATATAGCAGTCTCTTGATCTGAGATGCCAAGGGCTTCTGTCTGAGTATTAAGGACAAGATGCTTTGTCTGCCAGTGCAAGATCCCAACTGTCATCAATGGCCATTTTCTTTTTGTCTTATCTCATTTTATTTACCTTTTAGAACTCTTCCAAATATTAGAGGAAAGAAATCAATACCAATTTTCACCTGTCACATTCCACACTTCAATTATTAATGAATGTCAAATTTTTTTTAGCATCTTTTTTTTAACATCTTTATTCGAGTATAATTGCTTTACAATGGTGTGTTAGTTTCTGTTTTATAACAAAGTGAATCAGTTATACATATACACGTGTTCCCATACCTCTTCCCTCCTGCGTCTCCCTCCCTCCCACCCTCCCTATCCCACCCCTCTAGGTGGTCTCAAACCACCTAGCTGATCTCCCTGTGCTACGTGGCTGCTTCCCACTAGCTATCCACTTTATGCTTGGTAGTGTATATATGTCCATGCCACTCTCTCACCTCATCACAGCCTCCCCCTCCCCCTCATATGCTCTAGTAGGTCTGTGTCTTTATTCCCGTCTTACCCCTAGGTTCTTCTATGCCTTAACTTGGGTTGAACTCGTAAAGGAAGGGAAGAAAGGAATCGAAATCCCATCCACTTCCCTCTTTCATTTGAAAGGGCTTTGTGTGCCTGGGTGCACGTGACTGAAATTCACAAGTGTGGTGCTCTCTCTTCATTCTTGTACCAGCATTTGTTATTCCTGATTTATGTGGGAGGCAGAAGAATACAGTGTTTCAAAGGGTTTGGAATCCAAATTCTGCTACTTGTTAGCTCTGTGACCTGTTAGTAAACTCGCTAAGCCTCAGTTTCTTTATCAGCAAAGCAAGGGAACATGCTTGCAATAAACATACAATAAATGTTAGCTTACCTATCCGGGGGAGGAAAAACGCCCCTCCCACACTTACCTCGGTTGTCCAGTTAGTCTCACAAACATTATGCAAACTTAATTTCATTCATTCTTTTATAAACTCATTCTTCTGACACATCTTTTTTTTTTTTTTTTTTTTGTGGTACGCGGGCCTCTCACTGTTGTGGCCTCTCCCGTTGCGGAGCACAGGCTCCGGACGCGCAGGCTCAGCGGCCATGGCTCACGGGCCCAGCCGCTCCGTGGCATGTGGGATCTTCCCGGACCGGGGCACGAACCCACGTCCCCTGCATCGGCAGGCGGACTCTCAACCACTGCGCCACCAGGGAAGCCCTGACACATCTTTTTTTGAGCCACTGCAGTGTAGTTGCTGAGACCACAGACTTTGAAGGTCAACTATCTGGGTTTAAATTCTTGTTCAGATATTTGCTGGCTGGGTCACCTTGAGCAGGTTACTTAACCTCTCTGTTCCTCAGACTCCCATCTGCAAAGAGAGTGTCCCAGTGGTATTTATCTCATAGGTGATTATGAGGATTAAATTAATGGGTTAAAAAGGTGGAAAGTATCCAACAAATATTAGCTGTTGTTATGATTCTGAGCCAGGTACTGTGCTAGGGTGTGGAATATGGTGGTGAGTAAAAATACATCCCTGACCTAACAAAGCTTACCACCCAGCAGAGAGGATGGTCTACAAATAATTATACAAATATAATTATCATTGTAGTAAGTGCTAAGAAGGCAGTGGAAAGGGAACACCAGTAGGCCAGTGGAGCAGGGACTTGAAATGGGTAGAGAAAGGCTTGAGGGAAGATCCCCCAGTGAAGTGACAGTCCAACCAGGTTGTAGGGATTAGGATGTGTTGACCAGGTCAAAGGCAGAATCTGAGCTAGAGGTACAAAGGCCCTAGGTGAGCAATGAGTGGTGTTGTGGTGGGGAAGACAGAGGGTGACCAAGCAGGAGATGTATGCAGACTTTGGAGGCGAGGTAAGGGTGTTAGGCTTGATTCAGAGAGCATCGGAAGACACCAAGGGTTTTAAAACGGGGGGCGATATGGCCACTTTCTCACTGCCTCGTTCTATCTTTGGAGCTACAAGGTGAGATTAGGACACAGCCCACTGGCCACTAGGTCATCCCGATGTTTTCCTTCTGCATATCTTCATTAGCTCATCCATCTCAGCAGTCTCAAAGCCAGGAACGCATGTGAAAAAACTCCAGGGGCTAGACATTCAGGGCCTTAACCATTCTGTCTGGCATTCCCCCGTACGAGGACATACTCTGGAGGAAAAGGATGACACATCCTTGTCCTTCTCGAATGCCACCCTCAGTGCCTCACACAGTGTGAGGTGTGATATGAAGTGGTCCATCTATGAAGGGTGGTGGTTCAGAACCATCACCACAGTGACGTCATCAGGAGCTCATCAGGCCATGCCCAGATCACCTTTCACTCTGGTCTTTGTGGCTCTGGCAGGTGGGACTGGGGCAGAGGGCCTGCCCATGGGGTTTCTGCCCTGAAGCCCTGGCACAGCCTGCATCAAAGTTATTTCTGATTTTAGGAAACTGTGAGGTTCACAGGGGCAAGATGCTGTGACACAGCTTTTAGTTTTATTTCTGCATGTTGCTCTCAGCAGCCATTTGTTTCCTCCTCTTTTTTTTTTTTTTACATCTTTATTGGAGTATAATTGCTTTACAATGGTGTGTTAGTTTCTGCTTTATAACAAAGTGAATCAGCTATACATATACATATGTTCCCATATCTCTTCCCTCCTGCGTCTCCCTCCCTCCCACCCTCCCTATCCCACCCCTCTAGGTGGTCACAAAGCATAGAGCTGATCTCCCTGTGCTATGAAATTGAGCTATTTGTAATGAGGTGGATGGACCTAGAGTCTGTCATACAGAGTGAAGTAAGTCAGAAAGAGAAAGACAAATACCGGATGCTAACACATATTTATGGAATTTGAGAAAAAAAATATCATGAAGAACCTAGGGGTAAGACAGGAATAAAGACACAGACCTACTAGAGAATGGACTTGAGGATATGGCGAGGGGGAAGGGTAAGCTGTGACAAAGTGAGAGAGTGGCATGGACATATATACAGTACCAAACATAAAATAGATAGCTAGTGTTCCCTCCTCTTATATGTCTTTGCAAAGCTCCGGATTCCCTAAGAAGGACTGAAGCCATTTGAATTACAATACATTGTGTTCCCAGCCAAGGTGTGTTGTGCTGGTGAAACCTTCCCTTGATCAAAGGCTACAACTACTGTTGAGCGTTTGGAACAGCATGGCGCTTTCTTTACTATGCCTGAGGGGTGTATTTCAAGAAGAAAACATTGCATTCTCAGAGTAACAAATCATACCTGTCAGGTCGGCTGCCCGTCTCTGGGAGCATTAAGCACAAGACCAAACTCTCGGCTCTCTTCCCTGAACCGCAGCTGATTTCTCGAACAATGATTAAACGGCAAATGCAAAGTCTGTACAGACAAATATAGGTCATCTTCCCCTTTGATGGCTGAACTGCTAGCGTGCAGCTGGAGCTGCTACATGTCAGATCCCTGACAGGGTTTTGTTTTACATTCCAGACACAAGCAGGCTCCTGGAATTTTCTGCCACCCACATACGCTCCGTCTCTTAAGCTCCCCCTGCACAAACACGGCTCTCTGCTCCTTCCGCAATCCGAGGACTTGAACCAAATGAATTCACAGTACAATTCAATTCAGATTCAGTTTAGGGAATATTTTGATTTTCTGGTTGAATAACTCTAGAAAAGATACAGGTTTAGTCCTGAATCCAACTGGCTTATTGGAGGTATGCATTTAAAAACAACTTTGATTTGCTTCAGAGCTCACTTTAAAATAAGCTGGGCTTCATCTGATTCTGGAAATAAGCGTGACCTCTCCTCATTTTCTGCCCAGTGTTCAGTTCGAGACCCCAATGCCCCACACATGAAGCGACGTGAAGCTCAGTTCTGAAACATAAATCTTTCAGGGTCCTCGTCTGACTGTGCTTGGGATCCAAGGAGAGGTGAAAAGGCCCAAAAAGCCCATTTTAAGCAGAGAGTTGGCCTACAGCCAGTTTTAATAAAAAACACCTTCCCTTTGGGGCAGTGAATGTAAGACCAGCATCCATAGCACAAGAGAAGCTTACAGGGCAGCAATTGGACATTTCGCAGCTAATCTAAGCTCTTTCAGGAAATAGAGAATTGACTGTAGTGCAGTTCAAATCATAATGGGCTAAAGGCTTCTCTGTGATCTCTTATTGTGTGTCTCACTTTTTCTTGATCCCCTATAGTCTGTAAGTTCATTATTCCTCTTGCTGTCCCCGGAACTAAGCAGTGGGCCTGATGTCTAATGGGTGTTTGCCATGTGTGAGTTGAATTGAACCCAAATCTTATCTTGTAGAAGTTAGGATTAGGTTTGGCTGCAAGGAACAGAGATCCCCTAAATGGTGACTTAAACAAGATTGGGGTTGGTTTGTCTGTTGGGTGAAAGGAGTTCAGAGGTAGGCAGTCCAGGACTGATGTGGTATCTCCACAATGGCCAGGAGCCCTATATTCCCTCTGCTGTCTGTACTGAGTAGCCCTCCTCCTCCATCAGGGAAGGAAGGAAGAAGCCCGCCCATTCACTCTTTTCTTTTAATTTTTTACTTATTCATTATGAAATATAACACACATGTAGAAAAATGTAAAGAAAATGTATACAACTCAATACATTATCATAAGACAGGCAAACATAATCAATATCCAGGTCAAGAAATAGAACATTGCCAGCATCCCCAAAATTCTCTTTCAGGTTCCTGCCTAATCTCTCTCCTAACCACCACACCCCCCCCCCCACCGCCCCAAAAGAAAACTACCATCCTGACTTTGATAGTTGTCAGTTCATTACTTTTCTTTATAGTTTTATCAATTCAGTTTATCCCAGTTTACTATAGTTTAGTATTGTCTATTTTAAAGTTTTTTTTAATAAATGGAATCATCTAGCATGTGCTATTGTACAGCTGATTCCTTTTGCTCAACAGTATGTTTGTGAGATTCAGCCATATTGTTGTGTGGAGAATGTGTTTGTTTTCATTGTTGTGTAACATTCTGGTGAGTAAACAGTGGTATCTCCTTGTGCTGCTAATTAGCATTTTCCTGATTATTAATGTTGTTAAGCGCTTTTTCATGTGGATTTTAGCTATTGGAACAACTTCTTTTGTGAATCACCTGCTCAAATCTTTCTTTTTTTTTAAATTTGCATTATCTATTTTATTTATTTGTAAGAACTCTTTGTATATTCTGGATATAGTTTGTTATTTACTGTGTTCCAAATACTTTCTCTTACTCCATAGCTTGCCATTGCACCCCCATAGGAGTGTCTCTTGATGGTAGAAGTCCTTACTTTTAAGGCAGTCAGAATTATCATTCTTTTTTTACAATGGTGAGTGTTTTGGGTGTCTGGCTAAGAAATCTTTCTGTACCTTGAGGTCACAAAGAAATTCTCCTGTTATTTTCTAGAAGCTTTATTATTTTGCCTTTCATATTTAGATCTACAGTCTAAATAGGGATTGCTTTTTATGTATGTGTGAGGTAAGGTCTAGGGTCCCCCACTGGATATCCAGTGATTCCAGTATTAAAAAGCCCATCATTTCCCCTGCTGCTCTGCAATGTTACCCTTTACCTTAATCAAGTGTCTATATATACATGGATCTCTAGTTGAGCTCTCTATTCTATTCCATCAAGTTATTTGTCTCTCCTAGATTCAGTACCACATTGTAAAAATTACTGTAGTAATTTTATAATTGTAACTTTACAGCAGATCTTGATATCAAGTAGACCCTGTCTTTTCATTTTTTTCTTCAAGTTTCTTGGCTTTTCTTTTTTAAAATTTCTGTATGCATTTCAGAATCAGTTTGTCAGGTTACACACACACACACACACACACACACACACACACACACACACACACACACACACACACACACACACACACACACACACACACACACACACACACACACACACACACACACACACACCTGTTGGGGTCTTGGTTGGAATTTCATTAAATCTATAGATGAAGTTGGGAGAGAACTGATTTCTGTACAATACTGAGTTTTCAAATCCTGGAACATAGCACATCTCTTTTTCTAGTTAGGTCTTCTTTAATTTCTCTCAGTAATGTTTACAGTTTTTTATGTAAAGCTTTTATGCATAAGTTATTCATAAATATTTGATACTTTTAACATTACTGTAAATTGTTTCTTTTAAAATTTCACTTTTTAACTAATACATAGAAATGCAATTAATGTTTATGTTCTGATCTTATAACCAACAGTTTTTCTAAACTCAATTATTATTCTGATTATTTCTCTGTGGATTATTTTGGGTCTTTTATATATATAATTATGTCTATAAATTATCTTATGTAGTTTAGGTCTGTTCAAGTTTTCTGTTTTTTCTTGGGTCTGTTATTATTAACTTCTTTTGTTTTTATTTCATTCTGTCTGCTTGCTTTGTGTTTTATTTGCTCTTCTTTTTCTAGTTTTTTTAAGATGGAAGTTTAGATCATCAATTTGAATCCTTTCTTTACTAATATAGCCTTTTAAACTAATAACGTTCCTCTAAGCATTGCTTTAGCTGCATCCCAAGATTTTTGATGTTTGTATTTTTATTATCATTCAGTTCAATATTATCTAATTTGTCATGTGATTTCTTTTTTGAACCAAAGGTTTTTTATACCCATGTTGTTTAACTTCTAAATACTAGGGATTTTCTTGGTTACTTTATTGTTATTGTTTACTTCAAATATATTTTTTTTGCACCTTGACACTCTCTTCTCCTGTCGCATTTCAAATATATGTATGTTTCCACCTTGATATCATCTAATAGGTCTGTAGGGTTCTGTTAATTTCTTTTTCAATCTTTCTTCTTCATCTTGTATAATTTCAATTAATCTATCTTCAAGTTCACTTACTCTTTGCTCTGTCACGTCCATTTGGCTATTAAGTCCATCCCATGATTTTTTTTTAGTTTTGGAAATTACATATTTCAGTTCTAGAATTTCCATTTCTTTCTTTTTTATTATTTTTATTCTCTGCTGTGGTGTTCCTTTATTGAAACATGTTTTGTTTTGCTTCATTGAGAATAGTTATTTAGTGCTTTAAAATCCTTTTATATTGGTTTCAACATTTAGCTCATCTTAGATTTGGACTCAATTGACTTTTTCCTTGAGAATATGCTCCATTTTCTTGGTTCTTTGAAAGTCATGTAATTTCAGATTTTATCCTGAACATTATGAATGTTAAGTTATGAGAATTTTGGAATCTATTATTTTTACCCAATTTTTGTTTCTTCTTTTGTTTTAGTGAGTAATTTTCTTGGCTGTGTTTGAATTGCAAATTCTGTTTTTGGAGGCACCAGTTTTGGTCTTAATGCAGATTTGTTGTTTTTAGCTTAGGTGCTCTGAATCTGTTCTGTGCCTGAGTCTTTCAGGGGTTATACAGAGATAAGGGTAAACAGAGCTTAGAGATCCCCCATCTGGCTCTTTCCCTTTTGAGGGTCCTTCACTCTCTTTAGCACCTATGAGTGCCAAGGCTCACTTTTCTGATTCCCCAGGCCAGAAAAACTATAGGGTTTTTTGTTTGTTTGTTTGTTTCATGCAACCCTACCTGCTCTGTGTATGCAGCTTAGCCCCATGCTAAAAGCCTTGGAGGTGGGAGTTTATTTGTATAGCTCTCTGGCTCCCTCCTCCAAGCTAGCATGCACTCCTCACCAGTCAGTCTGCTTCTGTTCTTCCAGCACCTTCAGGCAGTTGGCTTTTCAGTTACATCCAGAATTAGTAGTTGTTTTCTGCAGGAGAAGGGGAATGTCTTAGTCAGTCATACCCAGAAGTGGAAGTCCTCTTTCAGAATTCCATCAGGACAGTGAGGAGAAGAGGAATCCAATGGCAGTGAGTCAGGCTCCAGACTGGCCTGTTGCTCCATTTGATATAAATTCACCAGTAAATTTCCTTGTTTCTAACACTAGGATAAGGGCAGTAGGCTCAGATCACTTCTCTTTCTATCCAAAATGCCCAGACACACTGCAATCAGTCTGGCCTCTTAGAGCTATTGACCGGCTGCCTCACAGTCATTGCCCAAATTCCATCTCCTCTAAAATCCATTTTCCCTGCCTCAGAGAGAGCCATTGGATTTCTCAATTATTAAATTGTACAGTCATGAGCTTACATACTTCTAAGAGGTAATACGGTGTAAAGTTTCTTTTCCGTGGAAATGTCATATTGGTTCCTCTGGGGAGTGAATGGAATACTTAAAATATTCTTTCAGTCTCAGTAGCCCATTAAGAGGGATGCAAAGGTGAAATGTGACTTTGCTTAGGCTGGAATAGAAATGTGTGTTCTTTGAGAAGCTCTGAGGCAGTTTGCTCACTGATAGCATCACTGCCTAATCTTTTATTATCTGTCTCGCTTTCTACTTTTTGGATTAAAAAGTACATAAGTGGGCAAATGAAATTTCTCTGCTAACACACACCTTTGATAAACATAATTTTTGGCATGTAGTTATATGCACATTTACAGTTAATTCAATCAGTGTTGCTTGTTTATTTTTAAAAATAATAAATACAGCTACCATTTGTTGGATATGTACTTTGTGCCAGGAAATACTTAGGCACTGTACAAGTGCTATATAATTTTATAAACTAATTTTTTGGCTATAAAAATAATATATAATTACATTCTCCTTATAAAAATTCAAATAATTTAAATAACACTGAAGTCCAGTTTGGTCTTAATCCCTATCCTCGCCCAAGATTCTGCTGTCCTACCAAAAGGCAACAGCTTTTTCACCTTTTTGGGTCCTTCCAGAATTTTCTATGTACTTACATACATATGTTCCTGTAAAATAGATATAGGAGTGTGGTTTTGTGTGTATGTTTGTTTTGTAAATAGAATCATCACTGTGTTTCATGCTGCAATTTGCTTTTCACACTCAACAATATGTCTTGGATATTTCCCTGTGTTGCTAAGACAGTTGTGGCTCCCTTCTTTTAAACTCCTATTTCATTGTCCATAACAGCATAGCACCAAATTTTACTTAGTTATTCCCTACTAGAGCAGAATTAGGTTGTTTTCTCTTTTCCTCTTGCTATTACACACAAGGGTAAATTTCTATAATTGGGGTATTTAGCATTTATTAGCTTCCTTGTTAGCAATAAGAGGGTGCCAATAGTCAGCCAAGTGTAGTGTGTAGCTCACACAGACAGATTTCAAAACCTCAGTTCCAGTACTAGAGTACAGACAGGATTATCTGCATTTTATTTTGAGAGTGGTAGGGGAAGGGAGGAAAAAAAGAAGCTAAAAATACAAATGATAACTATTGAGATATCACATCTGGGATCAGTTACATATTTTTCAGACAATAAAAAAGGACATCCAAACCATAGGAAACACATAGTTATTTTCATTTTGGCTTTTTTGTGTTTTTAATTGGAAACCAGCAGAAATCTCCTAGACAGATGAGGAAAACAAACTCTTATTTAGGAAGCGTGTATTAGGTATGTGGAGAGCCTGTTTCTTTCCAGACACTCCATGTAAATGCTACTCCCTGTACTCCCCACAAGCTCTTGAAGGGAAGCAGAGTATGCCACCCCAAAATATGCCACTTTGATATGTGGGTTGTTTTGAGCTGAAGGCAATCAAGACCCCAAAGACTCAGGAAAAACTTTTACCTCTCCCTTAACTACCTAAAAGAATTTAGACAGGGGTCCTATACCAGAAAGAGAGCTATTGGCAGAGAGAACTTTTCTAATCTGAAAGACCTCTCTATGTGGAAGAGCAAACTTCTAATTACCAATCATCTACTCTTAACATCCTGTGAGTTACACTCCTCCCCTTTGAAGCCCCAGGCCCCTTTCACATTCCTTGGTTCAGGATGGCATATAAATCTCAATTGCCTGACTTGCTCTTGGGGCTCATCATATCTTTGGAGAGCCCATACATATAAAATTAAATTTACTTTTCTCCTTTTAATCTGTCTTGTATCAATTTAATTATTAGACCAGTGAAAGAACCTAGAAGGGAAGAAGGGAAAATTTTTCCTCCCCTGCATTCTAATTACACTGCTGTGCTCATGGCTCCTGATGTCAAGTAGCTACACTTCAATCCTGCAACCTTCAGAAGAACAAAACACAAACGTTTGCATTTGTTTATCTTTCCAAAATTAGTAGTGTTGTTTAGGAGGTTTTATTATAAATCTGACTTATTCTTATATGAGATAGTCAAGCATATGGAGATGTTTGAAGAAGAAATTTTAAAAAATCTCCCCCAATGTCTCGATCCCAATATTAATTAACATTTTGGTAAACATCTTCCAGATAGTGCATTTTCTATCTTTTCTGAGAAATATAATTTTCTATAAATGTGATTCTAACACTCATGCATTTTTATAGCTAACTTTTTTTTCTGTCAGCAGCATATTCTTTAAATCTTTCTTTAACAATGCTAATAGATGTGATCACTCCTTGATATTGACTAAACATAGTCAATCACATGGTGGTGCGGTACATTTGACCCTTCGTTCATTCTCTTGGTCCCTCATCCATTTATCACCCAAATCTTTGTTTTGTGGCTTGTTGTAAGTCAGGCATCATGCTAAGCACTGAGCATACAATGGTGGACAATACAGGTACAGTCTGAGGGCCTTAGGAGTTTAGGTCTAGTAGGGAAAACAAACAAACAATTGTTTATCATGTGATAAACCCTATGGGACTTGGTTTAGAAGGTGTGATTAAGAGAGGCTCCTTGGAGGAAGTAATAGCCATGCTGCAGAATCACAGAGGATGAGTGGGAGTTTGTACGACAGTGGGGGGGCGGTGGCAGGGGTGTTTAAGCAGAGGGAACAACATTTGCAAAGACTTGGAAATGAGAGAGATCTGGCCCTTCTGTAGAAACCAGGCTGCTGCTCTGTCTTTATAATGGGCTGTTGACACTGCCTAGCTGAGATCAGTGATCTCTAGGGCTGGTGGTGATTGGCAATGGTGGTGGTTGGCCATTGTGGTGGCACCCACCCTGATGTTTCTTCATGGCTTTGGTACTTGGCTAGAAAGAGAAGGTATAAGCAGGTAGCAAGAGCACTTCCTCTGCCAGCTTCAGCAGGGAGAGGATAAGAAACCACAGAGAAAGGGCTTTCCCCAGACCCCCAAAGCTCTGCCTGGACAGAGTTCCAACAGGCTCCCAGCAGCCTGGGTCCTTGCAGGGTCAGAGTGAACCTGCTGAGGAGTGAGGGGCCCACTGAACATGGATCAGTGTCAGAATTGCTGGCTTTGAAAGACCAAGGGACAATTAGCAAGTTTCTGACCTCAAAGATGGGGATAAAGGGGCTAACACAGGCAGTCTGAAATTAAACAATAACTTATAATTTTTGCCATTTGAAGGTAGTGTCATTTCCTCAAATGTGGCTTTGAATTGGCATTTTTATACCCCCGCCAAGGGAAATTCTGATAAATGTAAGTAAAGGCATGGTCCTCCCTGCTTTCCAAATTGTAATTCCCCGAGCTTTCTGGTTAAAATATCCATTTTTTCTCTGTGTTGAATAAAAGTGTTGAGTGCCTTGCAGGACACTAAGGTAAGTTAGGAACTGTCCAAGTATCAAAGGAAAAAATACGTTTGATCACCTTTGGACCCCAATAGTCAGGTTGGAAGTACATCATCCCCAGACAGTGGGAAAGGATTTGCAAATGACTTAAATTCCTGTGAGTGACACTGCAAGTAGCTGCACATTCCAGGGAAATGTTTATTGACTACCGATTACACTGAGAAATAGAAAAGATAAATATTTGCACTTCTGTTGAGACACATTTAAAATTCCCAAACAGCCATCATATAATCTGCTAAGCAATTTACCCAATTGTTTTACATTCTTTTTTACTGATTATAATGATATTTATTCTAGTCTGTGTAGATTTGTTATTGGTGATTATTTGTAGTTGTTATGCATCTGCTGCTGAGGTTTTTTTCTTTTGAGGGGGTGGTAAAAACAACTTAATAGAAATCACACATAAGGTACAATGATAAATCTCTTTTGATTTTTTTTTTTTTTTTTTTTTTTGCGGTACGCGGGCCTCTCACTCTTGTGGCCTCTCCCGTTGCGGAGCACAGGCTCCAGATGCACAGGCTCAGCAGCCACGGCTCACGGGCCCAGCCACTCCACGGCATGTGGGGTCTTCCTGGACTGGGGCACAAACCCGTGTCCCCTGCATCGGCAGGCGGACTCTCAACCACTGCACCACCAGGGAAGCCCTCTTCTGATTTTTAAAATCAGAATCAACTTGGTGTCTCCACTGACAAAATGTACAAATCCACATTCTTCAAAATTGCTTGGGGTACAAAATTATTAATTAGGTAGCATAAACTCTGCTTTAGGACTTATGGAACTGGGCTTCCTGGTTCTTCAAATACTCTGGCTAATAAAATGTTACCACACATACAATACAATTAGAATACAATAAAATGCCTATCACTAAACTGGATCAAACTGGTATTTTTCTCTGATGTTAAGTAGGAACCTCAAGATCTTAGAATGCCTTGAGGGGTCACCATTCATCATTCCTTACTATATAGAAGATCTGTGGATATAAAATGCATTAGAGAGCTCTCATTATCCAAATGCTGAATAGCAAGGGTTCACCATTCATTTTGCTCAGTTCCCATTTTCATATTCAGAGATTGCTTGTTCAGAAGACTAAATGGGATGAAATATTTTAGGAATACTCACCTGGCAAGTACATATATGATGGAAAGGATTAAGAGGAAATGGGAGTGATAAAAGACCAGTAATGAGGTTACCGGATCAACCCATGCAAGAAGTGAAGAGGGTCTCGAGTAACATGAGGACAGCAGAAGCAAAAGGAAAGAAGCCAAAGAGTAGGGAAAAGGAATCAAATATGTTCAAGTTTTAAGGCAGTAGGAATATGTGGGTTTAGGGGAAAATAGGTGTTTGGTTTATTACTTACAGAAACTGCAGTCATCCAAGACACTCCATGCTCCTTTGGGTCATATTGGCATTCTGTATTTGTGAGAGCTTTTTTGGTAGGATTTAGTTAATGTGAGAACTTTCCCTTTGTATTATAATTGCCTTTTGCCTTTCTCTTTCCCCAAACCATGAACTCTTTGATGGCAAGGTCTTTGTCTTTCATCTTTGTATTCCTAAAGCACCTAGCAACATACAGGGCACATAATAGATACTTAGTAAATGTTTGAAAAGGGAGGCATGTGGTGAAGAAATCAAAGGAAGTGGGGGACTAAGTGGAAACAGGGCAAATGTCATTTGATATTTGTCTTAAAATTTAATATCCCAAAGGAACAAATTCTTGAGCAGCATCCTTAATTTACCAAATGGTAGACTGAGGCCCAGGCAAAGGAAGCAAGTTGTCCAATCAAGGTCAGTCAAGCAGTTAGAGGCAGAGGTAAGGTCAGAAACTTGGTTTGCACTGCACACATCTCCTCACCTGGTGAGTACTCCTGCCCCCTCAGAGAAAGCAGTGCCTGTTTTATTTTACTTTATTTTTTCTTTATTGAAGTATACAATGTTGTGCTAATTTCTGCTGTACAGCAGAGTGACTCAGTTATACACTTATATACATTCTTTTTTATATTCTTTTCCATTATGGTTTATTCCAGGAGATTGGCTATAGTTCCCTGTGCTATATAGTAGGATCTTGTTGTTTATCCATTCTAAATGTAATAGTTTGCATCTACTAACCCCAAACTCCCAGGCCATCCCTCTCCCTCCCCACCTTCCCCTTGACAACCACAGGTCTATTCTCTGTGTCCATGAGTCTGTTTCTGTTTTGTAGATGGGTTCATTTGTGCCATATTTTAGATTCTACATATAAATGATATCTGTGGTATTTGTCTTTCTCCTTCTGACTTCACTTAGTGTGATAATCTGTAGGTCCATCCATGTTGTTGCAAATGGCATTATTTCTCTCTTTTTTATGGCTGAATAATATTCCATTGTATATATGTACCACATCTTCTTTATCCATTCCTCTTGATGGACATTTAGGTCACTTCCATTTCTTAGCTATTATAAATAGTGCTGCAATGAACTGTGAGGTGCATGTATCTTTTCGAATTAGAGTTTTCTCCGGATATGTGACTAGGAGTGGGATTGCTGGATCAAATGGCATTTCTACTTTTAGTTTTTTGAGGACCCTCCATACTGTTTTCCGTAGTACCTGCACCAATTTACATTCCCACCAACAGTGTAAGAGGCTTCTCTTTTCTCCACACCCTCTCCAGCATTTATTGTTTGTAGAATTTTTGATAATGGCCATTCTGGCTGGTGTGAGGTGATACCTCATTGTACTTTTGATTTGCATTTCTCTAATTATTAGTGATGTTGAGCATCTTTTCATGTGCCTATTGGCCATCTGTATGTCTTCTTTGGAGAAATGTCTGTTTAGGTCTTCTGCCCATTTTTCAATTGGGTTGTTTGTTTTTTTTGTTGTTGAGTTGTAGGAGCTGTTTGTGCATTTTGGAGATTAAGCCCTGGTCAGTTACATCATTTGCAAATGTTTTCTTTCATTCTGTAGGGTTTTTTTTTTTTAAATGATTTCCTTTGCTGTGTGAAAGCTTGTATGTTTGATTAGGTCCCATTTGTTTATTTTTGCTTTTATTTCTGTTGCCTTGAGAGACTGACCTAAGAAAACATTGGTATGATTTATGTCAGAAAAAGTTTTGCCTATGTTCTCTTCTAGGAGTTTTATGGTGTCATATCTTAATGTTTAAGTCTTCAAGCCATTTTGAGTTATTTTTGTGTATGGTCTGAGGGTGTGTTCTAACTTCATTGATTTACATGCAGCTGTCCAACTTTTCCAGCACCACTTGCTGAAGAGACGAGCAGTGCCTGTTTTAGTTCTCTCCAAGTGACCAAGGATTGGGACACAAAGAAGCAACTCCATGAAAAATATCTTTTAATAAGCAGAGATGACCCTCATGATCCTGACAGAGCTAGGTTCAAGCCCATAAGACTGACCACAAAATACAGACGTATTTTCCAGAAAACTGAATTTTAAAAATTATTACCTGATTAATTTTTGATGGGTAATACAATCGCATGATTTGAAACCTTAAAAGAATAAAGAGGTATAGATGTTGAGAAGTCTCTTTCCCTTGCCTGTCCCCCACCAGGCCAGTTACCACCCACCATATAGATATGTACTTTTTTAGTTTCTTACGTATCTTCCACAGTTTCTGTACAGTTATGTAAGCCAAATGTGAATAAATATTCTTCTTTACTTCTTTTTTGGGTAAACAAAATGTAGCATATTATACACACTCAACTGCACCTTGCTTTTTCTTTAACTTAAAATTGATCTTGGAGAATTCTCATACCAATACAAAAAGAACTACCTTTACTAAGCTATTACAAAGTAGTCTATGGAATGGATGTAACATAATTTAATTAAACACCCCCATGTTTGTGTATATTTGGGTTATTTCTAATCTCTGGATGTTAGAAAAAATCCTTTAATGGCTAATATTTTATGTACACCAAGGGTTTGTGCATTTGTAATTTTGACATATTGTCTATTACCCTCCTAGTGGTTGTACCAGTTTACATTGAGTTGGCAGTTTGAGAGTACCCGAGTCTTAACAGCTTCTACATCAGAGTTTGTTATCAAACTTTAGGATGTTAGCCAACCTGATGGGTGAAAAATGCCATTTCAGGGTAGTTTAATTTGCATTTGTCTTAGGAGTGAGGTTGCACATCTTTAAAATGCTAGAAAATGGAAATAGAAAAACCAAAACAGGATTTCCTTCACTTACCAAGATCAATAACCAGCACACAGTTGGCCCTAAAGAAGGAGACCGCTGCCACCTCTCAGAGGCATTTGAAGCCAACTACCCCTCGGTGCCGGCACTTCACATGGATTATCTCATTCAGATTCACAAGCCCTTGAATAGTAGGTGCTGTATTCCCACTGTACAGATGGGGAAACTGGGGTTAACAGAGGGTAACCTTCCCAAGATCTGGTAAGTAACTGACCAGGGGCTTGAACTTCAGTCTGGAGTACTCCAGGACCCTGGATCAGCCACTCTCCTGCACTGTAGAGGATGCTGTCTTTCTGCAGAGAGTTTGAATGAGGTCATTTGTATGTCGTTCTACTCCCATTGGATTTATGCTCTTCTCCCTGGTCTAGCCATCTCCTTACCCTGCACCTGGTTTGGAAGGATATATGTTTTCTTTAATGTAGCTGTGGTTCATTGCTTTTCACTGTAGGATTTTGAGATGCAGCAAGTTTACTCTTGGGCAGTCTCTCCCTCTCTGCACTTTACCCTTTTCTGCTGCTGTCTTTATACACGCCACTGTGTTTGTAGCAAATTATAAATATTGATCTGTTTTCTCTCACCTTTTATATAAACATGGGAGTTTGGGCATTGGGCTGCATAATGAAGAAAAACGTTAAAAAAAAGTAGTTGGGAAAATTTATTATTTTCTTGGTTATATATGAGGAATGAACTCAACGTAATCATGTGAGAGCAAAATAAAGTAAGACTGTCAACTTCTAAGCTAACCACAACTGGACTTTTCAAAATTACCTGAGAAAGGCTAGCTCTCCCCAAGTAGAACTATTATTTGGAAAGGGGTAGGGAGTTTACAGTGGCACCCACCCTGTTAGAACTGGATTGTTAGCCCCATCAGCTGCAGCTGTCTGTCTAGGAAGCTAGGAAATAACTAAGGTAAGGTGTGCTTGCCTCTCTCCTCTCCAGATCTGTTTGCAAACCCTTCCAGGTTCCTTTGATCTAATTATTGCCTGTAGGCATATGCCCCCTCTCCCAGTAGTCAAATTAAGAATCCCTTCTGTAGGTATGCAGAGCAGCACTTCTAGAAAGCACTTCTGCCTTCTCAGCCTGGCCCTCTCAGTTTTTGCTCCTATCCTGAATCCTCAGCATGACTGCTGAAGGAAGGTAGGCTTTATGGAAGCCAGGTCCCATTCCCATGAACCCTGCACCACCACCAACTGAGTATGACAGTCTTGGGTCATAGATGTCCTGGAAACCAAGGACAACATTAAGGCTGTTTCCAGGGGCAGGACAGGAATAAAGACTCAGACGTAGAGAATGGAATTGAGGACACGGGGAGGGAGAAGGGTAAGCTGGGACGAAGTGAGATAGTGGCATGGACTTATATATACACTACCAAATGTAAAGTAGATAGCTAGTGGGAAGCAGCCACATAGCACAGGGAGATCAGCTCAGTGCTTTGTGACCACCTAGAGGGGTGGGATAAGGAGGGTGGGAGGGAGATGCAAGAGGGAGGGGATATGGGGATATATGTATACATATAGCTGATTCACTTTGTTATAAAGCAGAAACATTGTAAAGCAATTATACTCCAATAAAGATGTAAAACAAAAAGATACAGTAAAAAAAAAAAAAGGCTGTTTCCAATCAAAATTAAATCACTTGAAAATGACTTTGAAATGCACTTTTCAAGTGCCTGACAGGCACTTCAGCTGACTGACAAAGGGATCAAAAGGATCTAGAGAACTGCCAAGCCATGCGCTGCCATGTGCCTCATCCCAGGGCGTTTTTCAGGCTGTTGCTTTCTGTCCTGGGGAGTCAGGAAGAAAGGCTTAGCAGGAAGAGAGGGAAGAGGAACCAAGACGCAAATACTACTATTTTTCTTTTCTCTGCTTCCTCTGTGAACAGCCTCCTTTTACTTTAATTTTTAATATCATTATTATTTTTAACATCTTTATTGGAGTATAACTGCTTTACAATGGTGTGTTAGTTTCTGCTTTATAACAAAGTGAATCAGTTATACATATACATTTGTTCCCATATCTCTTCCCTCTTGCATCTCCCTCCCTCCCACCCTCCCTATCCCACCCCTCTCGGTGGTCACAAAGCACCGAGCTGATCTCCCTGTGCTATGCGGCTGCTTACCACTAGATATCTATTTTACGTTTGGTAGTGTATATATGTCCATGCCACTCTCTCACTTTATCACAGCTTACCCTTCCCCCTCCCCATATCCTCAAGTCCATGCTCCAGTAGGTCTGTGCCTTTATTCCCGTCTTACCCCTAGGCTCTTCATGACCGTTTTTTTTTCTTTCTTAGATTCCATATATATGTGTTAGCATACGGTATTTGTCTTTCTCTTTCTGACTTACTTCACTCTGTATGAGGGACTCTAGGTCCATCCACCTCACTACAAATAACTCAATTTCGTTTCTTTTTATGGCTGAGTAATATTCCATTGTATATATGTGCCACATCTTCTTTATGCATTCATCTGTTGATGGACACTTAGGTTGCTTCCATGTCCTGGCTATTGTAAATAGAGCAGCAATGAACACTTTGGTACATGACTCTTTCTGAATTATGGTTTTCTCAGGGTATATGCCCAATAGTGGGATTGCTGGGTCCTATGGTAGTTCTATTTTTAGTTTTTTAAGGAACCTCCATACTGTTCTCCATAGTGGGTGTATCAATTTACATTCCCACCAACAGTGCAAGAGGGTTCCCTTTCCTCCACACCCTCCCCAGCATTTGTTGTTTGTAGATTTTCTGATGATGGCCATTCTAACTGGTGTGAGGTAATACCTCACTGTAGTTTTGATTTGCATTTCTCTAATAATTAGTGATGTTGAGCATTCTTCCATGTGTTTGTTGTCGATCTGTATATCTTCTTTGGAGAAATGTCTATTTAGGTCTTCTTTCGATTTTTGGATTGGGTTTTTGTTTTTTTGTTATTGAGCTGCATGAGCTGCCTGTAAATTTTAGAGATTAATCCTTTGTCAGTTGCTTCATTTGCAAATATTTTCTCCCATTCTGAGGGTTGTCTTTTGCTCTTGTTTATGGTTTCCTTTGCTGTGCCAAAGATTTTAAGTTTCATTAGGTCCCATTTGTTTATTTTTGTTTTTATTTCCATTTCTCTAGGAGGTGGTTCAAAAAGGATCTTGCTGTGATTTATGTCATAGAGCGTTCTGCCTATGTTTTCCTCTAAGAGTTTGATAGTGTCTGGCCTTACATTTAGGTCTTTAATCCATTTTGAGTTTATTTTTGTGTATGGTGTTAGGGAGTGTTCTAATTTCATTCTTTTACATGTAACTGTCTAGTTTTCCCAGCACCACTTATTGAAGAGGCTGTCTTTTCTCCACTGTATATTCTGGAATCCTTTATCAAAGATAAGGTGACCATATGTGCGTGGATTTATCTCTGAGCTTTCTATCCTATTCCATTGATCTATATTTCTGTTTTTGTGCCAGTACCATACTATCTTGATTACTGTAGCTTTGTAGTATAGTCTGAAATCAGGGAGCCTGATTCCTCCAGCTCCATTTTTCGTTCTCAAGATTGCTTTGGCTATTCAGGGTCTTTTGTGTTTCCATACAAATTGTGAAATTTTTTGTTCTAGTTCTGTGAAATATGCCTTTGGTAGTTTGATAGGGATTTCACTGAATCTGTAGATTGCTTTGCGTAGTAGTCATTTCTCACAATGTTGATTCTTCCAATCCAAGAACATGGTCTATCTCTCCATCTATTTGTATCATCTTTAATTTCTTTCACCAGTGTCTTATAATTTTCTGCACACAGGTTTTTTGTCTCCTTACATAGGTTTATTCCTAGATATTTTATTCTTTTTGTTGCAGTGGTAAATGGGAGTGTTTTCTTGATTTCACTTTCAGATTTTTCATCATTAGTGTACAGGAATGCCAGAGATTTCTGTGCATTAATTTTGTATCCTGCTACTTTACCAAATTCATTGATTAGCTCTAGTAGTTTTCTGGTAGCATCTTTAGGATTCTCTATGTATAGTATCATGTCATTTGCAAACAGTGACAGCTTTACTTCTTCTTTTCCAATCCTTTTATTTCTTTTTCTTCTCTGATTGCTGTGGCTAAAACTTCCAAAACTATGTTGAATAAGAGTGGTGAGAGTGGGCAACCTTATCCTGTTCCTGCTCTTAGTGGAAATGGTTTCAGTTTTTCACCACTGAGGATGAATTTGGCTGTGGGCTTGTCATATATGGCCTTTATTATGTTGAGGAAAGTTCCCTCCATGCCTACTTTCTGCAGGGTTTTTATCATAAATGGGTGTTGAATTTTGTCGAAAGCTTTCTCTGTCTCTACTGAGATGATCATATGCTTTTTCTTCTTCGATTTGTTAATATGATGTATCATGTTGATTGATTTGCATATATTGAAGAATCCTTGCATTCCTGGAATAAACCCCACTTGATCATGGTGTATGATCCTTTTAATGTGCTGTTGGATTCTGTTTGCTAGTATTTTGTTGAGGATTTTTGCATCTATGTTCATCAGTGATATTGGCCTGTAGTCTTCTTTCTTTTTGACATCTTTGTATGGTTTTGGTATCAGGGTGACGGTGGCCTTGTAGAATGAGTTTGGGAGCGTTCCTCCTTCTGCTATATTTTGGAAGAGTTTGAGAAGGATGGGTGTTAGCTCTTCTCTAAATTTTGATAGAATTCACCTGTGAAGCCATCTGGTCCTGGGCTTTTGTTTGTTGTAAGATTTTTAATCACAGATTCAATTTCAGTGCTTGTGATTGGTCTGTTCATATTTTCTATTTCTTCCTGGTTCAGTCTCGGCAGGTTGTACATTTCTAAGAATTTGTCCATTTCTTCCAGGTTGTCCATTTTATTGGCCTAGAGTTGCTTGTAGTAATCTCTCATGATCTTTTGTATTTCTGCAGTGTCAGTTGTTACTTCTCCTTTTTCATTTCTAATTCTATTGATTTGAGTCTTCTCCCTTTTTTTCTTGATGAGTCTGGCTAATGGTTTATCAATTTTGTTTATCTTCTCAAAGAACCAGCTTTTACTTTTATTGATCTTTGCTATTGTTTCCTTCATTTCTTTTCCATTTATTTCTGATCTGATCTTTATGACTTCTTTCCTTCTGCTAACTTTTGGGTTTTCCTGTTCTTCTTTCTCTAATTGCTTTAGGTGCAAGATTAGGTTGTTTTTTTGAGATGTTTCCTGTTTCTTAAGGTAGGACTGTATTGCTATAAACTTCCGTCTTAGAACTGCTTTTGCTGCATCCCATAGGTTTTGGGTCATTGTGTCTCCATTGCCATTTGTTTCTAGGTATTTTTTGATTTCCTCTTTGATTTCTTCACTGATCACTTGGTTATTAAGTAGTGTATTGTTTAGCCTCCATGTGTTTGTATTTTTTACAGATCTTTTCCTGTAATTGCTATCTAGTCTCATAGCATTGTGGTTGGAAAAGATCCTTGATATGATTTCAGTTTTCTTAAATTTAACATGCTTGATTTGTGACCCAAGATATGATCTATCCTGGAGAATGTTCCATGAGCACTTGAGAAAAATGTGTATTCTGTTGTTTTTGGATGGAATATCCTATAAATATCAATTAAGTCCATCTTGTTTAATGTATCATTTAAAGTTTGTGTTTCCTTATTTATTTTCATTTTGAATGATCTGTCCATTGGTGAAAGTGGGATGTTAAAGTCCCCTACTATGATTGTGTTACTGTCGATTTCTCCTTTTATGGCTGTTAGTATTTGCCTTATGTATTGAAGTGCTCCTATGTTGGGTGCATAAATATTTACAATTGTTATATCTTCTTCTTGCATTGATCCCTTGATCATTATGTAGTGTCATTCTTTGTCTCTTGCAATAGTCTTTATTTTAAAGTCTGTTTTTTCTGATATGAGAATTGCTACTCCAACTTTCTTTTGATTTCCATGTGCATGGAATATCTTTTTCCATCCCCTCAATTTCAGTCTGTATGTGTCCCTAGGTTTGAAGTGGGTCTCTTGTAGACAGCATATATACTGTGTTGTTTTTGTATCCATTCAGCCAGTCTGTTTCTTTTGGTGGGAGCATTTAATCCATTTACATTTAAGGTAATTATCGATAATGTTTGTTCCTATTCCCGTTTCCTTAATTGTTTTGGGTTTGTTATTGTAGGTCTTTCCTTCTCTTGTGTTTCTTGCCTAGAGAAGTCCCTTTAGCATTTGTTGTAAAGCTGGTTTGGTGGTGCTGAACTCTCTCAGCTTTTGCTTGTCTGTGAAGGTTTTAATTTCTCCATCAAATTTGAAAGAGATCCTTGCTGGGTAGAGTAATCTTGGTTGTAGTTTTTTCTCCTTCATCACTTTAAATATGTCCTGCCACTCCCTTCTGGCTTGCAGAGTTTATGCTGAAAAATCAACTGTTAACCTTATGGGAATTCCCTTGTTTGTTATTTGTTGTTTTTCCCTTGCTGCTTTTAATATGTTTTCTTTGTGTATTTAATTTTTGATAGTTTGATTAATATGTGTCTTCGCGTGTTTCTCCTTGGTTTTATCCTGTATGGGACTCTCTGTGCTTCCTGGACTTGATTAACTATTTCCTTTCCCATATTAGGGAAGTTTTCAACTATAATCTCTTCAAATATTTTCTCAGTCCCTTTCTTTTTCTCTTCTTCTTCTGGAACCCCTATAATTCGAATGTTGGTGCATTTAATCTTGTCCCAGAGGTCTCTGAGACTGTCTTCAGTTCTTTTCATTATTTTTTCTTTATTCTGCTCTGCAGTAGTTATTTCCACTATCCTATCTTCCAGGTCACTTATCCGTTCTTCTGCCTCAGTTATTCTGCTATTGATCCCTTCTAGAGTATTTTTAATTTCATTTATTGTGTTGTTCATCATTGCTTGTTTCCTCTTTAGTTCTTATGGGTCCCTGTTAAATATTTCTTGCATTTTCTCTATTCTATTTCCAAGATTTTGGATCATCTTTACTATCATTATTCTGAATTCTTTTTCAGGTAGACTGCCTATTTCCTCTTCATTTGTTAGGTCTGGTGGGATTTTACCTTACTCCTTCATCTGCTGTGTGTTTTTCTGTCTTCTCATTTTGCTTTTCTTACTGTGTTTGGGGTCTCCTTTTTGCAGGCTGCAGGTTCGTAGTTCCCGTTGTTTTTGGTGTCTGTCCCCAGTGGCTAAGGTTGGTTCAGTGGGTTGTGTAGGATTCCTGGTGGAGGGGACTAGTGCCTGTGTTCCGGTGGATGAGGGTGGATCTTGTCTTTCTGTCTTTCTGGTGGGCAGGTCCACGTCTGGTGGTGTGCTTTGGTGTGTCTGTGGCCTTATTATGATTTTAGGCAGCCTCTCTGCTAATGGATGGGGCTGTGTTCCTTTCTTGCTAGTTGTTTGGCATAGGGTGTCCAGCACTGTAGCTTGCTGGTCGTTGAGTGAAGCTGGGTGCTGGTGTTGAGATGGAGATCTCTGGGAGATTTTTGCCATTTGATATTATGTGGAGCTGGGAGGTCTCTTGTGGACCAGTGTCCTGAACTTGGCTCTCCCACCTCAGAGGCACAGCACTGACTCCTGGCTGGAGCGCCAAGAGCCTTTCATCCACACTGCTAAGAATAAAAGTGAGTAAAAATAGAAAGAAAGAAAGAGAGAGGATAAAATAAAGTAAGATAAAATAAAATAAAGTTATTAAAATAAAAAATAATTATTAAGAAAAATTTTTAAGTAGCAAAAAAACCAAAACAAAACAAAAAAATGGATGGACAGAACCCAAGGACAAATGGTGAAAGCAAAGCTATACAGACAAAATCTCACACAGAAGCATACACATACACACTCACAAAAAGAGGAAAAGGGGAAAATATAATATATCTTGCTCTCAAAGTCCACCTCCTCAATTTGGGATGATTCGTTGTCTATTTATGTATTCCACAGATGCAGGGTACATCAAGTTGATTGTGGAGATTTAATCCACTGCTCCTGAGGCTGCTGGGAGAGTTTTCCTTTTCTCTTCTGTGTTTGCACAGCTACTGGGGCTCAGCTTGGATTTGGCCCCGCCTCTGCATGTAGGTCGCCTGAGGGTGTCTGTTTTTCCGCTCAGACAGGACGGGGTTAAAAGGAGCAGCTGATTCGGGGGCTCTGGCTCACTCAGGCTAGGGGGAGGGAGAGGCATGGAGGGCGGGGCGAGCCTGCGGCGGCAGAGTCCAGCATGACTACACCAGCCTGAGGCGCGCCGTGCGTTCTCCTGGGGAAGTTGTCCCTGGATCACGGGACCCTGACAGTGGCTGGCTGCACAGGCTCCCTGGAAGGGAGGTGTGGATAGTGACCTGTGCTTGCACACAGGCTTCTTGGTGGAGGCAGCAGCGGCCTTAGCGTCTCATGCCCGTCTCTTGGGTCTGCGCTGTTAGCTGCGGCTCGCGCCCGTCTCTGGGGCTCCTTTAAGAGGTGCTCTTAATCCCCTATCCTCGTGCACCAGGAAGCAAAGAGGGAAGAAAGCCTCTTGCCTCTTCGGCAGCTCCAGACTTTTTCCCGGACTCCCTCCCGGCCAGCCGTGGCGCACTAACCCCTTCAGGCTGTGTTCATGCCGCCAACCCCAGTCCTCTCCCTGCGCTCCGACTGAAGCCTGAGCCTCAGCTCCCAGCCCCGCCCGCCCCGGTGGGTGAGCAGACAAGCCTCTCGGGCTGCTGAGTGCTGGTCGGCACCGATCCCCTGTGCGGGAATCTCTCCGCTTTGCCCTGCGCACTCCTGTGGCTGTGCTCTCCTCCACGGCTCCGAAGCTCCGAGCTCTGCTACTCGCAGTCTCCGCCCGTGAAGGGGCTTCTAGTGTGTAGAAACCTTTCCTCCTTCATGGCTCCCTCCCACTGGTGCAGGTCCTGTCCCTATTCTTTTGTCTCTGTTTTTTCTTTTTTCTTTTGCCCTACCCAGGTACGTGGGGAGTTTCTTGCCTTTTGGGAGGTCTGAAGTCTGCCAGCGTTCAGTGGGTGTTCTGTAGGAGCTGTTCCACGTGTAGATGTATTTCTGATGTATCTGTGGGGAGGAAGGTGATCTCCGCGTCTTACTCTTCTGCCATCTTCTCCTGGCACAAGGTGGCCATCCTGGTTTCACATCAACATGATCTCAGGCACAAACCTCCTTGTTTTTCCATTTTGTCTTTAAGTTATTTGTTGAAACAACCAGCCCGCCGTCCCCACGAATGTCATGACTTCGGCCGCCGGGGCCCCTCCAGAGCCGGCAGCATCAGTGAGGCTGCCCTCCCTTGGGCTCCGGGGCAGTTCCGTGATGGCGGATGGAAGAGACCCCGAGCCAGGAGTTCCCTCCTTTTACTTTAAATCGTGGTTCTCAACCTTGAATGCACATTGGAATTACCTGGAGAGTTTTTAAAAATACTGATGTCTGGATCCTATCCAGAGATCCCTACACTGTTTGGATAGTCTAGGTGCAACCTGGACACTGAGTTGTTTTAAAACTCCCTGGAGGTTACACCCATGTTCATAATAGCACTATTCACAGTACCCAAAAGGTAGAAGCACCCCAAGTGTACATCAGCAGATGAATGGATAAACAAATGCGGTATATCCATATAATGGAATTAGTCACCCTACATGCTACCACATGGATGAACCTTGAGGACATTTTGTTAAGTGAAATAAGTCAGACATGAAAAGACAAATACTGTATGATTCTATTTATATGAGGTACCTAGAGCAGGTGTGGACTTTTGTCTCCCATCATGGACATCGGTAGTACCCCATGACAGTCTCCACATTAGCTCTGTGAGAACCTCCAGGGGGCCTCTAGTTTCCTTCTGAAGATTACAGTCAGAATTTTAATTGTTGGAGCTTGGGTCTATGAATTTTTATAATCTCCCCAAGTGATTTCTGATATGCTGCAAGGATTGGAAGTCACTGCATGTCATAAAATCCAAACTCCTTGATTTCACCTGAAGGTCTTGGGCAATCTGGCTCTAGCATGCTTTTCCAACCTTGCTGCCTATCTTCGTTGTGTCCCTCAGACAGAACTTTTATCCTCATCGTAACACCCTGCGCTTTCATGATGCCCTAGTTCAGAATTTTCTTTCTTCCTGGAGTGATCTTCTGCTACTTCTTTGCCTATTACAATCCTCCTCAACCTTTGAGACTTGGACTGACTCTTACCCCTTCCACAGAACTTTTCTTGATTCCTTTCCCATCTTCATGCCTTCTCTCTCCTCTCCCTCACCACTGGTTACCATAGTTTTGAGCTTTAGGGTCCTTTCCATTATACGTGAGTATTTTACTCTCAACATTTCCAACATATGGTCTTATGCTTGAGACTGATTCTCTGGGAAGATAAGGTCCTAGCATGATGCTTGGCTCAGAATAAGTGTTCAGTGTTTATCACATGAAATTTAATTTCACTTTCCAACCCTGACCTTACTTCTAAGCTCCAGATAAATATATCCAATGGTCCACATGATGTCTCAAGCTTTTCAGCCAAAACACAGTCAAAACAAGGTTTTCATTTAGCTCTACGCATTTTCCCTCCCCTCCATGTCCTGCTTCTCAACAGTGGCATCTCCAGCAATCTGATTGGTTGTTCAGCTCAAAATGTTGAACATCACCTTTTATACCTCTCCATTTCTCACCTCCTACATCCAATCAGCCATCAGGACGTGACAATTCCATCTTCAAGATAGAATGTAACCATTCTCTTTTCTCTCCATCTCTGCTGTCAACCACCAGACACCAGCTCTCTGTCTACACTGAATAGCCAACTGGTCTCAAACATTACCCCTCACTCCGCACTTCTTCCAGTTGGTTCTCTTGGCTGCATTCAGACTGGAGTGAGTAGCATGTCTGGCTATGTCACTTCATTGTTCAAGCCCATTCATAGATGTCTGCTGATGCTGGCAGTCACGGGATTTCATAGAATCTACAAGGCTCTGTGTCTTCTGCCACTTACCCTGTTTTTACTTCCTGTTCTCCCAACACCAGTCCCCTCTCTTCTTTATTTTGGCCTTATGTCTTTCCTCCATCAGAAAATTTGTTCACAAGGTTATTTCTGCCTAGGATGCTATTACTGTGTTCCAAACCCTATGACTGGCCACCTACTACCCTTCTTTCCAACTTTACTCTAAATGTCACTGCCCCAGAGAGACCTGTCTTCAGCCCAAGTGTAGTAGCTTACCTTCTCAGAGCACCCATGATTTTTCCATCTTAGTGTGTAACACAGGTGTGCTTATAAAAATTTTTGGATACTTCATTGGGTTTCATCCCTGATTGTATGCCTGTATTCAAGCATCTACAAATTGTTCAATAAATATTTACTGCACGAATCAGCTCCATACAATCTGCCTGACTACGTAGACTGTACTCATTTTCTGGGCCCCACTCCCAAAGGAGTGAAAATCATTCATATTTCTGCCACAGAATTGCTTCTTTCTTGAGCTGGCCCAAGTTAATCATTGAAACTCAAAGTGGTGGTGGTCGGGGGTGGGTGCTGGCTTAGGAGGGAGAAATGCAAGAGTGGGTCCCTAATCACCATCATATGGAAACACTCAAGTCCTCCAGCCCATCTCCTCTGAGCTCCCATCACAGCTGGCAACACAGTTCTGTAGCCTCTGGTCCCCTACCCACCACACTCCCTACCTAGAGCTGGGTGATGGGAGGGAGGAAGACCCCACCCCTTTCTCTCTCCCACTCTGGGTACATTATCATGAACAAAGAAGGGAAAGGAGGATTATTTTCTTGTGATGAATGCTGCATTTTAAACAATGTTCCCTAGGCATTTAAACAGTCACATTTATTCTACATGCAACAATAGTTTCATTATATATAGTGAAAATCCTTCTAAATGTTAATGTAACATTGGCCCAAGAACCTCACATTTGGAATAAATAAACCAAGAAATGGCCTCACATTAGTGAAAACTTATTGAGCCCAGTTTTCTCTCTGCTGCAACATGTTTTAGGGAGAAAACAGTTTCTCATAGTTGTAAAGAATACAGCCTTTGAAGTTGGAAAGATGTGGGTTCAAATCCTAGGTTACTAACTGGGTGACTTTAAGAAAATTATTTACTATTACTGAGCCTACTTTAAAGGTTTTTGAAAAGATCACATGAGAGAACATATATCAACTAATGAGTACAGAATGCTGTTAGTGTGTGGTTTATGGTATATAGTTACAATATATAGTATAGTTAGTATATAGTCAGTACTCAGTAAATGGTAATTAGTAGTAGTTACTAATATACGAATTCTCTGTCTTCTAGCTCAGTAGTAAAGCTTACCTTGGGTCAAATTGAAAGTTGCCTAATATCCATAATTTATCCAATAAATATTTCTTAAGCCCCTACTATGCCCAGGCAGTGTGCTTGGTACTGGATAATATTTGAGTGAATAAAATGGGCATTTTTAAAAGATTGAAGTATAATTGATTTATAATGTGTTAGTTCCAGGTATACAGGAAAGTGAGACAGTTACATATACATATATATCTATTTTTTTCAGATTATTTTCCCTTATAGGTTATTACAAAATATTGAGTATAGTTTCCTGTGTTATACAGTAGATCCTTGTTGGTTATCTGTTTTATATATAGTGTGTATATATGTTAATCCCAAACCCCTAATTTATCCTCTCCATCCTTTCCCCTTTGATAATCATAAGTTTGTTTTCTATATCTGTGGGTCTATATCTGTTTTGTATATAAGTTCATTTCTATCTCTTTTTTTTAAGATTCCACATATAGATGATTGTCATATGATATTTGTCTTTGTCTGGCTTACTTCATGTAGTATGATAATGTCTAGGTCCCTCCATGTTGCTGCAAATGGCATTATTTCATTTTTTTATGGCTGAGTAGTATTTTATTGTATAAATATACCACATCTTTGAGAACAGTATGGAGGTTCCTTAAAAAAACTAAAAATAGAGCTACCATATGATCCCGCAATCCCACTCCTGGGCGTATATCCAGAGAAAACCATAATTTGCAAAGATCCACACACCCAATATTCATTGTGGCCCTATTCACAATAGCCAAGACATAGAAGCAACCTAAGTGTCCATCGGCAGAGAAATGGTCATGGTTTTGCCCTCATTGAGCTTAAAGTTCAATGAGAGACAGTAAAACAAGTAGGCAAACCAATTATTATATAGCTATCAAATGTGCTGAGCTGCACAGGGGAATAAGCTGCATGGTCTGAGAGGAAATGAGGGAGAGGGGCTACATAGATAAAGAAGTCAGAGGAGTGCCAAATGAGCAGCTGACTGGCTAGGTCCACAGGCTTATTCCTGTTCCCACCCCAACACAGAATCAGGAGAGACTTGGTCAAACACTTTGTTTATCCATCATGATACTTTTCAAATTTCCTGATACATTTTACAAAGCTGCCCTAACTGACGCTCTAATCTGATCAAAACTGATGAGTGTGGAACAAACATCCAACCTACAGGCGAGCAGATGAAAAAACAAAATCCTTAAATAAAATGCTAGCAAGTTAAATCCAGCAGCATTTGAAAAGGGACAAACTCTAAAGATAGATTGATACAAAGAAATCTGCTAATATCATTTATCCTATCAGTTGGTCAAAGGAGAAAGACTGTATCCTCATATCCCACAAGTAGAAAAATCCTTTCATTGTATTCAACATTCAGAATAAGGGTTTCCTTTATTAATCATTGCTGTGGTTGGTGTGTCTGAAATTCTAATGCTACCAAATATCATGATGCAAATCAGAAAACCTTCAAAGCTAGCAAAAGAAAAAAAAAGCGTGTGTGTATGTGTAGAAGGGGTGTAAACTGGCCATCTCTACCAGGTTAGTTTAGGTAACATCAGTATTCGTAAGACTTCAAACCAATGTAAGCACCATTCCTGCCCAAGCCGAGCAGTCTGTTCAGCCCAACAACTTTGACAGAAGCAACAGAAACAAACCCCCAAAGGCTGTGGCTGCTCACTAGTGACATGGTTTATGCCAGCATGTAACTGACAACCTCCATTTTTTAAATTAATTACTTTTCTTCTGGAGTTAAATTTGCTGATGGTGCTTCTCACAAAAATATGGGTCTTTACATAGCAAATGCTCTAATTAAATAAGAATAAAGGCAGAAAACTTCCAGACCTAAATGAGATACATTTATTCTGTGCATGTGCTTGAATCTTTAATGATTCGAAATGTAACAGTCTCTTCCCTCCTGGGATAGCAATGATATCTTGCTCTTTCCTAAATTTGCATCTGGCTCCTTTCTAATCTTTATTTATGACTGTGGCAAAGAGGATAGGTGCATTCATTTTGTTCTTTGCCTGCCATCCCCTGCCCAGTCTCGCAACACCCAGTGCAGTAGACTGAATTGTGTCTCCACAAAATTCATATGTCGAAGCACTAACCCCCAATATGACTGTATTTGGTGATATGGCTTTTAGAAGATAATTAAGGTTAAATGAGGTCATGAGTGTGGGGTCCTAATCCAATAGAACTGGTAACCTGTACAAAGAGGAAGAGCGCGCTCTCTCTCTCTCTCTCTCGCTCTTGCTCGCGCACTCTCTCTCTCTCTCTCTCTCTCATCCCATATCTTCCTTATCCCATCTAAACATTCTTTCCGGCTTTTGACATTTGTCCCACTCAGGGAAGAATGCTTGTTTCCTGTGTCCTTTGAACTGGCTTCTAGGGTCCCAAGGGCTTGTGTACATTTCCCTGCATTAGGGACCACAGACATTATTGTTGTCTGAGAATCAATATCCCTTTTCTGCATTCCTCCTCCTCTCCTCTCCTCTCTTCACATGAAGGTGCATGGAAGAAACAGTGAGGACACTATGTGTCAGATACTGGGCCAAGCACCACAGCCCAAGATTATCCCCTTTAATCCTCATATCCGCTGCATCAGGAGAAACACAACAAAGGAGTCCGCATGCCATACCTCCTGCAAGTAGTAGATGTGGGGTGTGTGAAGCCATTGCTCTTGGCACAGTTCTGTACCCACTTTGTGGTGCTCTTAAGAGCCAATAATCAGAGGAGCCACCGCTGGCCAAGAACAGGTATAATGCAGAGATGAAGTTGATTTCCAAATGTCCTGGCTACTGTCAACTTCTACTTTCCCACGCCTCCCTGGTCTCCCTTACACCAGACCTGCATCCATTAGACAAAGGGGACAGAGAAATCCCAGCACTCCATGCCCTCAGAGCCCCCCAAGGTTACTCTTTGATATATTGGAGGAGGGGGAAGCCAAAGAAAGAGAAGATATCAAATCAGAGTCTTTGAGTTGCAAGCTAACTTGGGAAGGGGGTGGGGAGAAATTTAATGAAAGAAGAGTGCTATCCCACACAACCCAAGAGCAGAAAAGTATCTGGGCCTTGGGAAGAGAACTAGAAGAACTAGTATCTAGAAACTGGACAGAATGCCTTCTGTCTCTTGTTCTTTGCCCTTCATTGCTTAACTGCTTCATTCCCTGCTCTTCCCATATGACAGTTGCTTCGCCCAGTCTGCAAGGTGGCATATGGTTGCCTCACAGAGTCAAGGTTATATATTCTTATCTCAGATGTCCAGAAACTTTTAGAATATATTTTAGTTACATTTAACCCTAGGAGAGAGGACCTGATTGACCCTGCTTGGATGAGCATTCCACCCTTGTCCATGTTGCTGTGGCTCAGATAGGCGTGATCACAGAATAAGCTAGTAAGCAAGGCAATGGGCTAGGGATAAAGAGGCCTCCCTTGAACCCCTGCAAAAGTGTATACCACAGGAAAAGGAGAGGACGGAGGACAGAGGTGGAATGCAGCTGGCCAGCTTTTGTTGAGTTCCTATGGGATATCTTACATGTACTCTAGACGCCCTGATGAATGCCTAGGGAATAAACCATGATCCTCTTAAGGGCCTAGTTGGGGAGACCAGGAATACCTAGAAGAGACAATTCCTGAGCCATATGAACAGTGTTACTCAAGAGCTAAATTATGTGGCCCAGGTGCTGTCCTCAGAAGTTCAGAGGGTGATTAGGGTCTGTGCTGGTGAGAAGGAAACTTATGTTTACCGTGACAAGCATCTGTTAGACGTGGTTACATGTTTTGCCTGATTCCAGCCTCTCAACAACCCTGTAAGATAAATGCTCTCTGAGAAAACTTCCTAGAGGATGCAAGGAAAGGGCATTCTACTGGAGCTCATGGCATGAGCAAAGGCTTGACAATAGGAAAGACGGTGGTTTGTGCAAGGAAGAGGCAGGTGACCAGTCTCTCTGAAGCAGAAAGATGCTTTGGAAATGGTGGGATTTGTAAAAAAGAATCTCAGTAAAGGCACACACTAATGAAATTACCACCATTCATTTATTTAGTTTACTTCTTGATCCCTATGATGGTATGGCAGGCTCAGGAACTTGGCACTGGAGATGAAGAGACAAGTGAGGTGCAGCTCAAACTGAGAATTGCACAGTCTAGCAGACAGAGGAGTAAGTGATGGAAACAACAAGCACGCGCTTCACACATTTCGGAGATGGAAACGTCACCTGTGGATTTTGGCTTCTCAGTATATGAGCCATGTTTTGCCATGGCAAAGAGGGAAAGCAGAGAATTAAATCCAGAACATCACTACTGCAGTTCCCCTATGTCTCTATCATTTTAAAGGGCCCTGAAGGGGATTTTTAAAAAGAGATCTAATCATCAAATGGCCAAAACTTTGGGGATTTTTAGGGTGACCTGGTATGCAAAACAGCAGGCTGAAGACATTAATCTGTAGTACCAACTATGCATAATTTTCCAAAAAAGTTGATGCCATACCATTGGGCAGCAACTTTGCTATGCTGTTCATATAGAATAAATCTCATTTTTAATAAAAATGTATCTTTAAGATATACACAACGATTACCCTAGAAATAGATTGGACTGTCTATTATATTGATATATACACAGTCTTGGAAATCTGTCTCTAGTGCCTGGTTTACTATACACCAACAGAATTTAGAGCTCAATAAAAATACTTTATAGCATTCAGGCAGCAATATTCCTATTTCTTATGCGGATACACTGGAAATGTGGACAGGGCTGTCATTCATCCCTGGCACTTAAATGTTTTCCACAAATAGTTGCTGCCTTAGGAAAGCATCACCAAATAAAATGTTTTTATTTGGTTCTTCAATGATACGTCAATAGACATTAAATTAAAAACTTCCTTGTACTGAGGTGCTATATCTCCCTTCAGAATGTTTTCAAGGGGAGCTGGAGGGTCTCTAAGGACCCATCAAGGGGGATGAGGAGGCAGAGCTGGGGGGTTATTACCTCTTAAAAGGATGGCTTTGCTATTGGCCACTTCAGCTTTATTGGGAAGGAGGGAGCATAATAGAATTTTATTAAGATGCACCCTCACCTGTCCAGAAGGGGATCACCATATCCCTGTGCCTCGTGTCTCTGCAGCACAGGAGAGGGGACCTGCAGATCACACGTGTCCTTCTTTCCAGACACCAAAGTATGAAGGTTTCCCTTTCTTCAAGCAAACTCAGTCCATGGTGGTATTTTTACCCACTGGATGTGGCTGAAGAGGAGGATGATATGTAGACTTTGCCAAATGATTCATCTATAATCTGTTTAAATAAGGAGGTTTGATAGGACATTGAAAATAGACTTTTGCATTCATAAGTTACGCCTGCCTGCCCAGTTGTATTACAGTCAGTTCCCCATCCACAGACCAACTGCAGATCAAAAAGTATTTGAAAAAACAGTCCAGAAAGTTCCAAAAAACAAAACTTGAATTTGCTGTATGCAGGCAACTATTTACATAGCATTTCCATTGGATTAGGTACTATAAGTAATCTAGAGATGATTTAAAGTTTACGGGAGAAAATGTACAGGTTAATATACAAATACTATGCCATTTTATATACGGAACTTGAGCATCCATGGATTTTGGTATCCAAAATGGTTCTGAAACCAATCCTCTGATGATACCAAAGAATGACTGTACTTGGAGTGGGTCACATAAATATAATAATAATAATAGTATTACTACAAATAACAGTAGCACTCCTGTAAAACCCCCTTCCTTGCCTTAGTTTTCTCTGTAACACTTATCATATTTACCATTTATTTTATTATTTATTATTTACCTTCCTTCACTAGAATATACATCCTATACAGGAAATGATTCTGTCTTTTTTTTTTTCTTCCACTACCCCACACTTCAGTGCATGGAACGATTCTGGCTCAAAGCATGTTCTCATTAAATATTTTTTGACCAATTGATCTTTATCAACTTTTATTTAATATTTATTAATCTTTATTAAGTCTTGATTATATTTTTATCTCATTTAATTAGTATAATACTATAAATAATACAATTTATTATTCCCATATCTTTAACTTAAAAGAATGAATGAATGTATTTTTCTTTTTTATTGAATTTTATTTTATTTATTATTGTATACAGCAGGTTCTTATTAGTTATCTATTTTATACATATTAGAGTATATATGTCAATCCCAATCTCCCAGTTCATCCCACCACCACTGCTCCTCCGGCTTTCCACCCTTGGTGTCCATACGTTTGTTCTCTACCTCTGTGTCTCTATTTCTGCCTTGCAAACCAGTTCAACTGTACCATTTTTCTGGATTCCACATATATGCATTAATATTTGCTTTTCTCTTTATGACTTACTTCAGTCTGACTTACTGTCACTCTGTATGACAGCCTCTAGGTCCATCCACGTCTCTACAAATGACCCAATTTCATTCCTTTTTATGGCTGAGTAATAGTCCATCGTATATATGTACTACAACTTCTTTATCCATTCATCTGTCGATGGGCTTTTAGGTTGCTTCCATGACCTGGCTATTGTAAATAGTGCTGCAGTGAACATTGGGGTGCATGTGTCTTTTTGAATTATGGCTTTCTCAGGGTATATGCCCAGTAGTACGATTGCTGAGTCATATGGTAATTCTATTTTTAGTTTTTTAAGGAACCTCCATACTGTTCTCCATAGTGGCTGTATCAATTTACATTCCCACCAACAATGCAAGAAGGTTTCCTTTTCTCCACACCCTCCCCAGCATTTGTTGTTTGTAGATTTTCTGATGATGCCCATTCTAACTGGTGTGAGGTGATACCTCATTGTAGTTTTGATTTGCATTTCTCTAATAATTAGTGATGTTGAGCAGCTTTTCATGTGCTTCTTGGCCATCTGTATGTATTCTTTGGAGAAATGTCTATTTGGGTATTCTGCCCATTTATGGATTGGGTTGTTTGTTTTTTTAATATTGAGCTGCAGAGCTGTTTATATATTTTGGAGATTAATCCTTAGTCCATTGATTTGTTGGCAAATATTTTCTCCCATTCTGAGGGCTGTCTTTTTGTCTTGTTTATATTTCCTTTGCTATGCAAAAGCTTTTAAGTTTCATTAGGTCCCATTTGTTTACTTTTGTTTTTATTTTGTTTATTTTGCTTATTTCCATTACTCTGGAAGGTGGGTCAAAAAAGATCTTGCTGTGATTTATGTCAAATCTAAGAGTTTTATAGTGTCCTGTCTTACATTTAGGTCTCTAATCCATTTTGAGTTTATTTATGTGTATGGTGTTAGGGAGTGTTCTAATTTCATTCTTTTATGTGTAGCTGTCCAGTTTTCCTAGCACCACTTATTGAAGAGACTGTCTTTTCTCCATTGTATATCCTTGCCTCCTTTGTCATAGATTAGTGGACCAAAGGTGTGTGGGTTTATCTCTGCATTTTCTATCCTGTTCCATTGATTTATATTTCTGTTTTTGTGCCAGTACCATATTGTCTTGATAACTGTAGCTTTCTAGTATAGTTTGAAGTCAGGGAGTCTGATTCCTCCAGCTCCATTTTTTTCCCTCAAGATTGCTTTGGCTATTTGGCGTCTTTTGTGTCTCCATATAAATTTAAAGATTTTTTGTTTTAGTTCTGTAAAAAAAAAAAAATGCCATTGGTAATTAGATAAGAATTGCATTGAATCTGTAGATTGCTTTCAGTAGTATATTCATTTTCACAATATTGATTCTTCTAATCCAAGAACATGGTATATCTCTCCATCTGTTAGTATCATCTTTAGTTTCTTTCTTCAGTGTCTTCTACTTTTCTGCATACAGGTCTTTTGTCTCCCTAGGTAGGTTTATTCCTAGGTATTTTATTCTTTTTGTTGCAGTGGTAAGTGGGAGTGTTTCCTTAATTTCTCTTTCAGATTTTTCATCATTAGTGTATAGGAATGCCAGAGATTTCTGTGCATTAATTTTGTATCCTGCAACTTTACCAAATTCATTGATTAGCTCTAGTAGTTTTCTGGTGGCATCTTTAGGATTCTCTATGTATAGTATCATGTCATCTGTAAACAGTGACAGTTTTACTTCCTCTTTTCCAATTTGGATTCCTTTTATTTCTTTTTCTTCTCTGATTGCCATGGCTAGGACTTCCAAAACTATGTTGAATAATAATGGTGAGAGTGGACATCCTTGTCTTGTTCCTGATCTTAGAGGAAATGCTTTCAGTTTTTCACCATTGAGAATGATGTTTGCTGTGGGTTTGTCGTATGTGGCCTTTATTATGCTGAGGTAGGTTCCCTCTATTCCCACTTTCTGGAGAGTTTTTATCATAAATGGTTTTGAATTTTGTCAAAAGCTTTTTCAGCATCTATTGAGATGATCATATGATTTTTATTCTTCAATTTGTTAATATGGTGTATCACAATGATTGATTTGCATATATTGAAGAATCCTTGCATCCCTGGGATAAATCCCACTTGATCATGGTGTATGATCCTTTTAATGTGTTGTTGGATTCCGTTTGCTAGTATTTTGTTGAGGATTTTTGCATCAGTGATATTGGTCTGTAATTTTCTTTTTTTGTAGTATCTCTATCTTGGTTTGGTATCAGGGTGATGGTGGCCTCATAGAATGAGTTTGAGAGTGTTCCTTCCTCTGCAGTTTTTTGGAGGAGTTTGAGAAGAATGGGTGTGAGCTCTTCTCTAAATGTTTGATAGAATTCACCTGTGAAGCCATCTGGTCCTGGACTTTTGTTTGTTTAAAGATTTTTAATCACAGTTTCAGTTTCATTACTTGTGATCAGTCTGTTCATGTTTTCTGTTTCTTCCTGGTTCAGTCTTGGAAGGTTATACCTTTCTGAGAATTTGTCCATTTCTTCCAGGTTGTCCATTTTATTGGCATAGAGTTGCTTGTAGTAGTCTCTAGGATGCTTTGTGTTTCTTCAGTGTCCATTGTAACTTCTCCTTTTTCATTTCTAATTTTACTGATTTCAGTCCTCTCCCTTTTTTTCTTGATGAGTCTGGCTAAATGTATATCAATTCTGTTTATATCCTCAAAGAACCAACTTCTGGTTTCATTGATCTTTGCTATTATTTTCTTTGTTTCTATTTCATTTATTTCTCCTCTGATCTTTATGATTTCTTTCCTTCTACTAGCTTTGGGTTTTGTTTGTTCTTCTTTCTCTAGCTTCTTTAGGTGTAAGTTAGATTGCTTATTTGAGATTTTTCTTGTTTCTTGAGGTAGGATTGCACTGCTGTAAACTTCCCTCTTAGAACTGCTTTTGCTGCATCCCATAGGTTTTGCATCATCCTGTTTTCATTGTCATTTATCTGTAGGTATTTTTTGATTTCCTCTTTGATTTCTTCAGTGACCTCTTGGTTATTTAGTAACGTATTGTTTAGCCTCCATGCGTTTGTGTTTTTTACATTTTTTTTTCCCACTGATTTATTTCTAATCTCATAGCATTGTGGTTGGAAAAGATGCTTGATATGATTTTAGTATTCTTAAATTTACCGAGGCTTGATTTGTGAGCACTTGAGAAGAGAGTGTAATCTGCTGTGTTTGGATGGAATGTCCTATATATATCAATTAAATCTCTCTGGTCTGTTGGGTCATTTTTTTTTTTAAGATGTTGGGGGTAGGAGTTTATTAATTAATTTATTTATTTTTGCTGTGTTGGGTCTTCATTTCTGTGCGAGGGCTTTCTCTAGTTGTGGCAAGTGGGGGTCACTCTTCATCGTGGTGCGTGGGCCTCTCACTATCACGGCCTCTCCTTTTGCGGAGCACAGGCTCCAGACGTGCAGGCTCAGTAGTTGTGGCTCACGGGCCTAGTTGCTCTGCGACATGTGGGATCCTCCCAGACCAGAGCTCGAACCCATGTCCCTTGTAGCAGGCAGATTCTCAACCACTGCGCCACCAGGGAAGCCCTGTTGTGTCATTTAAAGCTTGTGTTTCCTTATTAATTTTCTGTCTGGATGATGTGTCCATTGGTGTAAGTGAGGTGTTAAATCCCCCACTATTATTGTGTTATTGTAGATTTCCTCTTTAATAGCTATTAGCATTTGCCTTATGTATTGTGCTGCTCCTATGTTGAGTGCATATATATTTATAATTGTTAACTCTTCTTCTTGGATTGATCCCTTGACCATTATATAGTGTCCTTCCTTGTAACATTCTTTATTTTAAAGTCTATTTTATCTCATAAGAGTATTGCTATTCCAGCTTTCTTTTGATTTCCATTTGCCTGAAGTATTTTTTTCCATCCTCTCACTTTCAGTCTCTGTCCCTAGGTCTGAAGTGGGTCTCTTGTAGACAGCATATATATGGGTCTTGTTTTTGTATCCATTCAGTGAGCCTTTGTCTTTTGGTTGGTGCATTTAATCCATTCACATTTAAGGTAATTATCGATATGTATGTTCCTAGTACCATTTTCTCTTTTTAAATTTATTTTAAATTTATTTTATTTTTGACTGCATTGCATCTTCGTTGCGGCGCACGGATTTTCTCTAGTTGTGGCAAGTGGGGACTACGCTTTGTTGCTGTGCACGGGCTTCTCATTGCAGTGGCTTCTCTTTCTGTGGAGCTCAGGCTCTAGGCATGCAGGCTTCAGTAGTTGTGGGATGTGGGCTCAGTCATTGTGGCTCCCGGGCTCTAGAGTGCAGGCTTAGTAGTTGTGGCACATGGGCTTAGTTGCTCCAAGCATTTGGAATCTTCCTGGATCAGGGCTTGAACCTGTGTCCCTTGCATTGGCAAGTGGATTCTTAACCACTGCACCACCAGAGAAGCCCACTAGTACCATTTTGTTAATTGTTTTGGGTTTGTTTTTGTAGGTCCTTTTCTTCTCTTGTGTTTCCCACTTGGAGAAGTTCCTTTAGCATTTGTTGTAAAGCTGGCTTGGTGGTGCTGAATTCTCTTAGTTTTGCTTGTCTGTAAAGCTTTTGATTTCTCCTTTGAATGTGCATGGGAATCTTCCTGAGTAGAGTAAACTTGGTTGTAGCTTCTTCCAGTTTATCACTTTAAATATATCATGCCACTCCCTTCTGGCTTGTACAGTTTCTGCTGAGGCATCAGCTGTTAACCTTATGGGAGTTCCCTTGTATGTTATTTGTCATTTTTCCCTTGTGGCTTTTAATAATTTTTCTTTGTCTTTGATTTTCGTCAGTTTGATTACTATGTGTCTTGGTGTTTCTCCTTGGGATTATTCTACCTGGGACTCTCTGTGCTTTCTGGACTTGGGTGGCTATTTCCTTTCCCATGTTAGGGAAGTTTTTGAAAATAATCTCTTCAAATATTTTCTCGGATCCTTTCTCTCTCCCTTCTTCTTCTGGGACCCCAATAATGAGAATGTTGGTGCATTTAATGTTGTCCCAGAGGTCTCTTAGGCTGTCTTCATTTCTTTTCATTCTTTTTTCCTTATTCTGTTCCACAGCAGTGATTTCCACCATTCTGTCTTCCAAGTAACTTATCCATTCTTCTACCTCAGTTATTCTGCTATTGATTCCTTCTAGTGTATTTTTCATTTCAGTTACTGTATTGTTTATATGTTTGTTCTTTAATTCTTCTAGGTGTTTGTTCTTTAATTCTTCTAGGTCTTTGTGAAACATTTCTTGCATCTTCTCTATCTTTGCCTCCATTCTTTTTTGAGAGGTCCTGGATCATCTTCACTATCCTTATCCTGAATTCTTTTTCTGGAAGGTTGCTTATCTCCACTTCATTTGTTGTTTTTCTGGGGTTTTATCTTGTTCCTTCGTCTGGTACATAGTCCTTTGCTGTTTCATTTTGTCTATCTTTCTGTGAATATGGTTTTCATTCTACAGGCTGCAGGATTTTAGTTCTTTTTGCTTCTGCTGTCTTCCCTCTGGTGGATGAGGCTATCTAAGATGCTTGTGCAAGCTTCCTGATGGGCAGGACTGGTGGTGGGTAGAGCTGGGTGTTGCTCTGGTGGGCAGAGCTCAGTAAAACTTTAATCCTCTCGTCTGCTGATGGCGGGGCTGAGGTCCCTACCTCTTGGTTGTTTGGCCTGAGGTGACCCAGCTGTGTGCCTACAGGCTCTTTGGTGGAGCTAATGGCGTACTCTGGGAGGGCTGACGCCAAGGAGTCCTTCCCAGAACTTCTGCTGCCAGTGTCCTTGTGCCCATGGTGAGGCTCAGCTGACCCCCTGCCTCTGCAGGAGACCCTCCAACCCTAGCAGGTAGGTCTGGTTCAATCTCCTATGGAGTCACTGCTCCTTCCCCTGAGTCCTGATGCGCACACTACTTTGTGTGTGCCCTCCAAGAGTGGAGTCTCTGTTTACCCGTGCAGTCCTGCAGTCAAATCCCGCTAGCCTTCAAAGGCTGATTCTCTAGGAATTCCTCCTCCCATTGCCGGACCCCCAGGTTGGGAAGCCTGACATGGGGCTCAGAACCTCTACTCCAGTGGGTGGACTTCTGTGGTACAAGTGTTCTCCAATTTGTGGGTCACCAACCCAGCAGTTATGGGATTTGATTTTATTGTGATTGCACCCCTCCTACCATCTCATTGCGGCCCCTCCTTTGTCTTTGGATGTGGGGTATCTTTTTTGGTGAGTTCCAGTGTCTTCCTGTCGATGACTGTTCAGCAGTTAGTTGTGATGCCGGTGCTCTCACCAGTGGGAATGAGCACACGTCCCTCTACTCCGCCACACTGTCCGCTTCCCTTGGTGGCACAGCCACCTCCTCATCCACGTTGGTGGCTGTTCACCTGGATGCTACTCCTGACTCTTGCTCCTTCCCTCTCACTTCCTCTGCATGTATTTTTCATATAAAGCATTAAAGTACCACTGGAGCCTAGATTATGGTCTTAAAATACAATTTCCCAGGAGAAGAAACAAGGTTTCCTAGAGAAGTGGCTGATTCCAGATCTGGGGTGGGAAGTGCACAGGATGAGGCAGGAACATCTTGCCAAACAGAGAACAAGGAAGCTGTCAAACACTACTTGACTTGTTTTAAAAGGTCTAAGAGGCCAACTTGAAGGGGCTCCCACTGGGCAAAGATGTGGAAATTTAAGAATAAAAAGAATAATCGCAAGAGCATGAAAACCTGAAAGTCTTAAAATCCATTAGTTCATAATGGTAGTTTTTAAAAAGTCCTGATTGGTTACCTGAAGGTAGTAAATAAAAGAATCATGACTTCCTGTTTTGCCTCAGAGATCTAGAGAGCTGGCAGCAGCGCTGTTCCCACACTTACAGCAGGAAAAACCTGGATAAATGCAAATGAGCGTCTTTTCTTGAACTTATAGTGAGCTGAGGTCACAGGGCGAATAACTAACCTGAAATCTGGTGTCAAAGACATAAAGCACCAGACCGTTAAGGAGATGATTTTATTCAGACTACTGCAATAGGGCCGCACCCAGATTCAGAGATCAAGGCCTCTCAGTGGTGGTTTTGCCTTAGACTTTTATAGGGAGCAGTAGACAGGTTACAAGTGGGGAATTTAGAGGTGGGATTGTTTTGCAGTCAGGGACAGTCTCAGCTGAAGTGGAAATGTTTATTTCTGTGTCTGGCTGGTTTCAGGGGGGACTAACAGTTCTAACTTTAGCTATTCCCTCATGAGACAGAAAACGGGGAGTCAGCCTGAGGTGAAAGGGGAAGGGCTGGTTTTGTCAGCAGGTTCAGGCAAAAGGGGGAAAAGTCTGTGTTTGGGCCCCTGTCAGGTAAACGTGGGAGTCACCTTGAGTGTTACGCCAGTCATGACAAAGAGTAAACAGCAAGTCTTACCTGAGTCATATGGGGAAGGGTGGTTCTTTGTGGTAAGCCATTTCCTGGAACAAAGAATGGTAGGGGGATTTCTTACTGTCACTGTTTGATGGGAGCACAGGGTGAGGTAAAGTTCAGCGTTGTCACTGGAGCGACAGGTGGCTAAGGGTGTCTAACAGTCTGCAGCTGCTTTCCAGGGACAGACTACCAGCTACCAAAGAAGTGCACAGGAGATCCAGGCAGAAACTTAAAAAAATTCCTAAAGGCTGGTGGTGAGCTATGTTCAAGAGTGTGAATCCCAGACATAGGGAGGTTTGCAAAGTCTTACAGGTGTATTTCTCTCAAGGACTGCACCAGGCATTCAGCTCGGTGCTGGCTGGGGGAGGTGGATGGCAGCCCTGCTGAAACTCCACTGAGACCTATCTCCCCATAAAACAAGTGCCTTAATCTTGCTGAGGAACAGGAGGCTGGAGCCAGTCCTTTGCAGCTGGATATGGGGAAAGGAAGAGAAAAAGCTGTACTCCAGGGGGAGGGGCAGGCATAGGGTAAAGCCCAGCACTAGGTCTGGAGGAGGGGCAAGATCACTCGTGAGACCATGTCCCCAGCCCGAGGGGTACAGCCCACGGCTGAGCCTCAGTCAGTCGAGGGTCAGAGGGTCAGAAGACATCTCTGTCCCTGCATCTTTCAGCACCACACTAATGAGTATCAAGGAAAAATAGCAGTGGAATATGCACGCAAGAAGCGCAGGAGAGAGATTTTCTCTGGGAAGCAGGGCAAAGGGAAGACTGGGAAGATGAAATACCAAGCAGGGAGCAGACTCTGAGAAACACACCCCAAAACAAGGTAGGACTACTTATGAATGAAATGGGTTTGTAGTTGTTTTTTCTTTAATCAGCATAAAATATTTCATCCTTTTTTGCCTTCTTTTCTACCTCATCATATATTAACAATTGACTTTCTGGTTATTAATACTCGCTTTCATGTTTTTTTTTTTTGTGGTACGCGGGCCTCTCACTGCTGTGGCCTCTCCCGTTGCAGAGCACAGGCTCCGAACGCGCAGGCTCAGCGGCCATGGCTCACGGGCCCAGCCGCTCCGCGGCATGTGGGATCCTCCCGGACCGGGGCATGAACCCGTGTCCCCTGCATCGGCAGGCGGACTCTCAACCACTGCACCACCGGGGAAGCCCTCGCTTTCATGTTTTTTCATTCATTTATTTTCAATCTTCCTATGTCACTTTATTTCAGGTGTTCTCCTTGTCAAAGCACATCTCTGCTTTTGTTGATCCTTATTGGTATTTGTTGTGTTGATATTTTATAATGGCCTTTTTGATTCTCTCCAGAGAGGTGTATCCTTTGAGGGTTTAGATGGGATCCTAACCTTGGTTAAATAAGTTGTTTGGCATAATGATTGTAGAGCATTTGCTTTATCTTTTAGCTCTTTTTACATGGGCTCAACCCTTATGATAGCCACCTCTCTAGAAAGTAGGCGTGCACCTAAAAGTTCCTTAACTTGCTGTTCATGTTTGATGGGGGTTCCAGCAGAGGTGAGAAACCCCTTTTGTTTCCAAAGCATCCCAAAGCCATGTACTACTCCAAAGGCATACCTACTATGTGTACATATGCTTACTCTCTTTCGCTAGTTGACAAGCTCTTGTGAGCATGGTAAGTTCTGCCATCTGGGCTGGTTTTACCTCAGGTAGAGGACTGTACAGTATTCTAAGGGAAAGCTTGGATTAGTGGTAGCATATCCTGCTGGATAGCCTCCAGTTTCACTTTTGAGGTCTGGTCCATCAGCAAATAACATTAGGCTGAGGTCCTCAATAGAAGTCTTTACTAAATCTAAGCAAGGTACAGAGAGTCTCCTAAGGGAGGTACAACAGTGTTGAGGCTCCCCTCTCGTAGGGGCAGGATTCAGGGTGTTGCAGTGGTGCATGGTAAAGTGAGAGGGAGAGAGTAATAGAATTTCCTAAGAGGTTAATCAGTTGGCTGAGAAGTGTCATGGGTTCTCAGTCAGCAGTAATGTCTGTATACTGCATGTGGACCCATGAGGTCAAGCGGGGAGCCTAGAACTGGTTCCGGCAGAAACATCATTGTGATGTGGCAGCTGTTACCCTAAGACAAGGGGGATAAGTCTTTGCAGCTGGGTCAGGGATAAGGCTATATTAAGAGATGGGTTTTCGATGTCTCCCATGGAGCTCAGTTAAAACCCCAAGAGCTTGTTTAGATGGCTCACACACAAATGGATGAAACAGCTTTTTGTGGTTAGGGATGCCTGGGGAAGGAGGTTGTTGAAGAGCCTCCTCCAGATCATATACAGCTGGTTCTTGTTTGAGCTCTCAGAGCAGAGAGCTTCTTACGAAGGACTTGGTCAATTCATAAAAAACGTTGCAATTTCAGAAAAATCTGGCACCCCTTGTTTGCAGTATCCAGTGAAACCTCAGTTGTTGTTTGTTAAGGTCTAAGATATATTCGAACAGCCTTCAGTCCATTAGGAGAGAGTGATTTTCCCTTTTAAATAGGTCATGCCCTAACTAATAAACTGTTTGGCAGAATTTAAATGTTTTTTTGAACCTTTATGTCCCTTTTCTGCTAAGACTGAGAATGAGTATGTGGCATCCTTTTCTTAAGCTTCTTTGTTCTCTGAATAAAGTAGATCATTTACATATTGTATCAGAACTGAAAAACATGGGGGAATTTAGGTCTTTTAAGTCATGATTGAGGACCTGGGAAATGTAGGAGGGGGGCTTCAGTGAACCCCGGGGTCATGACTGTCCAGATAAACTACTGTGCTCCGCAGGTGAAGACAGAGAGAGGAATTGATAGTCCTGGTGTGGACGTGTCCTGAAACAGAGCAAAGATCCACTATGGTGAAGCACGTGGCTTCAGGAAGAATTGATGACAGGATTGTATTTGGCCTAGCTGCTATCGGGAAGCAAGGGATAATAATTTTGCTGAGGGCCCTGAGGTCTTGAACAAATGGATATTGCCATCCACTTAGTTTCCTTGCTGGCAGGATGGAAGTGTTACAAGGACTAATGAAGGGTATGAGAAGACCTTCGGATATAAGGCTTCCACATAGATTTGATGCCTCCTCTTTGCTTCTGGTGTCAAGGAATATTGTGGAAGTTTAGATGATGGTGTGGTTGGATGTATCTGAACTTTCAGAGATTCTATTCCAATTATTTTGCCTATGTATGTGAAATTTTTAGCCCATAGAGTGTCAGGTACAATGTCAAAATCCCTGTTTGTAGTATGCACTAAATATAATGAAGAAAGCAAAGGTATCAGAGCAGACACAACTTAATTATGAATAGACAAGTCCTCTAGAACCTCAAGAAATAGTCCTTCTGGTGTACATTTGATTTTACAATTCCATTGGCAAAGTAAGTGTCTCCGTATTAAATTTGAAAGGGTGATCTCACAGAACAGGAAGACGTTTTTATCAGTTAAGGGCTTGCTCATATGGGAAATCTGTTGGCTTATTTGAAATATGTACCATCCGTGTGATATGTTAGTCTGAGGAAGAGGTTGAGCAAAAGTGGCAGGATTTAGTGCAGAAAGAGTGACACCCATATCTCCTTGAATATGAGTGGCAGGAATTGGTGAGAAAGACTTTGCTTTTTATAGTTAATTCACCTGGAGTGTTTAAGGAGATGTGTCCAGCGTTTAACAAAACCACTGCATAATATTGCTGCCTCGGCATTTGTTTTGTGTGGCCAAGTGGCCTGCAGGGGCCTTGAACTGATACTATCCCCTCCCTGGAGTGCATGCCCGAGATGATAGCCTGCAGGGGCACAAGTCAAGGTAACTTCCTGATATGATTCCCCCACCTCCCAGGGCCTTGACCTTATAACTCCATGGGGAAGAAGACTCCCTCAGTGATCCTAAATGAGGGATCTTCCTTTGTCTTGGTTTTCTCTCATAAGCTGGAGCAGTCTTTCCTCCATGTTCTTCTGTAAACAATATCTACAAGTGTCCTTGTCAGTAGGTGGTTGGTTGGGTTGTGAGCCACCTAGGTGTTTGATCTGCAGGGCTAAGTTTACTTTGTTAGTCTTGTTTCATTTTTGTTCTAAAGCCCTAGCAAAATATTCTGCTAGGTGTTACAGTTTAGCTCAAGTACCTATTTTCCATTCTGTTCTCTGTTTTTGAAGTAGATCTCCAATTTCATGTTTAACTCCATCATCAAAACGACATGGGAGAGCTGCTGTTACATCAAGCACCTTCTTTAACTCACAAGTGTTGTCAGGAGTTATTTTCTCGTCAACCCTGAAAATCTCCTATAGTTTCGTCTTGTTTGCATACCTGAATTATGGTTCAGTCAACTTTGGAGGGGGAAATGCTTCAGGCATGGCTTTTAGGAGATGAATTTCTTTTCTGGCACTATATTTTCTTTTTAGGTTTATTGTGGTTTATTGTGGAAAACGGGCCCTGTAGGTCCCTTTCCAGATAAATCCAATCAGCTTTTGCCACCCAGGATTTAGCATCTGAAGTTCAGCCAACATGTGTACAAGTTGACATGTCAGGTAATCCTAGGTCATATGTACCCAAAGAATTTTAAATTCTTCTGTGAATATTTGTGATCTTGTTTGGATTTAAGGAAATCTTTAATTATAGCTCTTAATTCAGCTCAGGTCCAAAGCTTACATTCTATAGTTGCTTGTACACCTGGCTCATGGGAGGGATGGATCCTTACAGGCACCTGGTATCTTGAGGTTTTAGGTAAGTGGTTGGGAAAAGGTAGGGTGTCCGGACAAGGGGAGGAGGAAGTGTGGAAGGAGAGAGGGCAGAAGGACAGAAGGAAGAGGGAGGGCTGAATGGAGAGAGGTGGCCAGGGGACAAAGAGGGGAGGATTTATTAGGGAACGAATTCTCCTTCGTTCTTGCAAGTTTGTCAAATTTTCCTTAGCTTTGGGCAAAGAATCTTTTAGTGAAGTAGTTGCTTATTCAGAATTTCATTTGGAGGCCTCTGCATACCAATCAAAAATTGATGCTCAATGGGATTGTGAAACCTTATTCCCTTTCTTTTCTAAGGCACCTCTCAAATGAACAGTTTTGTTCAAATCAAATGTTCCCAAGAGACGCCACTGAAGGCCCAAATCATCCTTCGTGAGGCTATGCCACTTAGAAAGTTAGACACAAGAATTAGGATACTAATCAGAGGACATATAAGAATCAGTAGTTTTTCTAGGTAGTAGAGAGGATTTAGACTTAGATGACCCCAGGAGAGCCGGAGATAGTTGGCAGGAATGTAATACTTATATTCCTTGTGTCTTGGGCACCAACCTGAGAGCTGGCCACCTCCTAATGCAGACCCAATAATCTGTGCCCCTGGCAGGTGGAAAACCAAAGAGAATACTCTCTTTAGATCAAAGCCAACCTTTTAGGACATAATATTATCTGGTTCTGTTGGTGACCCACAGCAAAGTTTATTCAGTGGATGCCAATCTGGTGAGAACTGAAAACTCAAAGGTCTGTGATGCCAGCTCAAATAACAGGCATTCTGCTCTATGAGTCTCCCTCATAGGACAAAAAACACTTTTAGACAACACAACACCAAACAGTAACACAAAAGAAAGCAAAAAGAGATGAAAAAGAATGGTCTCTTTCAACCAAGGAGGCCAACAAATGTAAACCGATAACAAAGCCTATGTACCACACAGAGAATAAATAGCTGAGCAACTCAACACAAAGAGAGAAGCGTTCAGACCTGGTGATGGGTCATAGACTAGACCAGCAGCAAGGCACAAGGGGACCCTATGGGTACCACACATGGTTGAAGGTAACTATGGAAATACAACCAAATGAGAATAAGCTAACGTTATTTATTCAGACGTTGCTATAGAGGCAGACAGAGGAGTGAGAAAGCTTTATAGTGGAAAAAAGGGGAAGGCTTCTGTGCCCTGATAGGAGGCTGCTGGTGCAGGGAAGTTGTAGGCAGGCTAACTAGAAGTGGGACATCCTATGTGGTTGGTTAGGGGTACATATTTTGCTTTCCCTGGTTGGTTCTTAGTTGGAAACAGGGACAAAATTAGGGAAGCTATCAGTTGTTAATAAAGTCCTGGTCGTTTGGGGATGACTATGACAAAAGTTATTGTTTGGCTTCCCACAAGTCTAACGTACAGAAAGCAGTCTGCCTTCCTAGCGTACATACTGTAGATCATGGATTGGCTTCCTGGGCTGGTTACTGCAGATTGCGGGCAAGAGTTGTAGTTATGTGTAGTCTTCCCAGTACTGTCTGTATATTCAGTCTCCCACGTCAATCTGTTTATTCACGTATAGGTATTTATTCTGAGTTTCCTAGCAGACTTTAGAGGTTTACACACGTGCTTGATATTATCTTGCTTGACACTCAGTGGTTTCTTTCACACGGAGGACTCATCAGTGTCCATCTTCAGTTTTAGGCTATTCTTCCTTCTCTTATTGCTATCTCTCCATTATCAGTTCTCATTCTCTCCAGAATTTCCCTTAGAAACTTCTTGGTTTCTGGATTTGTCTTTCACACTTTTTAACTTACCTGTCCTCTTTTTCACCTTATCCCTTTGGCTTCATTCTGAAAGAATTCTTTAACTCAGTCTTCCAGCTCACTAATTCTTTCTATGTGTTTATTTGGCTTTTTAATCCATCTATTGTTAATACTCCGGAACCCTATCAATTATATTTGTCACTTGAAAGAGTTAGTAAACAATGCGTTTTGTTCTAAAGTTTCTGAGTACAGTAATTATCTTTTCTTAAAAAGTCCTCTTCTGAATGCAATATTCATTCTTTGTCCTCAGATATAAATTCTGCCATTGGTTGAGTTTGTTGCCTCTTTCAATTTAGGGTGATTTTCCTGAATTTCCTCCAGTATTGGATGATTTTTGGTTGTGTTTATCTCAGTGATTGACATTTCCTGTTAAATTATCTGTTTTCTCTGTGCTATGGGGCCTTACCAAGTGTACTGTTTTGAATGAACTGTGTATGGTGAGAATGGGTAAGTGTGGCTTGATGGCTGGGTGGAGTATTTGTCATTCTGTGCTCGAGCAGCTTGTTTCTCCTGGCACCAGAAGTTCTGTCTAGCCTCTCTGATCCTGGCTCCCATCTATAGACAGATACCCCTCGTTGCTGCTGCCTGGTCTCTGAAGAAGACAGGAAGGATGCACAAGGTTTTATCTGCCTGGAGTGCCTCAACTTAGCTAGCACCCAGTTAATTGTTTCTGGGTCACCTTCAGGTTTTGAATTTCATCATGTCAATGCATGGACTTTTTAATGCTTGAATGCTCCTTCAATGAATCCCCCCCACCCCGTTCTTTTAATTTTTATTGGGGTATGGTTGATTTACAATGTTGTGTTAGTTTTAAGTGTACAGTAAAGTGAGTCTGTCATACATATACATATATCCACTCGTTTTTAGGTTCTTTTCCCACGTAGGCCATTACAGAGTCTTGAGTAGAGTTCCCTGTGCTATACAGTAGGTCCTTATTAGTTATCTGTTTTATATATAGTAGTGTGTATATGTCAATCCCAAACTTCCAATTTATCCCTACCCCCAGTTCTGTCATGTTCTGTTTTTTAAGCCCAGCCATACATTTTTTATTTTAACATATTTTCTGTAATTCAGTTTGGTGTAGGAAACAGAAGATCGCAACATGTGTTCACTTTGTAATCCCGAAACTGGAAACTTTTTAGTCTAAGGCTTGTTAAAGTATGGTCCAATGATCCTGGGTGGGGGGGTCCCTGAGACCTTTTCCGGATTCCACAAAGCCCTTCCTTTTCCAGCTTTGTATTTGTGTGAAGCTGGATTCTCTTCACATAGCTCAACCAAAACAACATATTGCAATAGATTGAATGCTGAAGCAGCTATGAGAATTCAGCTGTCTTCTAAGTCAGATATTAAAGAGATTTGCATAAATGTGGAATAGTGCTACTCTTATCATTAATTATTTTTTGTTTTAGATTATATATTTTTCTTTTTTTAATATTTATTTATTTGGTTGCACTGGGTCTTAGTTGCGGGAGGTGGGCTCCTTAGTTGCAGCAGGCAAGCTCCTCAGTTGCAGCTCCAGGGCTCCTTAGTTGTGGCTTGCCAGCTCCGTAGTTGCAGCATGCAGGTTCCTTAGCCATGGCATGCGAACTCTTAGTTGCAACATGCATGTGGGATCTAGTTCCCTGACCAGGGATCGAACCTGGGCCCCCTGCATTGGGAGCACGGAGTCTTATCTACTGCACCACCAGGGAAGTCCCAGAATATATGTTTTTCATAAAATATATTATTGATATCAACATGCAATAGGTTTCTTATTGTTATTTGATTAATGAAGAAACAGAAAATATTGATAGATATAATGACCTATATAAACAATACATCTTTGAGGTCCTTAATAATAAAAGGGTCTTGAGACTAAAACATTTGAGAACTGCTATATTAGTCCCATTTCATGTGAGATTTCTTGCCCCAGGGTCTCACCTAGAGGACCATGGCACTAAGAGCCACACCCATGGAGTCTGACTGCAGAGCTGCGTACAGAACCACCATGCAGACTGTTTTTCTGTATTGCAGCCATCTCTCTATTACCTGCAAGTGTTTATTTTTATTTTACTGACTGTATCACAGAGAAACTATAAGTGTTCTCTTACCAAAGTAGGGCAGGTGTTTATGGTGTGTGTGTGCACACATTAGTCTATCCCCATTGTAAAGTGAATAGAAATTGTTTATTGCTGTGTTATTAATGCCTTCCTGTAGGGGACTTTGGAATTGGAACTTAATTGCACTAATATCATATTTTCATAGATTCCATAGTCTTTCACATGCCCTCTTTTTTCCCCAGAAGCTTTCTTTCCCTATAAGCTGTTTATGTTGTTTTAATTAGATATCAAATACATACAAAGACTGTATCATAAACATAAAGTAAAAAATAGTTAAACTGGATGGTAGGTACACAAACATCAAAGAGTATCAGTCTCCTAAGTCTATTTTCTGATCTATGTCCCACCTTCTACCACCCTGAGGTAACTACTTTCCTGAATATAGTATTTATCATTTTCTTGCTTCTCTTCATAATTTTACCACATATGGATGCATTCTTAACCAAAATATTTCCTGAAGTTTGACCCATATGAACCATACATAGAATACAGTATATTAATTTTTCTGCAAATTTTTTCCCACAATTAGAATTTTTTGGAGATTGATCTATGTTGATACGTGCAGCTGTAACTTTTTCATTTTCCTGCTGTAGTTTTCTGGTGCCTAAATATATCATGATCTATTGATTCATTCTCCTACCAAAATGACATCTAGATTGTACACAAGATTTTTTCACTATTAAAAAATTTTTTCTGAGACTTCCCTGGTGGTCCATTGGTTAAGACTCCATGCTTCCACTGCAGGGCGCACGGGTTCAATCCCTGGTCAGGAAACTAAGATCCCACTTGCCACGGAGTGTGGCCAAAAAAAAAAAAAAGAACTTTTTTCTATGAACATTTTAAAAACTTTTTGAGATTATTTTACATTCACATGCAGTTGTAAGAAATCATATGAAGAGATCTCTATGGACTTCTTCCAGCTTCTCCCAATAGCAACATCTTGCATAACTATAGCACAATATCACAGCCAGGAAACTGACATTAATACAGTCCATTTACCTTATTCAGATTTGACTAGTTCTCATGAACACATGTGTGTATGTGTGCGTGTGTGTTTAGTTCCATGAAATTTCATTACACAGTCAATATACCGAAAAGTTCCGTTATAATATTCTTTTATGCTACTCTTTGATGGCCATAGCCACCTCCCTCTCTTTCTTCTTCCCTCACCCCTGGCGACCAATTTGTTCTCCATCCCCATAATTCTGTCATTTGAAACCTGCTATATGAATGGGAACTCACAGTATGCAACCTTCTGAAATGGCTTTTTTTTTTTTTCAGGCATCATATTTCCTTGAGATCCATCCAAGTTGTTGCATGCACCAACAGTTTGTTCCTTTTTAACTGAGTAGTATTCCATGGCATAGATGTACCACAGTTTAACATTCACCTGTGAAGGACATTGGGGTTGTTTCCAGGATGAGGCTAGTTCACAAAGCTGCTATGAACATTTGTGTATCGGATTTTGTGTGAACGTAGTTTTTATTTCTCTGCGATAAATGCCTAAGAGTGTGATAGCTGGGTTGTATGGTAAGCACATGTTGAGTTTTGCAGGAAACTGCCAAACTGTTTTCCAGAGTGGCTGTGTCATTCTACATTCCTGTCTGTTAACATTTTTATATGTCCATTTTGTGTACATACCTGAATACATCCTAGGTATACACCCAAGGATGGGTTTGTTTTCTAAAGTGCATGCACTGATGTATTCTTCAGTATATACAAGCTCTGTTTACTCCACGTCCTCAGTGACACTGCACAATGTCTAACATTTTCATTTCCTCTGTTTGGGGGAAGTATAGGTTATCTTGCGGGGTTAATTCACACTTCCCTAAACATTTTTCTTATGTTTATTACCATTTAGTTTTCCTCTTCAATGATAATCCTGTCCTACTCCCTTATCCTTGTTTGTCTTGGGTTGCTTGTCCTCTGCCTAGTGATTCTTACAGCCAGGATACTATAATTTTGTCAGATATAAACATTACAAACATCTCATGTTTGTGGTTTGGTTTTTCATGGCCTTTCTGAAACCTTTTTAGGAATAAAATTATTAATTTTAATACAGTCAAATATATAAATATTTTCTTTTATAGTTGATGTTCTTGTGTATGTTTTCCTATATTCTAAAAGTTTTGTAGGCTTATCTCCTCTATTTGATCCACTTGGAATTTATTTTAAAGCATAGTGTGAGGTGGGCATCCAAATTCACTTTTGTGCACAAAAGTACCCGGCTGTTCCCGTATACTTTCCTGCATTCCATACTCCATTCCCAATCACTTGCAATGTCAGTTTTGTCATAGGTCAGTTTTGTCATGTGTCCATTTAAGTGTGGCTCTGCTTTAGGGCTCTCTGTTCTGTTATCAATCACTGTACTAATTACACAGTGCCTTCCATATAGTATTACTATAATTGTATTCTAAATTTTGATATCTGGTTGAGTAAGTCTACCCTCCTGCCCCCAGCCTGGTTCTTTATTCCCAGGAGCGTTTGTCCATTCTTCCCCATTTGCTCTTCTGTGAAAACATTTTGAAATGACTTGTCAAATTTCATCAAAGTTTGGAAGGGTTGGAGTTAAATTGAAACCATAGAACAATCTAAGGAGAAATGCATCATTATGGTTATAGTTTTTCAACCTCTACATGTGGAATCATTCCATGTATTAGATCCTCTCTGAATGTCTTTCAACAGAGTTTTCTGATGTACTCCAAAAAAGTCTTGCACACCTTTTATTTACTTTTATATAAGAAACATATATTTGGTTGCTATTACAAATGATGTCTTTCTTTATTACATCTTTTAAGAAGTTGCTGGTATATAGAAATGCAATTAGGTTGCTAAACCATTCTCTTTTCACATTATCCCAAGTGCTTATCCTTTTTCCTACTTGAGCTTTTTCTGTAGTTATTTTCTAATATACTGTATAATTTTCTTCCTCATTTTGTTTATTGTACATTTTCCTTCACCAGAATGTAAGCTGCATTGGGGCAGGTAGTTTTTCTATTTTGTATACTACTTTTCCTCCAGTATCAAGAGTAGTATTCTGCTTATAGTAGGTATTCAATAAATATTTGTTAAATAAGTGGATGAGCTCTTACTAATTTTAATAATTTATTGTACATATTTTGGGGGGACACTGTGCAGTTCAATTATTTCATATGCAACTAATGACCATTTAATTTCTTCCTTTTGGCCCATGTCTTTTTTTGTTGTCTAGTTGCTCAGGTTACTTCCCTTCATATAACATTGGATAGAATTGATGACATTGGTGAGAGTGGTATTCTTTTCTTGCTACAGATTTTAAAATAAAACTTCTAGTATTTCTCTGTTACATATGATGTGTGTACACGTGCATTTTTTATGAGGGGGAGATTTTCTTTATCAGCTTAAGAAAATTTCTTTTTACTCCCAGTTTGCTAATTAAAAATATATATTAACAAAACTGGATATTAATTTATTGATGTTTTATTTGTATCTATTGATAAAGTCCTATGGGTTTTCATCTCTAATTAATTAGTGTGGTGAAGTGGATTAACAATTTCTAGTATTAAACCAATCTTGGTCCTGCTTTGGTTACTTGAGGTAAATCTGAGTTTTAATACTTGGTGTCATATTATTTTCTTATATTGCTTTATTTGGTTTGCTAGCATTTTTCAAAAATGAATTTTATGTCTACTTCTTGTGTAAAGTTGATCTTCAATTTTTTATTTCCTGTAATATCCTTCCCTAGGTTTGGTGTCAAGATTTTGCTAACTTGATAAAAAGGATTGGGAAGAAGTCTTCTTTCCTAGTCTTGAAAAAATGTGCCTAACATTATACTCTGTTTCTTCAGTGTTTCATAGAATGCTTGTATAAAATCATCTGAGCCTGGGTATTCTTAAAGGAATTTGTTATTTTTAAAGTTAATTATTCAATTTTTAAAAATAGTTTTAAAGTTTTGAGTCAACTATTGTAGTTTATATTTTTTCCAAGTAGTGTTCCTTTTCATTTAGGTTGTAAAATTAGTTGGCATAAGGTTCATAATTACTTTTATTACTTATATAGGAGCTTTTAAATCTCTGCTCCATCAGTGGTTATGTCCCATTTTCATTCCAAATAGTATGTATTTGTAATTTTTCCTTCTTCCTTTGTCCTTACTAATTTGTCAAATTTATATATTTTAAAAGAATCACTATTAATTCATCTTTATTCAGTTTCACATTTTCTATTGTATCTTTTTTCTCTATTATTCCTAAATTCCAAACAAATGAATTTTTTTCTATTTACTTTTTAGTTATTGATTTCTAACTTTGAGCTCAGAGAATGAAGTCTGTCTGATAATTATTGCTTGAAATTTATTTTTGTTTTTTATATTTAAATATTTTTAAATTGAAGTATAGTTGATTTACAGTGTTGTGCCAGTCTCTGCTGTATAGCAAAGTGACTCAGTTATACACATATTCTTTTTTAATATTCTTTTCCATTATGGTTTATTCCAGGAGATTGGATATAGTTCCCTGCGCTATACAGCAGGACCTTGTTGTTTATCCATTCTAAATGAAATAGTTTGCATCTACCAACCCCAAACTCCCAGTTCATCCCTCTCCCTCTCTCCTTCCCCCTTGGCAACCACAAGTCTAATCTCTATGTCTGTGAGTCTGTTTCTGTTTTGCAGATAGGTTCATTTGTGCCCTATTTTAGATTCCACATATAAGTGATATCATATGGTATTTGTCGCTCTCTTTCTGACTTACTTCACTTAATATGATAATCTCTAGTTAGGTTGCTGCAAATGCATTATTCCTTTTTTTATGGCTGCAAATGGCATTATTTCTTTTTTATGGCTGAGTAGTATTCCGTTGTATATATGTACCACATCTTCTTTATCCATTCACCTGTTAACCTAAACAAACATTTAAGTTGTTTCCCTGTTTTGGCTATTGTGAATAGTGCTGCTGTGAACATAGGGGTGCATATATCTTTTTGAATTAGAGTTTTGTCTGGGTATATGCCCAGGGGTGGGATTGCTGGGTCATATGGTAATTCTGTTTTTAGTTTTCTGAGGAACCTCCATATTCTTTTCCATAGTGGCTGTACCAACTTACATTCCTACCAACAGTGTAGGAGGGTTCCCTTTTCTCCACACCCTCTCCAGCATATGTTATTTGTAGACTTTTTAATGATGGCCATTCTGACCAGTGTGAAGTGGTACCTCATTGTAGTTTTGATTTGCATTTCTCTAATAATTAGTGACATTGAGCATCTTTTCATGTGCCTACTGGCCATCTATATGTCTTCTTTGGAGGAATGTCTATTAAGGTCTTATGCCCATTTTTCAATTGGGTTTTTTCTTTTTTTGTTGTTGAGTTGTATGAGCTGTTTGTATATTTTAGAGATTAAGCCCTTGTCGGTCGCATCATTAGCAAATATTTTCTCCCATTTCATAGGTTGTCTTTGCTTTTGTGTGTGTGTGTGTGTGGTTTCCTTTGCTGTGCAGAAGCTTACATGTTTGATTAGGTCCCATTTGTTTATTTTTGCTTTTATTTCTATTGCCTTGAGAGACTGACCTAAGAAAACATTGGTACGATTTATGTCAGAAAATGTTTTTCCTATGCTCTTTTCTAGGAGTTTTATGGTGTTGTGTCTTATGTTTAAGTCTTTAAGCCATTTTGAGTTTATTTTTGTGCGTGGTGTGAGGGTGTGCTCTAACTTCATTGATTTACATGCAGCTGTCCAACTTACCCAGTACCATTTGCTGAAGACTTTTTCCCATTTTATATTCTTGTCTCCTTTGTCAAAGATTAATTGACTGTAGGTGTGTGGGTTTATTCCTGGGCTCTCTATTCTGTTCCATTGATCCATATATCTGTTTTTGTACCAATACCACAGTGTTTTGATTACTGTAGCTTTGTTTGTATTGTCTGAAGCCTGGGAGAGTTATGACTCCTGCTTTTTTTTTCCCCCCTTCAGGATTGCTTTGGCAATTCTGGTTCTTTTATGGTTCCATATAAAATTTTGGATTATTTGTTCTAATTCTGTGAAAAGTGTCATTGGTAATTTGATAGGGATCACAATAGATGTGTAGGTTGCTTTGGGTAGTATTGCCATTTTAACAATATTAATTCTTCCAATCCAAGAGCATGGGATATCTTTCCATTTCTTTGAATCCTCTTTAATTTCCTTTATTAATGTTTTATAGTTCTCAGTGTATAAGTTTTTCACCTCCTTGGTCAGGTTTATTCCTAGGTATTTTTTGGGGGGGTGTGATTTTAAAAGATTTTTTTTTTACATTATCTTTCTGATATTTCATTGTTAGGGTAAAGAACTGCAACCGATTTCTGAATGTTAATCTTGTATCCTGCTACTTTGCTGAATTCATTTATTAGACCTAGTAGTTCTTGTGTGGAGTCCTTAGAGTTTTCTACATATAGTATCATGTCATCTGCATATAGTGAAAATTTTACCTCTTCCCTTCCAATTGGGATACCTTTTATTTCTTTCTCTTGTCTGCTTGCTGTGGCTAGGACTTCGATACTATGTTGAATAGAAGTGGTGAGAGTGGGCATCATTGTCTTGTTCCAGATTTTCACGGGAAGGCTTTCAGCTTTTCACTGTTGCGTATTATATCGGCTGTGGGTTTTTGCATCTATTATATATTCATCAAAGATATTGGCCTGTAATTTTCTTTTTTGGTGGTGTCTTTGTCTAGTTTTGGTATCAGAATGATAGTGGCTTCACTGAATGTCTTTGGGAGTGTCCCCTCCTCTTCAGTCCTTTGGAAGAGTTTGAGGAGAATCACTATAAGTTATTCTTTGTATGTTTGGTAGAATTCACCTGTGAAGACATCTGGTCCTGGACTTTGGTTTGTAGGAAGTTTTTTTTTTTTTTTAATTATGGATTCTATTTCACTTCTATTGATCAGTCTGTTCAAATTATCTACTTCTTCTTGATTCAATTTTGGTGGGCTGTGTGTTTCTAGAAAGCTGTCCATTTCTTCTAAGTTGTCAAATTTGTTGGCCTATAATTGTTCATAGTTTTCTCTTATGGATTTTTGTATTTCTGCAGTATCAGTTGAGATCTCTCCTTCTCATTTTTTATTTTGTTTATTTGGGTTCTCTCTCTTTTCTTCTTGGTGAGCCTGGCCAGAGGTTTGTCAATTTTGTTTACCTGTTCAAAGAACCAGCTCTTGGTTTTATTGATTTTTTCTATTTTTTTAATCTCTATTTTATTTATTTCCTCCCTGATCTTTAGTATTTCCTTCCTTCTGCTGACTCTAGGTTTTGTTTGGTCTTCTTTTCCTAATTTTTTTAGGTGGTAGGTTAGGTTGTTTATTTGAGATTTTTCTTGTTTTTTGAGGAAGGCCTGTATCACTATGAACTTCCCTCTAAGATCTGCTCTTGCTGAATCCCATAGATTTTGTATGGTTGTGTTTTTCATTGTCATTTGTCTCAAGGTATTTTTAATTCCTTTTTGATTTCCTCATTGAACCATTGGTTTTTTAGTAGTATGTTGTTTAGTCTCCATGTAATCTTCTTTTTTTTTTTCTCATTTCTTTTCCTCGGGTTGATTTCTAGTTTCATGCTGTTGTGGTCAGAGAAGATGCTTGAAATAATTTCTACACTCTTAAATTTGTTGAGGTTAGTTTTGTGCCCTCGTATGTGGTCAGTCCTAGAGAATGTTCCATGTGCACTTGAAAAGAATGTGTATTCTGGGTTTTCTTGGATATAATGTCCTGAAAATATCAATTAAGTCTAACTATTCTATTGTATCATTTAGGATCTCTGTTGCCTTACTGATTTTCTGTCTTGAAGATCTATCTGTCCATTGATGTGAGTAGGGTGTTAAAGTCTCCTACTATTATTGTACTCCCATCAATTTCTCCCTTTATGTCTGTTAGTATTTGTTTTATGTATTTGGGTGCTCCTATATTAGGTGCATGTATGTTGACAAGTGTAAAATCCTCTTATTGTATTGATCCTTTTGTCATTATATAGTGTCCTTTTTTATCTTTCTTTATAGCCTTTGCTTTAAAGTCTATTTTTTCTGATAAGAGTATTGCAACTCCTGCTTTCTTGTCATTTCTGTTCTCATGAAATATCTTTTTCCATTCTCTCACTTTCAATCTATATGTGCCCTTTGCCCTAAGGTGGGTTTCTTGTAGGCAGCGTATTGTAGGCTCTTTTTTTTTTATCCAGTCTGCCACTCTGTGTTTTTTTATTGGAGCATTCAGTCCATTAACATTTAAGGTAATTACTAATACATATGTATTTATTGCCATTTTAAACCTTGTTTTCCAGTTGATTATTTGTTTCTTCTTTGTTCCTTTTTCTTTTTGTGGTTTGATGATTTCCTTTTATTCTATGCTTGTGTTCTCTTCTTTTTGGTTTTTGTGAATCTATTGTATGTTTTTGATTTGAGGTTTCCCTGTATGTTAACCCCTTCCTGGATCTGCTTGCTTTAGACTAAGAGTCATTTAGGCTCAAACACATTCTAAAAAAAAAAAAAAAAAAAGCTACATATTCTTACTCTCCTTCCCCATATATGTGATTTGATGTCCTTTTTTTACATCTTCATATTTATCCTTTAGCTGTTCTTTATGTTGATCATTGCTTTCACAAATAGGTTTTTTGTTTGTTTGTTTGTTTTTATCTGTATACTGGCTAATTTAAGTGATTTACTTTCAAAATGCGATTTCCTTTTTCCTATACCTTCTTGCTTCTTTTCTATTTCGAGAGGCATTTCAATATTTCTTTTAGGAAAGGTATAGTATTGCTGTATTCTTTTAGTTTTTGCTTGTCTAAGAAATTTTTTAATTCTCCTCCTATTCTAAATGGTAATCTTGCTGGGTAGTGTATTCTAAGTTGCAGATTTTTCCCTTTTAAGACTTTGAATTTATTTTGTCACCCCCTTCTGGCCTGTAGTGTTTGGGTTTTTTTCTTTTAATATTTATTTATTTTATTTTATTTATTTATTTTTTTGGCTGCATCGGGTCTTAGTTGCTGCACGCAGGATCTTTCGTTGTGGCATGGGCTCTTCATTGCAGCATGCGGGCTCTTCGTTGCAGTGCACAGGCTTCTCTCTAGTTGTGGCATGCAGGCTCCAGAGCACATGGGCTCTGTAGTTTGCAGGATGCGGGCTCTCTCATTGAGGTGTGCAAGCTTGGTAGTTGTGGCACAAGGGCTTAGTTGCCCCACGGCATGTGGGATCTTAGTTCCCTGACCAGGGATAGAACCCACGTCCCCTGAATTGGAAGGTGGATTCTTTACCACTGGACCACCAGGGAAGTCCCCTGGCCTGTAGTGTTTCTGTAGAGAAATCAGCTGACAGCTTTATGGGGGTTCCCTTTTCATTAACTCTTTCTTTTTCTCTTGCTGCCTTTAGAATCCTCTCTTTATCTTTAAATTTTGCCATTTTTATTATAATATGTCTTGGTGTAGGTCTGTTTGTGTTCCTCTTGTTTGGGACCCTCTGTGCTTCCTGTACCTGGATACCTGTTTCCTTCTTTAGGTTTGGGAAATTTTCAGCCATAATTTCTTCAAATACATTTTCAATCCCCTTTTCTCTTTCTTTTCCTTCTGGAATCCCTATTATGTATAGACTGGCATGCTTTATATTATCCCGTAGATCTCTTATATTGCTTTCATTTGGCTTTCTGTCTGTTGTTTTGATTGGGTAATTTCCATTATTCTATCTTTCAGATTACTTATTCTTCTGCATTATTCATTCTGCTATTCATTACCTTTATCTCAGCTTTCATCTCAGCAAATGAATTTTCTAAGTTTTTTGGCTCTTCCTTATGGTTTCTAGTTCCTTTTCACAGTAATCTGTATTTCTGTTAATTGCCTTTCTTAATTCCTTCAGTATTTTCATTACCTCCATTTTGAAATTGGTGTCTGTTAGACTGAAGAGGTCTGTTTCATTGTTTGTTTCTTCAGGAGAATTCTCTTGGTCTTTTAACTGGGAGTGGTTCCTCTGCTTCTTCATTTTGCTTATACTTCTCTTACTCTGTGTGTGTAGTAGAGACAGTTATCTACTGTAGTCTTGGAGGGCTGTTTATATGTGGGAGCATCCCTGCATAGCTTGTGTGGTTTAATATTTTTTTGGTGTGAGGGCTTGTTTTAGGTTTGCACGCTTGCCATCTCTTTCCTCAGTATGTGCTGGCAGTTATGCCCTTGATAGGGGGTATGCAGGTGCACAGCCCACACATGCTCCCAGGAAGGCAGGGGCAGCAGTTGGCTCCCAGTTAAGGGACCCTCGGCGGCAGTGGCAGCTGGCTGCGCTCACTTCCAATGAGGTGGGGGCAGCTGCTTGAAATTTATTGAGCTCTCTTTTATGTCCTGGCTTATGTATTTTTTTTTCTCACTCAGGATTTAGTTATATACCTGTCTATTAAACCAGCTGTTGATTATAGCATACAATTCTTTTAGAGTCTAACCCTTTTTCCCCATGTTTGATTTATCAGAGAGGTGTGTTTTTTTAACTCTCATATTATTATGGTGAATTTGTGAATTTTATCTTGTAGTTCATTGATTTTTTTTTCTTTTGCTTTTTTAGGGTTAGAAGTATGTCATTAGCTATATACAAACCTAGAATTTTAAATCCACTTCTTGTGAGTTTCTTAATTTTGTTTACTGCTGTATACCTAGTGGCTAAAATAGTGCTTAGCATATAGTAAACTCTAAAAAACGTTTATTGAGTGCATAAATTGATATTTTTATCTATCTATCTATCTATGATCCTGTAAAACTCAGTAATTTCTTTTTTGTAAAGTATATTTGGTCTGAAAGTAATGAAGTTTTTTTTATAATTTATTTTATTTATTTTATTTTTGGCTGTGTTGGGTCTTCGTTTCTGCATGTGGGCTTTCTCTAGTGGAGGTGAGAGGGGTCTAGTCTTCATTGCAGTACACAAGCTTCTCACTGTGGTGGCTTCTCTTGTTGCGGAGCACGGGCTCTAGGCAGGTGGGCTTCAGTAGTTGCGGCACACGGACTCTAGAGCATAGGCTCAGTAGTTGTGGTGCATGGGCTTAGTGGTTCCGTGACATGTGGGATCTTCCTGGACCAGGACTCAAACCCATGTCCCCTGCATTGGCAGGTGGATTCCTAACCACTGTGCCACCAGGGAAGCCCAGTAATGAAGTTTTTGGTAACAAAATTTTGGTTTGTATTTGTTTCATACAGTTTTTACTCTCATTCTCCTTTCAACTATTCTACATCCTTGTGTTTTAGCTATATCTAATATACAGTAGGTGCCTGAGTCTTAATTTTTATCCAATCAGACATTCTATATTTTAACTGGAGAGTTTAGTCCATGTATACTGACTATGATTATTGATATGTTTGCATTCTTTTCTACTAATTATTTTCATTTTTGTAAATACCCTTGGATTATATTTTTTCTTTTCATTTAATTCTATACTTTCCCTTCTACTGATTTTGTTAGTATATATTCTGTTACTCTTTTTATAGTGAATATACTGGACATTTTAAATTTATATTTAAATTTTTAAGTCTAAATTTAATAAAAATGTATTATTTATCCTCAAATAAAATAATGATATTAGAGATAGCCTCATCTACCAGAGGGCAGACAGCAGAAGCAAAAAGAACTACAGTCCTGCAGCCTGTGGAATGAAAACCACATTCACAGAAAGACAGACAAAATGAAAAGGCAGAGGACTATATACCAGATGAAGGAACAAGAAAAAACCCAGAAAAACAACTAAATGAAGTGGAGATAGGCAACATTCTAGAAAAAAAATTCAGAATAAGGATAGTGAAGATGATCCAGGACCTCAGAAAAAGAATGGAGGCAAAGATCAAGAATATGTAAGAAATGTTTCACAAACACCTAGAAGAATTAAAGAACAAAGAAACGAAGATGAACAATACAATAATGAAATGAGAAATACACTAGAAGGAATCAACAACAGAATAACTGAGGCAGAAGAACAGATAAGTGACCTGGAAGACAGAGTGGTGGAAATCATTGCCACAGAACAGAGTAAAGAAAAAAGAATGAAAAGAAATGAACAGCCTAAGAGACCTCTGGGACAACATTAAACGCAACAACATTTGCATTATTGGGGTCCCAGAAAGAGAAGAGAGAGAGAAAGGACCTGAAAAAATATTTGAAGAGATTATAGTCGAAAAGTTCCCTGACATGGGATAGGAAATAGCCACCTAAGTCCAGGAAGCACAGAAAGTCCCAGTCAGGGTAAACCCAAGGAGAAACACACCAAAACACATAGTAACCAAATGGGCAAAAATTAAAGACAAAGAAAAATTATTAAAAGCAATAAGGGAAAAATGACAAATAACATACAAGGGAACTCCCATAAGGTTAACAGCTGATTTCTCAGCAGAAACTCTACAAGCCACAAGGGAGTAGCATGATATATTTAAAATGATGAAAGAGAAGAATCTACAACCAAGATTACTCTAGCCAGCAAGGATCTCATTCAGATTTGATGGAGAAATCAAAAGTGTTACAAGCAAAAGCTAAGAGAATTCAGCACCACCAAACCAGCTCTACAACAAATGCTAAAGGAACTTCCCTAAGTGGGAAACACAAGAGAAGAGAAGGACCTACAAAAACAAACCCAAAACAATTAAGAAAATGGTAATAGGAACATACATATCAATAATCACCTTAAACGTGAATGGATTAAATGCCCCAACGAAAAGACACAGGCTCAGTGAATGGATACAAAAACAAGACCCATATATATGCTGTCTACAAGAAATGCACTTCAGACCTAGGAACACATACAGACTGAAAGTGAGGGGATGGAAAAAGATTTTCCATGCAAATGGAAATCAAGAGAAAGCTGGATTAACAATACTCTTATCAGATAAAATAGACTTTAAAATAAAGAATGTTATAAGAGACAAGGAAGGACGCTACAAAATGATTAAGGGATCGATCCAAGTAGAAGATATAACAATTATAAATATATATATATACCCAACATAGGAGCACCTCAATACATAAGGCAACTGCTAACAGCTATAACAGAGGAAATCTACAATAACACAGTAATAGTGGGGGACTTTAACACCTCACTTACACCAATGGACAGATCACAGACAGAACATTAATAAGGAAACAGAAGCTTTAAATGACACAATAGAATGGATAGATTTAATTGATATTTATAGGACATTCCATCGAAACACAGCAGATTACATTTTCTTCTCAAGTGCACATGGAACATTCTCCAGGATAGATCACATCTTGAGTCACAAATCAAGCCTCGGTAAATTTAAGAAAACTGAAGTCATATCAAGCATCTTTTCCAACTATAACCCTATGAGGTTAGAAATAAATCACAGGGGGGAAAATGTATAAAACACAAACACATGGAGGCCAAACAATACGTTACTAAATAACCAAGAGATCACTGACGAAATCAAAGAGGAAATTAAAAAATAACTAGAGAAAAATGACAAAACAGGACGATCAAAAACCTATGAGATGTACCAAAAGCAGTTCTAAGAGGGAAGTTTACAGCAATACAATCCTACCTCAAGAAACAAGAAAAATCTCAAATAAGCAATCGAACCTTACACCTAAAGGAACTAGAGGAAGAAGAACAAACAAAACTCAAAGTTAGTAGAAGGAAAGAAATCATAAAGATCAGAGCAGAAATAAATGAAATAGAAACAAAGAAAATAATAGCAAAGATCAATAAAACTAAAAGCTGGTTCCTTGAGAAGATAAACAAAATTGATAAACCTTTAGCCGGACTCATCAAGAAAAAGAGGGAGAGGACTCAACTCAAAAAATTAGAAATGAAAAGGAGAAGATACAATGGACACTAAAGCACCATAAGAGGCTACTACAAGCAACTCTATGCCAATAAAATAGACAAACTGGAAGGAATGAATGAATTCTTCGAAAGATGTAGCCTTCCAAGACTGAACCAGGAAGAAACAGAAAATATGAACAGAACAATCACAAGTAATGAAATTGAAACTGTGATTAAAAATCTTCCAACAAATGTCCAGGACCAGATGGTTTCACAGGTGAATTCTATCAAACATTTAGAGAAGAGGTAACAGCCATCCTTCTCAAACTCTTCCAAAAAATTGCAGAGGAATGAACACTTCCAGACTCATTCTATGATGCCACCATCACCCTGATACCAAAACCAGACAAAGATGTCACAAAGCAAGAAAACTACAGGGCAATATCACTGATGAACTTAGATGCAAAAATCCTCAGCAAAATACTAGCAAACAGAATCCAGCACCACATTAAAAGGATCATACACCATGATCAAGTGGGATTTATCCCAGGGATGCAAGGATTCTTCAATATATGCAAATCAATCAATGTAATACAGCATATTAAGAAATTGAAGAACAAAAACCATATGATCATCTCAATAGATGCAGAAAAAGCTTTTGACAAAATTCAACAGCCATTTATGATAAAAACTCTCCAGAAAGTCAACATAGAGGGAAACCACCTCAACATAATAAAGGCCATATATGACAGACCCACAGTAAACATCATTCCCAATGGTGAAAAACTGAAAGCATCTCCTCTAAGATCAGGAACAAGACAAGGATGTCCACTCTCACCATTATTATTCAACATAGTTTTGGAAGTCCTAGCCATGGCAATTAGAGAAGAAAAAGAAATAACAGGAATCCAAATTGGAAAAGAGGAAGTAAAACTGTCACTGTTTACAGATGACATGATACTATACATAGAGAATCCTAAAGATGCCACCAGAAAACTACTAGAGTTAATCAATGACTTTGGTAAGGTTGCAGGATATAAAATTAATGCACAGAAATCTAAATCTTTCATAAATCTATACACTAACTAACACTAACAATGAAAGATCAAAAGAGAAATTAAGGAAACAGTCCCATTCACCACTGCAACTAAAAGAACAATAACCTAGGAACAGACCTACCTAAGGAGGTAAAAGACCTGAACTCAGAAAACTTTAAGACACTGATGAAAGAAATCAAAGATGACAAACAGATGGAGAGATATACTGTCTTCTTGGATTGGAAGAATTAAAATTGTGAAAATGACTGTGATTCCCAAAGCAATCTATGTATTCAATGCAATCCCTATCAAATTACTAAGGGCATTTTTTACAGAACAGGAACAAAAAATCTTAAAATTTATATGGAGACACAAAAGACCCCAAATAGCCAAAGCAATCTTGAGGGAAAAAAATGGAGCTGGAGGAATCAGACTCCCTGACTTCAGACAATGCTAGAAAGCCACAGTCATCAAGACAATACGGTACTGGCACAAAAACAGACATATAAATCAATGGAACAGGATAGAAAGCCCAGAGATAAACCCATGCACCTATAAAGGAGGCAAGAATATACAATGGAGAAAAGACAGCCTCTTCAGTAAGTGGTGCTGGGAAAACTGGACAGCTACATGTAAAAGAATGAAATTAGAACACTCCCTAACACCTTACACAAAAATAAACTCAAAATGGATTAGAGACCTAAATGTAAGACAGGACACTATAAAACTCTTAGAGGAAAACATAGGAAGAATACTCTTTGACATAAATCACAGCAAGATCTTTTTTGATGCACCTCCTAGAGTAATGGAAATAAAAACAAAAATAAACAGATGGGACCTAATGAAACTTCAAAGCTTTTGTACAGCAAAGGAAACCATAAACAAGACAAAAAGACAACCCTCAGAATGGGAGAAAATATTTGCAAAGGAATCAGTGGACGAAAGATTAATCTCCAAATATATAAATAGCTCATGCAGCTCAATATTAAAAAAAAAAACAACCCAATCAACAAATGGGCAGAAGACCTGAATAGACATTTCTCCAAAGAACACATACAGATGGCCAAGAGGCACGTGAAAAGCCGCTCAACATCACTAATTATTAGAGAAATGCAAATCAAAACTACAATGAGGTATCACCTCACACCAGTTAGAATGGGCATCATCAGAAAATCTACAAACAACAAATGCTGGAGAGGGTGTGAAGAAAAGGGAACCCTCTTGCACTGTTGGTGGGAATGTAAATTGATACAGCCACTATGGAGAACAGTATGGAGGTTCCTTAAAAAACTTAAAATAGAATTACCATATGACCCAGCAATCCCACTACTGGACATATACGCAGAGAAAACCATAATTCAAAAAGACACATGCACCCCAATGTTCATTGCAGCACTATTTACAGTAGCCAGGTCATGGAAGCAACCTAAATGCCCATTGGCAGAGAAATGGATTAAGAAGATGTGGTACATATATACAATGGAATATTACTCAGCCATAAGAAGGAATGAAACTGGGTCATTTGTAGAGATGTGGATGGACCTAGAGACTGTCATACAGAGAGAAGTAAGTCAGAAAGGGAAAAACAAATATTGTATATTAACATATTATGTGGAACCAGAAAAATGGTACACATGAACCAGTTTGCAAGGCAGAAATAGAGCCACTGATGTAGAGAACAAACGAATGGATACCAAGGGGGAAGGCGGGGGTGGGATGAATTGGGAGATTGGGATTGACATATATACACTAATATGTATAAAATAGATAACTGATAAGAACCTGCTGTATAAAAAAAATTAAAAATAAGGATCTTAGAATGTTTTAAATCTGATCATTCCAATTTTGTATGCTTTTTTATTCTTGGATACTACTTCTAAATTAACTTTTGTAGCCCTACAGACTAGACTAATATTTTTGTTTTGCACAATTAATGTTGGCTTAAATTAATGTTGGTACACGTTTACCACTTTCTGTACTTCCACACTCTTTCTTCCATCTCAGACCTTACTTCCAGGATAATTTTTCTTCTAAAAGCACATATTTTAGAAGTCATTTCAGTGAAAGTCTATTGGTAATAAACTGTCAGTTTTTGTTTGTCTAACAATATCTTTATTTTGCAGTTGCTCTTGAAGGATAATTTTCCAATTCTAGGTTAACAATGATGTTTCTCTTGGTGCTTTACAGATATCGTTCTATTTTCTTTTATCTGACGCTTTTGCTCTTTATAATGCAAGTATCAGTCTAATTCAGTGGTTTTCAAAGGGTGGCTCCTACACCAGTAGCATTTGTATCACCTTAGAGCTTATTAGATATGCATTTTTTCAAACTATTCCAGACCTACTGAATCCACACCCTGTGGTTGGAACATAGGAATATGTGTTTTAAAAAATCCTCCAGGTGATTTTGATGTATCGTGATGTTTGAGAGCCGTTGATATAACGTTATTCCTTTGAATGGGAAAAGTAATCTTTTATTTCTGGCTGCTTTTAAGATTTTTTATTTGTCTTTGGTGTTCTATAGATTATGATGAGTATAGGAATTTCTAAAAATTTATTTTGGTTAAGATTTCTTGGGCTTCCTGAATCTAAGGATTTGCGGCTTCAATTAATACCAGAAGACTGTAACCCATTACCTCTTTAAGTATTTTTTTTTACCCATTTTCCTCTACTGTATTCTTCTGGAACTTCATTAGACTTACATTGGACCCTCTTACTTCATAGTCCTTATTTTTAACTATTTACCCATAATTTATATGTCTTTGTTATCTTTATTTGGGGTCATTTTGCCAATTATCCCCCAAAGATGATTTATATTTGCTTCTGCTTGGGGCACATTAAATTTGATTTACATCTTGGCATTTTGGACCACATAAGAGATATGAATTCTACCTTCAAATCCATGTGAATTCAAATTGTGTTAGGTATTCTCATGGGAATGTTTTCTTTCTTTCTCATTCTGCTCTAAAGTGAGCCAAGGCTAAGACTTGGATGCTTAGCTTCCTCCCTTAATTTCCTAATTTTTAGAAAACAAATTAATCCCCTGAGGTCATTGCCTTTTGAAGGTCTTGGCTTCCCTGGTGTTTTTGAGCTTAACCCCATCCTGCTGAGGCCTAGTCTTTGTCTTGTATCTCCTGTACCTATGAACTATTAAAACACAGCTAAGAGACTGCCAAAAGGTAAGCAAAAGCTAGCTCTAATATTAGGTTAAACCTGTGGATTTTTGCTTTTTTGTTTTTGTTTTTTCCTGCCAATTAAGGAATTAGTGTATTGATCAATAACTGATCAAGGATGGCTTGATGGCTGAGCTATCAGGAAGGTAAATGAATTTTATTCAGTATTTTGGGAAATACTGTATCAGGAGTAATTTCTCTGAACACCTTGTAAGCTCTATTGCCAAATGTTGAGATCACTTGAATTTTATTCTAACCCCTCCTATCAGTATTCATACTCCTCATCGAGCATCCTGGAACTAGTGACCATGCTGGCCCCAGCACTCAGTGGATAGTTTGGAGAATTCACTTGCTCATAGGCTCGGGAGATAGGGTGGTAGTCACGTTCACATGCCTTGGGTGGCTTGTAGGTATTTTGTCCAAAAGAGCCCAAGCTTCATCCTGGCTTCCCCAAAGTGTCCTGACCCGAGATAGCCTGACAGCCAACTTGAAGTAGGTGGCCTTTTGGGGTCATACCCACCGAAAATTCTCCTTCTATCTCAGCTCAGCAGGGTCAGGCCCAAATATGTCAGGGAAGCACAAACAAGAAGGCCGCAGGTCAGAAGCCATAGAGTAGAGGCAACAGTACACTGAGTATCTTAGATCTAGACTGCAGTCCTGCAGATGTGGCCCCAGAGTGTGGACATTCCCTCTGCTCTGAGTGTCATAGATCCTAGGGTGGAAAAAAAGAACCCATCAACTAATACAGTACAAAATAGGAGCACAAAAAATATTTGTCAAATGGATGAATTTGCAGAGATTTCTCTGAGCCTTGGAATATTACCAGATGTTCTAGTCCATGATGGGCCCTGGTTTATTACAATTTCTTTGTTCTTTCAAGATGTTTGTATTGAGCAACATGTACTATACCCTGTTCTGTGCAAACCACTTAAAAATAAACTTGATATTTACTATATTCAGTTCAGAAAATGGTCCCTAAGCATGCAGCAGCCAAAAGGCCCAGGGCTATGTTTTTGTGGAGCAATAGAGAATTGGCACCTTCTGATGGTTGAGGGGAACCATAACAGGTGGTTAGACCATCACCTGAAAGATGTCAGGGATGAGGCATGGGCTTCAGTCAAGCACAAAGATGGTAAGAAGTGAGAATATTCCAGAAACAAAGAAAACTACTGTAGGATACAGGTAAAGCATGTTGAGGGGAAGGATTAAGATGGTAAAGGAAGTCAGGGCCCATATGTGTTAGTACATTGAAGAGAAGTTGTGGAATATATATATTATTTACATAGCAAAAGGGAACTCTGGACTTCTGATCAAAAGCGGCCCAGGATATTTTCATGTTAACAGAGGTGTTTGAACCCAGGCCATACACAGGCCAGACATTTTACATTGGGGTGGAACGGTTTCAGGGTGTCTCTAGAGTTCCCCTCCGAGTGACTGGTACAGTTGGTTTCAGGTGAGGAGGGACTGTCTGGTGTCAGGAATGGATGGCCAGCTGGCTGTGACATTAAGTAGTGTCATTACACTCAATGTGATTCTGGAATGTGGCTTCATTTCTATCAGTTAATGTTGGGCAGCCCCTAAATCCTGGCTTGGTGCTCATGCAAAGTGCTAAGATCCTTTTTTGGCGAACTATTTGTTAAAGTATAAAACAACTCAGAATTCCTCTGCACGCACAAAATGTCAAGTGGCAGAATAAATAACCATTCCCCTCATTGATCTCTATGGGCAGCATATGTTTGAGAGGTTGGCTTTTCTATAATGAAAATATGCCAACCCTGAATATACATTTGCACTATTGAGACATATATACACTACCAAATGCAAAATAGATAGCTAGTGGGAAGCAGCCACATAGCACAGGGAGATCAGCTCCATGCTTTGTGACCACGTGGAGGGGTGGGATAGGGAGGGTGGGAGGGAGACGCAAGGAGGAGGAGATATGGGGATGTGTGTATACGTATACCTGATTCACTTTGTTATAAAGCAGAAACTAACACACCATTGTAAAGCAATTATACTCCAATAAAGATGTTAAAAAAATTTTTTTTAAAGAAATATGGCAGTTTGTGGTGAATGAGGCGCCCAGTGCGGTGAAGTTGAGATCAAACTTGGAGAAACCACAGGGAGGCTGAGATCAAGCGAGAGAGGGGAGGGCAGCGTGTGATGAAAGTGAATAGCAATACCAAGGAAAATTCATCTTTATCTAGGCCCATTTTTAAGAGAAAGCTATGCTACGTAATATAGCTGGGTGTTTAAAAAATATGGGAGGCTTTGTTGTCCTCGAAGCTGTGGAAATCAGCAGAAGTTCTGCAGTCAGGGTTTGATGTGCAGAAATGGTGTTAACACAGGAAGCAAAGACCACAGGCTGCAGTGAGTGCAGAATCATAGAGGCTCAGAGACCGGCACACCCAGCCCATTCATTTCACAGGCAAGAAAGCTGAGGCCTAGAAAGGGAAGGGACTTGCCTAAGGAATCACATGGAGCCAGTGCAATTCTTAATTCACGATGGCCTGTACTCAGGCTAGCCTCTTCAGTCGACAGTGAACCCAGGCTGTGTCTGTCTGTCCTCTGCTCTAGCACAGACATCTGGAATTCTTTGAGGACAAGGTCTGATTGCCTCAGCAGACAGTGCAAGGTACATGGTAGGTGATAAATGTTGTGAATTGATGTATTGCCAGACCTTTTCTCAAGGTCCAGGGTATCTCTCTTGTGTGTGTGTGTGGGTATGTGTGTGGGGTTATCTTTTATTTCACTTACCTATCTATATTTCATTTTTTTAAGTCAGCACACAGCCCCACAGTGTAATTTAATAGTAAAGAACATGGGCTTTGGAGACAGCCCATCCTGGTTCAAATCCTCACTCTGCCATTTACTAGCTGTGTGACTTCACACAAGTTGCTTAACCTCTCTGTAAAAGAGGAAGAGTAATCATACCTATGTACAGAACTGTTGTGAGACTTGTAGGAGATAATATAGATAAAAGTAAGCAGCCTACAGGTCAGCCTTGGCATCTAGTGATGGTTGTTACATTATTTCCTTCTCATCCTGACGCACTCCCGTAGCAGTTTTGCCATGACAAGTTAGAGGTGCAGAGGCTGAACTGAGTCCATTTGAGACACAACATTCTCTGGCTGCCTGTCACAGCATTGCTGCTCTTCCTGGCTTGCAATGACGGCTCCAGGCAGTATTGTCCTCAGTGGGGGATGAGTGGAGCCACTGAGTAGACTTGATGTTTTCAATGGTTTTTGAAAATGAGCACAGATGACCAGGAGGTAATAAAGGCTGCCTAGGGTCCCAGGTCCACAAGACACGGGAACAGTGTCATCTGGTCCCTATTTTAAGAACTGGCCACAATTTTGAGAAGAACTAAATTATAGATTTTAATGAGTTTCATTGTTTCTTTTGATAGAATATGATTAGTACTACCACTTTTAAAAATCAAGCTTAGATTTATATGAATAGAGTTCAAATTTGTGAAAAAGAAGTGGGAAGAAATTCTTCTGTATAATCACACAATCTCTAAGTCCTTAAAAAAGAAAATGAAAAGGGTTAATAGTAAAACTAGAAATAGTAGGGCAGAATAGTAAAAACATCAGGAATGTCAGGAAAAGAGGATGGCTCTCCAACTTTGGAGAACATGTGTTACCATCTTTGTTAACAACATGTGTTAACAGACCTCCTCTTAAAGAGACTTACAAATCATTATTTGGCACCAGGATGGCCATCCGAATTTGTAACCTTTAAACTTGTGAGTAATAGAACTCATTGGCATGGTGCATTTGTCATCAATAGTCCTGCAAAGAGCCCACATGTTATAGGATTGCCTCTATATGAAATGTTCAGAAAAGGCAAGTCTATAGAGGCAGAAAGTAGTTTGGTGATTGCCTGGGGTTTAGGATGGGAAAAAGGAAGAACTATAGCTGGGCATGAAGTTTCTTTTTTTTTTTTTATAGTTAACTTTTTTATTTTTAAACATCTTTGTTGGAGTATAATTGCTTTAGAGTATTGTATTATTTCTGCTGTATAACAAAGTGAATCAGCTATATGCATACGTATATCCCCATATCCCCTCGCTCTTGTGTCTGCCTCCCACCCTCCCTATTCCACCCCTCTAGGTGGTCGCAAAGCACAGAGCTGCTCTCCCTGTGTCATGCCGCTGTTTCCCACTAGCTATCTATTTTACGTTTGGTAGTGTATATATGTCCATAACACTCTCTCACTTGGTCCCAGCTTACCCTTCCCCCTCCCCGTGTCCTCAAATCCATTCTCTACGTCTGCGTCTTTATTACTGTCCTGCCCCTAGGTTCTTCAGAACCATTTTTTTTTTTTAGATTCCATCTATATGTGTTAGCATACAGTATTTGTTTTTCTCTTTCTGACTTACTTCACTCTGTATGACAGACTCTAGGTCCATTCACCTCACTACAAATAACTCAATTTTGTTTCTTCTTATGGCTGAGTAATATTCCATTGTATATATGTGCCACATCTTCTTTATCCATTCATCTGTTGATGGACACTTAGGTTTCTTCCATGTCCTGGCTATCATAAATAGTGCTGCAATGAACATTGTGATATATGACTCTTTTTGAATTATGGTTTTCTCAGGGTATATGCCCAGGGTATAGAGGGATTGCTGGGTCATATGCTGTTTCTATTTTTAGTTTTTTAAGGAACCTCCAAACTCTTCTCCATAGTGGCTGTATCAATTTACATTCCCACCAACAGTGCAAGAGTGTTCCCTTTTCTCCACACCCTCTCCAGCATTTATTGTTTGTAGATTTTTTGATGATGGCAATTCTGACCAGTGTGAGGAGATACATCATTGTAGTTTCGATTTGCATTTCCCTAATGATTAGTGATGTTGAGCATCTTTTCATGTGTTTGTTGGCAATCTGTGTATCTTCTTTGGAGAAATGTCTATATAGGTCTACTGCCCATTTCTGGATTGGGTTGTTTGTTTTATTGATATTGAGCAGCATGAGCTTGTATATTTTTGGAGATTAATCCTTTGTCAGCTGCTTCATTTGCAAATATTTTCTCCCATTCTGAGGGTTGTCTTTTGGTCTTGTTTATGGTTTCTTTTGCTGTGCAAAAGCTTTGAAGTTTCATTAGGTCCTATTTGTTTATTTTTGTTTTTATTTCCATTTCTCTAGGAGGTGGGTCAAAAAGAATCTTGCTGTGATTTATGTCATAGAGTGTTATGCCTATGATTTCCTCTAAGAGTTTGATAGTGACTGGCCTTACATTTAGGTCTTTAATCCATTTTGAGTTTATTTTTGTGTATGGTGTTAGGGAGTGTTCTAATTTCATTCTTTTACATGTAGCTATCCACTTTTCCCAGCACCACTTATTGAGAGGCAGTCTTTTCTCCATTGTATATTCTTGCCTCTTTTTATCAAAGATTAGGTAATCATATGTACATGGGTTTATCTCTGGGCTTTCTATCATGCTCCATTGATCTATATTTCTGTTTTTGTGTGAGTACCATACTGTCTTGATTACTGTAGCTTTGTAGTACAGTCTGAAGTCAGGGAGCCTCTTTCCTCCAGCTCCATTTTTCTTTCTCAAGATTTTTTTGGCTGTTCTGGGTCCTTTGTGTTTCCATACAAATTGTGCAATTTTTTGTTCTAGTTCTGTGAAAAATGCTATTTGTAGTTTGATAGGGATTGTATTGAATCTGTAGATTGCTTTGTATAGTATGGTCATTTTCACAGTGTTGATTCTAACGATCCAAGAACATAGTGTATCTCTCCATCTGTTTGTATCATCTTTAATTTCTTTCATCAGTGTCTTGTAGTTTTCTGCATACAGGTCTTTTGTCTCCTTAGGTGGGTTTATTCCTAGGTATTTTATTCTTTTTGTTGCAATGGTAAATGGGAGTGTTTCCTTAATTTCTGTTTCAGATTTTTCATCGTCATTTGTATATAGGAATGCAAGACATTTCTGTGCATTAATTTTGTATCCTGCTACTCTACCAAATTCATTGATTACCTCTAGTAGTTTACTGATAGCATCCTTAGGATTCTCTATGTACAGAATCATATCATCTGCAAACAGTGACAGCTTTACTTCTTCATTTCCAGTTTGGATTCCTTTTATTTCTTTTTCTTCTTTGATTGTTGTGGCTAAAACTTCCAAAACTATGTTGAATAGTAGTGGTGAGAGTGGGCAACCTTGTCTTGTTCCTGATCTTAGAGGAAATTGTTTCAGTTTTTCACCATTGAGAACAATGTTAGCTGTGGGTTTGTGATATATGGCCTTTATTATGTTGAGGTAGGTTCCCTCTATACCTACTTTCTGGAGAGTTTTTATCACAAATGGGTGTTGAATTTTCTTGAAAGCTTTTTCTGCATCTATTGAAATGATCATATGGTTTTTATCCTTCAGTTTGTTAATATGGTATATCACATTGATTGATTTGCATATATTGAAGAATCCTTGCATTCCTCAGATAAACCCCCCTTTGATCATGGTGTATGATCCTTCAATGTGCTGTTAGATTCTGTTTGCTAGTATTTTGTTGAGGATTTTTACATCTATGTTCATCAGAGATATTGTTTGGCCTGTAGTTTTCTTTATTTGTGACATCTTTGTCTGGTTTTGATATCAGGGTGATGGTGGCCTCGTGGAATGAGTTTGGGAGTGTTCCTCCCTCTGCTATATTTTGGCAGATTTGAGAAGGATAGGTGTTAGCTCTTCTCTAAATGTTTGATAGAATTCACCTCTGAAGCCATCTGGTCCTGGGCTTTTGTTTGTTGGAAGATTTTTAATCACAGTTTCAATTTCAGTGCTTGTGATTGGTTTGTTTATATTTTATATTTCTTCCTGGTTCAGTCTCGGAAGGTCATGCTTTTCTAAGAATGTATCCATTTCTTCCAGGTTGTCCATTTTTTTGGCGTATAGTTGCTTGTAGTAATCTCTCATTATCCTTTGTATTTCTGCAGTGTCAGTTGTTACTTCTCCTTTTTCATTTCTAATTCTATTGATTTGAGTCTTCTCCCTTTTTTTCTTGATGAGTGTGGCTAAAGGTTTATCAATTTTGTTTATCTTCTCAAAGAACCAGCTTTTAGTTTTATTGATCTTTGCTCTTGTTTTATTCATTTCTTTTTCATTTATTTCTGATCTGATATTTATGATTTCTTTCCTTCTGCTAACTTTGGTTTTTTTTCTGTTCTTCTTTCTCTAATTGCTTTAGGTGTAAGGTTAGGTTGTTTATTTGAGATTTTTCTTGTATCTTGAGGTAGGATTTTATTGCTATAAACTTCCCTCTTAGACCTGCTTTTGCTGCATACCATAGGTTTTGGGTCATCATGTTTTCATTGTCATTTGTTTCCAGATATTTTTTGATTTCCTCTTTGATTTCTTCCGTGATCTCTTGGTTATTTAGTAGTGTATTGTTTAGCCTCCACGTGTTTGTATTTTTTTGTTTTTTTTCCTGTAATTGATATCTAGTCTCATAGCATTGTGTTCGGAATAGATACTTGATATGATTTCAGATTTCTTACGTGTACCAAGGCTTGATTTGTGACCCAAGATATGATCTATCCTGGAGAATGTTCCATGAGCCCTTGAGAAGAACGTGTATTCTGTTGTTTTTGGATGGAATGTCCTATAAATAGCAGTTAAGTCCGTCTTGTTTAATGTGTCATTTAAAGCTTGTGTTTCCTTATTTATTTTCATTTTGGATGATCTGTCCATTGGTGAAAGTAGGGTGTTAAAGTCCCCTACTATTACTGTGTTACTGTTGATTTCCCCTTTTATGTCTTTTAGCATTTGCCTTATGTATTGAGGTGCTCCTATCTTGGGTGCATAAATATTTACAATTGTTATATCTTCTTGGATTGATCCCTTGATCATTATGTAGTGTCCTTCTTTGTCTCTTGTAATAGTCTTTATTTTAAAGTCTGTTTTCTCTGATATGAGAATTGCTACTCCAGCTTTCTTTTGATTTCCATTTGCGTGGAATACCTTTTCCCTCTCCTCACTCGCAGTCCTCATGTGTCCCTGGGTCTTATTGGGTCTCTTGTAGACAGCATATGTACGGGTCTTCTTTTTGTATCAATTCACTGAGCCTGTGTCTTTTGTTTGGAGCATTTAATCCATTTACATTTAAGGTAATTATCAATATGTATGTTCCTATTACCATTTTCTCAATTGTTTTGGGTTTGTTCTTTTAGGTCTGTTTCTTTTGTTGTGTTTTCTGCCTAGAGAAGTTCCTTTAGCATTTTGTTGTAAAGCTGGTTTTGTGGTGCTGAATTCTTTTAACTTTTGCTTATCTCTAAAGGTTTAATTTCTCCATCAAATCTGAATGAGATCCTTGCTGAGTAGAGTAATCTTGCTTGTAGGTTTTTCCCTTTCATCACTTTAAATATGTCCTGCCAGTCCCTGCTGGCTTGCAGAGTAACCTTATGGGGATTTCCTTGTATGTTATCTGTTGCTTTTCGTTTGCTGCTTTTAATATTTGTTCTTTGTATTTAATTTTTGATAGTTTGATTAATGTATCTCAGTATGTTTCTCTTTGGGTTTATCCTCTATGGGACTCTCTGCGCTTCCTGGACTTGAGTGACTATTTCTTTTCCCATGTTAGGGAAGTTTTTGACTATAATCTCTTCAAATATTTTCTCAGTCCCGTTCTTTTTCTCTTCTTCTTCTGGGACCCCTATAATTCGAATGTAGGTGCATTTAATGTTGTCCCAGAGATCTCTGAGATTGTCCTCGATTCTTTTCATTCTGTTTTCTTTATTCTGCTCCCTGGCATTTATTTCCACCATTTTATCTTCCAGGTCACTTATCCGTTCTTCTGCCTCAGTTTCTCTGTTATTGATTCCTTCTAGAGTATTTTTAATTTAACTTATTGTGTTGTTCATCACTGTTTGTTTGCTCTTTAGCTCTTCTAAATTCTTGTTAAATGTTTCTTGTATTTTCTCCATTCTCTTTCCGAGATCTTGGATAATCTTTACTATCATTACTCTGAATTCTTTTTCAGGTAGGTTGCCTATTTCATCTTCATTTATTTGGTCTTGTAGGTTTCTACCTTGCTCTTTTGTCTGTAACAAATTTTTTGTTGGTTCTTTTTTTTTTTTTTTTTAATTGGTGGTGCTGTTTTCCTGTCTTACTGATTGTTTGGCCTGAGAGGTCCAGCACTGGAGTTTGAAGACAGTTGGATAGAGCTGGGTCTTGGTGCTGAGATGAGGACCTGTGGGAGGCCTCACTCCAATTGACATTCCCTGGGGTGGGAGGTTCTGTGTTAGTCCAGAGGTTTGGACTTGGAGCTCCCACCACAGGAGCTTGGGCCTGACTTCTGCCCTGGGAACCAAGATCCTGCAAGCTTCGTGGTACATTAAATTTTTTTTTAAAAAAATAAAGGAAGAAAGAAAGAAAAGGAGCAGTACAATATCAAAGAATAAAAAACAAAATAAAATTAGAAAGATAAAATATATATTAGGAAAAATAAAACTATATTTAGGACAACTGGTCACTGGGGGTTCCTCCAGTCCGTTTAGGTGTCCATGGTCCCCCATTGGTGCCTGGTAGGTGCCGTAGTTATGAGGAGACATGAATTCTGTGTCTTCCTAGTATGCCATCTTGACTCTGTCTCTCTGAAATTTCTTTATAATGTCATAAAATTAGATGTGATGTGGTTGACAACTCTATACATTTAATAAATGTCACAGTTAAAATGGATAGATTTTATACTAAGTAAATTATACCTCAATAAAGCTGTTTACAAAATCCAACCTTATGTGAATTGATGGAAAAATCCAACCTGTGTGAAGGTATTGATCAAATGTCATCTTTTCTATGAGGTCTATTTAGAAAAAAATCTTTCCAGGCAAAATGAACTTGTCAGTCTTTTTTTGGTTCCCATTACTCTTTGCTTGTATTCAATACTCATCCAATAGATAGTAAATGATAACGATGTATTGGGCACTGAGGAATGAGAAAGAGCAAGATAGAACGGCATCTCTTGCTTTTTTTCCCCCTTTTTTACTTTGGGAAAATATATGCAAGTTACGATTTTAACCATTTTTAGGTGTACGGTTCCTTGGGACTAAGTACATTCACATTGTTGTGCAGTTATCACCACTGTCTCAGAACTTTTTTCATCATCCCACACTGAAACTCTGTACCTGTTAAACACTAACTCCCCTTCCCCCATCCCCAGCCCCTGGTAACCTCTAGTCTTCTCTGTCTCTGTGAACTGGACTATTCTAGGTACCTCATATAAGTGGAATCACACAGTATTTGTCCTTTTGTTTTTGGTTTATTTCATTTAGTATAATATTTTCAAGGTCCATCTAAGTTGTAGCATGTATCAGAATTTGCACATTTTCTTTACCCGTTCATCCACTGATGGGCATTTGGATTGTTATATTTTGGCTATTGTGAATAATGCTGCAATGAAGATTGTTGTACAAGTAGTTGTTCAAGTTCTTGTTTTCAGTTCTTTGGGGTATATACCTAGGGGTGAAATTGCTGGATCACATGGTAATTCTGTGTTTAATTTTCTAAGGAACTGCCATTATATCTTCCACAGTCGTTGCAACATTTTACAGTCCCACCAGCAATACATGAGAATTTTCATTTCTCTACACCTTTGCTAACTCTTTAATAACTCTTGTTGTTATTTTTTTCTCTAAAGCACTGCATTTTTTTGAATTTTATTTTATTTACTTTCTTATACAGCAGGTTCTTATTAGTTATCCATTGTATACATATTAGTGTATATATGTCAATCCCAATCTCCCAATTCATCACACCACCACCAACAACCCCAGCCACTTCCCCCCCGGGTGTCCATACGTTTGTTCTCTACATCTGTGTCTCAACTTCTGCCCTGCAAACCGATTCATCTATACCATTTTCCTAGATTCCACATATATGCGTTAATGTACAATATTTGTTTTTCTCTTTCTGACTTACTTCACTCTGTATGACAGTCTCTAGATGCATCCACGTCTCTACAAATGACCCAATTTCGTTCCTTTTTATGGCTGAGTAATACTCCATTGTATATATGTACTACAACTTCTTTACCCATTCATCTGTCGATGGGCTTTTAGGTTGCTTCCATGACCTGGCTATTGTAAATAGTGCTGCAATGAACATTGGGATGCATGTGTCTTTTAGAATTATGGTTTTCTCTGAGTATATGCCCAGTAGTGGGATTGCTGGGTCATATGGTAATTCTATTTTTAGTTTTTTAAGGAACCTCCATACTGTTCTCCATAGTGGCTGTATCAATTTACATTCCCACCAACAGTGCAAGAGGGTTCCCTTTTCTCCACACCCTTCCCAGCGTTTGTTGTTTGTAGATTTTCTGATGATGCCCATTCTAACTGGTGTGAGGTGATACCTCATTGTAGTTTTGGTTTGCATTTCTCTAATAATTAGTGATGTTGAGCAGCTTTTCATGTGCTTCTTGACCATCTGTATGTGTTCTTTGGAGAAATGTCTATTTAGGTCTTCTGCCCATTTTTGGATTGGATTGTTTGTTTTTTTAATATTGAGCTGCATGAGCTGTTTATATATTTTGGAGATTAATCCTTTGTCCGTTGATTCATCTGCAAATATTTTCTCCCATTTGAGGGTTGTCTTTTTGTCTTGTTTGCAGTTTCCTTTACTTTGCAAAAGCTTTGAAGTTTCATTGGGTCCCATTTCTTTATTTTTGTGTTTATTTCCATTACTCTAGGAGGTGGATCAAAAAAGATCTTGCTGTGATTTACGTCAAAGAGTGTTCTTCCTATGTTTTCCTCTAAGAGTTTTATAGTGTCTGATCTTACCTTTAGGTCTCTAATCCATTTTGAGTTTATTTTTGTGTATGGTGTTAGGGTATGTACTAATTTCATTCTTTTACATGTAGCTATCCAGTTTTCCCAGCACCACTTATTGAAGAGGCTGTCTTTGCTCCATTGTATATCCTTGCCTACATTGTCATAGATTAGTTTACCATAGGTGCATGGGTTTACCTCTGGGCTTTCTATCCTGTTCCATTGACCTATATTTCTGTTTTTGTGCAAGTACCATATTGTCTTGATTACTGTAGCTTTGTAGTATAGTCTGAGGTCAGGGCGTCTCAGTCCTCCAGCTCTATTTTTTTCCCTCAAAACTGCTTTGGCTATTCGGGGTCTTTTGTGTCTCCATACAAATTTTAAGATCTTTTGATCTAGTTCCATAAAAAATGCCATTGGTAATTTGATAGCAATTGCATTGAATCTGTAGATTGCTTTGGGTAGTATAGTCATTTTCACAATATTGATTCTTCTAATCCAAGAACGTGGTATATCTCTCCATCTATTTGTATCATCTTTAATTTCTTTCATCAGTGTCTTATAGTTTTCTGCATACAGGTCTGTTGTCTCCCTAGGTAGGTTTATTCCTAGGTATTTTGCTCTTTTTGTTGCAGTGGTAAATGGGAGTGTTTCCTTAATTTCTCTTTCAGATTTTTCATCATTAGTGTATAGGAATGCACTGTGCATTAATTTTGTATTTTGCAACTTGACTAAATTCATTGATTAGCTCTAGTAGTTTTCTGCTGGCATCCATAGGGTTCTCTATGTATAGTATCATATCATCTGCAAACAGTGTTAGTTTTACTTCTTCTTTTCCAATTTTTATTCCTTTTATTTCTTTTTCTTCTCTGACTGCCATGGCTAGTACTTCCAAAACTATGTTGAATAATAGTGGCGAGAGTGGACATCCTTTTCTTCTTCCTGATCTTAAGGGAAATGCTTTCAGTTTTTCACCATTGAGAATGATGTTTGCTGTGGGTTTGTCGTATATGGCCTTTATCCTGTTGAGGTAGGTTCCCTCTATGGTCACTTTCTGTAGAGTTTTTATCATAAATGGGTGATGAATTTTGTCAAAAGTTTTTTCTGCATCTATTGAGATGATCATATGGATTTTATTCAATTTGTTAATATGCTGTATCACATTGCGTGATTTGCATATATTGAAGAATCCTTGCATCTTTGGGAGAAATCCCACTTGATCATGGTGTATCATCCTTTTTAATGTGTTGTTGGATTCTGTTTGTGAGTATTTTGCTGAGGATTTTTGCATCTGTATTTATCAGTAATATTGGTCTGTAATTTTCTTTTTTTGTAGTATCTTTGTCTGGTTTTGGTATCAGGGTGATCGTGGCCTCGTAGAATGAGTTTGTCAGTGTTCCTTCCTCTGCTAGTTTTTGGAAGACTTTGAGAAGGATGGGTGTTAGCTCTTGTCTAAATGTTTGATAAAATTCACCTGTGAAGCCATCTGGTCCTGGACTTTTGTTTGTTGGAAGATTTTTAATCACAATATCAATTTCATTACTTGTGATTGGTCTGTTCATATTGTATATTTCTTCCTGGTTCAGTCTCGGAAGGTCATGCTTTTCTAAGAATTTGTCCATTTCTTCCAGGTTGTCCATTTTTTTGGCGTATAGTTGCTTGTAGTAATCTCTCCTGATGCTTTGTATTTCTGCAGTGTCAGTTGTTACTTCTTCTTTTTCATTTCTAATTCTATTGATTTGAGTCTTCTCCCTTTTTTTTCTTGATGGGTCTGGCTAATGGTTTATCAATTTTGTTTATCTTCTCAAAGAACCAGCTTTTAGTTTTATTGATCTTTGCTATTGTTTTCTTTGTTTCTATTTCATTTATTTCTGCTCTGATCTTTATGATTTCTTTCCTTTTGCTAACTTTGGGTTTTGTTTGTTCTTCTTTCTCTAGTTCCTTTAGGTGTAAGGTTAGATTGTTTATTTGGGATGATCTTGAGGTAGGCTTGTATTGCTATAATCTTCCTTCTTAGAACTGCTTTTGCTGCATACCATAGGTTTTGGATCATTGTGTTTTCATTGTCATTTGTCTCTAGGTATTTTCTGATTTTTTCAGTGATCTCTTGGTTATTTAGTAACGTAGTGTTTAGCCTCCTTGTGTTTGTGTTTTTTACATTTTTTCCCTGTAATTCATTTCTAATCTCATAGCGTTGTGGTCAGAAAAGTTGCTTGATATGATTTCCATTTTTCTTAAATTTACTGAGGCTTGATTTGTGACCCAAGATGTGATCTATGCTGGAGAATGTTCCATGCACACTTGAGAAGAAAGTGTAGTCTGCTGTTTTTGGATGGAATGTCCTATAAATATCAATTAAATGTATCTGGTCTATTGTGTCATTTAAAGCTTGTGTTTCCTTATTCATTTTCTGTTTGGATGATCTGTCCATTGTTGTAAGTGAGGTGTTAACGTCACTCACTGTTATTGTGTTACTGTCGATTTCCTCTTTTATAGCTGTTAGCGGTTGCCTTATGTACTGAAGTGTTCCTATGTTGGGTGCATATGTTTTTTTTTTTTTTTTTTTTTGCGGTACGCGGGCCTCTCACTGTTGTGGCCTCTCCCGTTGCGGAGCACAGGCTCCCGACGCGCAGGCTCAGCGGCCATGGCCCACAGGCCCAGCCGCTCCACGGCACGTGGGGTCCTCCCGGACCGGGGCACAAACCCACGTCCCCTGCATCGGCAGGCGGACTCTCAACCACTGCGCCACCAGGGAAGCCCTGGTGCATATGTATTTATAATTGTTATATCTTCTTCTTGGATTGATCCCTTGATCATTACGTAGTGTCCTTCCTTGTCTCTTGTAACGTTCTTTATTTTAAAGTCTATTTTATCTGATATGAGTATTGCTACTCCAGCTTTCTTTTGATTTCCATTTGCATGAAATATCTTTTTCCACCCCCTCACTTTCAGTCTGTATGTGTCCCTAGGTCTGAAGTGCGTTTCTTGTAGACAGAATATATATGTGTCTTGTTTTTGTATCCATTCAGTGAGCCTGTGTCTTTTGGTTGGAGCATTTAATCCATTCATGTTTAAGGTAATTATTGATAAGTATGTTCCTATGACCATTTTGTTAATTGTTTTGGGTTTGTTTTTGTAGGTCCTTTTCTTCTCTTGTGCTTCCCACTTAGAGAAGTTCCTTTAGCATTTGTTGTAGAGCTGGTTTGGTGGTGCTGAACTCTCTTAGCTTTTGCTTCTCTGTCAAGCTTTTGATTTCTCCATCAAATCTGAATCAGATCCTTGCTGGGTACAGTAATCTTGGTTGTAGGTTCTTCCCTTTCATCACTTTAACTATGTCATGCCACTCCCTTCTGGCTTGTAGAGTTTCTGCTGAGAAATCAGCTGTTAACTTTATGGGAGTTCCCTTGTATGTTATTTGTCTTTCTTCCCTTGCTGCTTTCAATAATTTTCTTTGTCTTTACTGTTTGCAAATTTGATTACTATGTGTCTCGGCATATTTCTCCTTGGGTTTACCGTGTATGGGACTCTGTGTGCTTCCTGGACTTGGGTGGCTATTTCCTTTCCCATGTTAGGGAAGTTTTCGACTATAATCTCTTCCAGTATTTTCCGGGTCCTTTCTCTCTCTCTTCTCCTTCTGGGACCCCTATAATGCAAATGTTGTTGTGTTTAATGTGTCACAGAGGTTTCTTAGCTGTCTTCATTTCTTTTCAGTCTTTTTTCTTTATTCTGTTCCGCAGCATTGAATTCCACTAGTCTGTCTCCTAGGTCACTTATCCATTTTTCTGCCTCAGTTATTCTGCTATTGATTCCTTATAGTGTATTTTTCATTTTAGTTATTGTATTGTTCATCTCTGTTTGTTTGTTCTTTAATTCTTCTAGGTCTTTGTTAATCATTTCTTGCATCTTCTCGATCTTTACCTCCATTCTTTTTCTGAGGTCCTGGATCATCTTCACTATGATTATTCTGAATTCTCTTTCCGGAAGTTTGCCTATCACCACTTCATTTAATTGTTTTCCTGGGTTTTTATCTTGTTCCTTCATCTTGTACATAGCCCTCTGCCTTTTCATCTTGTCTGTCTTTCTGTGAATGTGGTTTCGTTCCACAGGCTTCAAGACTGTAGTTCTTCTTGCTTCTGCTGTCTGCCCTCTGCTATCATTTTTTGATAATAGCCATCCAAATGGTGTAAAGTGCTATCTCATTGTGGTTTTGATTTGCACTGCTCTAATCATTAGCAATGTTGAGCCCCTTTTCATGGACTTAATGGTCATTTGTATGTATTCTTTGGAAAATGTCTGTTCAGGTCCTTTGCTCCTTTTTAAATTGGGTTGTTTGTTCTTTTGTTGTTGACTTGTAGGCATTCTTTATTTATTCTGAATATTTATCCCTCATCAGATATATGATTGGATATATTTTCTGTGATTCATTTTCTTGATAGTGTTCTTTGATGCAAAATCTTTACGTTTTGGTGAAGTCCAATTTTTTTTTCTCTTGTGGCCTGTGCTTTTTGGTGTTATATCTAAGAAATCATTGCCAAATTCAGTGTCATGAAGCTATCTATGTCTTTTTCTAAAAGTTTTATAGTTTTAGCTTTATATTTAGGCCTTTGATCTACTTTGAGTTAATTTTTGTATATGGTATACATAAAGGGCTTAATTTCATTATTTTGCATGTCGATATCCAGTTTTCCCAGCATCATTTGTTGAAAATACTGTCCTTTACTCATTCAGTGATATTGGCACCCTCGTTGAAAGTCATTTGACCGTATATGCAAGGATTTATTTCCAGGCTCTCTATTCTATTCCATTAGTCTAAATATCTATCTTTATGCCAGTACCTCATAATTTTTATTACCATAGCTTTGTGATAAGGTTTGAAATCAGGAAGTCTAAATCTTGCAGCTTTGTTCTTTTTAAAGACTGTTTTGGCTATCCAGGGTCTCTTGAGATTTCATATAAATTTGGGGTTGGATTTTTCTTTTCCTTCAATAAACATCAGTGGGATGCTGATAGGGAGTGTGTTGAATCTGTAGATCACTTTGGCTAATAGTGATAACTTAACAATATTAACTCTTCCAATCTATGGACACCAGATGTCTTTCCATTTATTTATGTCTTCATTAGTTTCTTTCAGCAAAGTTTTGTAGTTTCCAGTCCATAGTTATTTCACCTACTCTTTCAAATTTATTCTTAAATACTTTATTCTTTGTGCTGCTATTGTAAATTGAATTATTGTCTTAATTCTCTTTCAGGTAGTTCACTTTCAGTGTATAGAAGCACAGCTGATTTTTGTGTGTTGATTTTGTATCTTACAATTTTGTTGAATTCATTTATTAGGTCTAAATTTTTTTGTCAGATCTTAGGGTTTTCTACATATAAGATTATGTTATCTGCAAACAGAGACAATTTTACTTTGTCCTTTCTTATTTGGAAGCCTGTAGTTAATTTTTCTTGCCTAATGGCCCTGGCTAGTACTTCCTATACCATGTTGAATAGGAGTGGTGAAAGCAGACATTTTCATCTTGTTCATGAACATAGAGGAAAAGTTTTTCAGTCTTTTACCTTTGAGTATGCTGTTACCTATGGGATTTTCATATACAGACTTCATTATATTCGGGTAGTTTCCTTCTATCCCTAGTTTATTGGGCTTTTTTCATGAAAAGGTATTGAATTTTGTCAAATGCTTTTTATGCATCAATGAGATGATTACTTGGTTTTTTTCCCCTCATTCTGTTATTGTGATACATTACACTGATTGATTTTCATATGTTGAACCCCATCTTGCATTCAAGGGATAAATGGTTTGGTTCCGGTTTATAAACCTTTTAATATGTTGCCGAATTTGGTTTGCTAATATTCTGTTGAGGATTTTTCCATGAATAATCATAAGGGATATTGGTCTATAGTTTTATTTTCTGGTAGTTTATTTGTCTGGCTTTGGTATCAGGGTAATGCTGGCCAAATAGAATGAGTTAGGAAGTGTTCCCTCCACTTGAACTTGTTGAGAAGAGTTTGACAAGTACTGGTGTTAATTCTTCCTTAAATGTTTGGTAGAATTCGCCAAGGCAGCCCTCTTGCTCAGGGACCTTCTTTGTTGGGAAATTTTTCACTACTGATTGAATCAAATTTTCTATTTCTTCATAATTCAATCTTGGTTGGTGGTGTCTTTGTAGGAATTTTGTTTATTCCATCTAAGTTATCCAATTTGTCATACAGTTGTTCACAACATTCTCTTATAATCCTTTTTATTTTTTTCTTTTTTAAAATCTTTATTGGAGTATAACTGCTTTACAATGGTGTGTTAGTTTCTGCTTTATAGCAAAGTGAATCAGTTATACATATACATATGTTCCCATATCCTTCCCTCTTGTGTCTCCCTCCCTCCCTCCCACCCTCCCTATCCCACCCCTCTAAGTGGTCACAAAGCACCGAGCTGATTTCCCTGTGCTCTGTGGCTGCTTCCCACTAGCTATCTATTTTACATTTGGTAGTGTATATATGTCCATGCCACTCTCTCACTTTGTCACTTACCCTTCCCCCTCCCCGTATCCGCAAGTCCATGCTCTAGTAGGTCTGTGTCTTTATTCCCGTCTTACCCCTAGGTTGTTCATGACTGTTTTTTTTTCTCTTAGAGTCCATATATATGTGTTAGTATACGGTATTTGTTTTTCTCTTTCTGACTTACTTCACTCTGTATGACAGACTCTAGGTCCATCCACCTCACTACAAATAACTCAATTTCGTTTCTTTTTATGGCTGAGTAATATTCCATTGTATATATGTGCCACATCTTCTTTATCCATTCATCTGTTGATGGACACTTACGTTGCTTCCATGTCCTCGCTATTGTAAATCGAGCTGCAATGAACATTTTGGTACATGACTCTTCTTGAATTATGGTTTTCTCAGGGAATATGCCCAGTAGTGGGATTGCTAGGTTGTACGATAGTTCTATTTGTAGTTTTTTAAGGAACCTCCATACTGTTCTCCATAGTGGCTGTATCAATTTACATTCCCACCAACAGTGCAAGAGGGTTCCCTTTTCTCCACACCCTCTTCAGCATTTATTATTTCTAGATTTTTTGATGATGGCCATTCTGACCGGTGTGAGATGATACCTCATTGTAGTTTTTTTTTTAATTTTATTTACTTATTTATGGCTGTGTTGGGTCTTTGTTTCTGTACGAGGGCTTTCTCTAGTTGTGGCAAGTGGGGGCCACTCCTCAATGTGGTGCGCGGGCCTCTCACTATCACGGACTCTCTTGTTGCAGAGCACAGGCTCCAGATGCGCAGGCTCAGTAATTGTGGCTCACGGGGCCAGCAGCTCCGTGGCATGTGGGATCTTCCCAGACCAGGGCTCGAACCCATGTGTCCTGCATTGGCAGGTGAACTCTCAACCACTGCGCCACCAGGGAAGCCCCCTCATTGTAGTTTTGATTTGCATTTCTCTAATGATTAATTATGTTGAGCATTTTTTCATGTGTTTGTTGGCAATCTGTATATCTTCTTTGGAGAAATGTCGACATAGATCTTCTGCCCATTTTTGGATTGGGTTGTTTGTTTTTTTGTTATTGAGCTGCATGAGTTGCTTGTAAATTTTGGAGATTAATCCTTTGTCAGTTGCCTCATTTGCAAATATTTTCTCCCATTCTGAGGGTTGTCTTTTGCTCTTGTTTATGGTTTCCTTTGCTGTGCCAAAGATTTTAAGTTTCATTAGGTCCCATTTGTTTATTTTTGTTTTTATTTCCATTTCTCTAGGAGGTGGTTCAAAAAGGATCTTGCTGTGATTTATGTCATAGAGTGTTCTGCCTATGTTTTCCTCTTAGAGTTTGATAGTGTCTGGCCTTATATTTAGGTCTTTAATCCATTTTGAGTTTATTTTTGTGTACGGTGTTAGGGAGTGTTCTAATTTCATTCTTTTACATATGCCTGTCCACTTTTCCCAGCACCACTTATTGAAGAGGCTGTCTTTTCTCCGCTATATATTCTTGCCTCCTTTATCAAAGATAAGGTGACCGTATGTGCATGGGTTTATCTCTGGGCTTTCTATCCTGTTCCATTGATCTAGAGTTCTGTTTATGTGCCAGTACCATACTGTCTTGATTACTGTAGCTTTGTAGTATAGCCTGAACTCAGGGAGCCTGATTCCTCCAGTTCCATTTTTCGTTCTCAAGATGGCTTTGGCTATTCAGGGTCTTTTGTGTTTCCATACAAATTGTGAAATTTTTTGTTCTAGTTCTGTGAAAAATGCCATTGGTAGTTTGACAGGGATTGCACTGAATCTGTAGATTGCTTTGGGTAGTAGAGTCATTTTCACAATGTTGATTCTTCCAATCCAAGAACATGGTATATCGCTCCATCTATTTGTATCATCTTTAATTGCTTTCATCAGTGTCTTATAATTTTCTGCATACGGGTCTTTTGTTTCCTTAGGTAGGTCTATTCCTAGTTATTTTACTTTTTGTTGCAGTGATAAATGGCAGTGTTTTCTTAATTACACTTTCAGATTTTTCATCATTAGTGTATAAGAATGCAAGAGATTTCTGTGCATTAATTTTGTATCCTGGTGTTTTACCAAATTCATTGATTAGCTCTAGTAGTTTTCTGGTAGCATCTTTAGGATTCTCTAGGTATAGTATCATGTCATCTGCAAAGAGTGACAGCTTTACTTCTTCTTTTCCAATTTGGATTCCCTTTATTTCTTTTTCTTCTTTGATTGCTGTGGCTAAAACTTCCAAAACTATGTTGAATAATAGTAGTGAGAGTGAGCAATGTTGTCTTGTTCCTGATCTTAGTGGAAATGGTTTCAGTTTTTCACCATTGAGGACGATGTTAGCTGTGGTTTTGTCCTATATGGCCTTTATTATGTTGAGGAAAGTTCCCTCTATGCCTACTTTCTGCAGGGTTTTTATCATAAGTGGGTGTTGAATTTTGTCAAAAGTGTTCTTTGCCTTTATTGAGATGATCATCTGGTTTTTCTCCTTCAATTTGTTAATATGGTGTATTACGTTGATTGATTTGCATATATTGAAGAATCCTTGCATTCCTGGAATAAACCGCACTAGATCATGGTGTGTGGTCCTTTTAATGTGCTGTTGGATTCTGTTTGCTAGTATTTTGGTGAGGATTTTTGCATCTATGTTCATCAGTGATGTTGGCCTGTAGTTTTCTTTCTTTGTGACATCTTTGTCTGGTTTTGGTATCAGGGTGATGGTGGCCTCATAGAATGAGTTTGGGAGTGCTCCTCCCTCTGCTATACTTTGGAAGAGTTTGAGAAGGATAGGTGTTAGCTCTTCTCTAAATGCTTGATAGAATTCGCCTGTGAAGCCATCTGGTCCTGGGCTTTTGTTTGTTGGAAGATTTTTAATCACAGATTCAATTTCAGTGCTTGTGACTGGTCTGTTCATATTTTCTATTTCTTCCTGGTTCAGTCTTGGCAAGTTGTGCATTTCTAAGAATTTGTCCATTTCTTCCAGGTTGCCCATTTTATTGGCATAGAGTTGCTTGTAGTAATCTCTCCTGATGCTTTGTATTTCTGCAGTGTCAGTTGTTACTTCTCCTTTTTCATTTCTAATTCTATTGATTTGAGTCTTCTCCCTTTTTTTTCTTGATGAGTCTGGCTAATGGTTTATCAATTTTGTTTATCTTCTCAAAGAACCAGCTTTTAGTTTTATTGATCTTTGCTATCATTTCCTTCATTTCTTTCTCTTTTATTTCTGATCTGATCTTTATGATTTCTTTCCTTGTGCTAACTTAGGGTTTTTTTGTTCTTCTTTCTCTCATTGCTTTAGGTACAAGGTTAGGTTGCTTATTTGAGATGTTTCCTGTTTCTTAAGGTTGGCATGTATTGCTATAAACTTCCCTCTTAGAACTGCTTTTGCTGCATCCCATAGGTTTTGGGTCATCGTGTCTCCAGTGTTATTTGTTTCTAGGTATTTTTTGATTTCCTCTTTGATTACTTCTATAATCACTTCGTTATTAAATAGTGTATTGTTTAGCCTCCATGTGTTTTTAGTTTTTATGGATCATTTCCTGTAATTGATATCTAGTCTCAGAGAATTGTGTTTTGAAAAGATCCTTGATACGATTTCAGTTTTCTTAAATTTACCAAGGCTTGATTTGGCACCCAGGATATGATCTATCCTGGAGAATGTTCCATGAGCACTTGAGAAAAATGTGTATTCTGTTCATTTTGGATGGAATGTCCTATAAATACCAATTAAGTCCATCTTGTTTAATGTATCATTTAAAGCTTGTGTTTCCTTATTTATTTTCATTTTGGATGATCTGTCCATTGGTGAAAGTGGGGTCTTAAAGGCCTCTACTATGATTGTGTTACTGTTGATATCCCCTTTTATGGTTGTTAGTATTTGCCTTATGTATTGAGGTGCTCCTATGTTGTGTGTATGAATATTTACAATTATTATATCTTCTTCTTGCATTGATCCCTTGATCATTATGTAGTGTCATTCTTTGTCTCTTCTAATACTCTTTATTTTAAAGTCTATTTTGTCTGGTATGAGGATTGCTACGCCAGCTTTCTTTTGATTTCCATGTGCATGGAATATCTTTTTCCATCCCCTCACTTTCAGTCTGTATGTGTCCCTAGGTCTGAAGTGGGTCTCTTGTAGACAGTATATATGTGGGTTTTTGTTTTTGTATCCATTCACCCAGTCTGTATCTTTTGGTGGGAACATTTAATCCATTTACATTTTAGGTAATTATTGAGATGTATGATCCTATTCCCATTTCCTTAATTGTTTTGGGTTTGTTATTGTAGGTCTTTTCCTTCTTTTGTGTTTCTTGCCTAGAGAAGTTCATTTAGCATTTGTTGTAAAGCTGGTTTGGTGGTGCTGAAGTCTCTGAGCTTTTGCTTGTCTGTAAAAGTTTTAATTTCTCCATTGAATCTGAATGATTTCCTTGCTGGGTAGAGTAATCTTGGTTGTAGGTTTTTCTCCTTCTTCACTTTAAATATGTCCTGCCACTCCCTTCTGGCTCGCAGAGTTTCTGCTGAAAGATCAGCTGTGAACCTTACGGGGATTCTCTTGTCTGTTATTTGTTGTTTCTCCCTTGCTGCTTTTTTTGTGTGTGTGTGGTATGCGGGCCTCTCACTGTTGTGGCCTCTCCCGTTGCAGAGCACAGGCTCCAGACGCGCAGGCTCAGTGGCCATGGCTCACGGCCCCAGCCACTCCGCAGCATGTGGGAATCTTCCCGCACTGGGGCACGAAAGTGTGTCCCATGCATCGGCAGGTGGACTCTCAACCACTGCGCCTCCAGGGAAGCCTCGCCTTGCTGCTTTAATGTTTTTTTTTTTGTATTTAATTTTTGATACTTTGATTAATATGTGTCTTAGTGTGTCTCTCCTTAGATTTATCCTGTATGGCACTCTCTGTGCTTCCTGGACTTCATTAACTATTTCCTTTCCCATATTAGGGAAGTTTTCAACTAAAATCTCTTCCATTATTTTCTCAGTCCCTTTCTTTTTCTCTTCTTCTTCTGGTACCTCTATAATTTGAATGTTGGTGTGTTTAACATTGTCCCAGAGGTCTCTGAGACTGTCTTCAGTTCTTTTCATTATTTTTTCTTTATTCTGCTCTGCAGTAGTTATTTCCACTATTCTATCTTCCAGATCACTTATCTGTTCCTCTGCCTCACTCATTCTGTTATTGATCCCTTCTAGAGTATTTTAAATTTCATTTATTGTGTTGTTTATTGTTGTTTGTTTCCTCTTTAGTTCTTCAATCCTTGTTAAATGTTTCTTGCATATTCTCTATTCTATTTCTAAGATTTTGGATCATCTTCACTATCATTATTCTGAATTCTTTTTCAGGTAGACTGCCTATTTCCTCTTCATTTGTTAGGTCTGGTGGGTTTTTACCTTGCTTTTTCATCTGCTGTGTGTTTTTCTGTCTTCTCATTTCGCTTATCTTACTGTGTTTGGGGTCTCCTTTTTGCAGGGTGCAGGTTCGTAGTTCCCGTTGTTTTTGGTGTCTGTCCCCAGTGGCTAAAGTTGGTTCAGTGGGTTGTGTAGGATTCCTGGTGGAGGGGACTAGTGCCTGTGTTCTGGTGGATGAAGCTGGATCTTGTCTTTCTGGTGGGCAGGTCCATGTCTGGTGGTGTGTTTTAGGGTGTCTCTGGCCTTATTATGACTTTAGGCAGCCTCTCTGCTAAAGAGTGGGGTTGTGTTCCTGTCTTGCTAGTTGTTTTGCATAGGGTGTCCAGCACTGTAGCTTGCTGGTCGTTGAGTGAAGCTGGGTGCTGGTGTTGAGATGGAGATTTCTGGGATTTTTTCGCCATTTGATATTACATGGAGCTGGGAGGTCTCTTGTGGACCAGTGTCCTGATATTGGCTCTCCCACCTCAGAGGCACAGCACTGACTCCTGGCTGCAGCACCAAGAGCCTTTCATCCACACGGCTCAGAATAAAATGGAGAAAAAGTAGAAAGAAAGAGGATAAAATGTAATAAAATAAAGTAAGGTAAAATAAAATAAAGTTATTAAAATAAAAAATAATTATTAAGAAAAAAATTGTTTTAAAAAGTAAAAAAAAAAAAAAAAACCGGACAGAACCCTAGGAGAAATGGTGAAAGCAAAGCTATACAGACAAAATCTCACACAGAAGCATACACATACACACTCACAGAAAGAGGAAAAGGGGAAAAAATAGTATATCTTGCTCTCAAAGTCCACCTCCTCAATTTGGGAAGATTCATTGTCTATTCAGGTATTCCACAGATGCAGGGTACATCAAGTTGATTGTGGAGATTTAATCCGCTGCTCCTGAGGCTGCCAGGAGGAATTTCCCTTTCTCTTCTTTGTTTGCACAGCTCCTGGGGTTCAGCTTTGGATTTGGATCTGCCTCTGCGTGTAGGTCGCCTGAGGGCGTCTGTTCTTCGCTCAGACAGGATGGGGTTAAAGGAGCAGCTGATTCGGGGACTCTGGCTCACTCAGGCCAGGGGGAGGGTGGGGTACGGATTTGGGGCAAGCGTGCAGCAGCAGAGGCTGGCATGATGTTGCACCAGCCTGAGGCGCTCCGTGCGTTGTCCCGGGGAAGTTGTCCCTAGATCACGGGACCCTGGCAGTGGTGGGCTGCACAGGCTCCCAGTACGGGAGGTGTGGATAGTGACCTGTGCTCGCACTCAGGCTTCTTGGCAGCAGCAGCAGCAGCCTTAGCATCTCATGCCCGTCTCTGGGGTCCGCGCTGTTAGCCACGGCTCGCGTCTGTCTCTGGGGCTCCTTTAAGCAGTGCTCTTAATCCTGTCTCCTCGCACACCAGGAAACAGAGGGCAGAAAAAGTCTCTTGCATCTTCGGCAGGTCCAGAGTTTTTCCTGGACTCCCTCCCGGCTAGCTGTGGCACACTAACCCCTTCAGGCTGTGCTCTCTCCGCCAACCCCAGTCCTCTCTCTGCGATCCGACTGAAGCCGGAGCCTCAGTTCCCAGCCCCCACCCGCCCCGGCAGGTGAGCACACAAGCCTCTCGGGCCTGTGAGTGTTGGTCGGCACCGATCCTCTGTGCGGGAATCTCTCCGCTTTGCCCTCCGCACCCCTGTTGCTGCGCTCTCCTCTGTGGCTCCAAAGCTCCCCCACTCCGCCACCCTCAGTCTCCGCCCTCGAAGGGGCTTCCTAGTGTGTGGAAGCCTTTCCTCCTTCACAGCTCCCTCCCACTGGTGCAGGTCCCATCCCTATTCTTTTGTCTGTGTTTTTTCTTTTTTCTTTTGCCCTACCCAGGTACGTGGGGAGTTTCTTGCGTTTTGGGAGGTCTGAGGTCCTCTGCCAGCATTCAGTGGGTGTTCTGTAGGAGCAGTTCCACGTGTACATTATTTCTGATGTATCTGTGGGGAGGAAGATGATCTCCGCTTCTTACTCTTACACCATTTTTCTCAACTCCCCTCCTTTTCATTTCTATAAAATGAGTAGTAATGTCCACACTTCTATTTCTAATTTTAGTAATTGAGTCTCCTTTTTTTTCTTAGTCTAGCTAAGCTTTGCTAGTCAATTTTGTTAATCTTTTTGAAAACCAACCTTGGTTTTGCTTATTTTTTCTATTTTTCTATTTTCTATTCTATGTATCTCTGCTCTAATCTTTATTTCCTTCCTTCTGCTACCTTTGTTTATTTTGTTCTTCGTTTTCTAGTTATTTAAGATGTAAAGTTAGATTTTTGATTTGAGATTTTTTAAATGTAAGCATTTATAGTTATAAATTTCCCTCTTACCACTGCTGTTGTTGCACCCTGTAAGTTTTGGTATGTTGTGTTTTCATTTGCATTTTTTTCAAGATACTTTATAATTTCCCTTGTGATTTCTTCTTTGACCCATTGGTCATTTAGGAGTGTGCTGTTTAATTTCCACCCATTTGTAAAATTTCTGGTTTTTCTTTTATTATTGACTTCTAGTTTCATTCTACTGTGATCAGGAAAGATACTGTATGATTTTAATATTTATACATTGTAAAATATTAAAACAATAAGACAAGTTTTGTGGCCTAACACATGGTCTATCCTGGAGAATGTTCAGGTCCACATGTAAGAAAAGTGTATTTTGCTGTTGTTGGACAGAGTGCTCTGTATATGTCTCTTAGGTCCTATTGGTTTATACTGTTAAGTCCTTTCTCTCCTTATTGATTTTCTGTATAATTCTATCAATTATTGAAAGTAAGCTGTTGAAGTCTCTACTTATTATTGTAGGGCTATCTATTTCTCTTTTCAAGTCCATCAACATTTTTGTCACATATTTTGTAGGTGTAATTTTTGTTGCATATATGTCTTTAATTGTTACATCTATTTTGTGAATTGACCCTTTTATCATTATATAATGCCATTCTTTGTCTCTTGTAAGAGTTTTTGACTTAAAGTCAATTTTGTCTGATACCTGTATAGCCACCCTTTCTCTTTCAAATACTGTTTTCATGAAATACCTTTCCCATCCTTTGAATTTCAACTTATATTTGCCCTTATATCTAAAGTGAGTCTCTTGTAGACAACATATAGATGGATTATGTTTTGTATTTGCTTTTTAAATCCATTCTGCTAATCTATGCCTTTTGGCTGAGAAATTTAATCCATTTAAACTTAGTTAATTATTGATAGAGAAAGTCTTACCTTTGACATTTTGTTGTTTTCTGCATGTATTACAGCTTTTTTCTTTATGTCCCTTTTTCCTTCTGCTATTGCCTTCTTTGGGTTTAGTTACTTGTTTTGTCATTTCCTCTTTTGAATATTCTATAAATATTTTATTTTTGGTTACCATGGGGATTACATATAACATTCTAAAATTATAAAAATTATTTTAAATTGGTAACAACTGAAATTCACTTGCATATAAAACTCTACCCTCTTATAGCTTCTTACCTCTCCTTTATCTATTCTTGTCCCAAATTACATCCTTTTATATTGTGTACCCATTAACATAGATTTATAATGATTTTTGTACATTTTTCTTTTAAATACTGTTGAAAATAAAAATGTTAAAAGCCAAAGTTACAACAATACTTTTAAAAAATATTTGACCATGTGTTTAGCTTTACCAGAGAATTTATACCTTCATATGGTTTTGAGTTACCGTCTAGCTTCCTTTCATTTTAACCTGAAGGACTCCATTTAACATTTCTTATAGGACAGGTCTAGTGGTAATGAATTCCTTCAGCTTTTTTTTTTTTTTTTTTTTTGCGGGCCTCTCACTGTTGTGGCCTCTCCTGTTGCAGAGCACAGGCTCCGGACGCGCAGGCTCAGCGGCCATGGCTCATGGGCCTAAATGCTCCGTGGCACATGGGATCCTCCCGGACCGGGGCATGAACCCATGTCCCCTGCCTCGGCAGGCGGACTCTCAACCACTGCGCCACCAGGGAATCCCTCCTTCAGCTTTTGTTTATCTGACAGTGTCTTAATTTTTTTGAAAGATATTTTTACTAGTTATAGAATTCTTTGTTGCTATGTTTCTTTCTTTTTTCTTTGTTACTTTAAATAATTTCATTCCACTGTCTCTGGCCTCCAAGGTTTCTTGCTGGTAAATTGGCTGGTAATTTTACTGAGGATCCCTTGTATGTGATGAATCACTTTTCTGTTATTGCTTTCAAGATTCTCTCTCTTTCAGTAGCTTGATTATGATGTGTCTTGGTGTGTGTCTCTTTGGATTTACCCCACTTCCAGTCTATTGAGCTGCTTGGATGTGAAAATTCATGTCTTTCCTCAAATTTGGCACATTTTCAGCCATTATTTTTTCAAATAATCTCTCTACCCCTTCCTCTCTTATCCTTTTGGGATTTTTATAATGTATATACTGGTCTACTTCATGGCATTTCATAAGTCCCTTAAGCTCTGTTCACTTTTCTTCTTTTTTTTTTTTTCTGCTTCTCAGACTTGATGTCATATGTCCTAATTTGATTTTTTTCACCAATTTTTTTTCTTATGCCTGCTCAAATCTGCTGTCAAACAGGTACATTGAAATTTTCTATTCAGTTCTACTTTTCAGCTCAAGAATTTCTATTTGTTTTTATATATATATACAATTTCTATCTTTGTTCATATTCTCTTTTTGTTCATGTATCATTTTCCTTGTTTCCATTAGTCTTTTGTTCATGTTTTCTTTTAGCATTTTGAGCATATTTATGACAGTTGTTTTAAATTCCATTGCCTTTGCTTCTTCAGGGATTATTTCTGCCACTTTATTTTCTTCCTTTGAATGGGCCATGTTTTCCTGATAGTTTATGTACCTTGTGAAAAATAGGGCATTTGGAAAAAACATCCACCTTTCTCAGACTTTGCATACCAGTTCTGTACCAGGGAAGTCCTTCACTAATTAATTGGTCATATCTGAGGCTTGGCATCAGTCCAAGGTGAAGATGTAAGGTTTTCTCATGTGTCTTAGCTGAGCATGCATTTTGCCTGGGCCCGTGGGCAGCATTTTTTGATTCTCCTATGTACACAGTTGCTTTTAAATGTCTTAATTTCCGAAAGAGTTTACTTCACTTTACCCATACTCTTCTGTCTCAGGTATCTGCAGGTCTCTAGTACCTTGCAGCTTTCATGAGCAGTGCTAGCTGTTTCTCCCTGCCTGAGCTTTGAGTTAGGCATCACAAAGTCCTGTCCTTCAGGAAGCCCCAAGATAGGTTAGAATATTGCAGAAAATGTCTTTTTTGTTCCCTCTGGTTCATGGGATAGAATTAGGAACTCTGCTGCCACCTCCTCCAGATCAAGACCGTTATGCACTGGGGAAGCAGTGGTTCAGGGCAAGTAAAACACCATGGAGGGCTTCCCTGGTGGCGCAGTGGTTGAGAGTCCGCCTGCCGATGCAGGGGACACGGGTTCGTGTCCCGGTCCCGGAAGATCCCACATGCCACGGAGCGGCTGGGCCCGTGAGCCATGGCCGCTGAGCCTGCACATTGGGAGCCTGTGCTCCGCAACGGGAGAGGCCACAACAGTGAGAGGCCCACGTACCACAAAAAAAAAAAAAAAAAAAAAAAAAAAAAAACCACCATGGAATTTACTACCATTTTGAATGTGACTTTTTATTGCTTGGGTGTTCACTTGGTTGTTGTAGACTTTAACCACTTAATAGTGTTCCTATAAGGTTATCTTAGCCAGTTTTGGGTTATTTTTCATGTCTCTCTGGGGGAATGATGGTTTAGAGCTTCCTAGTCTGCCATTTTGCTTTATCTCTGGCTTTTGAAAGCTTCATATTTGATGAGAGAATTGGATATGGCAGTTACCAAGCACTGGTTTGGAGTTACAGGGTTCTAGAGAAAAGGGGAGGAGTGCTTGGTAATTCTCAGAGTAATTGAAAAGGGTTCCTAGAGGAATAATAATTGAGCTGGTACTCCTGGCTGTTTTGATAAAGGAACTATCAGGAACACAGGCAGAAGCTTGAGAAGGGTGGAGGTGCTTGGGAAAAAGATTAGAATTTGAGATGTGAGGAATGCAAGGAGACAAAGAGGTGGAAAGGGATCAATTACAAAGGAGTGTATTTGCCAAGCCAAGTAATTTAGATTTCGTTGTGACAGTGATGAGAAACCTTGAAAATTTAGTAGGGCAGTGACATGATCACATTTGCCTTTGAGAATAAATTACTTTGGCAGAAGCAGCATGTAAGATGTATTGGAGCTGGGCAAGAATAAAGCAGGGTCACTGGTTAAAAAAATTCCTAAGACAATTGAGAGAGAGAATGGTGGTCAGAACCGTGACAGCAGTGGTGAGATAGAGAGGAAGGGATATTTAGAAAGAAGAATTGACAGAATTTGGTGACTTATTACAGTTTGGGAGTTGGGGAGAGAGGGGTATATGGTGGTGCTATTCCTGAAGTCAAGGAGTGTGTGAGGAGAAGTCTTGAAGAGGAAGCTTATGAATTATTTTGAAATCATACAAGACATGGTGTATTGCTTTCATGATAAAAAGCAAAAGTGAAACATAGAGATGAGGCTGATCAGACCAAGTCCCAGTCCTTTCCTCAGAGGTCACCACTGCTACCAGCGTGGTGTGTGTCCTTTCAGACCTTGTTTTTTGTATTTCCATATTTACTCAGAGAAAGTGGATTGTATAACCTTTTATATATCTAACTTACATATTTCATACTCTTTATCACTTGGTTTTTTTCTTCATACAACTGACGTTTTAGAAGTTTTGATAAGTCAGTGCATATGAAATTACTTCATTATTTTTGACTGCTGCATAGTATTCCAGAGTGTTGAGTTGCCCATTGTGCCCACTGATGGATACTTAGTTTTGTACCAAATTTCCTGTTCTAACAAATGATGCTACAATGGATATACATACATTTTACATATATCTTTGTAAATTAGTGTGATTTTTTTTCCTCTAGGAGTAATTACTGAGAAGTGGAATTATTCAGTCCTAGGGTATTTACTTTTACTTATATAGCTATTACCAAACTGCCCTCCAATGGCTGATTGGACTGTACAGTGTGTAAGAGTGTTCCTTATACTACACTCTCAACAACACTTGACATGATCATGATTTTTTTCTGAGTGAAACTGAGGGATCATTGCTTAATTTGTGTTTCTCTGATCATGAGTGAGGTTAGGCATGGTTTCTTTGCCATCTGTGTGTCTTCCATGGCTCACTTGTTTTTATCTTTTCCCATTAGTCTGTTGAATTCTATTTTTCTTATGGATTTGTAGGAGTTAAAAAAATTTATATCTAATCCTTCATCTGTTTTATGTCCTCATTTTCTTCTTTAGTCTCCCATTTATCTTTTAAATTTGTTCATGACATGCTATTAATTTTGATGGAGGAAAATTTATTAATCTATTCCTTTATGGCTCACATTTGCTAGGAATTGTTTTTAAAGAAGCCTTGCTGACTCCTATTTTCATAGGCATATTCACTCTGTATTTCATTCTATCATTTTGATGTTTTAAGTTTTAAAATTGAGGTGTTAATGGGAAATTTGAGTAGAATTATCTAAATGTCAGGTGACTTTTTCAGAATGGAATCAAAACCTGCACTTGAAACATAGACTGGGGCTTCTCTAAGTGGAGGAGTTGGTTGAAACCACTGATGTAGATAAGATTGTCTAGAGAGAGCATGTAAAATTAAAGAGGAATGGGCCAGGGACACAGATCTGAGCAGATCTGAGGAACACCTGTATGAACAGAACTGGGTGAACAAAAAGAAATACAGGAGACCTAAAAGGAATAGCCAGAGAGGTAGGATGAAAATCAGGGAATAATGGATATGAGAAATTAAGAAAGGTGAGCTTTAAACAAGGCTGCAGTAGCCATTGGTGTCAACTATTATATCCATCAACCCATACTATAACAGTTAGTTATTTGTCTTTTTCAAGGAGATAACTTTACAGAGCAGGACCCCCTAGGTCTTACTCACTTTTCTTGATATATTCCTAGCACTGAATGTGGTGCCTGCCCATAGTGGCATTCATCCATCCATCATATATTAATCTATATATCTACAAATCTTCTAATTAACCTTGAAGTCTCGTTGAATGAATAAATTTTGAAATCTTCCTCTTTCCTTGAATCAGTTTGTCAAAGCAAATCTGAAAACTGACCCAGAATTTTGAGAGGGACTGGGACCTTTTTATCATGCTATATAACTAATATTCCTTTGGTCCTGGCCTTTAACGGACAGAGGTGGCTTCCATGAAGACACAACTTGAGGAGACATGTGGGGTTTGACTGTAAATCTGACGATTTAAGAGGAATTTTAGGAGTGTCCACAAATGCCAGCTGCTCTTTAAGGTACCTTGTACCTACCCTGGAGGCTTCATATTGGCCACTGTTCTTCTGACCTTAGTTATTTTGTGGATTTATGAAGCACCTTTCCTTGAACTGTCAATCTGTAAATTGTCTGTAAGATGCAGTCCATTGGGTAAAGAATTAGAATTACTCGTAAGATAGTTTCTACCTCGGTTGGTGGTGAAATTACTCACTCAGGGTATAATTAAGTCATAGATACTCTGGCTTTAATGTGGATAAAGATGGAAAGGAAATAATTCCTGTTCCAATTTGGGTGTTTTCTGATGTTTGACAAGCATCTGGTGTGTTCAGCCATAAACTGAGGACATCTCAGAGTCCCTGTAAAGGAGTTTTTTTTGTTTTTTGTTTTCCCAAGAGAATTGGAGAATAACTGACTGGGGAGGGAAGGAAGAAGAAGAATTGAAAAAGCTGAAGGTTGCAGACAGGATGACAACAGTGAAATCTGATGGATAAGGACTAAGAAAGTTGTGGCTTGAGAGAAGAGAAAGCAGCAGAAAGAGGGGTCAGGTGAGAAGGTTCTAGGCTAAGGGGGCACAGAGCATGGATGTGCCAGGGTGTGCTGAGAGGGGTCAGGACAGGCTGGAGCACCAGCAGGTTGGCCTCACAGAGGGCCCTGCATTGGTGATCCCCTTGACCTGCCCATACTGTTCTCCAGAGGTCACGTGTGGACATGGCCTGGCGAGTGCACGTGCAAGGTAACAAAACACAAACACTCAGATGTTGCAGACAAATTAAAATTTATTGAGACAGACAGAAATGCACCTACTCAGGACTACAGTTAAGCATTTACTATTAACCAAAGAGTCGTGTTCACATTCCAGATAAGTCTATGTGGGAAAGCATTCAGAATTTACTAGGTTTTTCTACTTTGCTATTTCATCTACAATAGGGACAACAAACTGACACTCAGGATTTGGAGGGCTCTCATTACAATGCTACACATTGAGCAGAGACAAACATCAGTGACTTTGAGAAAAAGGTATAAAAAGACCAAAACCACCCACTGTAGAAAGGGCTCTTGGATGTTACTGTACAGTGTGGTCAAGGTAAAAACTAAACAAAACTGTAGATGGCATCCCATGAAGAGGAGAGGGGCAGACCTGGACAGACACGCTGTCATTCACTGCTGGGCATGGGAAAATGGGAATAAAGGAGGAGGACCTGATATAATACCTCGAATTCAGTATGAAGGTATTCCCATGCCTAGAATGTTCACGGAAACAAAAAGACAGTAATATGGTAGACAACTAACCACTGTGGAAGAAAATTCTGGGGCTTACCTTAGATGCCAAGGAAATGGTATCAAATAAAAGAACCATTTATGGAATAAGAATAAAACTATTTACTATGGAGGTTCCAAAAATGAGCCAGTGAAGTTTCAACTCCATATCTGTCTCCAACAAGGGAATGATTATCACAGTACTATTTTTTTAATCAAGATTTTTATGTATACTCCATCACTAGCTAAAGGGCTCCTGCCAAAAAAGAGGAAAGCAAAAATTCTTCTTCTAAGGATGAGGTAACTAAAATATCACATCTTTACTACTTATGCAAAGTACCTTTAAAAAAAATCTAATGCTGTCTTGCCAAAGTGAGGCATGAAAAGTGGCGTTAATGTTGCTCCATTGATTTGGGGTTCCAGTCTTCGGAGGGCTTTTTATTTAATATTTTAATGAATCAAAATATCTTCTTGGAATGTCTCTGAAAATGAGCATCTCATTACCTTCCTGGGAATTGACTAGTGAGCACTCTTCTCCATCATTAAGTTAATGCTAAGGATCTTTAAGTGTCATCTTAATTTGACACTTGTCATAAGATAATTAGGCAAATTAAAATCAATGTGGTTCACTCTGTTCCTAGAACTTTCTCTAAGTGAAATCAATTTGTCGATTTTAATTTGTTCTCTTAGGCATTTTTCCAAGCTCACAGGAGATAGTAACCATGGTTTTCTTTGATGGTCTAAACTGAGATTTTTTTAGTATGTCTCGATTCTTTTATACATTCGATTGTAATTTAGCTGCAATTAAGCACCTGTTTTCTAAATTATCATCTCAGAGTTTTGTTCAAGTGAGATAAAAACAAAAACAAAAACTGAAACAGAGGTGAAGGAGTTGAGATCCCAATGCAGAGCTTTCCTATGGTCACCCGATACCTAGGGTCCTGGCTGTACTCATTCTATCAGGCCAAATGAGTTTGCCGTATCAAGTAAGTTCATGTCCCATCTGAGCCAAGTCCAGGGATAATGCCACTGGGTCTGGCCAATGCAGGGATTGGAAAATACTAGTTTGAGGTGGGCTGGTAAAGTATAAACAAATGGTCAGTTTGGAGCAAGGGCTGGTCAGCTGCTGCTGTAATCATGGTTTGGCTGAGTATATTTTTCGCCTGAGTTTATGTGGTCTCCTTGTGGACTAGCTGGAGTTCAGGAAGGGAAGAAAAATGTGGGCAAGAGAGCCTTGCTGGCTGGCTGTTGAGGGCATCCATGTGGGTGGAAACCAGGTGGGGCAGGAGCTTAAGGCCCTGTACTGAGCTAAATGGGGCCACTTTGAAGACTACTCTTTGGTACTTGTATGGGGGCCAGCTTGATAGGGGAAGAAATCCTAAAGACTATAGAGATGATGACCCTACCAAATTTGGAGATAGACTCTAATCATGAGTTAACTTAGGGAAAAGAAACGCAATGGTAAAGGGCTTTCTCCATTAGTACCTTGACACTTGTGTCGGGGAGGGGATGAGGGCAGGACTAGCTCTTAAAAATCTAGCCCTAGCTTCCCATGTGCTGTCATGGAGTTCTTTCTAGGCCTCCATCTGAGATTCTTTACAAATGATGAGCGATCAAAAATCTGTAGAGCTTTTATAGTCTCATCACGATATGTGGATAGAGAGCGGCAAAACTGAAACATTAAGAATCCTGAATTTTCTTCTGCTAAGGAACAGCGAGGGACTGTCTTCTCAGAGAGCAGAGGGTATGTGTACATGCCTTAGAAAAAGCCCTTGAGTAGGTAGGAAGGGAGGGGTCTGCTGCAGACAGGACTGCTGCAAGCCCCAGGGGGGCTTGAGCTGAAATGAGAGAGATGGCTGGTGAAGCTGCCCACGTGGGAGTCACATGGCTTCTGTGAGGAAAGCAATTTAGGCAGACAGAGGCTTATCCAAATCAAAGAGGCTTCCAATAACTCTGCTGCCGCAGACAGAAGCAGCCTCCTCAGTCTGCAGGCTACAAGTGCCAACTGTTAGTGCAAAAAAGGGCTTTGATACACATTTCCTATTCCAGAAATGATGATCCAGGTCTGGACAAGCTGACAAATGTGTAATTGTTTTTCAAATGAGTTTTTAATAGATACCCAAACCCTTTTTTTCTGAGAGGTGTGTATAGTCTCTTCTGTACGTACTTACATGTTTATGTACGTACAGAGAGAAGCGTCCAGACACCTTTTCTAATAAAGGAGATCAGTTCCCCAAAGGGACTCTTGACTGAATTAAGGCTGTTGTTTGTAAGAAGCCAGATCGAGTAATGTGAAAAACTAACTTGTAATAATAGACACCAGGGGTGTTGGGGGGCAGTGGGAACAAGGTACAGTGCAGTGTGTTTTCCACAACATCGACAGGACACAAGAAAATCACTTAGACACGGTAAAGCCGGGAACCATGCTGTACTAACCACCAGTGTCGGTGATTGCAAAGGGTCTTTGACGTTTGAGGGTAGGGGCTCCCTGCACTGTCAGAATCCCACATAAATCACATGCTTGTTGCAAAAAACTCACGGGAGGGAAGGAGGCTCTAATTCAGCCAGCCTTCCCCTGTCTAAGATATAAAACACAACACCCTTTTTCCCACACGCCGTATGCAAAATCGGAATGCTCTGGGAACAAGGAGTTGTCTTCCGAACCTTAGGTTGGGTAGAGAGGGCAACAATGGAGAAGAGGCCATGTGCCGTGGCGTCTTAGATACAAATGCAGGAACAGGAAGTGACTTGCAGTGTTGTGCGAACCTCGTGTCCTCCTCCTTGTGGGGACTACCATATGTATCCGACCTCGTCCTCTTTCTCGTCGTCCTCGTCCTCATCATCCTCCGTCACTGCCCGGGCGTGCACCCGCACCTTCCCCCCTTTGTCCTTTGGTCCCAGCTCCCATTCATCCTCTAGGTCATCCAGCAGGACCACAGAGCCGCCACTGCCAAAATCCCCTGAAGTTTCCTGCTCCTCTTCTGAAACATTAAGAAGGAAGAAAAGATCTGAGGTTAGTTTCTGCTTATGCCTCACGACTTCCTTAACTGTAGGGCAAAATCATGCAATTTACCTTCTGAACATGAGAGCATCCCTGTCTACCTGGCATGGACCACAAGCTTTATTCTAATATGAGCCCCAGAATTCTTGAGACTTTTCTACCTTTTGGGGAGGTTTATCTGAGTCACTCTTTGCCTGCAACCGTTTCTGTCAAAAACTGTTGTCCAGTTCATTGGCAATAGTCAGCTCCTGGCACTCGGAAAACTAGCTATGCATTATCTCATGTGATTTCAGGGTTACTTTATCTCCATTGTAAGCTCACTCACTGTAGACCATAACGACCTCTACAAGTTCTTCTGCCCAGATCCTCATACAGTGAGTACCTATAAGTCACCAGAGGTCATTGGGGGCTGATGCAGCAGGCCTTACTCACCACAGCTCACAGCACCCTGTTTCCTGGAGCCAGCTAGCTCGTTCCCGTATTTATCCACACACCAGCACTGCCCTGTGCTGCCGTGGCACTGTGTGGCTTTGTAATAGCCCTCCTCATTACACCGAGGTATGAACGCTCCTGGGAGAACGAAAGGTCCAACTTGAATCAGAGAAGTGCACAGATACTCAGAGTTAATGCCCTCAAAAATAGACAAGAGGGCTCACACATCAGACAGGGTATTTACTGCAAAGCCAGCAAGAAAGAATGGCATGCTTGGTTATTACCTAATCAAAATTACAGGGCCCTAGGACTTGCTCAAGGTTAGATAGGATTCCTTCTTGGATGAGTTCTCTTTTTCCCTGTGGTTCTACTCTTATTAATAACTTTTTATTTCAGAAGTTTTTCCAGTTTTATTGAAATGTAATTGACATATAATCGACACACAGCACTGGATAAGTTTAAGGTGTATAGCACAATGATTTGACATATATTGTGAAATGATTACCACAGTAAATTTAGTTTACATCCATCATCTCATATAGAAAAAAAAAAGGTTTTTTCCTTGTGAGAAGAACTCTCAGGATTTACTCTTAGCAACTTTCATATCTTCCCTACAGCAGTGTTAACTATAGATATCACGTTGTATGTTACATCCCAGTACTTATTTCTCTTATAACTGGAAGTTTGTACCTTTGGACCACCTTAATCCAATTTTCCCACTGCCCATACTCTGCCTGTGTTTACCACCAGTCTCAAAGTTTGTTTTTAGATTACACATACAAGTGATCATACAGTATTTTCTTTCTCTGTCTGACTTACTTCACTTAGGATAATGCCCTCAAAGTCCATCCATGTTATCACAATTGGCAGGATTTCCTTCTTTCTTCGGGCTGAATGATGTTCTGTTCATATATGTGTGTGTGTGTGTGTGTGTGTGTGTATACACACATACATACATATATATAAACATATATGAACTTCTTTAGCCATTCATCCGTTGATGAACACTTAGGTTGTTTCCACATCTTGGCTAATGTAAATGATGCTGCCATGAATATGGGTGTGCAGATATTTCTTTGACGTAGTATATTCATTTCCTTCAGATATATTCCCAGAAGTAGAATTTCTGGATCATATGGTAGTTCTATCTTTAATTTTTTTGAGGAACCTCCATACTGTTTTCCATAGGGCTGCACCAATTTATAATCCCAGCAACAGTGCACAAGGGTTCTCCTTTTTCCACATCCTTGCCAACATTTGTTATCCCTTGTCTTTTTCATGACAGCCGTTCTAACAGCAGGACCTGATATCTTATTGTGGTTTTGATTTGCATTTCCCTGATGATTAGTGAGGCTGAGCACCTTTTCATGTACCTGTTGACAATCTGAATATCTTCTTTGGAAAAAATGTCTATTCAGTTCCTTTGTCCATTTGTCAAATTGAATTATTTGTGGAATTTTTTGTTTGTTTTTGCTATTGAGTTGTATGAGTTCTTTATATATATTGATATTAACCCCTTATCTGATATATGGTTTGCAAAGATTTCTTCTCATTCCATAGGTTGTCTTTTCGTTTTGTTGATTGTTTTGCTGCACAGAAGCTTTTAAGTTTGATGTAGTCCCACATATTTTTGATCTTTTGCTTGTGTTTTAGGTGTCATATGCAAAAACTCACTGCCAAGGCCCATGTCAAGAAATTTTTCCTATGTTTTTTTCCTAGCAGTTTTATTGTTTCCAGTCTTACATTTAGATCTTTGATCAATTTCAAGTTAATTTTTGTGAGTGGTGTAAGATAGAGGTCTAGTTTCATTCTTTTACATGTGAATGTCCAATTTTCCCAGCACCATTTATTGAAGAGACTGTCTTTTGAATATATTAGTTGATTGTATATGTATGGGTTTATTTCTGGGCTCTCAATTATGTTCTGTTACTCTATGTGTCTATTTTTATGCCAGTACAACCTTGTTTGTTGACTATAGCTTTATAATACAACTGGAAATGAGGAAGTGTTCTTCTTTGTTCTTTCTTAGAGTTGCTTTGGCTATTTGGGGGTTTTGTGGTTTCATATAAATTTTAGGATTGTGTTTCTATTTCTGTAAAAAAATGCTACTGGGATCTTTATAGAAATCGCTTTGAATCTATACATGACTTTGGGTAGTATAGATATTTTAACAATATTAATTCTTCTAATCCATGAATATGGGATTCCTTTCATCAATGTCTTACAGTTTTCAGCATAGAGATCTTTCACCTCCTTGGTTAAGTCGTATCATCTGCAAACAAAGAAAATTTTACATCTTCCTTTCCTTTAATGTGCTGCTAGAGAATTTTTGCATCTATATTCATCTGGGATATTGGCTTGTAGTTTTCTTTTCTTGTAGTGTTTTTTCTGGCTTTAGTATCAAGGTAATGCTGGCTTCATAAAATGAGTTTGGGAGTGATCCCTCCTCTGAAGTTTTCTGGGAAGAGTTGGAGAAGGACTGGTGTTAATTCTTCTTTAAATATTTGGTCAAATTCACCAGTGAAGCTATCTGCTCTTGGTCTTTTCTTTCTTGGGAGATTTTTGATTATTGATTCAATCTCCTCACTAGTAACCAGTCTGTTCAGATTTTCTATTCCTTCCTGATTCAATAACATTAATACTTGAGAGAATCATAGGATTTTTTATCCTTTATATGCTTTTAATGAGTGGCACAATTTTTAAAAATATATCTTTGCTTTCCTGGAATAAATACTACTTGGTCATCATATATTGGATTCAATTTGCTGATCCTTTTGCATCTACGTTACTGAGTGATAGAGGCATATAGTTTTGTTTCTTCAATTTCTGTATCAAAGCAACTAATTTGTAAAGTGATTCAGGTATTTTTCTTTTTCTGTACTCCAGATGTTTTGTATAAAATGAGAATGATCTCTTCCATGGATTCACCCATAAAAATATTTTGAGCCTGGTGCCTATTTTAGGAGGTGACATTAGTATTTTGATTTTGATTGAAAATTAATGTGTTTTTGTTTTTGTTTTTAATCCTGTTGGGTCTTCTTTTTCTTCATGACCCATACTCATAGTATCCTTTTCAACTAGGTTTTTGTAATTGCTGTAAGTTGGTTTACAGCAATGGTTTCCAAAGTGTGGGCCCAGGACCAGCAGCTGCATCATCAGTGGGAAACAAACTGCTTAGAAAAGCAAATTCTTGAGCCCACCTCAAACCTACTGAATTAAAGACTTTGAGAGTGGGGCCCAGCAAACTATGCTTTAATAAACTCTCCAAGTGTTTCTGTACTTCTCAAGCTGTGAAGTTTGAGAACTACAAATTTATACTATTCATCTATATCTGAGGTTACAGCCCATTTTTAAATTCATGATACTATTTGAGGCTTTCACATTGTCAGTTTTGTCTATTTGATTTCTTTTTGCTTTAGTCTTAACTGTGTTGTCCTTATAGCTTTTTGATTTGAAATTTTAGTTTTGTTTTTTTTTCCAGAAATGCATTTGAAGCTATGAATGTTCCTCTAAGTTTCATTTTAGTTGCTTCTCTGTTTTTGGCACATAGTGCTTTCATTTTCATTCAGGTCTAAACGTTTTGTAGTTTTACTTTATTTCATCTTTGACTAATTATTAAAAAAAAAAAACCCAGACATAAAAGGTTGTGTAACCTCATTTTTTACTTCTGTTTGTATTGTGTTGTAGAGAATATCATCTATGATACTTTTTTGAGATGCTTAGTTTTAGTTTTCTTTTGTGTAATCCATGACAAATGTCATGTGTGTTTGAACAGACTATTCTATGCCTATGTACAGGAATACATATATAAAAATGCTAGTGAATTATGTTGTTAATTTCTTCTTTTGTATACTTGAACTGTAAATTTTCAGGAAGAGGTATATTAGAGTCTCTGATTAGGCTATAGATATGACAACTCCTCCTTGCAGTTCTGTTACTTTGTGTGTGTGTTCTTTTTTTAAAATTTTTATTTTATATTGGACTATGGTTGATATACAACGTTGTGTGAGTTTCAGGTGTACAGCAGAGTGATTCAGTTATTCATATACATGTATCTATTCCTTTTCAAATTCTTTTCCCGTTTATGTTATTACAGAATATTGAGCAGTGTTCCCTGTGCTACACAGCAGACCCTTGTTGGTTATCTATTTTAAATGTAGTAGTGTGTACATGTCCATCCCAAACTCCCAGTTTATCCCTCCCCACCTCCACATTTCCCCTTTGGTAACCGTAAGTTTTTCTATGTTTGTGAGTCTGCTTCTGTTTTGTAAATAAGTTCGTTTGTATCATTTTTTTTCGGTTCTGCATATAAATGATATATGGAAACAACGGAATATTACTCAGCCATTGAAAAGCAACATGGATGGACCTGGAGATTATCATACTAAGTGAAGTCAGACAGAGAAAGACAAGTATCATATGATATTGCTTTATATGCAGAATCCAAAAAAAAAACTATACAAATGAACTTATTTAGAAAGCAAACAGACTCACAGAATTAGAGAATGAACTTAGGGTTACCAGGGGGAGGGATAGACTGGGAGTTTGGGATTGACACGATCATATGGTTTTTATTTTTCACTTTGTTAGCATGGTGTATCACACTGAATGATTTGTGGATATTGAAAAACCCTTGTGTCCCTGGGATAAATTCCACTTTACCATGGCATATGATCCTTTTAATGTATTGCTGGATTCAGTTTGCTAGTATTTTGTTGAGGAGTTTTGCATCTATATTCATCAGTGATATTGGCCTGTAATTTTCTTTTTTGTGGTATCTTTGTCTGGTTTTGGTATCTGGGTGACAGTAGCCTCATAGAATGTGTTTGGGAGTGTTCCTTCCTCTGCAATTTTCTGGAAGAGTTTGAGAAGGATGGGTGTTAGCTCTTCTCTAAATGTTTGATAGAATTCACCTGTGAAGCCATCTGGTCCTGGACTTTTGTTGGGAATTTTTTAATCACACTTTCAATTTCAGTGCTTGTGATTGGTCTGTTCATATTTTCTATTTCTTCCTGGTTCAGTCTTGGAAGGTTCAATTCTTTCTAAGATTTTGTCCATTTTAGTGGCATATAATTGCTTGTAGTAGTCTCTTAGGATCCTTTGTATTTCTGTGGTGTCAGTTGTAACTTTTCCATTTCTAATTTTATTGATTTGCATCCTCTCCACTTTTTTCTTGATGAGTCAAAGGGTTTATCTTCTCAAAGAACCAGCTTTTAGTTTTATTGATCTTTGCTATTGTTTTCTTTGTTTCTATTTTATTTATTTCTGCTCTGATCTTTATGATTTATTTCCTTACTACTAACTTTGGGTTTTGTTCATTCTTCTTTCTCTAGTTGCTTCAGGCGTAAGGTTAGGTTGTTTATTTGGGACTTTTCTTGCTTCCTGCAGTAAGATTGTATTGCTATAAACTTCCCTCTTAGAACTGCTTTTGCATCATCCTGTTTTCATTGTCATTTGTCTCTAGGTATTTTTTGATTTCTTCAGTGATCCACTGGTTGTTTAGCCTCCACATGTTTGTGCTTTTTTCCGGTGTTTATCTTATAGTTGATTTCTAATCTCACAGCACTGTGGTCAGAAAAAATGCTTGATATTGACTGCGATTTTCTTAACGTTTTCTTAACTTTACTAAGGCTTGCTTTGTGACCCAAGATATGATCAATCCTGGAGAATGTTCTATGCGCACTTGAAAAGACTGTGTATTCTGCTGCTTTTGGATGGAATGCTGTATAGATATCATTTAAGGCCTGTGTTTCCTTATTGATTTTCTATCTGGATGATCTGTCCATTGATGAAAGTGGGGTGAAGTCCCCCACTATTATTGTGTCACTGTCAATTTCTCCTTTTATGTCTGTTAGTATTTGCCTTATATATTGAGTGCTCCTATGTTGGTTACATCTATAGTTACAATTGTTATAATGTTACATTTTGTTTTAAAGTTATGGGTATACCAATTGATGACATAACAACATAGTAAATGTAACATTTCAGCAAGATAATAATACCTCTTTCTCTTAAGAATTGAAAACAAAGTATTTGCTCTTGTCAGATTTTCTCAGTCTCTGTCTCATAATAAATGAATTTGGCCCAGTCACATTTATGGTGATTACAGATATGTGTGTTTTTATATATACCACTGTATCTTGTGTTTGCTATCTTCCCCCTTTCCTGCTTTCTGTTGAAATGATCAAGTTTTCTTTATTCTATGGTTGTCTTCCATAGGTTTAAAAACTATCTATTCTTTTTCCAATGTTTTTACTGTTACCTTAAAATATGCACTGAGAATCATATTCTTCTTAGTTAATCTATATTTTCTTTTATTCCTGAATAAACCAGACACATTTTTATCACTGGCCCCAACAGTCAGAAATTTTAATTCTACCTTGATATCAAAACATTTTTATAGTTCATATTTGTTTAGATTTAGCAGCATGCCTTATTTCTTTTCCACATTGTATCTCAATAATTCCTTCTGGTATTGTTTATCTTCTGCATATTAAAACCTTTAGTAAGTCTACGGTTAGTAAGCTTACTGAATCTGTGATTTGAGAATATGTCTGTTATCACACTTGGATGATCACTGAGATAAATTTAACATTCTAGGTTCAAAGTGATTTCCTCTGAGCACTCTGAAGATAATATTTTCTCTTCTTAAATCAGTGATACCAATCTGATTCTCACTCAACTGTAGGTAATATTTATGACAGTTTTTAGTTTTCATTTTTCTTAAGGGGCATGTGTGTTTGATGACTGCGTGCTCATCTACTATGGGACAATTCTCCTCAGTGTAACCTGAGTAGTAACATTAATCAGCCATGTGAAGATGGAGGTTTCTGCTTACCACTGGCTTCTACTGCCTAATTTTATTTGTGATTTTTTGAGAGTGACTGTGTTTTTAAATTGACCTTTTATTTTATTTCATAGAACAGAATTGGAAAGAAGAGTGGCATGGCAGACTGTAACCTCAGATCCAGCTGATTCTAGCAACTGCTCACCAAGCTATTCCAAGATGACCATGTTCTCAAAGATCACAGCTAGGAAGCTGCCCCCAGAAAAATCCCTCCTAAGTGACAGGTAAGTCTGCTGGTGCTGCAATTAGAAGTAGTGCCCATACTCTTAGTTGCTCAGCCAGTGCACAGCACCCCTGGTCTTCAGGGAACAGAAGGAAGGACAAAAAAAAAAAAAGATGCTTTCTTTTGAGAACAAGTAGAAAGCTGAGGAAATGCTGATCCTCCTCCTTAAGCTGCAGTTGGAAAACAAGAGCAGTTAATAGACCCAAAAAAACCCCACAAAAAACATACTGGCTTGAGGCCCCACGTTGGTAGGAAGCAGGTGCTGCTCTATATCTGTAAGGTAATAGAATTACCATTCTTTTCTAAGTAGGCAGTAATTATAACTGACTATAATTTGTTATTGCTTGTCTTTGCTAGGAATCTGAATGCCCCTGAATACACAAGTGTTATATTAGGAGATTTCCCCCTGCAAAAGATAATTTTAAGCAGATAAATGGTATTTCTATGAGTCAGCTGGAATAATATCCCTATGTGGGCAGATGTGGTAAAGTGAGCTTTAAAACTAGGTGGGATTCACAGTAGGAAAAAGATAGGCCTTTCATTCCTGTGAACTGGGGAAAATAAAAGATGAGACATTTTATGAGGCCACATACTTTAAAAATATCTCATTATCAATGAAGCAGTAAGAAGATATCCATGCATCCAAAGATAGCACTCTCTATTAGTTCTCTTAAGCACATCACTCAAACCCAAAATAACCTCGCACATGGAAGAATCAGATCATTGAGCACAAGTCCTTACACTGGAGGAAAGCCCAATGAAAGAGAGATCCAGAAAGATGCTTTTATGTCTTCAACACTGGAGAAGAACCTACACTCAGGTCCAGATCACAACGACTTTGGAGTTCTTGGTGAGCTGAAAAGGGTGTTATCAGAAGTGGGAAGTCTAAGGCAAGCCAGTGAAATAATTTTCAAAAGTAGAAGGAGGGAAATAAGATGCACTTTGAGGTGGCACAAACATCAGGTGAAGAGAAATGGCCAGAGTTCACAGACCAATCTGCAAAAAACGTGCCTGTTTCCTTCAAGAAAATAGATAAACGCCTGAAATGGCAGGCTGTTTAGGGGGTAAACCTGCTTCTGAATGTTTAACAAGAATAATTCGTGTTGTAGCTGTCCGCTCTCTTTTGAAAAAGCAAGGGAAGCAGTGCAGGCTCTTTTGTGGGCAAACAAATGAGGTGTCTCTGATGTCTCAGCAATGGCCTGGTCTGCGTGCTGCAGAAAGGAGGGTATGGAGCTAAAGGGAATCTTCAACAGCCAGCATTTGTTACCTTGGACACAGATTTGCATGTCAGGGAAAAACACTCGCACAACCCACTTGCTTCCACCTCAACATTTGGACAAAAGGTAAGAGGAGAAACGTAGAGACAGGGTCCAATGATCATGCACATGAAACAGAAATGTGTTTAAGTGCACTCAAGTCCTTGGACCCTGTCTGATAAATTTAGAAGGGACTCAGCTCATCGTCCTCCTTGAGTGGACAATTTGATCTGCAGAATGTAGGAAATTCTATAATTTATAGATCTTATCATTTTAACTTGGAAGGAACTCTTGAGAGCTCCATTTAATGGCCATACCTGAAAGAAGGAAAAGCCAAGATCAGGGAGGGGTTAGCTCAATTTCAGCCTGGTGACCTGCCCACTGGCCATGGGCTGACCTTTGACGTCTCCTCCCGCTGATGGAGCATGCAGCGTTTCTCAGCCAGCTAACTGACCCTCAGAGTATGTCCTGTGGACTACCGCATAGTACCAGCTTCCTGGAAGAGCCCTGTCTCGGGTAATATGAGGCAATTCTTTCACAAAACACTGGTCCCCAATTGAATAACCATGGCTCTGCTCAATATTACAAGAGACACGGATGGTTTAATTAGTCGTTTAAATGAGTGGCAAGAAATGGTACTTACCCAACAGGCTTTTCCCCTTGCTCAACTTCTGAATCCTGTTCATTTCATTCTGGCAAGGGAGACCTAAAAATAATTTATGAAAGTCAGTTTCCAGATGGTAAGGGATATGATTGCTAATGATTGGCTTCACTCTTGACATGAAATGGAGACAATGACACACCTGGGAGTGGAATTACTCCATCTGCTGTTACTATGCAGCAAAACAAATTCAGGCCATTAGTGGCACTAATTTAAAAAAACAACATTTTATACCACTAAGTACTTAAAATAGTATTTGGGGGCTACTTGCACTGTATAGGAATCTTTCTTCCCACCAACCATTCAAGCAAATACCAAAAGTGTCTAGTCAGTGATTTCATTTACTTCCTTATATAAAGAAAAAAAGTATCTCATCAGCCAAGACTTCTATGAGCTGAGAACCAGGATAAAAGGTTACTAGTGGGTAGGTGTGTTGAATCCACAGACTGGGACAAATATTTAATCTACCCCAGGTCTTACTGCAGGATAGAAAAGACGATTAGAATGGCTACTTCCGACCTCATGGCTCACTACCCCAGGAAAGTAAAACACAGGTCTCAAGGGACAACTATGAAGATACAGAAGAGATCTAGAGAGACAGAAGGGCGACACCTTAACTCCTGGCTTTGCCACCTCCTAGGTAAGTACTTTGGGCCTCTTTCTCCCTCTCAGCCTCCAAGTCTTCAGTGATAAAACATGCGTTATTACAAACGAGCTCAAAACTGTCCATTCTCAAGTGAAGGGCTGATACAGTGGGAGCCACATGGCTAAAGTAGGGCATATGAAAGTGTGTGGTACCCTTTTGACTTCCACTCCAAGCAAAAAGAAAGGCAACCTCACTAATCTTAATTTTACTATGACCGGCCTTTGCAGATGCTGTGGCTCTGCTATTTGCTCATGGTTCTCCAGCAAAGACCATGACATTTGGATTCTCAGAGCACTTACCCTACCTCTGTAAGTACAAGTGTGGGGTCTGCAGAAGGTACCTGAGTGCCTATTTACATCTGTTACCCTTCGGATTTCACAATGCCACCTGGTCTTGCTGCTCATTCCTTGAGAGAAACTGACTGTCAAGTACTTGTTTTTGACTTCTGGGTTTAAGATGATTTCAGAGTACAGGAGAAAGATACCACCTGAAACCAACAAAAAAGAGACCAAACTCCATCTTTCTTTGATGATTAAAAGTAGCATCTAGGGCTTCCCTGGTGGCGCAGTGGTTGAGAGTCCGCCTGTCGATGCAGGGGACACAGGTTCGTGCCCCAGTCTGGGAAGATCCCACGGAGCGGCTGGGCCCGTGAGCCATGGCCGCTGAGCCTGTGCTCCGCAACGGGAGAGGCCACAGCAGTGAGAGGCCCGCGTACCGCAAAAAAAAAAAAAGAAGAATTGTCAGAATGCACCAGCTAATGTTTTAGAACTTTCTCCTAATTAATTTAATCTTTACAGTCACCATATGAGGTAGGTACAAATGGAAATGCTCATCTCCCTATGAAGAAATACAGAGAAAAAAATCTTTAGGCATTTAGAAGACTGCTCCTGAAGGAGCATCACAATCATAAGCACTCTGCCAGTTTACTAGGAAGAAAGTTTCTAATTGTCAGGCCCCTTTCTCAAACTGTCCTATAGTAATTTTAAAAACTCCACTTATAAGTAAAAATGAATCAAGCCTGAGACCTACTAAAAATGCTGCAAGAAAAAGAGAGGAACGAACAAGAAAAAACTTCACATGAAAAATTGGTAACAGAAAATGTATGCTGCTGAGAAGAAAATATTTACCAAAGATTCTAATGAAAAAAGACCATCTACAGGTATTTTAATGCACAGATACAAAAGCTCAAAGATATAAATGACATAAAGAGGAAAATTAAGCCATTAAAGATAGGAAGGCTACATCTGAAGCAACAAAACTGATGTGAAACGTCCATGTGACTGATGAGAAGAGACTAAACACGTGGAACAAAAAAAGTTTTAATTCTAGAGCTCAAAAGAGGATAACATGTCTCAGGAAAAAGTGATTGATATAGCCTGAGCAAAACTAAAACATGTCCAAGGAAGTTCATATCCGTGAAAGGCCAAGGAAGTTCATATCCGTGAAAGGCAAAGAATCCTTTTGGCTTCCAGGCAAAATGGTTACATCACCACCAAAAGGGAGAAAAATTCATATGGGTTCACTCTTTCAGTAACTACATCCAGGGCTAGGAGAATAACGTTAAGGTATCAAGAGAGCAAACTATGATTCCAGGAAGTTTATACTTAGCATCTTTGCTTTTGTATAAAGGAAACGTATATATTTTCAAACATTCAAAGACTAATTCCCATGAGAACTTCTGAAAAAACTTCTAAAACTTGGCAATAAAGAAAAGAATGATCTCAAAAACAGTCAACACGAAGAGTTTAAAAGTGCTCTTTAAAAGCTTTATTGGGCCAAAGAGGTACCCAGATCCTTAATTGTAGAATATCTACAAATTAACCATAATAAAAATACAAACTATGAATACCTATGGCCTACAGCTAAAGGAGTGCTTTGGAGGAAAACTTTACCCTCAAGTAGATACATTAAAAATAGAGGAAATAATAAAGAAAGGTGAGGGTAAATAGAACTCCCAAAGTTGGTTCTGGGTCAGGAAGGGAGGTGGTAGGAACTTTATCAAAAAAATAAAGGAACTAACTTAAGAAAATGGGAGAAGTACACAAAATAAGAAACAAAGAGCGACAACAAGTTATTTTGCTCAGCTCCTCCTAGACGCCATTCTTTTCCATAGGTGGGTCCTGGCTCCCTCCCACAACTGCTGAAAGGGCAGCCTATCTGGAGACATCGCATGTGGCCAGGGGCTCAGCTGTGCCTCGTGGTTAAGGCAGTTACTTCCCTCTCAGGGCCCTGGCATCACCCCTCCAGGTGAAGTATTAGCAATGAGGCTTCGCTTCACTCAGCCTCAACCTGGAGCTAAAGCCACATGAATTTATATGAATTCAAGCCCAAAGCTATCATTAAGCTTAATGCTGAACCACCACAAATATTCCTATTGAAGTAAAAAGCATGGCTATTATGTAACATCGATTTGGAAGAACTAGCTGATGTGATTAGAAAGAAATGAGGTACAAAAATTGAAAAGAGAAAAAATTATCACTATTTGCAGATAATATGACTGCACACCTGAAAAATTCAAGGAAACCAACAAGAATAACCATCATAAATAAGGTGAGGATTTAGTATGGTGGCCGGGAACAAATGTAATAGTGAAGCAATCACCAGTGAGGAAATATAATGGGAAAAAATGGATTTTGTCTATACTGGCAACAACAATAAACACAAGGGAAGTATAACATCTGTGAAAACAAAACTTGTAGCTTGCTGGTTAACAGACAAACCCTGTTCTAGGATAAAAGCGTTCAATATTATATAGCTGTCAACTCTCTCTAGATTAATCTAATTTTGCCTGATTCTAAATATAATACCAGTTTTTTTAAATTGAATGAACTGATTATAAAATTCAAAGAGTTCAAACATATAGGACATATAACAATATTCTGAAAGAAGATTAATGGTAGGAGAGAGTGGTCCACTAAATAATAAAACATGTCAATCAGTAGGACAAAGCACCCAGGAATACACAGATATACACAGAGCATAGAGGAGTTTTATATATGATAGAGGAAGCATGTCAAACTAGTGGGAGAAAGATGGGTTAGTCAATAAATGACAAATGGGCAAGTGGACAGCCATCTCAAGGGATCGGGGCTGGGACCCTATTTGACTGCACACACACAAAAAACTAAAGTGATAAGAGATTTCAGTAAACAAACAAAACCCCACAAAGGTTCTAAAGAAAACAAAAGAGAATTGCTTTACTATCTCACAGTGGGAAATGCCTTTCTAAGCTTAACGTAAGCCTTATGGCTTCTAAGAAGTCCCAAAATAAAAGATGGAGAAATTTGACTATCTTAAAATATTAAATTTCACCCTAGCGAAAACGCACATAGTCAAATTTGGGGAAAAATACTATTTGCAACACCTATGATGAGACCAATTCTAATGTCTTAGTATAGAGAGAGTTCCTACTGAAACCAAACAGAAACACCTAAGAACCTAATCTGAAGAAAATGTACAAAAAACAAAGACATGAAAGATCTTACACTGACCTCGGGAATTATGTAGCAAAGGTTTCTACGCCCATTTTACAGATGGAAAAGCTGAGGCACAACAGTTAAAAGATTTTCCTAAAAGGAGGAGTGGAATAACACACTCCTTAATTATGCTCCTGGGTTTTCCCTACCATGCTGAAAAGTGGAGGTCAATGAGGAGAAAAGAGCATTTGCTTTATTCTCTAGCTGTGTCTTTCTGCTTGCTGATCCCTGTCTATCTCCCCAGGACGTGACAGGGGGCCCTTCCCTGCACAGCATGGTGGCCCTGCCCTCTGGGCCCCACCTCCCTCCTGCCTTACCTCCAGGCTTCTGGAAGCAGTAGCACCACTCATTGTTAGAGAGCTTGCCATCCTTGAAGGAGTCACAAGAATTGAAGAGAGGCTTGATACAGGGCTCGTACTTATCCAGGTAGATGGCGTTGATCTCTGAGTGGTCAAGCAGGAGGTCATAGTTCATGTCCAACTTGTTGAACATCCAGCCCAGGGAGTCCTTGCAGATGGGAAGGATGCTGGTGTCAAACCCTGTAGAGGGAAGGACATGTCTCAGCTGCCACCAAGCCCACTCTCTCCTGCCCTGCTTTCTGCCCCCAAAGGAGCCCCAGGGCCCACCCTCTCCACCTCGTCCCCTGGTACTTTCCCCCTCCATGGGTACAGTCTCAGCAGCCTTCTACCGAACATGTGGTGGTGGTTGGTTGGTTTTTAAATGAAACAATCTAAAATGTGCTAAAACAGAAGTCAGCATTTGAGGAGAATATGTTCTAAAGGGAATAAATCCCCAATCCTAATTTATCTGTGATGTAAATAGGGATTTTCATTTACTAGACTTCCTTAAAACAGGGGATGCCTGAAAAAGGAAGAGTACAACCATGGTGAGTAAGAGGACTAACAGATAATACTGCAAACTATGCTTTTATATTGAGGAAAAAACACTACTTGAAAAACCAAAACAAAAAAACTATCGTAAAAGGATGGCAGTGAGATGAAACTATGTGGCACAATCCAGAAGCACTGATTATATCCCAAAGGACTGTTCAATCCAAGCAGTCTGAACATTAATGGGAGAACAAGCCAGGGTACCTGCCTCTGTTCCCCATTTTTCTTTTCTGCAATCCCCTCAAGAGATACATGACATGGAATCATGTATGACTCAGTATTTCTTTTTTATTTCCCGGGGTACGTGGAGGAGGGTTGGTTTTCTTAAAGAATTATTTGTTTCTACAGTGGGAACCGTATGTGCTCGAATAATAACACTTGGCTTAACACTCGGGATACTGAGTGTACTGTAGACAAACCCCAGAGAAGGCATACCCCACATGTAAAACTCATCTTTCTTTCGGAATCAAAGCACCAGGCAATGTTAAATTATTCCATAATCTGGATTTCTAGGACTGGTTTTATTTTCCCCAGAAAATGATGAAGAGTTCACTTTGAAGGCACTCTTCTCAGCATTTTATACTTAATTATCTCACTGAATCCTTATAACAGCCCTAAGAGATGATGCTTTATCCTCCCTATGGATTACAGAAAAGAAGCTCACGATTTAAGTTACTTGCTCAAGGTCATACAATTGTGGGGCTGGAATTCAAGCCCAGGTGGCCCAACCCTGAGTCTACATTCTCAGTCCCTCCTCTCCCAGGGCTGCCTCTGCTTCGCATGACACAGGAGCCTCCTACCCTGAGGACATCCAGTTGGCTTGGGCGCCAAGTTTAGGGATGAGCAATGCAAGGGCTGCTGCCGTGACTGTCACTGAGAATCCTGATGGGATCGATTGACCCTCTAGGGTTCTAACCTACAGCCTGCTCATCAGGCTCTACGTGCCTCACCAGGAACCCCTGCTTAGTCAGCAGGATATAAGATGGAGCAAAGCGTGCCCACCCTTTAAAGTAGCATCTTTACAACAGGGTCTTCACTCTCCAGAAGCCAGTACAGGCACACAGGAAGTGCTCAACAGAAGAACTTGTTGAGAGAAGTTTTCTAGCTACTGCAAAGTTTACTTACCCGTTCCAACATACAAAAATCTTTCCATTTTTAAATTTATACCTTTTGATATCTTAAAGCACATCTTAGAAAAGATCCTGATTTTGAGAGACTATGGAACATCATCTGGCCTCCTCTTTGACTGAAGGTCATGACTGAACAATCTCTGTGATGATGATGCCCTCAGGGGCGACTGAATAAAGCAAGATAATTGACTCTGACACTAAGACTCTGACACTAAATGGCTCCACACTTTTCTACAGAATATTTTATGTAATATGCATCAATGTAGGATATTACCATTTTAATACACAGGAAAGGGACATTTTAATACTGCTGACTGACCACTGAAAAGTGCCAAATTTGGAAGGCTCTAGAAAAGAGGCACCTGCATCTGATATCCAGGGGAACAGAGCAGCCCTTCTGGTTGGCCCCGAGCTCATGGCACTTCTAGGGTTCCGTGGTTTTCCCCTTCAGAACTCCTGGACTGACAAAAACGTCTCTCCCTCCTGTGCCTCGTGGGCTCACCAAGTGCCATTCCTTTATATCCCTCGGCTCCAGTTGCTTCAGGACATCCAACCTAAACACCTCTTCAGGGACTTGATTTGCCTGTAGCCAATGGCAGGCCTTTTGCAGGCTCCCTGGCTCCCTGGGAGGCAGAAGGGGCCTCCCAGGACTGGAGGCTGCGAGGAGCAGCTCTTTCACGTCAATCTGCTCTTCATTGAAAGGTCGTTCAGAAAGCCCAGGGACTCAGTGGCTCCTGGAAGACCCCTGAGAAAAGCTTCTAGAGACTACCTGTGAATTAACTGTCCACAAACTCCCAAGGAAACCTTTGGCAGGGATGGAAAGAAAGTCTCTTACATCCCCCTTCCCACAGATACTACAACCCCAGGACCCACTCTTTGGACACTTAGCATTTGCTTCCCAGAATCTACCTTTCCCTTAAGGTAAAAAAAAAAAAAAAAACTAGTGAAAGAATTGTCCCCTAGGATCAACATTCTCTACTAGTATCTCTAGATGGCTATGAATAGCAAAGGATAAACCCGAAATTAAGAAGATCATTCTAATTTGGGCTGAAGACCAGATGCTGGTTAAACTCTGGGTCCCACCAATTGCCAGTATCACTTCTTACCTCCTTAGTTCAATCCAGGAGCATTACATTCAGAAATCCTGTCCACACAAATGTGCCATCAGGGATGGGGTGAAATACTCTCTGTTTTAAATAACGTGTGTTTTTATGTTTTGACAAATCAGTATAAAAATCTCTACACAGAAGAGGCTGTGGCAAAGCTCCACGCATCTCAACAACTGTATTGTTGACTATGCTGTTCTGTGCCAATCGGCCACTGTGGGCAGGAGCTCTCCCCTAATGGCCTTTGCGTTAAAGGCAGTGAGAGGCTCCGTCAAGGTACAAACAGGCAGACCTACTCTGAGTTTTCTCTCCAGCTTATGGAGAGGCTCTGGGTATGGTCTCTTGCCAGTTCAGTGATGGTGGAGGGAACACTTGTCTGGGAGTTTATCTATGGAAAACAAAATGCATAGAGCTAAGCTATCACAGATGTTTGCTACCGTGTTGCTTATAATAGCTGAACATTAGGAACAACTTCAAAGCTCCCAAATAAAGGTCTAATTACATAAATTATGTTGTATCTATACATTGAGATTCTATATAGTGATGATAAGGCAGAATACTACTACTCAGCAGCCTAGAAAGATAGTCATAGTGAATTGCTGGATGATAAAAGAAGGCTATAAGACAGTCTGTAAAGTGTGTGTGTGTATACATACACACACAGACATAAATTTTTTTTTCTACGTGGCAAGGAAACATTTGAAGTATATGCCATGCCACGACGTGCTTACAGTTGTTAAAATGCTGTGTTTCTATACATTTTTTAATTGAAGTATGGTTGATGTACAATATTGTGTTCGTTTCAGGTGTACAGCATAGTGATTCAGTATTTTTGCAGATTATTGCAAGATAATGGCTATAATTCCCTATGTTATATAGTATATTGTTGCTTATCTATTTTATACACAGTAGTTTGTTATTTTGGTATCTTTACATATACTTAAATGTATTTCCCAAAAGGACTGTACTAAACACGTGATAATTTTGCAAGCAGACTTTAAAAAAACTTAAGTTGTTGTAGTATTTTCTTGATTCTAAGGCATTTCCCTCTCCTCCATATTTTAATATTTCTGAAACTGGGGCATATTTCAAGTCAGTGTATACATTTAACTTAGTGTTTCTTTTAACAACAGCATCTCGGGGTGGTCAGTCAACAACATCCAATAACTGAGGAGGGAATGTGGTGTTTAAAATGAGATAAATTAGCGAGAGTAAAGCGGTCTTACTGCCTTGGGCTGTGTCGGAGCTGGTGGGCTTGACGACCCTGTTTGCATCCTCATGGAGGGCTCCAAACCAGCCTTTGAGCCGGGAAGCGAGGTTCCTCAACTCCTTGTCCGTGCAGGCTGGAGAAAAGCAGATGGAAGAAACAGTGAGTCCGTGGGCCTTCTCCTCTTTTGAGCTCTCTACCCTCAACACGTGATGCTCCTAACAGACCTCCCTCTCCAACCAGGATATAGCTCCTTATGCCACTGTGAAAATGCCCCAAAGATGCTGCTCTCACAGGTAAAGAGTACGACAAAGGGAGAGCCGAGACGCCCATGGCAAGCAGCACCATGCAAAACTGAACCTGGACTGCCCTGGCACTCTGAAAGCAAGCTGGGATGGCCTCGCGATCACGCACCAGCCTCCAAAGACCGTCACGGGTCCCTTTTGCTAACCCGGTCAAACTTGCTATTGCAGTTGCCAGAGAAGATGTTTTCCACTGAACTCATGCCAAGAGATTAACATTTAGGAATAGCTAATGCTCTTAGGGAAAGGCTGCCTGGGACACCAAAAGATCCCAGTAAGAGTGAGTCTCAATTTTGCTTTAGCCCACATTTGGGTTTGTGGATGTGGCTTATGTTGTTGGCCTTTGAACAGACTGACTTGACTTTCCCCTATGGACAGATGGATGCCTTGTCCCTGGAAGGGTCCTTTCTATATGCAGCCCATCTTTAGCTATCCGGCTCATCTTTTAGGGTATGACAGAGCAAGGCCAGTGAATACTCCTGAGAACAAGAAGAAAATCCAGGTGGGTAGGTGGGTGCAGGCTATTTGACAGTCTCATAGAGAGCTAAGACTGGAGGAGAGAAATCCCCAAAGGAGGGACAGTGGTGCAGAGGAGGGAGCTGACTTTCCCTAGCTGCCTGATTTTACCCTAATTCCTGGGTGCTGAGAGTTCTGACAAAGGGTCCAGGCAGTGGGCCACTCCCAAGAGGCAGAAAAACCAGCAATGCATTTAGTGGTTGTTCGCATCTGGAGGGACAGGAATTAGAGACCTGAGGAGGTAAAGCCTCAGTAAATAAGAAGCCTCAGTAAATAAGAAGTGAACCCCACAACTGTCAGTTTTCCCAAATTCTAAAGCTGCAGGAGTCAGGCTGTGAAGCCAAGCAAGCCACATTACAATGCAGAGCCAGGTTCTGAATGTCTCATGGTGCTGACAAGATGTAGATTAAGGCTAGAACCTATCAGTTCAGAGACCCCAGTGGAAGGCATGGGGGTAGTGACAAACGAGCAGAGGGTCTCGCTCAAACTCCCATCCAGCCTTCACTAAGTGCAGGCTCTCACTCAACTGAGGCGACCAGCCCCCATCTGAGCTGCAAAGGGATGAATCCCCTCCAGAAGACAATACTAGGCAGAGCCTCTCCTCATTTTTATAGTTCATGTCTGCTTTCAGGAAAGCCCAGCTTTCCTGAGCCTGGGGCTTGGTCCTTGATGGAGAACAAGAGCCAAAGCTCCCAGCCCTCAGGCAGGAAAGGACTCTCTTGCCCTCCATCTGAGGGGAGGTGGTGAGCAGACCCAGACTGGGTCTGTGCAACCTCGGTGCACATGTATAGCTGCTTCCTTCCTTCCAGCCAGGAGCCAGAGCTAAACTCTGTAAAGCATGGAGTGTGTGGCCGCCATTGTTTATACGCAGGTTGCTAATGACCTCAAGACAATACCTGGCATTCAACAACCAGGACACAACTGTACCTTAAAACACCAGGCAGGCAATGGTACTGAGGTCTGTCGGGAGAGGCAGCAGAGTATATAAGAGCTCTGGGGTCTCACTGCCTGCTGTGAATCCCAGCTGGACCACTGGCTGGCTGGGTGACTTAAGCCAGCCACTTCACCCCTCAGCACCTCCATTTCATCATCCGTAAACTCAGGGTATCATTATGTGACTATAAATTAGATGAGGTGTGTTAGAGGGCTTAGCAAAGCACATGGTATACAGTAATTACTCAGCATGTGCCAGCTATGATGTTTATTACCTCTACGATTGTTTTCATTTCTAAATTGACAACTTATCAGTAAATGTGGAGCAAATAGAACAGCATTCAGAAAACCAGTAAGACAAATATACCTAAACACAACTGGCTTTGGCCACACAGGAAACGGGTGAACACAGATACCTGTGCTATCCAACAGAGTCACCATTAGCCATTTGTGGCTATTTTCATTTAAATAAACTAAAATGAAATAAAAGTCAACATTTAGTTCCTCAGTTGCACCCACCCCATTCCAAGTACTCAGTAGTCACACGCGGCTAGCAAATGACTCCATCTGGGAGAGCGCAGATACAGACTATTTCCATCACGGCAGAACGTTGTATGGCGAGCGCTGGATGAAGTTAGCTATCCCTTTGGGATTTCCAACTTTCGGAGGTCCATCATGATATCCTGACACGCAAGCCTGTGCCTCCAGTCCTTCCCTCTAATCTGTAGAGATTAGCCGAGGAAGGAGATCACAAGCTCGCTCAAGCTGGGAACCCGCATCTCATGCTGAGCCATAGGAGGAGGAGGAACTGTGACTGATGGCGGCGCCACACGGCTCTGCCAGGTACCAGGACTGGCCCCCGGGCGCAGGCCCCCACTAACATGCTTATCAGCCCCAACTCAGACCCTCTGGGGAATAGAAGGCCCTCTTTTCTGACTTTTCAGACAGTGCACAGCTCTAAACAGGAGAGGAGGTGGTCTGTTTTCCGAGGAGAATGGGCTCTATAGTCAATCTCACATTTGAAAAATGGAAAATTAATAGCATCTATTTCTTCCTGATTGCCATGCACACTATCTATTCTAAATGTTCTTTGAGCAGAGAAAATTGCCAAGTCAACTTGGAAAGGAAATGAATCCCCATCTCACACTGCAGGATAAATTAGTCAGTCATGTTTAACTAAACCCTGACAGATGTGCAGTTAATCTGTATCTTTAGAAGATGGCTGAATTTCCCACCGACTTCCCAAAGTACACAGGCTTTGGATGGCTGATGGAATCAGGGACTGGAGTCTTGAAGGAGCAAATCTGTCGCTCAGGGAGAAGTCCTCAAGCAGGACACCACCGGCCTGGGTAGACAGAGGTCAGAAAGCTGAATCGGAGATAGGAGGCGCTCAATTACTGGGCCCTGTTCACTCACAGTGTCCTCAACCGAATGGTCCTTACAAGGAGAAAGTCAGGCACAGTCTGCCTGGAGCCAGATATATCCCAGAGAAAAAAAATAATCAAAGGCAACAGCACACGGAGAGCTATTTGCTCAGATTTGGTATTCTAGCCATAACAGGCTGGCAGTGGGAGACAAGCACTTGCCTTTTAAGATGCCTATTATAGCCCCTGCTAAAGGTCGGAAAGGAGGACTAACGCTTTGAGAAAGAGGGGACCCGAAGGGTACCTCTCACACACTCGGTTCCTCCCTGGGGAAAAAGTAATTTCAGTGTGGAGGACACCATAAAACCACATCCACCGGCCGTCTCACGCTCTGCCTGGAGCTGGGCAACTCCTATGATCTCTAGAGGGGTGTCTGATGGTCTCCCCCCTCCTCCTGGTGAGAGAAGCAAGGTCCTCAGGCAACCAGCATCTGATCGTCAGAGGGAAAGATGCTTCTGTCTTGGGAAGGGATCTGGCTCAGTCACAGAGGCCGGGACTGGATCCCTGTCCACTACCTTACCTTCCCAAGTGGTGGGCGCAGTCAGTGCCCTGCCCTCCTACTCTCCATTCTCTTCCCTCTTGCCCCCAGCCCTGGCTTCAGCTCAGTTTTAATTGCTATCATCCTCCCAGTCGTCTCTGCTCAGCATCCTCTCCCTCAGTCTTTCCATATCTGCCTTCCTGTTCCTACAGGTTAGTCTCCATCTTCCTTCCATGATCTCAGTTCTGCCCAGCATGGCTGGTGTGTTGGTGGCGTCTTGGAGATCCACTGACCCCAATCGCCGCCTCCTCCCGTAGTCAGAGAATGGCCCTCAGGGCAAACACCTGGGCCTGATGTCCTGGACTCCCACGCAAAGTTGCCTGCTTCTTGCTAGCCCACTGCCAGCCCATGGTGCCACCATGACCTCCCACCACCAAGACAATGGTAACAGGCTCCTAATCAGTCTCCCCGTCTTGCTCCCACGTTCCCTTCGCCGAACAGCAGCCAAAGTGATCTTTCTAAAATGCAGATTTGATCAAGTCGCTTCCCCACTTAGCTACTCCACTGGTTCCCAACTGCTCACCCCAACTCCTCATGTGATCCATCTCTAGTCTCTCCTCCTCGGCCTCCAGGCTCTGCCCTTACTGTCCTTTCCACACACCTGTTCCCCCTGGAGCACATCTCTTCTCTTTGTCTTGCTAATGCCTATTCTCCATCAGATCTCTGCTTTAAAGGTATTTTCTCTCCGATTCTCTAACCCTCAAACCAGGTGAGTTTTCCCTTCTATAATGCTTTCGAAGTCTTCCTCCTCAGATGGCACTCAGCACACCTGTAACTTCTGGCTCAGTGTACATCTCCCCTTCTAGATCATAGCGACACAAAATATGCCCCAAGGCTGGCTCAGCCCTTGGGGCCCAGCACCTTATGCCCTCAGCTCCTGGCATAAAGAATGGGATTTCCCTGGTGGCACAGTGGTTAAGAATCCGCCTGCCACTGCAGGGGACACGGGTTCGAGCCCTGATCCCAGAAGATCCCATATGATATGCCGCGGAGCAACTAAGCCTGTGCACCACACTACTGAGCCCATGTGCCACAACTACTGAAGCCTGCACACTGCCACAAAGACAAGCCACCACAATGAGAAGCCTGCGCACCGCAACGAAGAGTAGCCCCTGCTCGCCGAAACTAGAGAAAGCCTGTGCACAGCAACAAAGGCCCAACACAGGCAAAAATAAACAAACAAGTAAATAAAAAAGAAGGCTCTCAACGCATACTTATTAACTGGGTATAAAACAGTGCTCTTGCTGCCTTTTGTAAACTTCAGTCCGTCCATCTGGACAATGGCGTAATAAAGCTTAGCTCATAGCATCACTGCATGGAGTAAGATGAGACACTATCAATAAAACATAGCTCAGGGCTTCCCTGGTGGCGCAGTGGTTGAGAGTCCGCCTGCCGATGCAGGGGACACGGGCTCGTGCCCTGGTCCAGGAAGATCCCACATGCCGCGGAGTGGCTGGGCCCGTGAGCCATGGCCGCTGAGCCTGCGCGTCCGGAGCCTGTGCTCCGCAACGGGAGAGGCCACAACAGTGAGAGACCCGCGTACCGTAAAACAAAAAACAACAAAACATAGCTCACAGTTACTGGCATACAGCAGGGACTTGATAAATTTATGTTCCCCTTCCCATTTCCCAATTGTCTGCATAATATGTTAGAATTTTATTCTTACGCTTTTTTTTAAAAAAAAAGCCTGAGGAGATGCCTAGGATATAAAGAATGACATCTCTCCTCTCCTTATTTTGTAGGTGGGTCAGTACAAGTCCAAGAGATTCAGGTTGTAATATCTATCTGCCTTCCTCCAGGTGGAAAAGCTCCATGATGGGAGGGATTGGTCTGATTTCCCCACACCTGATATTCCCAGCACTTACCATAAAGATGGATACATAATTGTTGTTCAAAATATATGTATTGAAAGAAAACATGAACACAGTGGTTATAAAATCCCCAAGTCAAACAGCCATCAAGTGTCAGAGACAGGATTTGGATCTCGGCTATTATCTTGCTGGGCTGCCCCTGGGTCCTGGACCAGCTTTTTGGATTGATTGGGCTTGTGGGTAGCCAGTACTAACTGAGGCAATTAATATACTTGGTCCGTGATGCTCTGGGTTGAAAAAAAATCGAAACATCAGGCCCTCACAGGTAAAGGAAGCTCTGCCAGCAGAGTGCATGGGAGGAAGCTAGCTGAGTACCAGAGGATGGAGGGAGCATGTAGGCTCCCACCTTCATTAGCTTTGGTGTGAGAACAGTGGATCTTTGGAAGGACTGTGTCCAGCGTGCTGCCTTCCTGTTACGCTCCCAGAAGCATGTATCACCTGTGCAGCCCCTGGGGCTTTATTAGAGAAAAGTACAGGGCCACTGCATTACTCCAAATGTGCAGGAAGACAGTTCCCTCCCCAAGGAAAGCACAGCACTCGGGCAGAGAAGGGCCCAGGTAACGTGGTGCTCTCCCAGTGGGCTTTCCCTGTCTGTTTGGAAAATATGAACAGAATGCAATAAGCAAGTGTAAATAACGCACATGCAGCCTCTGTGGAAGGTATACAGCCCTGGAAAGAAAATGTAGAAATCACTTTTTCTACCCGGGCACTCTCTCCCCTCTCCACAAGGCCTGAAGCTTTAAGGGGTATTAAGCGCGACGGGCTCTGAATGCAGACAGTGTTGAAACAAAGCCCGGAGTGCATCATGAGTGGCCCAGCTGACGGGAGGGAGAAGGATGCACTGTGGCCAACATCATAGGGTAGAAAGCGGTGACAAGGTCACTGCAGCCCTGGTGGGGTCATGAGAGAGGAGGGGGGCACTCTGATCTATGAGTATTTGCCTATGGAGGAGTTAGCCCAGGTCAGCAGTGCTTGGGGAGAGAGCGGATTGCTCCTTCACTGAACGAGCATCAGTAGCCTGGCTCTGCCTGCCCCCATCACCCCTTCCTCCCTGGCTCCTCTGTCTTCCTTCAGACAAAGCCAAGGGCTATTGAGGAAGTTTCAAAATAGGTAAAGTCTTTGGAAGGGGAGAGATAGGAGCTGGGAAACCTGTGCTCCTTTGAAAAGTGCTCCCAAGGGCGATGACTGGTGTTCCAAGCTGATCTCGGCTTATTGCTGACTTTGGGGGCTGAATGACACGCTGCAAAGCCCTCTTAGAGGATTAGAAAAGGGGAAGGTAAGGAAACAATCCGAGGTATAAAAATATGTAAGAGATGAGGTAAAAAATAGAAGTGGGGACAGACCATAGGCATTCTGCATTTAGAGCTACAGTGTTACTATCTAACAGAGCAAGTGTGAGTGTGTCCATGCGTTACAAATCCTAACGGAAGCCACATTTGAACACCCAATTGGGGATGTTTGAAAATGGCAAATCCGACACACAAGCATTATAGGATATCTGTAAGCCTCTGCTAGGGAACCAATTACCGGTACACTCTTGAAACTCATGAAATCTTGCAACTAAAGAGCCAAATGAGCAAACCACCCGCCTGTCACATGGACCCTCCCTCCCCAACCCTAGCCTCAGCAATGCTTAGCTCAGGACTCAGGCAGAAGCTAATATGAAAACAATAAGAATGTAACTTAAACTTTAGTGCCTCTGAAGGTAATTAAAGAGTTGGGCCAGACAGGAGTTTTCTCTGGAGCAGGCCGGGAGGCCTCTCAGAAATGAAGACCTGGTGCTGGTCCTTTCAAACTAATCTCCTTCAGCCCTTCTAGGTGCTGTTGTGCATAATTAGTTAATCGGAGCAGCAGTGGATCGATGCACTCAGAGTGTTTGCAATTAGCATCTTCTGTAAAAGGTCCAGCTGAGCCTTCTTCAGGGCCGAAATAGATGCCGGGCAGAGCCTGGACTGGATCGACTCAAGGATGTCTTCCTGAACTGCCTTGCCTATGGTCCAGCCTCTTCTTTCTACCCTGGCATCCTCATGCTGCTGGGAGCCTTCAGCCTCCTCTTCCCAAGAGGGACTGGGTCCCTCGTGCCACACAGCAAGTGCCCCAGTGCTGGTGGGGGGAGTGTGCAGGAACGCTGAGCAGGGGGTGCTACACTCCACGGGAGCTTGAAAGACAGGGAGGATGAGCAAGGCTACAGCTCCCTTGGGAATGTGGGCACTAATCAGCTAGAACTCAGAGAGGTGAGGGTTGGTTGATTCTGCTTAGCATGGTTTTTAGGAGCAATAACCAGTCATACTGCTTTAAAAGAATCCCAGGGAGGCAGGAGAGAGTATCTAGGCTCTGGAGAAAGACAGAGCTGAGCTCTGAAGCCAGCTCTGCCATCCTAGCTGAGACTGGACAGGTGACTTTTCCAATCATCAGTTTCCTCATCTGCAGAATGGAGGTGATGACAGAACAAGCTCGCAGCATTATGGGAGGACTGGACTAGAACAGACTTAAGTGTTCAGCACTCGGTAACCACTGGCTCTGAGATTATTTGTGTTTGTGGATCCACCAAGCGGAAAAGTATGGGAATCCAGAGCACGCGTGTGGTATTTTCACATGAAACAACCCCTGAAGCCAGCTAGTAGGATATGATACTCCCCTGCTGTTTCTTAGAGGTTAGGCAACATTGCCAAGGTCCTACAGATGGTCAACAGTAAAATGGACGTTCAAACCCAGCTCTCCTGATTTGACATTCACTTGATCTGCTCACACACCGTGATGCCTGGTGCCTGCACCTGCACCTCTACTCCAGCCCTATAAGCAAGGGAGACCCTCTTCCCCAAGTTAAAGACCATGCACTTGACTACAGGGGTCAGAACCCCACTCCCTGCCCTGAATACAAACAGGGGTTTGGCACTGCATTAAGGGTTCAAGCTTCTACATACAGATGGCCAATAGGCACATGAAAAGCTGCTCAACATCACTAATTATTAGAGAAATGCAAATCAAAACTACAATGAGGTACCACCTCACGCCGGTCAGAATGGCCATCATTAAAAAGTCTACAAAAAACAGGGCTTCCCTGGTGGCGCAGTGGTTGAGAGTCTGCCTGCCGATGCAGGGGACACGGGTTCGTGCCCCGGTCTGGGAGGATCCCACATGCCGCGGAGCGGCTGGGCCCGTGAGCCGTGGCCGCTGAGCCTGTGCATCCAGAGCCTGTGCTCCGCAACGGGAGAGGCCACAACAGTGAGAGGCCCGTGTACCGCAAAAAAAAAAAAAGTCTACAAAAAAACAAATGCTGGAGAAGGTGTGGAGAAAAAGAAACTCTCTTACACTGTAGGTGGGAATGTAAATTGGTGCAGCCACTATGGAGAACAGTATGGAGGTTCCTTAAAAAACTAAAAACAGAATTACCATATGATTCAGCAATTCCACTCCTGGGCATATACCCAGGCAAAACTATAATTCAAAAAGATACATGCATCCCTATGTTCATAGCAGCACTATTTACAATAGCCAAGACATGGAAACAACGTAAATGTCCATCAGCAGGTGAATGGATAAAGAAAATGTATGTACACACCCACACATACACACACACACATACACAATGGAACATTACTCAGCCATCAAAAAGGATGAAATAATGCCATGTGCAGCAACATGGATGAACCTATAGATTATCAATACTAAGTGAAGTCAGAAAGAAAGACAAATACCATATGGTATCACTTATGTGTGGAATCTAAAATACAAATCAACATATCTACAAAACGAAAACAGACTCAACAGATATAGAGAAAAGACTTGTGGTTGCCAAGTGGGAGAGGGGAGTATAGGAGGGAAGGATTGGGAGTTTGTGATTAGCAGAGGCAAACTATTATATTATAGGATGGATAAACAATAGGTCCTATTGTAGAGCACAGGGAACTATAGTCAATATGCTGTGATATTTTCCATAATGGAAAAGAATATGAAAAAGAATATATATATATATATAACTGAGTCACTTTGCTGTAGAGAAGAAATTAACACAACACTAAATCAACTATACTACAATACATTTTTTTTAAAAATTCAAAAAAAAAAAAAGTTCAAGCTTCTGGGTCTGACAGCCCTGGGTTTGAACACCAGCCCCCAGTGTACAAGTGGTTGTTTTTCACATAAGTCACTGCTCTTCTCCAAGCGTCGGGTTTTTCATCCATAAAATGGTGACATTAACAGTCTCAACCTCATGGGGTTGTGGTAGGGATTTACTGAGAAGATGAAGCTTTCAGAAACCAGCAGGCAGCCACCACCATCTTCTCCTCTGAGGAGCATCAAGAGCTGGTAGCACTTACCCTTGGGAGGCTGCGAGATACGCTCCCAGCCATAGCAGTTTTAGTGGCAGAAAACACAGTCAGGACTTCCTGACGGGAGTTTTAAAGCACATACAAGGTGAATCCCCACTTCTAATTGGAGGTCATCTAACAGAGATTTGAGCCAGGTTGTGCCTGCTCAAATTAAATTGCATTATTATATGTAATTCCAGTTTTTACTTTTCAGTGCCTAAAACATCAATATATATGCATGTTCTCTTACCCTTAGAGAGTGCATCGTTTTGTGTAAAGACAGGCATGAGCAAAGGAATTAGAGCCCCATTATTCAGGAGCTCACTAATAAAGTCCTTTTTTAAAAGCAAACTTTGAAAGAGCTTAAGATACTGGCATTAGACTGGGAGGAAGATGAGTTAAACTAATTAATGGTACAACCTACAAGAAAAGACAGAGAGATTATAGAAGATGGCAGAAGAGTAAGACGCAGAGATCACCTTCCTCCCCACAGATACACCAGAAATACATCTACACGTGGAACAACTCCTCCAGAACACCTACTGAACGCTGGCAGAAGATCTCAGACCTCCCAAAAGGCAAGAAACTCCCCACGTACCTGGGTAGGACAAAAGAAAAAAGAATAAAGAGAAACAAAAGAATAGGGACGGGACCTGCACCAGTGGGAGGGAGCCGTGAAGGAGGAAAGGTTTCCACACACTAGAAGCCCCTTCGCAGGCGGAGACTGCAGGTGGCAGAGGGGGGGAGCTTCGGAGCCACAGAGGAGAGCGCAGCAAAAGGGGTGCACAGGACAAAGCGGAGAGATTCCTGCACAGAGGATCGGTGCCGACCGGCACTCACCAGCCTGAGAGGCTTGTGTGCTCACCTGCCGGGGTGGGCGGGGCTGGGAGCTGAGGCTCGGGCTTCGGTCAGAGCGCGGGGAGAGGACTGGGGTTGGCTGCGTGAACACAGCCTGAACAGGTTAGTGCACCACAGCAGCCCGGGAGGGAGTACGGGGAAAAGTCTGGAGCTGCCGAAGAGGCAAGAGACTTTTTCTGCCCTCTTTGTTTCCTGGTGCGTCAGGAGAGGGGATTAACAGAGCTGCTTAAAGGAGCTCCAGAGACGGGCGCGAGCTGCGGCTAACAGCGCAGACCCCAGAGACAGGCATGAGACGCTAAGGCTGCTGCCGCCGCCACCAAGAAGCCTGTGTGCAAGCACAGGTCACTCTACACACCTCCCCACTGGGGAGCCTGTGCAGCCCGCCACTGCCAGGGTCCCAGAATCCAGGAACAACTTCCCCGGGAGAGCGCACGGCGTGCCTCAGGCTGGTGCAACATCATGCTGGCCTCTGCCGCTGCAGGCTCGCCCCGCACTCTGTACCCCTCCCTCCCCCCAGCGTGAGTGAGCCAGAGCCCCCGAATCAGCGGCTCCTTTAACCCCGTCCTGTCTGAGTGAAGAACAGACGCCCTCAGGCGACCTACACGCAGAGGCGGGGCCAAATCCAAAACTGAGACCCGCGAGCTGTGTACAAAGAAGAGAAAGGGAAATATCTCCCAGCAGCCTCAGGAGCAGCGGATTAAATCTCCACAATCAACTTGATGTACCCTGCAACTGTGGACTACATGAATAGACAACGAATCATCCCAAATTGAAGAGGCAGACTTTGAGAGCAATATTTATTATTTTTTACCCTTTTCCTCTTTTTGTGAGTGTGTATGTGTATGCTTCTGTGTGAGATTTTGTCTGTATAGCTTTGCTTTCACCATTTGTCCTAGGGTTCTATCCGTCCGTTTTTTTTTTTGTTTGTTTGTTTTTTAACTTAAAATTTTTTTTTCTTAATAATTATTTTTTATTTTAATAACTTTATTTTATCTTCTTTCTTTCTTTCTTTCTTCCTTTCTTTCTTTTTCTTTCTTTCTTTCTACTTTTTCTCCCTTTTATTCTGAGCCGAGTGTATGAAAGGCTCTTGGTGCTGTAGCCAGGAGTCAGTGCTGTGCCTCTGAGGTGGGAGAGCCAACTTCAGGACACTGGTCCACAAGAGACCTCCCAGCTCCACATAATATCAAACGGCGAAAATCTCCCAGAGATCTCCATCTCAACACCAGCACCCAGCTTCACTCAACGACCAGCAAGCTACAGTGCTGGACACCCTATGCCAAACAACTAGCAAGAGAGGAACACAACTCCACCCATTAGCAGAGAGGCTGCCTAAAATCATAATAAGTCCACAGACACACCAAAACACACCACCAGATGTGGACCTGCCCATCAGAAAGACAAGATCCAACGTCATCCACCAGAAGACAGGCAGCAGTCCCCTCCACCAGGAAGCATACAGAGCCAACTGAACCAACTTTAGCCACTGGGGACAGACACCAAAAACAACGAGAACTACGAACCTGCAGCCTGCAAAAAGGAGACCCCAAACACAGTAAGATAAGCAAAATGAGAAGACAGAAAAACACACAGCAGATGAAGGAGCAAGATAAAAACCCACCAGACCTAACAAATGAAGAGGAAATAGGCAGTCTACCTGAAAAAGAATTCAGAATAATGATAGTGAAGATGATCCAAAATCTTGGAAATAGAGAGAATGCAAGAAACATTTAACAAGGACCTAGAAGAACTAAAGATGAAACCAGCAATAATGAACAACACAATAAATGAAATTAAAAATACTCTGGATGGGATCAATAGCAGAATAACTGAGGCAGAAGAACGGATAAGTGACCTGGAAGATAAAATAGTGGAAATAATTACTGCAGAGCAGAATAAAGAAAAAAGAATGAAAAGGATTGAGGACAGTCTCAGAGACCTCTGGGACAACATTAAACGCACCAACATTTGAATTATAGGGGTTCCAGAAGAAGAAGAGAAAAAGAAAGGGACTGAGAAAATATTTGAAGAGATTATAGTTGAAAACTTCCCTAATAAGGGAAAGAAAATAGTTAATCAAGTCCAGGAAGCACAGAGAGTCCCATACAGGATAAATCCAAGGAGAAACAAACCAAGACACATATTACTCAAACTACCAAAAATTAAATATACAAAGAAAACATATTAAAAGCAGCAAGGGAAAAACAACAAATAACACACAAGGGAATCCCCATAAGGTTAACAGCTGATCTTTCAGCAGAAACTCTGCAGGCCAGAAGGGACTGGAAGGACATATTTAAAGTGATGAAGGAGAAAAATCTACAACCAAGATTACCCTACCCAGCAAGGATCTCATTCAGATTTGATGGAGAAATTAAAACCTTTCACAGACAAGTAAAAACTGAGAGAGTTCAGCACCACCAAACCAGCTTTACAACAAATGCTAAAGGAACTTCTCTAGGCAAGAAACACAAGAGAAGGAGAAGACCTACAATAACAAACCCAAAACAATTAAGAAAATGGGAATAGGGACATACATATCGATAATTACCTTAAATGTAAATGGATTAAATGCTCCGACCAAAAGACACAGACTGGCTGAATGGATACAAAAACAAGACCCATATATATGCTGTCTGCGAGAGACCACTTCAGACCTAGAGACACATGCAGACTGAAAGTGAGGGGATGGAAAAAGATATTCCATGCAAATGGAAACCAAAAGAAAGCTGCAGTAGCAATTCTCATATCACACAAAATTGACTTTAAAATAAAGGCTATTACAAAAGACAAGGACACTACAAAATGATCAAGGGATCGATCCGAGAAGAAGATATAACAATTGTAAATACTTATGCACCCAACATAGGAGCACCTCAATACATAAGGGAAATACTAACAGCCATAAAAGGGGAAATCGACAGTAACACATTCATAGTAGGGGACTTTAACACCCCACTTTCACCAATGGACAGATCAACCAAAATGAAAATAAATAAATTAAATAAGTAAATAAGTAAATAAATAAATAAATAAATAAATTAAATTAAACACAAGCTTTAAATGACACATTAAACAAGATGGACTTAATTGATATTTATAGGACATTCCATCCTAAAACAACAGAATACACATTTCTCTCAAGTGCTCATGGAACATTCTCCAGAATAGATCATATCTTGGGTCCCAAATCAAGCCTTGGTAAATTTAAGAAAATTAAAATCGTATCAAGTACCTTTTCTGACCACAATGCTATGAGACTAGATATCAATTACAGGAAAAGATCTGTAAAAAATACCAACACTTGGAGGCTAAACAATACACTACTTAATACTGAAGTGATCACTGAAGAAATCAAAGAGGAAATAAAAAAATACCTAGAAACAAATGACAATGGAGACATGACCACCCAAAACCTATGGGATGCAGCAAAAGCAATTTTAAGAGGGAAGTTTATAGCAATAAAATCCCACCTTAAGAAACAGGAAACATCTGGAATAAACAACCTGACCTTGCACCTAAAGCAATTAGAGAAAGAAGAACAAAAAACCCCAAAGTTAGCAGAAGTAAAGAAATCATAAAAATCAGATCAGAAATAAATGAAAAAGAAATGAGTGAAATGATAGCAAAGATCAATAAAAGTAAAAGCTGGTTCTTTGAGAAGATAAACAAATTGATAAACCATTAGCCAGAATCATCAAGAAAAAAAGGGAGAAGACTCAATAGAATTAGAAATGAAAAAGGAGAAGTAACAACTGACACTGCAGAAATACAAAAGATCATGAGAGATTACTATGAGCAACTCTACGCCAATAAAATGGACAACCTGGAAGAAATGGACAAATTCTTAGAAATGCACAACCTGCCAAGACTGAATCAGGAAGAAATAGAAAATATGAACAGACCAGTCACAAGCACTGAAATTGAAACTGTGATTAAAAATCTTCCAACAAACAAAAGCCCAGGACCAAATGGCTTCAGAGGTGAATTCTATCAAACATTTAGAGAAGAGCTAACACCTATCCTTGTCAAACTCTTCCAAAGTATAGCAGAGGGAGGAACACTCCCAAACTCATTCTACGAGGCCACCATCACCCTGATACCAAAACCAGACAATGATGTCACAAAGAAAGAAAACTACAGGCCAATATCACTGATGAACATAGAGGCAAAAATCCTCAACAAAATACTAGCAAATAGAATCCAGCAGCACATTCAAAGGATCATACACCATGATCAAGTGGGGTTTATTCCAGGAATGCAAGGATTCTTCAATATATGCAAATCAATCAACGTGATACACCATATTAACAAACTGAAGGATAAAAACCATACGATAATCTCAATACATGCAGAGAAAGCTTTCGACAATATTCAACACCCATTTATGATAAAAACCCTACAGAAAGTAGGCTTAGAGGGAACTTACCTCAACATAATAAAGGCCATATATGAAAAACCCACAGCCAGCATCATCCTCAATGGTGAAAAACTGAAAGCATTTCCACTAAGATCAGGAACAAGACAAGGTTGCCCCCTCTCACTACTCTTATTCAACATAGTTTTGGAAGTTTTGGCCACAGCAATCAGAGAAGAAAAGGAAATAAAAGGAATTCAATTCGGAAAAGAAGTAAAGCTGTCACTGTTTGCAGATGACATGATACTATACATAGAGAATCCTAAAGATGCTACCAGAAAACTACTGGAGCTAATCAATGAATTTGGTAAAGTAGCAGGATACAAAATTAAAGCACAGAAATCTTTGGCATTCCTATACACTAATGATGAAAAATCTGAAAGTGAAATCAAGAAAACACTCCCATTTACCATTGCAACAAAAAGAATAAAATATCTAGGAATAAACCTACCTAAGGAAACAAAAGACCTGTATGCAGAAAATTGTAAGACACTGATGAAAGAAATTAAAGATGATACAAATAGATGGAGAGATATACCATGTTCTTGGATTGGAAGAATCAACATTGTGAAAATGACTCTACTACCCAAAGCAATCTACAGATTCAATGCAATCCCTATCAAACTACCACTGGCATTTTTCACAGAACTAGAACAAAAAATTTCACAATTTGTATGGAAACACAAAAGACCCCGAATAGCCAAAGCAATCTTGAGAACGAAAACTGGAGCTGGAGGAATCAGGTTCCCTGACTTCAGGCTATACTACAAACCTACAGTAATGAAGACATTATGGTACTGGCACAAAAACAGAAATATAGGTCAATGGAACAGGACAGAAAGCCCAGAGATAAACCCATGCACATATGGTCACCTTATCTTTGATAAAGGAGGCAGGAATGTACAGTGGAGAAAAGACAGCCTCTTCAATAAGTGGTGCTGGGAAAAGTGGACAGGGACATGTAAAAGTATGAGATTAGAACAATCCCTAACACCATACACAAAAATAAGCTCAAAATGGATTAAAGACCTAAATGTAAGGCCAGAAACTATCAAACTCTTAGAGGAAAACATAGGCAGAACACTCTATGACATAAATCACAGCAAGATCCTTTGTGACCCACCTCCTAGAGAAATGGGAATAAAAACAAAAATAAACAGATGGGACCTACTGAAACTTAAAAGCTTTTGCACAGCAAAGGAAACCATAAACAAGACCAAAAGACAACCCCAGAATGGGAGAAAATGTTTGCAAATGAAGCAAGTGACAAAGGATTAATCTCCAAAATTTACAAGCAGCTCATGCAGCTCAATATCAAAAAAGCAAACAACCCAATCCTAAAATGGGCAGAAGACCTAAATAGACATTTATCCAAAGAAGATATACAGACTGCCAACAAACACATGAAAGAATGCTCAACATCATTAATCATTAGAGAAATGCAAACCAAAACTACAATGAGATATCATCTCACACCAGTCAGACTGGCCATCATTAAAAAATCTAGAAACAATAAATGCTGGAGAGGGTGTGGAGAAAAGGGAACACTCTTGCACTGCTGGTGGGAATGTGAATTGGTGCAGCCACTATGGCGAACAGTATGGAGGTTCCTTAAAAAACTACAAATAGAACTACCATATGACCCAGCAATCCCACTACTGGGCATATACCCTGAGAAAACCATAATTCAAAAAGAGTCATGTACCACAGTGTTCATTGCAGCTCTATTTACAATAGCCAGGAGATCGAAACAACCTAAGTGTTCATCATCGGATGAATGGATAAAGAAGATGTGGCACATATATACAATGGAATATTACTCAGCCATAAAAAGAAACAAAATTGAGTTATTTGTAGTGAGGTGGATGGACCTAGAGTCTGTCATACAGAGTGAAGTCAGTCAGAAAGAGAAAGACAAATACCGTATGCTAACACATATCTATGGAATCTAAGAAAAAAAATGAAGAACCTAGGGGTAAGATGGGAATAAAGACACAGACCTACTAGAGAATGGACTTGAGGATATGGGGAGGGGGAAGGGTAAGCTGTGGCAAAGTGAGAGACTGGCATGGACATATATACGCTACCAAACGTAAAATAGATAGCTAGTGGGAAGCAGCCGCATAGCACAGGGAGATCAGCTCGGTGCTTTGTGATCACCGAGAGGGGTGGGATAGGGAGGGTGGGAGGGAGGGAGACACAAGAGGGAAGAGATATGGGGACATATGTATATGTATAACTGATTCACTTTGTTATAAAGCAGAAACTAACACACCATTGTAAAGTAATTATACTCCAATAAAGATGTAAAAAAAAAAAGAAAGAAAAAGAAAAGACGGATAGATTTCCCTGTTAAACCCATTAAGACTATTCTTAGTAACCAGATTTGAGGAGACTTTAATGGTTCTCTTGATTCTAATGATAATCCTTCATCTGGAAAAAGAAATACATTTAGAAGTTGCACAACATTTGTAAATGTGCATTAGTGGAGTAGCACTTATTTTTCCCCCGGAATAATCTAGGGCAAGGAGGTTAGCTCAATGAAATAAGCTTTTAAATCTTCTGATAAGATCCACAGATTTTCCACACTCTGGGCAAAACAAAATGTTGAATATGCAAAATACTGGTTAAAAATGCCAACTGTGGCTTTAATTGTGTTTCCCAGGTAGTGAGTAGGCATTTCCCTACCTGGGAAACCTAGACTAGATGAGCAGTACTGCAGAAAACAGCAGTTTTACGGAGGGATTTCATAGCCAACCAGATTTCCTAGGTCCTCAACTAATAAAGACTAAGCTGGAAAAAATGACATCTGTTCTCACCTCAAATCAGCAATGGCAGATGCTTCAGGACAAGGTGTGAGATGCAGCATCCACCTGGACTTCTGAGAGCAGTGGGAGTGGGCAGAGCTCTGGGACAGGGGCAGGGACGGGGAGGGTCAGTCCCTGCCTGGGCCATCCCACCGCAGAGAGGCAGACCAGTGTCTGCAAGTCACTTTGTGTTTGTTAATGTATGAGCTCAAATGGCTGGTGACAGTCAGGGAAGACTTCCAAGAGGAGGCGGGACCTCAGCTGAGGCTCATGTGCGGGGAGGACTTTGAAAAGGAGAAGACATTCCAGGCAGGTCTTAGAAATAATGAGGAAGCCAGTTGAAATGAAGTGACTGTTTGATTTTTACAGCTGATTTATATTTAAATTAACTCTGCTCAAATTAAACACACCAACTTTAGCATAATTCACTCTAATTCTAAATCATAAACATATATAAAAATCAAAGATATAAATGTGTGTGTATATATAAAATCTTCTGTGTATCTGCTCAAAGATATCCCATTATTTTACACATTATATAAATGCTTATGTGCATTCCAAGGACCATTTTCTGACCAGGTAACACTTACTATTCCAGGACTGATACTAGCCTGTATCTGCAAGAGGTTTTAATAACAGAAAATATATTTTTAAGGTACATAGAAGAAGAATCTCCATTCCTAACTGGCAATTTGTGTCCAGTGTAATCTGTTCAAATTCAACATGCAAATCTGTGCATTTTTAAACATAATTTAAGTTTCTGTGTTTTTTAATACCTAAAGAACCAATACATGCGTGTATGTTTTTACCCTTAAACATGGCATAAACTTTGTTATTTAATGGGACAGGAAGCCACAAAGGATTGGCAGAAGACCATGACTGCCAAGCTTGGGATGGAGATCTGATGTGAATGGCCTGGGATGTGTATGGAACCTGAGATGGCTCTTTAATTTGTGGGTGAGAGGGGGACATCAGATTAGGTGGGGACCAGGAGTAGATTCACCCCAAATACAGAAAACCACAAGTTCCTCTTAGTCCTTCCCCAGAACTCCTCCCCTTCCTGGTCTAGAGTGGATGGTGACATGGGTATATGGGCTGATTGGAAGATTGGTAGCACCACCCTCTTCCTGTGACAAAGGTCAAGCAGTACCTCCAGGGGTACTGGAGTTGGAGGCTAGGGTAAGAGGGTAGAGGTGGGAGCTGGAACTGAAAACTCCCAATTGGAACTGAGGCCAGGACAGAATGATCCTGGAGATGCCTGGAGCAGACACATCCTGGCATCTTCACTCTCATGCTTCTAGTGGACAAACTGATAGAGGACCAGGGTAAATAAGGCAATGTCTAAGGAAGAGCTGCCTTCTGAAACCATAAAGGGTGTCTTAAGCTATTCCAGATCTTGCCAGGTTCAGTGTCTGACTCACTATTCTTTTCACTCTTCAGGTTACGCAACTCACTCTAAATTTGTCTCCACCTTACCCTGGAAGACTTAGGGCACAAATGGGTATAGTGACTTGACATGATAAGAGGACAGTATCCAAGCCTCAAGGGACCTCCTCTGGACTCACAGAGGACCTTGTGACTGGCACAAAGCTGAAATAGTAGCTATTATTCTTTCTATTTTTAGAAACACTTCTATATTTGATCCCAATTGCCTCTTTAGACATCTAGTATCTAACAAGGCAGCATGACACAGCTAGCAATTTCCCTGTTCCCCTCCTAAATATCATATATAATCAACAATGCAAACAGAAAAAATACCATAAATTCCATTTTCAGTAAAACTAGAAAAGAGATATAATCCCTAGCTTTGAACAATATTGCAGAAGCCACCCAGATGGAAGTATAAGGTCCAGATAGGCCAGTAAAAAAATATCAAAAATATGTTTCTGATAAGTGAAGGACTCCTCCTGAAGTGATCAGCATTTCCTGTTCAGCAAAGACTAAGAGATCTGAAGAAAGGACAGGGCACAGATCAAGCAGAAGCTATACAGGTAGAAAAAACAACAACAAGAAGAAAGCAGGAAAAGAGTGTAGTTGCCTAGGGGCAGCAGGTCCCAGAAAATGCTCACCGCATTGTTCTTTCTGTTGGCAAGAGGCACGCCAACGTGCAAGAGCAGCAGAGACAGCTGATGAGAGAAACCCTCTTGGGGCTGATCTGTTTCATAGAAACAGAAAGAAACACAGAGGAGCCATTTTAGCAGGAAGCCATCTGTCACCGGTGACCCTGAAGCAGAGTGCTTTTGGACTGTGAAGGCTACAAAAATAGAAGGGTCCCCCCCCCTTTCATCCATAGGACTCCCTTTTGAATAGGTAGCCATTAAAGTCTAACTTATTCCAATATTTTTTAAAAGATGCTGTCATGTTGATATTTTATATAGACATATGTAGTTTCCATATGTATGTATGAAAATTATGGAAAAGAGCAGCAAAACAAAACTTAACACTCAGCAGAAAAATGGAAAAGGTGAAAATGTGTACCGAGTATGACACCATGAATCAAAACAATCACTTTTATGAAGAAAGACAATAACACAGTATACAAGAACTCAGAGAAGAGATGAAGAGACCACAGAGGAGATGGCATGTGAGCATCTAGGTCCCAGGAGAGAGGGAGAAAGAAAAACCCAAATCATCATAAAAGTGAAGCCAAATTGGAAGAAGCACAAGGGAGGACACTGTGGGGAAACTCACTAAGAGAGAAGGATGCCAGAAATGAGAAGAGTGAACAACATGGAAAGGAAATAAGGGATTACAAAGGATTAGAGAGCAAAAGACAGCTATAGAGAGGAGGCACAGGACATACTACAGGTGCATAGCTGGAGCCTGTGAAGACACAAAAGAAAACAATGGAACAGGACATATGTTTAAAATGCAATTCATTAGACCGTTCCTAAAATAAAAGAAGAAGTGAATCTACATATTGAAAAGGCACAGCATTAGCCAGGGAAAATCAACCTAGAATAGTTGATACTAAGATCAACTTAGTATCAACCAAGTTGTCTTTTTAACCCAAAGGGGAAAAATAATCCCTAAAAAAAAAAAATCCCAGATTTTTTTAATCAACACGATCTGTGTGCTGTTCTCCATCCTGCCTTGTGACCTTGGGCAGGTCTAAATTCAATTTCAGCACTCCCTGAGTCAGACACGTGGGGGGATGCAGAGATGATTAGGACATGGCCCTTGCCTGGTGCTCAGTCTCCCCTCTCCTTATTTGTAAAAGGACAACGTTTTCCATTCACTCACTGTATCTGTGGAATTTTAATGACAAAGACCTTTCTCCCAGAATGTTCTTTGCTGGAGAACCAAGGCTCAGTTCCAATATATGTTCATCTGTGGAATCCTCTCAATACCCACCCAGGGAGGTTCAACCGCCCCTTCATGGGGTGTCCCCAGAGCCCTATACTAAAAGAATTCCACTTTTATGTGCTGTGTCACAACCTGTCATCCCTCCTGGACTCTGAGCCAACGCAGCAAGGATTCTGCAACAGTCACATCTGTACTCACCCGCAGTTCCCAGCAGAGTGTCTGGTCAAAGGTAGGCATATATGCAGAAGGCACAACGGAAGTAATCTGAATATTCTGAGCTAAGTGAAAACACTGTTCCCATTACCATAAAAGTACCAGGAATAAACACGGTGAAGAGGTCAAATGAGAAAGTGCCTGTGTGTGCATTTGAGGATGAGGGAGAGAGTTATAACTACCACCAAGACAAATAACTTCCAGCCAGAAGATGACTGGACTTGGGTGGGACAAGAGGCGGGAGAGATACATGGGTGCCCAACTCTATGACGCTAACTATATACAAAGACACACGCTGTCTTAGTGAAGCCTCAGGAAGTCCTGGGAGGGTGATCCTATGACCTCCACTTCGCATTTGAGAATACCAAGGTCTAGACAGGTTGGGGCCCTACCCATTCTCACCTCATCTCCCTGCAACACACATGTAAAGGCCAAAGCTGGCATCTGAACCCAGGACCAAATGATTCTAGTCCAGGCTCTTTACTCCACCCACGCCGACTCACTTATGGAAAGGAAGGGCTTATTCTTCTATCACAGATATCATACTGATTCCCCCGACCCAAGGAAAGAAATTACCAGAAAGCCTGGCAACTCTGAGCTCAGGGTTCCATAGGCTGAAGTCTGGCTCACGGGCTTACAGATTGGCGCTAACCCACCCTGCTAACACCTCAGCCGGCCTGGCAGCATCCGGGGGACCCTGGGATCTCCTTGTCCTATTTATTTGCATATTGTGATGGAAGGATGCAAGAAGGACTCCACGCACTTGGCTTGTTTCAGCGCTGGCTTCTCATTCCTGTCTGGATAGTTACCACTAAGTAATTTAGTTTATCTGTGTCTCCGTGAGCTTATTTGGAAAACATGGAACACTGCTTACGGAAAATTAAGCTTCATTTTCTTTAAGCATTCAGCCAATAGTGCAGGAAATGGTGATTTGGAGGTAACTGGCTTATGCATATGTAAACATGATACATTTAGCAAATTATGTAGACTTCACACTTCAGAGCATTGAAGAAAACAAAGGTACCTTCCGAGGAAGCTTTAGTGCAATAGAGCCATTCTGAAAGGAACAGAATTATTGGTTTGTAAGAATAGCTGAACTCAGATACAAATGGAAAATAATGATTTACACTGTGGAGCAGGGGGAGGGCATAAGCAGAATTTGAACAGGTCTAATTTGAAGTGGTGTTAAGGTGTCTCTAAGGCCTTCAGAAGAATTATAGCCCATGGCGTGCTTTGAGATTGAATTCATGGTATGATGAGGTCGTGCATTTCAAACTCAGTTCCACTGTGACTCCTCAGGTTTCACACAATCTCCCAGCATATGTTTTTCTCCTTGAGCCTACAGAGAGAATTCTAGGTGTACCTTTAGCTCAAAAAGAATTGCAAGAGTTAAAGCATCCCTCAAACCGATTATCTTTTCTATTCTCCACTAAGACCTATTGCCTAAGTCCCTTCTAGTATCTCATCAGTAATTAATTGCAATGAAAATTTAACGTATCACTCCACGCAGGGCAACCTTACAAGCCAGCACTGTGGATTTCAGAACTCCTGGACAGGGCAGGTTAGAGTGCCTGAACTTGAGGGTTTCCAACCTGCAGACCAAAGTGGAGGTGCTGCACGTGTCCGCAGGCACTGCCTCCAAGGGCCCCACGAACTTGCAGGGCCTGAACAGCCCACCACTGACTGTAAGGGACAAAGTCACCAGGGCAGCTTGGCTGCATTGCTTTCATCAATACTAACACCAGTAGTGATACTATGTCCCAAGAGCTGCCCTATATTAAATACCTACTATTGCCGAGAACCATAAGAGAATCTTGCCTTCATTTCCTTGTGATAACTCATCAAAATCGTTACTATTACTTCCCTCTTACTGATAGAAATAGGTTAGGGAGGTGAAGTGGCTTCTTTTCTGGCTGCCACTGAGTGCTTATGATATGACAGGTGCTATATACACAAACATGACCTCACCAAATCATTACCCCAACTCTCTACGAGGTGGGGAGTTTCATTAATATCCATTTCCCAAGCAGTGAACCAACAGGAAGTGATATTACATGTCTCAAGTCAAGCTAACAAAGGGTAGAGCCAGCAGTCACATTCAGGTCACAGCCACAGCCATGTCTGTCCCACTGTGTGCTGCGTTCTTACCATTTGAAAAGAGGTCCCCATTGCCGGAAAAGGAGGAAGAGCGGGGGAAGGAGCATCTTGAGCTTGCGGAAGTCATGCTGGTCTCTGGTACCCCATGCTCCCAAACACACACACCCCATCCCCATTCCAAGTGATAGACTTGTAAATCCCTGCAAGAACCCTTTGAGGAAGGCACTATTATCATTACCGTTTTATAGCTGTAGAGACTGAGGCTTGAAGAAGTTACATAAATACCACAAAGCCAGTGACGTGTTAAGCAGCAGGGTCAGGGTCTGCACCAAGGCTGTCTGACTCTGATCCTGTACCCTCAGCCAGGAGGCCACAAAAAAGTCAATCTCATCATTAGAGACATGGTATGGATGGCCCAAGAGTCAGTTCTAACTAGGGTTCTGGCTCAGGATGAAGAACACACACTGAAAATTATGACACTTTAGCAGATTTTATATGAGACTTAAGCACAGATGCCTACAAAGATTTAGTTGTATTCTTACCAACAACTACAGTGGTTACAACACACACACACACACAACCTAGAAACAAATGTCCAATAATAGGGATTAAATTATGGTTCACAAATATGCTAGAAAACTGAGAAGCCATTAAAAAATATGACAAAGAAGGATATTATGACATACAAAATGTTTACAATATATTAAGTGGAAAAAAAGCAGAATACTAAGGTATTTATGGACTGATCCCACTTTTGTAACACAAAATGGGTAGTGGAGTGAGTCATGGAGTGAGTCAGACAGAGACAGAGATGGGAAAATATACAATAAAAGACTAAAAATGGGTCTGTTATGTGGGAGGTTTCTCTCGTGGTTCTGTCTTTTGCCGGTTGATATTGTCTAATTGTTTACAATCAACAAATATCCATTATTTTGTGATTTTTTAAAAGTTTTTTAGGCCTAAGATAAATACAGTCTGGGACCCAAACCATTTGTGATATTTTAAAAGGACAAAAGACCCAGAAGTACCAGCCCAGTGTAGCCCCATGTAGACAGTACTGTGAGGCTACCCCTGGAGAGGGCCAGGGGGGAGATCAAGAATGAGGGGGCTTCGGGGCTTCCCTGGTGGTGCAGTGGTTGAGAGTCTGGCTGCCGATGCAGGGGACACGGGTTTGTGCCCCGGTCCGGGAAGATCCCACATGCCGCGGAGCGGCTGGGCCCGTGAGCCATGGCCGCTGAGCCTGCGCGTCCAGAGCCTGTGCTCCGCAATGAGAGAGGCCACAACAGTGAGAGGCCCACGTACCACAAAAAAAAAAAAAAAAAAAAAAAAAAAAAAAAAAAAGAATGAGGGGGCTTAGCTCTGGGTCCAAGATTTGAACCAACTGTATGTGCTCAAGCACATCTGGGGTGCTGGAGAGCTGGGGTTTCTCCTGCCGACTCTCGCAAGTCCATCAGGCCATAAATCATGCTGTGGCAGACACAGTGTCCCTCCCAGGTCCTCCTGGTTGGCATCACTGACTGGAGGAAGGAAGGACTGAGAAAAGAAGCCTCACAGCCAGAGGCTTTGCCTGAGCTGGCCTGTGATGGGCGCTCTTGAGTCTACGTGCTGTTCACGTGAAGGAAAGCTCGTCTCCACCAGGGTGAGGGTGACACAGAGTGAAAATGGCCAGAGGAGACTTCACTGTGGAGGTCGTCTCCCCGCCAGACCACAAGACCTTAGCAGCTCCAGGCAGCATTATATTTCTGTCTCTCCCAAGGCGCAACCTTGATGCGGGAGGAGCTTAAGATACAGTTGCTACTGGTGACCCACTGAGGGGGGCCCAGGCTGCCATTGTTGTTTCTTTTCTGAGTCAAATTCCAAGGGAAACATTGAAAAAATCACAATACCTAGCTGTGTGTGTGTGTGTGTAAACAAATAATGTGTAAGGAGCTTCTTCACTCCAATAATTTTTTTAAATGCAATGATAAATATTGCAAGAGTCTTTAGACAGAACCAAGAAACAGAATACATGACTGTGAAAACAGAATCTATTGACTGTGAAAACAGAATCTATTGACTGTGAAAACAGTATCTATTCACTCTTTGTCTTAAGGAACACCATAATGGAATTACTCAACTAATGGCATCATCACATTTGTTATTTTAAAAGAAAAACATAACAAAAAGTTAAGCCTCGCCTCCCAATACACATCAATTTAAGTTTCATATGGATTAAAGGCTTAAGGTAAAAACAATTAACAGTACCAATTATTGCACAATAAAGAAGGACTCTGCATATATCAAAGCAACAAAAGACATTACAAAAGTGTTAATAAAGTGGGGGATAAAAATAAAAGGTTTCTGTTCATTAAAAGACTCACCATAGGCCCACACTATGGAAGAGAAACCTGTGGACAGCCGGCCTCAATCCTATCAAATTGGCATCAAAACAAGTTGAGTCTAAAACCTCTGCAAATTACAACTCAACTTAAAGGCCCCCAAAGCCTAGAAGGAAACCTCGAGCTTTCACTGGCCTGTGTCAGCTTCAACTTAAAGGTCTCCAGGGCCAATTTTACTCTCTGGGGGACATCTGGTAAAATCTGGAGACACTTTTGGTTGTCACAACTGCAAAAGTACTACTAGCATCTAGTGGGCAGAGGCCAGGGATGCTGTTAACATCCTAAAATGCACAGACGGCCCCACAACAAAGAATTAATCTGACCCAAAATGTCAGTAGCAACAAGGTTAAGAAGCCCTGGCCCAGAAAAGGGAAGTACCTTGTGGTTTTCATGACTGACAGCGATGACTGCTCAGATGATATACAGGAAGAAATGGATACAGGTCCAAACCTCAGGACAATCAGTAGAAAATGGAAAAATCACAGGGTGAATTCCTACTCTGAACTGCATAAACCTTTATCTTGCAGTTTGCTTCTGCCTTTATTTCCTCTCACTTTATCCACTCCTTAGTGTACTTTATAGGGATCATGAACCCTTAGAAGGGTATAATGATAGCCTATTAAATATATAGATATAATGTATGGATCTGTACATCCAGAGAGGGCAAATAATGAGACAAGTCACCACCATCCTCCCGTCAATTAAAAACTCTAAGGGAATACTCTGTCTTCTCTCCCCACTGGTAACCACTAGTTTGTTCTCTATGTCTGTGAGTCTGCTTCTTTTTAGATATATTCACTAGTTTGTTGTAGTTTTTAGATTCCACATATAAGTGGTATCATACAGTATTTGTCTTTGTCTAACTGATTTCACTTAGCATAATATCCTCCAAGACCATCCATGTTATTGCAAATGGCAAAATTTCATTCTTTTTTATGGCTGAGTAGTATTCCATTGTATATCTTCTTTATCCATTCATCCATTGATGGACACTTAGGTTGCTTCCATATCTTGGCAATTGTCAATAATGCTTGGGGTGCATTATTTATATTGGGGTGCATGTATCTTTTCAAATTAGTGTTTTGGGTTTTTTTTCGGATGTATACCCAGGAGTGGAATTGCTGGATCATATGGTAGTTCTATTTTTAGTTTTTTTGAGAAACCTCCACAATGTTTTCCACAGTGGCTGCACCAATTTATATTCCCACTAACAGTGTACAAGGGTTCCCTTTTATTAGAATCTTTTTTGAATGTATATTTCACCTTACTCATAATTATTCCTCTTCTTTTTTCAAAATGTATACCTGAGTCATTTTAAAAAAGGAATATTAAAAGAACCAAGTTTTTATAAGTGATATTTAAAAGACAAGTTGGCAAGCACTCTGAAAAAAGGCAGGGTCAATATTCTTAATATATAAAGAGTTCTTTCAAATCAATAGGAAAGCCATTAAGAATGTAATTGAAAAATCGACAAAGGGTTATGAACAAATGCACTAGTAAAAGAAGAAATACAAATGGCCAATAAACACACACACAAAAAGCATTCTACTTCAATACTAATAAAAAATGTAAATGGAAGTAACAGTGAAATCCTAGAGTATACTTATAAAATTGGCAAACATTAAAAATATAATTGCTACTCCTACACTGCTGGGGTGGAATGTGAGTGTAAATGATCCAATCATCTTGCAAATCATTTTGATTATGGGTAATTTTTAAAAGACATAACTGGTTTCTAATTATAAATACTATGTAGATGATCCCCAACTTACAATGGTTCGACTTAACGACTTTTCAACTTTATGATGGTAAGAAAGCAGTACGCGTTCAGTAGAAACCATACATCAGCGTTTGAGTTTTGATCTTCTCCAGGGCAAGTGATCTGTGGTATGATACCCTCTCATGATACTGGGCAGCGGCAGCGAGGCGCTGCTCCCAGTTAGCCACGTGATTATGGGGGTAAACAACCCATAAACTTACAACCATTCTGCACCCTTACAACCACTGTGTTTCTCACTTTAAGTACAGTATTCAATAAATTACATAGGGGGCTTCCCTGGGGGCGCAGTGGTTGAGAGTCCGCCTGCCAATGCAGGGGACATGGGTTCGTGCCCCGGTCCGGGAAGATCCCACATGCCATGGAGTGGCTGGGCCCGTGAGCCATGGCTGCTGAGCCTGCACATCCGGAGCCTGTGCTCCACAACGGGAGAAGCCACAACAGTGAGAGGCCCGCGTACCGCAAAAAAAAAAAAAAAAAAATTCTGAAGTGCAAAGAGGGGTGATGGGCAAAGAAAAAGGCAAATATGTGGGTAAAAGTAAATAACTATTAACTGTATAAAACAATGATAACATCTTGGAAGTACAAAGAATGTAGAACTCAAACACATACCAACAATAGCAAATAAGTTGAAGTACCCTAAGGTTCTTCCTAGTATTGCCTGGGAGGGGGACAAAGATACTGATCAACATCAGTATGATGTTGTATGATGTCAAAATTTGTATGATGTCATAAAGTATGATGTCAAAATTTGTATGATGTCATGAAATATGATGTCAAAATTTCTGGATTAATCACTAAAAGAATAGAAACAGAGAGACTAGCTTCAAAACCAATGGACCAAATAAAAAATAGAATTAGAAAAAAATAATCTAAAAGAAGACAAAAGGGAAAAAGAAAAAGAATCATAGAAAAGGCAAAATTAAAAGCAGAAAATATTAATGAGAATGGAACTATTGTAAATATATGTGCTTTGAATGTTTTAGTTAAGATAAAGATTGTAACACAAAGTGAAAAATAAAACCCAGCTGTCTGCTGTTAACAGACAACTAAGACCAAAAGACAAAGAATGGCTGAATGCAAAAGGACCAAAAAAGGTATCCTGGGCTCATACTAACTCAGAGAGCTGATGTAACTACAGCATTAGAATTGTTGGAATTTTGACATCAGAATTCTTAAATTATCAAAATTTAAAGCAGAAGGACTACTGAAAATTGAGTCAAAACACAATGATAAGAGCTTCACATCACTAGGAAAGCAGTCTTCCTAAACATGCCTGCAGCTAATATTACAAAAGGCAATCCAGGTGTACTGAACACTAAAGTATCAAAGAAAACACGGCAAAGCATTCAGAAGAAACTAAGAGAATAAAAGCATTCAGAAGAAACTATAAGAGAATATATTTATTTACAACCTCAAGGTTGGGAAGGATTTTTTTAGGTTAAGACACAAAAGTGCAAACAACAGGAAAAGTTAAAAAAATTTTTGACAGTTTTAAATGAACAATTTCTATGTATTAAAAGACACCACAAAGAAAGTTAGAAGAAGCAGCCCACAACCTGGGAAGAGGATATTTGGAGCACATAACTGAAAAAAGGTTAGTGTCCAGAAAAGAATAATAATACTCCTATAAGTAAGAAAAAGACACCTCAATACAAAAATCAACAAAAAGCTTGAACAGGAAGTTAATAAGAAAACTAGAATGAACAATAAATATAAGAAAAGATATTCATACCCCACGCCAAAGAAAACCACAAAATGACACCACTTCATACCCATCAGGTTGACAAATGTTTAAAACACACACACACACACACACACACACAAACAGAACCAGAACTTTCATATGCTGACAGTACAAATGTAAATAGAACAATCACTGTGGAACAAAATTTGGCATTTCTAATGAAGTTGAAAGCAAGCATTTGTTATACCTCAAAATTTCATTCCTAGGTATATACCCTGGGAAATGTTTGCACATGTATACCTGGAGACGTGTAAGAATGTTAATATTAGCATTGTTTATGATAGAAAAAGTGGAAAATGACATGTCCATCAAACGATAGACTATGTTACTGTTCACAGTGTTGAATACTATATAACAGTGAATGTGACTGAAATCCAGCTATATGCAACAACACAGATAAACCTCAAGAACAGGGGCTTCCCTGGTGGTGCAGTGGTTAAGAATCTGCCTGTGAAGGTAGGGGACACAGGTTCGAGCCCTGGTCTGGGAAGATCCCACATGCTTGGAGCAACTAAGCCCGTGTGCCAGAACTACTGAGTCTGCGCTCGAGAGCCCAAGTGCCACAACTACTGAAGCCCGAGTGCCTAGAGCCTGTGCTCCACAACAAGAGAAGCCACTGTGATGAAAAGCCTGTGCACCGCAATGAAGAGTAGCCCCTGCTCGCTGCAACTAGAGGAAGCCAGCGCACAGCAACAAAGACCCAACATAGCAAAAAATAAATAAATAAATTTTTAAAGAATCTCAAGAACACAGCATTTCGTGAAAGAATATAGTATGATTCCGACTATGAAAACGTTCTGAAGCAAGCAAAACTAGTGAAACAAAATGTCATTAAGGGGTGCAAATATGGGCCAAACTATAAAGAAACAATGTAGCAATAAACACAGAAGTCAGGATAATTGTTACCTTAAAGTGGGGAGGGAAGGGGATGTCATGGGTGACTTCAAAGTTAAGGGCAATGATTTATTTCTCACTGTTGCTGATAGATACACTGGTGGTCTTTGTATTGTTACCATTTATCCTTTTATGTGTTTCGTAGATAAAAAATGATTATCTATTTTATATTAAAAATAATTCTAAAATGAAAAATAGTTAAGTATGCTAGTTTAAAATGTTTATTCATTAAGGTAGGTCTGGCCTAACCCTATTCACAACAACATGGTAACCATGAGGGAACATCCCTCTGTGAACTAGAAAATACCAAAATGGAACATGACATGGGCCCCTGCAGTGGCATCTTGAAAAGAAACCCCAGTAGCCATTGCTCAAGAGCCACTAGGGACAGATTTGGGGGCCGGATGTGATTGGCCAAGAGCTGCTGTACTTCTATAAAGTCTGCAACAGACAACGTGTGCCCCGACATAATTGACATGAAAAGTGTGACTCACGTACCAGACAGTGCCTAGAAGAATAGTTTAGAAAATGAGAAAGTGTGCTACCGACAGGGAAAAGGCATAACGAGGAAGACATCCCGTCATCTGCAGTGCAGTGCTCAGACATGTTCAATACCCTAATTATAACGCAGGAGAAAAAATGCCAATTCTTTGTCATCCTAAGGGATGTTCATCCCCTGTCTGTCCCTTCACCCTGTCTGCTCTCTCAGAAATGAAGGAGAATAAGGCTGATTTGGCTATTTTAAAAGATGGCTCCACCAAAATACACTGAGTATCGTAAGCAGGAAATGCTTCTATAGAACAATGCAAATACAGGTAGTAAAATTCACATAACCAGGGCTTCCCTGGTGGTGCAGTCGTTAAGAATCCACCTGCCGGGCTTCCCTGGTGGCACAGTGGTTGAGAGTCCGCCTGCCAATGCAGGGGACGCGGGTTTGTGCCCCGGTCCGGGAAGATCCCACATGCTGTGGAGCGGCTGGGCCCATGAGCCGTGGCCGCTGGGCCTGCGTGTCCGGAGCCTGTGCTCCGCAACGGGAGAGGCCACAACAGTGAGAGGCCCGCGTACCGCCAAAAAAAAAAAAAAGAATCCGCCTGCCAATGAAGGGGACACGGGTTCAAGCCCTGGTCCGGGAAGATCCCAAATGCCACAGAGCAACTAAGCCCATGCACCACAACTACTGAGCCTGTGCTCTAGAGCCTGCAAGTCACAACTACTGAGCCCGCAAGCCTAGAGCCCGTGCTCCGCAACAAGAGAAGCCACCGCAATGAGAAACCTGCGCACTGCAACGAAGAGTAGCCCCCGCTCATCGCAACTACAGAAAGCCCACACACAGCAATGAAGACCCAACTCAGCCAAAAATAAATAAATAAAATAAATTAAAAAATAAAATAAAATTCACATAACCATAGCAGGCTACATGGTGAAATTGGATCTAACTAGCAAATGTCAATATACTACTCCTTGCTAACTCTAACACTTGCATCCTTGGCTATTTCAGGAAGTCTACAGAAGATTCTGTCAGACACGCGAGCTAACAGCTTGTATTTCTTATTAAGTCTCTTTATATTAATAAGGTAGCTTCTCTCTGAAATTCAAGGGGCAGGAAGCTCCTTAAATGACAGGAAAGCAAACTTTGGCTTTTGAGCAGCAAAATTCAACAGCATAGCCAGCGCTACTCTGATAAGACTAGCATAGAATGAGGAAAGGTGACGAGGGTGACAGGTGTAATTAAAATTATGTTCAGCTGCTGATCTCCCAGACAGATAAATTCCATAAGCACTAAATTGCATCAGTTTACTGAAAAAAGTTACAATTGACTGCTCATTTTTGTTGAAAACAACATTGATTTAAAGCTGGGATCCTGGAACTTCACTGTGATTAATGAAATCTCACCAGGTCTTTGGAATAAAAACAGCACCAACCTTTGACCCATAGAAATGTTTAAGGTATTAATGCAGATCATGTAAGAAAAATGCGCTGGTTATTGCTGTCCACTCCACTGTTACTCTACAATTTGGACACCTTAATCATGAAAGCTAATCTCCTCTTTTAGTATAAAGCAATTCCTAGGAAGGGGGCCACCTGGCATGTAAGAAAAGTAGGAGAACCAGAAAGCTAGGCAGGGAAAAGAAAAAGATTGAATAGCCAATGATGTCATGATATGTCAATCATCCCTACTATGCAGGTGATGTAAGACTAGAGGCAACAGAGGTGAGATAGCCTGGAAGCAGGACCTAACAAGCCCAACAGTAGTGGGAAAGAAACCTACACTTACAGTATTTGCTACATACTAATACCCCTGCTCACATCACCCCCTTTCAATTCATTCATTCAACAATTAATCAACAGATATTTCATGACCATCTATTATATTCTAGTGACTGTTCTATGTACACAATACATAGTCCCTGTCCTCAAATACAAGAAGAACAAGCAGATGAAGTGGAAATTCCAAAACTGAATAAAAAGTGCTACAAAGGGTACCATGAGACAACTATTCTCCCATTTTACCGATAATAAAACTGAGGTTCAGAGAGGTTAGCCCTGGTCAGCAACAGAACCAAGGTTGCAATCCACATCTGTCTAGCTCCAAACCTGTGATATTCCCACTCTATCATGAGCTTCCTTCTAGGTGCAGGAGGGGAGGGAGAAGAAACTGTTGAAGGCAGCTGGGGAGATGGTACCCCTACTTGGGACTACATGGCCAATGAAAACTGGGCTCAAGGAATCATCTATAAAAAAATAGGTGAGGAAGCTGGCTTGAGAAATGGTAAAACAATTGCTAAATAGAAAATGTGCAGAGACATATATATGCAAGAGGTGCATTTCTACATGCCTGAGGTAATTTAGCTCTCATGCTGGACATCAAAGGGAGCAGGAATGGCCTGAGCACAGAACCACATAAGAAAGAACATCCATGCTCAGTGTGGTAGGAACCAGGACAGGAACAACTCCACCAAGTGGAGGGAAGATAAGACTATTGTGATGGCCAACTTTATGTGTCAACTTGGCTAGGCCATGGCACACAGATATTTGGTCAAATATTACACTAGATGTTTCTGTGAAGGTATTTTTCTAGATGAATTAACATGTAAATCAGTAGACTTTGAGTAAAGCAGATTACCCTCTGTAATGTGGGTGGGGCTCATCCAGTTAGTTGAAGGCCTGACCAGAACAAAGACTGACCTTCTCTGAAAAAGAAGAGGAATTCTGCCAGCAAACTGTCTTTGGACTTGAACCACAGTATCAACACTTCCTGAGTCTCCAGCCTACCTGTCTACCCTGCAGATTTTGGCCTTGCCCGCCTCTGCAATTGCATGAGCCAATTCCTTAAAATCCATCCATCCATCAATCTCTCCCTAGATATACGCACATGCATATACACACACACACACACACACACACACAATCCATCCTATCTGTTTCTCTGGACAACCCTGACTAATACAACCACATTAAATTATGGAACTAGGAAACCAGCTCCACGACCCAGAGAATCCCACCACACCACGCCTAGTACAGGATGACTGTGCCTCCCAGGTGCTGGTCTGAGTAGCTGGGCCTATTACCCCCACAAAATTCATGGGAAGCAAAGAGGATCAGCAGACTGAAGGGCTCAGTGGACTTTTTCAAGGTGAATAATCTATTCATTCATTTGATAGATATTTATTGAGTGCCTACTATGTGCCATGCCCTGTGTTAGGGGCTGGAGAATCTGGGCTCTGACTGGTACACAGTAGGCACTCAATAAAGACCTACTGAATAAGTAAAACCTTCACTCTAAAAAAATTAAACTTACTTATTTTTATGATTGTTACATTTTAAAAAGAACTCCAAACCCAGGTGCCTAAATCTGGAACTCAGGTCAAGATACCAGGAGGGCAAGGATCCTGTACAGGCTAGGGTGACAGTGGCAAGAATTCCTAATGAGAGGCCAAGGGTTCTGGGACCCTCCTTCACAATCTGGAGATTTTCTCCTTGAGCACTTTTTATCTTTCAAACTTGATTCTATGATTACTGGAAATGTGTGTGTGTGTCAGAGAGACTATGCCTTTAGAGACAAATGGGCCCCAATTTACACAAATAATGTAGTTATCAAAAGCTCTAAGGCCAGTTTTATATAAATTCAATGCTTATAAAAATGTTCTAGGTTAAAGGACCCCCAAGGTTGATTCTTTTGCAGAGCCAACAATCACTTTCTAGAGTGGTACTAACAGAACTTTCTGTGGCAACAGAAATGTTCTATAGGACTTCCCTGGTGGCACAGTGGTTAAGAATCCTCCTGCCAATGCAAGGGACATGGGTTCGAGCCCTGGTCGGGGAAGATCCCACATGCCACGGAGTAACTAAGCCCGGGCGCCACAACTACTGAGCCCGTGAGCCACAACTACTGAAGCCTGTGCACCTAGAGCCCGTGCTCCGCAACAAGATAAGCCACCACAGCGAGAAGCCTGCGCACCGCAATGAAGAGTAGCCCCCGCTCACCACACCTAGAGAAAGCCTGCGCGCAGCAACAAAGACCCAATGCAGCCAAAAATAAAACATTGATAAATTTTTAAAAAGTTTTATATCACAGTATCCAGTATGGTAGCCACTTGTCAAGTGGATCACTGGAAATGTGGCTAATGTGACCAAGCAATCAAACTTCTAGTTTTACTGAATTTAAATTCATTTTAATAGCCATATGTGGCTAGTAGCTATCATATTGGACAGCAGAGCCCCAGACTAACAGGCGAAAGCCGTTACAGGGTATTTTAACAGATAATAGGGTTATCCAGGCATGGGGACACCTCTTCCATCAACCCTATTACTGCCAGACTGGCTCCTCAGTAGCCTGGCTGGGGTCTCCCCTCTGGCTCCAGTACCCACCACCCCTCTGTGGCCCTCATTCTCTTCTGCACGTGAGCAGCCATGGAGCTAAACCTCAAGGAAATCTTGTGGCTTCCCCCTACTGAAAAGCCTGCTGAGCAAGGAACTGATAAGGGTGACGCGAGGGACCACAGGGTGGATGACAGGAGAGTGATGTCTATGAAGCTCTATGGTCGGAATAAACGTATCACCCTAAACGCCTGTCTCCTTCAGATTGTAGGAAGTCAACTTTCCCATTTTCCCCAAAATGCGATGGCGGAGGGGGAGGGGATTTTTCTACCTCAGGGTACCCATACCTCCTTTGCTCCTCTCTTTAAGTCAGGATGACTCTGACACATCAGAGGGTCCAGTTGTCAAAGGAGACTTGTCCCCATGTCAGAGCTGTGAGTCTCCTCTGTGGGAGGCAAGCTGCCTTCCCAGGACCAGAGGTGACAGGCTGGGTGAGTGGCAATTACAGGGAGAGGACGCATGTTCTCTGACCATGTGAAACAGAGTAGAAAAATAATCTCAGCCAGACCCTCATTGGGCAAAATGCTATGTCCCAGAGGAAGTGTAATTCATACCACTACCACTTGCTGACTCTAAATGACGGCAAACATGAACTAGCAGAGAATGTTTGCACAGCTGGCATGGCAGCACGGGGCTGGTGGCTTTCAGTGTGGTCACAAACATAGGGGCACCTTTGAGCAGCAGGAGGCCCTTGAGGTTTCTCTCAGCTTTCTGGGGACACCAAGAGATAATGTATGTGTCAGTGGGGATGTCATACCTGGGGGTGGGTTTCATATCCAATACCACTGCTTAAGGTAGCAAGTCTGCAGAAGGGTCACAGGGTAGGGAGGACAGTGAGGTATGTGCCTCTCACCTACCCACCCACTCAAGGGCTCTCTAGAAATGAAACTGACCTCAGAGAGGTGAATGACAGAATCGATGCCCAAGGGAACACATGCAAAACCTCCTACAGAGACTCAACTCTAGAATGAAAGACTCAGTGGTAATTAGTAACTGATTTAAAGACAGTGACACAGCCAGACAGGTGACGTGTCATTCAGCAAAAGAAATGGTCAGTGGAGAACCAAGAAGAAAATAAGAGCTTGAGAGGCAAGTATGGGCAGTGCCCATCGTAACTCTCCCTGAAGGATCCATGGTACATGGATGGTCATGTAAGACTAATCGTATAAGAAGAGCTAAGAATCCATCAAGGTATCTTAGCTGGAGTGTGGGTGGGGACGTTGGCTTCTTACCATCAACTAAATCCCATTCCTCCCATTCGGTGCTCACCTCACAAGCACTGATTATAATCTGGCTCTCACAGAGCTCTCCTAGAGGGGGGAGAAGGGCTGACCTGGGGTGTGCGTATCCCAGTCCCCACCTACCTGCCAATGGGCTGGACGTGATAAGCTATTTTGTTTGGGGTTTATACAATGGTCTCTTGGGAATTTGGTTAATGGGCTCTCATACCACTGTCAAAGAGAAAATGATATCTAGTTTCAGATCTGTGAAACCAAGGTCCAAACAGATCCAGAACGTGGCCAGTGTGTTGAAGTAAAAGCCAACTTGCACGATCTTCGGTCATAGCCAACCATAGGTTTCCTTAATGGTAAACGTATATGACTTTACCATAATGATAATAGCTGTTATTTAGTATGTACTCTGCACCAGATACTTTAAATCATCACCTTGACTGATCCTTAAAACAGTACTGATGAAATAAGGTTTATTTCCCAACTTTATATGCTAGGAAATGGAGACCCAGAGAAGATGTCATGAGCCCGAGAGCTGGGATTAGGCTGTGGGTCTAGCTGACGCCGAAGCCCTTGCACACCTGACTCCAGCAGTGATTTTCAAGCTTAGTTTGGCAGAGAGGTCAGAGATCATGCTAAGAGGCAAAAGGTGGAGGCCAAGAAGAAACCACATTTATTAGCTTCCACAAAAAAACGAGCTAAAGGAAGTTTGGTTTTGTTTTCTCCAAGCTGAATTGACCTGTTTGGTGCTGAAATTTGCCTCCCAGAGGAAGCATTTAAGAAGAGAAGGGGCACACACCCTCTAAAATAAGGTGCGCTAAGAAACTTCTGCCTGTTCATGAAAACATGTGCACTTACTAGGGGTCAAACACATCCCCTTTAAGATGGACTTGTATTCTGAAGGGTTTCCTTTAGTGAATTAACACTGTATAGTAAACACCTCTCCTTTAGATTAAAGTTCTGGAAAGCAGGAACTGAAAGCCTGAAGCACAGCCTAGCACACTTAAAAAAGCATATGGGGCAGAGTGATGGGTGAGTGGAGAAGGAGAGGAAGTAATGTCCTGCCACTCCTGGGGAGAGCAACCAAGAGCTCTTGGCCCTATGGCCATCCACCTACCACATTATGATTCCACAAACATTGATGGTTAGACAAATGACCAGTTTAAAGATCTGATCCGGGCTTCCCTGGTGGCGCAGTGGTTGAGAGTCTGCCTGCCGATGCAGGGGACACAGGCTCGTGCCCTGGTCTGGGAAGATCCCACATGCCGCGGAGTGGCTAGGCCCGTGAGCCATGGCCGCTGAGCCTGTGCGTCCGGAGCCAGTGCTTCGCAATGGGAGAGGCCACAACAGTGAGAGGCCCGCGTACCACACACACACACAAAAAGATCTGATCCAAGATGATTCAACACAGCTTAATGAACCATTAGTGACTATGCCTCAGCAATTCAGTGCAAGAACAAAGATGTTTAACACAGCCTCTAAATACAAAGGACGCCAACAGCAGTTCACACAAGAAGAACTACAGATCATCAAATAAAAAAGAATAAGGGTGCAACCTCGCTAGTGATCCAAGGAATACCAACTAAAATAAGAATTGATTTGGGGGGTGTCTAGCAAATAGGCCACATTAAAAAAAATTGTTTGTGTCTTTTAAAGCAATATTCAAGACTGGAAAGGATGTTAGCAAATGGCCAGTATGACAGACTATATGTTGGTACAGCATTTTGGGGTGGGTAAGTTGGGAGTATGGATCAAAAGACCAAAAATTATCTGTATCTTTGAATTTGTATTTTTATTATAACCATTTATCCTATCAAAGATGTGTATGAAAACTTATGTATAAAGATGTTTATTCAGAATAGCACCAAAAAAAACAAAAAACGAGAAAGAGGAGCCAACAGCTTAAACCAAGGGACTGGTTAGATACATCATATAACAATGCTACACGGCCATCAGTAACCAACTCCTCAAGAAGTTGATTTGGGAAATGTTTGTAACATACTTCAAAGTGACAAGAGCAGGTTTCAAAGCACTACCTAGAAAATCATTTGCGGTTTGTTAACAAAAATCCACATTTTCTCTATTTTCTCTTCTCTATGTTCAAGTGTATATAGACTTATAAGACAAAATTTTATAGTTTTATTTTGAAAATAGCGTAAGTCTCACAAATCAAACCAACGGTAACCTCTGACACTTACGTGGGACCTCATACTGTCTCTGTGCTCTCTGCTCATCCCCCACGGTAGCCCTGGTTTGGAAAGAGATGAAATGACTTGTCCATGCTTTCTACTAACTAAACCCCAGAGCTGGCCTCACACTCAGCTCCCTCGCTTCAAGAGTACAATTCTCTTCATTACACTAGAGCTGGATTTACCCTTAACCGGTACCAATTTCCAAAATTCATCAGATCTCACGGTGAACTTCTCAGAGTTCACATAACCCAACTGCATTTGAAAATGGCAAATGTAATTACGCCATGTGCCTAGACGTAAATATTCCCCAATGGGAGAACCCAGCAGCTACCATATGTTTTAAATTCTAATGCTCCCCAAAGAATTTTTTAAAAATTATAATATGTTCCGTAACGAAGAGTTTTGTTTCGTAAGTGTTTTCCCCAGAATCATAAAAGCACATTCTTCCTTGTAAATTATACATGGCATAATTACAACAAGATGGGCCATGCTTTGGGTCTCACTTCAAAGTGATTCCATTTTAAAGCATTCCCTTTAATAAACACAAAACACAGCCTCCACTATGGAACTGTCCAGAATTAGTGAACTCTATTTTTAAAGGGTAGATACGAACCATGGGATTAATATCAAGTCTTCAAAGCCTTGCTTTATTCTATAAAAATTCTTTTTATCATAATCATAAGAACAGGAATTAAGAGGGTTGTAAAAATGACAGTGGCCAGAACAATTAACAACTAGATAGGATACAGACCTAGCATGTGGGTGAACTGTCAAAGAGGAGTTTAGACTATATCAATATATACCATAATTTCTCCGGAGAAGAAATGATTTCTCTAGCTTTCTCTACATCTGTCCATCTCCGCACATACACATTTCTGGATGGCCTGATACATGGTAAGAGCTTGACAAATGTTTGCTGGCTAGCTGTGAACACCAATGAGAAAGACCCCCCTCCCCTCACCCCCAGAAAAGTTTTAGCCCAGATAGGCTAGGGTGGCTTCATGGGTTGAGAAGGGAAGAGAGTATTGCAAGGCTTGGGAACAAGATAAGTGAGAGTGAGAAACCAAGTTCAGGGGAAAGTGAGTTAATGAACTCGATTATACCAAAAGGGAGGGCCAGATGTTCCTCAAGGAGTGGTTTTAAGAGACTGGTCTGGAGGTGGGGTACAGCAGGGTGGGAAGGAGAAAAGAAGAGGCAGGACACCCTGTGAGCAGACGCTGCAGTGAGGGAGGTGGGACGGGATGAAGACCCAGGTGAAGTCGGCAGGAAAATGTGAAAGAGATGTCAAATGAACAGAAGATGCGGACTAGCCAAACGTGGAGAAGATGGTACAGGTGAGAAAACCAAGGAAGGAGAGACCAGCACAATTCGTGGAGAAGCCCAACATTCCACTAAGGAGAAGGGAGAAGAGTTTTCAGAAGGAAGAAGGCATGGAGGAGGGAGAACCCAGGATCTAGCATCAGGACTACTGCTGTGGGCCTGAGGACCAAACAGCAGGATTCGGAAGGGGTGAGTGGTGAGACAAGGAATGGGGTAAGTATACTCTACACAATGAAAGAGGAAGACGGAGGGGCATCAGGAATGAAGGAATTCTCCTCCCGTTCCTGAGGAGGAGGGATGGGTGGGCACCCGAAGAATCAAAGAGCTCAGGGCTTCCCTGGTGGCACAGTGGTTGAGAGTCCGCCTGCCGATGCAGGGGACACGGGTTCGTGCCCCGGTCCGGGAAGATCCCACATGCCGCGGAGCGGCTGGGCCCGTGAGCCATGGCTGCTGAGCCTGTGCGTCCGGAGCCTGTGCTCTGCAACGGGAGAGGCCACAACAGTGAGAGGCCCGCGCCTTCTCCTCACTGCTTCTCCTGCGGGTCAAATCCATTCTTCCTTCATTCCGGGGACTCACCGTGCACGCTGTCCTAGAGCCCCTCAGATGCGTGAAGGTGCTCCCACCAGCCGCTCAGCGGACGCTTCTCCCGGGGCCTCACTGGCACGTGCTAATCCCTCCAGCCTCGGGTCAGGTGCCCCTCCCGATGGAGGCCTCCGCTCCTGAGCACACGCAGCAGGGCCAGCTCAGCCCTCCTCCCTGCCAGGCACCCGGCACCTGACCTTCGGCGCTTCCCTTACATGGTTCCAACCAGTGATGTGTTCGAGGGTCCTATCGTGACTGTCCTCTCTCACATGAAGCTCCACAAGAGCAGAGAGAGCTGTTCTTCTTTGCTCGCTGTTACACCCTAGCCCCCAGCACAGTGGCCGGCCCCGAGGGGGCGCTCAGGAAGCCCTTGTCAGGTAAACAACAGGTGAGATGGCTGGACTCCGATTGTTTACGTGCTACACTCTCTCCCACACGGGAGCACCGTCTCAGGTACCTGTGGTTCCCCAGGGCCTGGCCCCCGGGAGGTCCTCCCTAAGTGCCCGCCTGCTGATGGACTGCCTGCCTGGCTGGGGAGGGTGGTAACCCCCCACCCAGGGCCTCAGAACAGCTGGAGACCCTGAGTCCTCAGACCCTGTGATGATAAGGGACCTGTGAGAACAGAGTTCTTCTCAGGCTCAGCACCTTCTCCTAAGGGCCGGGCCCCATCGCGGGTGCAGGGAGACCGGGGAGAGCGAGACAGCTCCTGCCCTCAAGGAACTCTGGGCCTCGGGAGGGAGACACATGGAAACAGGGTGAAGAATACTGCAAGAGTGTGTACAGCACCCACACCGAGGGGGTACCACTCCCGCTTACGGAGAACTTAGCAGGTGCCGACCTCGCTGGAAGCGCTTCACAGAGATGGCCTCGCGCAGCACCCCTAAGAGAGCCAAGAGGTGAGGGTCTCCACAGTGGGCTGTAAGCCCCTCCAGGCAGCTGTTATAACAACGGCGACAGCAGATGGCATGACTGAGCATTTCCTAGGGTCCAGGCTCGTATGAAGTGTTTTACAGGCAGCATCTCATGGTTTTGTCACACTCCCATGAGCTAAGCACGATCATCACATACATTTTACAGCGGAGAGAGGTTAAAAGATTTGTCCAGGCTCAAAGCTCGGATGTCACAGAACTGGGGATGAAACCCAGGTGTGTGGGACTCACTCCAGAGTGAACTATTAATCTGTAGTTAAGGAAGCATGCAGCCCCTGGAGGAACCACACGGTGATGACAGATCGATAGTTGAGAAAGGGCACTGCAGACCTGGCATCCAGGGCAGGGCTGGCACAGATGATGGGCATGGATGACGGGCAGCTGTCTTTTCCAGCTGACAAAGCTTAAGGAAAATCAGGCAGCACAAAAAGGTAAGAGCAGGTGGTCCAGAGAGGTCCAGGTGCAGGGCTGCACAGCCTCCTCTGTGGAGATGGGAAAGGGCAGATACAGCTGCAGGTGGCTGGCCACCACGAGTACTTCCATACATGGCCTCTTTCCCTACAAGTCAGACCATAAGCAGCTCCTCAGACCCTGGGCCTGGCGTACAGAAGACTGCACACTTTAGCACCTGAATTTAAATCAGGCCAATTTCGTGCTATTCCTGCAGGTGTCTGTGCTGCAGCTTCTTTTTTCTCTCCCTCTGCCTGCTGGAGGAGAGGGAGAAAATGAGCAGCCCAGCAGCATCACTGCGTCAAGACCAGAGTCGGCTGCCTGCAGGGCAGCTCCCCCAGCCAGCGTGCTGTTAGTCTGAATCAGAGAAGACCTGGGGAAGACATGAGATCTTCACACTATCCAGAAAGCCACTTGCAAGCAGAGGAAGGGCACAGTTGCAGATACCTCTGCAAGGTGGCTGCTTTTCCAGAAGGAACGGGCAGATGGGGGAAAGGATGGCAAAACTGGACCAGGGCAAATGTAGCTAGAGCGGAAGGGGGGTGAAGAGCCATGACCAGAGAGAATGCTCACCTGGGCCCTCCGCTCTCGGCAGCCTCTGGCCACTGCCCTACGTGGCTGGCCTGTCTTGTTTACCACGCCCTAGGGGTGGGGCATCCAGCACCTGTGACTAGATGGCAGGGAAGCATGGTCCTGAGGTCACTGTGCACCCTTGCCCTCCCTTGTCACATGAATGAATCTTAACCAAGCCCTGCTGGTGAAAGCAGCTCTTTTGCCCCTTTCCTGTTTGCCCATTTCTGTTCCCCTCTAACCTTAAAAGAGCCTCATTATAGGAATGAGATCACTAGGCAGTTTAACCTAACTCCTGACTTAAACATCTCCTGAATGCACACCATGCCTTGCCTAACCTGTTGATTCTATTCCTAGATTAAAAGAAGTAAATATGAAGAAGTAAGGAGTTAAAGAATGACTAGCTCTCTACCCTCATCAGCCCCCTTGGCAATCCTGCAGGGAGATCACGTGGGCAAGATAACATCTGAAGAAAGAGTCAGCCAGTCTGCATGCAATGGAGAATGATGCAGAATCCAACCTCCTGCCTCGATGATTCACTGAGCTTCTTTCCCCCTTTTCCCTTTAGAAACTGTCATGGCTGAGCAGACTCTTCGGAGTTGGTCTCAGGACATGAGTCTATCTTCTCCCTCGATTGCCAGCTTTTCAGGTTAAAGCAACGTCTCTTTCTACTGATACTTGCCTCTTGATCATTGGCTTTTGAGTGGCAAGCAGCTGAACCTGATTTGTTAACGCTGGGGCCACGCCTCACTCAAGCTGGGACGTTAGGGTGGGCCATGCGTCTGCTGGCACCTCAACCACAGTGCCTGGGTGACCGCCCAGTTCACCTTCCCTCTTTGGCTAAGCTCTACACGGGTGGTAAGGACCATTGAGAAAGGAAAGACCAATTGCTAGGGTGGGAGCAGGGCTGCACTTGCTCTCTGCTTGGATGCCCTGTGTGTGTCAGATGCTGCTCTGTGCTGGGAATTAACCAGGGAACAAGACATGTGGAGCTTGCCCCATGAAGCACCCCCACCAAGGATAAGAATGCAGAGCCTGGCAAAAAGGAGGCCGCCGTGAGAATGCACCTGGGGGCAGGGCAGCGGGGGACAGAAAGTTGGGCTTATGTAAGAAATCTTGTGCCCCGGCAGCAGCAAAGGGCCAAGCCATACTCGGGAGCAGAGGCTGGGGAATAGTCTATCCATTTTCCTGAAGAGAAGGGACCTATACCCACTGGGCCCTAGCTCTCATCTACATCACTTTATTTTCTATCAATTCGTATCCACCAAGTAACCTGAGCAGGGGCTGATCAGAGAGTCCTAGGTTTCTGTGCCTGCCACACCCTGACCAATGACTTTTGTCACACTCAGGAGTTCTGGAGCAAAGGAGTAAGGGGTAGTCAGTGACAGGAAATCCAAAGACTTCCTCCTCTCTGATGACGCCCCTCCCTCCTTCCCCCCAGGCTCCTTCTCTGTGCTCCCCCAGCCTCTCTGCCTCTCTTCCATCAGGACACAAATGACGCAACTATCATGACTGATCTGTCTGTCTCCCTCCAACAGGAAGCTCTTTGACGGCCAGGGTGGTGTGCCCAGCTATCAGCACAGAGCTCAGAAGATGTATCCTGGTGAATGAATGAATACTGCCACTCCTTACCTCCCAAGCGGGCTGATTCGAGTCGCGGCTCAAAGAGCCCAGGCCACTCAGGAGCCAGGCAAGAATGGGGTGGGAGTGAGGCCCGCCCTTCAACCTTAGCAGCTTTTCCTGCTCCAGTCCCCAGGGAATCTGCTTCATAAACACTTACTTAGCAAGACATTTAAGACGCTATTGATTTCTCCCCTCAAAAGCAGAGGTGAGACAGTGATAGACACGGTGAGCAGCCAGCAACAATGAGTCCCCTCCACCCCTGTGCAGAAGTTATTTCCCTTTCAGATCACCAGCCTGGCAGCCCAGAGTGAGATGCAACATGCTAATGGAGGTGGCCACTAGAACCGGTAGCAATTAGAGGCTTAAGCTCCCTTTTCCATGAGATGAGGGAAAATAAAGCTGACTGCAGACACTGTACTTGCTTGCAAGGCATCTTTCTCTCCTATCAAGGAAGAAAGATAGGAGGCCTCACCTCTCCAGGAGCCAGGATCAATGTTAGGTGACCATGGACAACATTTTCAAACCCATACTAGGTGCTGGACACATAAATGCATGGCAATAGGTAGCAGGGACATGAAGGTCCCTGCATAAAAACAGTGCCCTTGTCCTTGAATAGAGCTAGATGATGCCCCCCTAAAATATCAGCTCCATGACAGCAAACCTTCCACCTTATTCTCTGTTGTTGGGGTCTGTTATGGACTGAATGTTTGTGTCCCTCCAAAATTCATATGTTGAAGGCCTAACCCTCAATGTGATGGTATCAGGAGGTGAGGCTTTGGGGGAGGTCATGAAGTTTATTTAGATGAGGTCATGAGGGTGGAGCCTCCATGATGGGATCAGTGCACTTATGAGAAGAGGAGGAGACCAGAGCCCCATCTCTTTCCACCATCATGTGAAGATACAGAGAGAAGGTGGCAGTCTGTGGGCCAGGAAGAAGGCCCTCACCGAGAACAGAATCTACTGGTACCTGGACCATGGACTTCCACCCTCCAGACTATGAGAAAAAAATGTCCATTGTTTAAGCCACCCTGTCGGTGGTACTTTGTTACAGCAATCCTGAGCTAAGGCAGGGTCCCAGAACTTAGCACGATGCCAGTCTCATATCAGGTGCTCCACAAACAATCTTTGAATTAATTTCTGCATGAGTTAGGGTAATGGTAGCTGCTGCAACAGATAATCCCCAACATCTAAGTGGTTTAATATAAAAAATATATAACCCTTCACTGTCCCCTCCAACTAAGACGGGGTTGCAAGATCATCATGCATATAAACTCTTGGCCTCATTTACTGAGGTGGGCTCTGCCCCTTAAACTCACAGTCTCCTGATATGTAAACATGCATTGGAAGTAATAAACACAGAAATGCAGTTTCAGAAACCCCAGTCAACTATACCTGGTATTTGAGGGCCAAGGCACAGCTCAGCAGGGAGAGGTAACCCAGAGGTGCTGGCCTCAGTCACAGGTGGAGCACTGCCAGCGGCTGCATTTACATATTTTAATGATCACATGAATGGGGGTTTGTGGAAGAGGAAACATCAGATTTGTCACAGAATAGAAAAACGCCTTTGGGAAATGAGGCATTAGGGACCAGCTGAGGTGTATGCTCTTGCCTGAGGGTGGAGCCATCTCTCCAATGGGCCTGTTATTATGGGGAATGTTGCACAGAAGCCCTCAGGAGTGGTTTAAAGAAAGAAAATGCACTGAATTAATTCTCTCTCTCTCTCTCCCCTTGACTTAGAGAGGGCGAGACAGTTGAAGCAGCTATTCTAAATCCACACTTCTGGTCACCAAACTCTGAGACTCGTGAGTGGTTTCACTGGATGCCAACTTACCCTGTCTCAGGGGAAATCTGCACCTCTGGGGCCCTCAGGGAACCTCCCAGGATACAGGATGCTTGTACCTGGCAGGGAAGGAGCAGGTAGATGACAACACCCAGAAGCAAGCCCGGGAAGAGGGGAAGATCACAACAGACATGATCTGCATCTTACCTCCTCCTCCCAAAGAAATGTTTAGAGCACCAAGGTTTCAAATGCCTGTGTGGTTTGAGAGTGAAGAAAGGGCAGGTGGAATCGGGGGGATTCAGGAGGGAGAGAAGGAAGAAGGCAGAGGAGGAGAAAGGGAATATCTATTTAGTGCCGAAACAAAAGAATGGTGACGAGCTTTGCGGTGGCTGTGATTTGCTTCTCTGTACTTTCTGGGTCTCCCTGACCCTTCATGGCAGCAGTATTTTTGTGACCCAGATTGACAGTGAATACGAACCAAGGAAAGACCTTGTGGGTCAGGGCTGTTTGTAAACAAGCTACCACCATCACGTTGGTTTTCCAAGCAATTAGTAACCACATGTGGCATTGCTTATTTTTATACTTACCACTGAAATGTAATAAATTTATGAACTTTCACCCCCAGAAGGTATAAGTTCTATGACAGCAGAAACTGAAGCTGCAGGTACCTGTCTGTATTCCTGAATACAGCAGGAATCAAGAAGGGTTTTACGATTTTGATTTAAAGCAAGGTGCTAAGGACAGAGCATAAAAAGGTTGCTGTTCAATGGACCTTCCTATTAGCAATCATAATGTAGCTGATGATTGTGATGGTGATGACAGTGGTGGTAATGTGTGAGGTGATGTACCAGGCCCCACTGCAAGAGCTTTACATTGATTATTCCATTTCAACCTCAAAACAACTCCCTGAGGACGCATCCTTATCCGAATTGTCATTCCTCCAATAAAGACATGAATTCAAACGGGTTAAAGTATTTGCCAAAAGTCAACCAAAGTGTAGGTTTCTGGACTGAACACAGATCTGTTTGAATCTAGAAGCAGGATTTTTCACCACTCTGCTTTTCTGTCTGTCATGCCATGCCTTTTACAGCAGGGACATTCTGCTCACACCAGGAGCTCTAGGAGGACAGAGGGAAACCCAAGACAAGTGCAGACAAAAGAAACTGTGAAGGCTTCCCTGGTGGCGCAGTGGTTGGGAGTCCGCCTGCCGGTGCAGGGGACGCAGGTTCATGCCCCAGTCTGGGAAGATCCCACATGCCGCGGAGCGGCTGGGCCCGTGAGCCATGGCCACTGGGCCTGCGTGTCCAGAGCCTGTGCTCCGCAACAGGAGAGGCCACAGCAGTGAGAGGCCCACGTACCGCAAAAAAAAAAAAAAAAAGAAATTGTGAATCTTGATTCTGGAGGACCCCTCAGTGTCTAGGTCCATGCTGATGGTCTGATGGATGCTTGAATTTCAGTTAGTACTTCTCTGCAATGTCATCCCACCCTTCATGCTGCCTTGCAGAAGACCCGAGTTGGAAGAAGCCAATTCAGATTATAAATCCTCATTTGCCATCCTTCTGACTCCCCCACAAACCCAGGGCACCCTTGCACCAGGGCCCATCGGTTCAGCGGGCACGGCTTGATAACCATAGACCAGAGAGAGGCACGGTCCTGGCGTCAGGGCCCTGAGTAGGATTTAGGCTGTCCACCCTGTGCTGCTGGTAGCTACTGCTGAGCCATGGCACTGGGCAGGCCCTGCAGGAGGAGAACAGAGTACTCAAAGGGAATGCTGGCTCCTGCCTTCCAGGCACCCAGGACAATGCTGCACATTCACAGGTGTACAGGTGGCTGGCTGGTCACCTGAACGACAGCCTCCTGCCCATGTCAGGATTCCTCAGGTTACGGTTGGATCAAATTCCCCCCAAAAGTAACCCATTCACTGTTCAGAAGCTTTGAAAAGTAATAAACCCCGCTGCCGGCTTGGGTCTGCCAGGGAGTGCTGCTCCGAAGGTTAACGTGGTCCTGTCATGCACAGCAAGCTTTCCACTAGGGCTTCTGTTGTTCCTCGTGCCCTTGTCTCCCTGCCCTGGCTCTGTCCAGCAGCTGCCCAGTGCCTGCTGGCCACTGGTGCCGGCAGAGACTGGGCTCTGAGCCTGGAGCAAAAGGGCTGTCAGTACTGATAGGCTTCCTGCTAAAGTGGGCCCGCCCCGCAATCCAAAGAGGCAGAAAGACAGTGTTAAAAGCAGGCTAGCACTTCATGAGGGCTTGGACAACTGTTCTAATGCATCCTGATGAGCTCCATCTGCTGCCAATCTACACTGGGCATATGTCTCCTCGCCCCAGCACTGCATTTTGGCTGGAAAATTCATCACAAAGTATGTATCTGCCTTACAGAGAGGAGACAAGTGCTGGAGATGGTCTTCAAGCATATCTGGGAGCAAAGGAAGGCAGGTGGGGGAGAACATTCTGCCAAGATAGATCCACAAAATGCATAAGGGATGGATACTTCCTGAAACAGTCACCAACACCCAAACTGCCAGACAACACCAGAGCAGAAAAGTGACCCACACGTCTTTACATTGGCTGCCGCCTTAGCTGAAACCATTTCATGAACTGCTTTTCTTGCTTCTGTTTGGTGTGGTCACTGCTCTCATTCTCACTCAGTTCTGAGCTCCAGTTTATCTCACATCTCTAGTTTTTTATTAAGAACCATTATTTCACAAACCTCTTCACATCTCTTCATATGAATGATCTTCACTAGAAATCAGTTTTCTTTTGGGAACCGTGAGTGTTTATCACCTCATGAAAGATGCTGAGACGCAACAGCCCACTGAGATGACCATGCCTGACCATCTGCTGGACTCGCACACTAGCCAAGAGAACTGTCCCCCATGCTTTCCTTCTAGGCAGTCAGCAACTGGTAAACGAGGGCCTACTATGTGCTTGGCCAGCACTGCATTACCAGGACAAAGCACATGTTTCAGGCAAGAAGGCTGAGAACCAAACGTATTTCCTTTTTAAATAATATTTTATATTACAAAATATAAAAAGAATACTGTAATACTGAAGAAAAAAAGCAAAGTAGGAATGCTTATACCACCAGATTTCAAGACTTACTGTAAAGCCGCAGCCTTATAACTAGACAGTATGGTAATGGTTAAAAAAAAAAAAGAAAGAAATAGACAAATTGATCAATGGCACAGAATAGAGGACTGAGATGTAGACCCACACAAACAGAGTCAACTGATTTTTGAAAAAGGAGCAAAAGCCAATGGGTTCCATTCAATGGAGAAAGGATAGTCTTCAATAAATGGTGCTGGAACAACTAGATGTCCAAATACAAAAGAATGAACCTAGACAAAGACCTTACACCTTACGCAAAAATTAACTCAAAATGAATGACAAGCTTAAATGTATTATACATTGGAAAACTACAAAAGTGCTAGAAGAAAATACAGGATAACATCTATGTAACCTTGGGTTTGGTGATGAATTTTTAGATATAACACCAAAAGCAGGATTCATGAAAACAAATAGATAAGTTGGACCTTATTAAAATAAAAAACTTCTGCCCTGTGAATGACACTATAAAGAGAAATAACACACAAGCCACAGCCCAAGAGAAAAGATTGGTAAATGTATATGTGACAAAGGACTTGCATCCAAAATGAAATGCTCTTAAAACTGAACAACAGGAAAATAAACTCAATTAAAAAATATACAAAAGATCTGTACAGATAACTCACCAAATAAGATGGAAACTAACCATATGAAAAGATTCTCAACCTGAGTTGTCATTAGGGAAATGCAAATTAAAACAACAGTGGCATACCACCACACACCTAGGAGGGAAATGTGAGGGGGAAAAAACCCAAAAAACCACAAATACCAATTGCTGACAAGGATGTGAAGCAACAGATACTCTCACTATCGCTGTAGGAATAAAATGGTATAGCCACTTTGGAAGACAGTTTGGCAATCTTTTTTATAGCTAAACATCTTACCATATGATCCAGCAATAGCATTCCTAGGTGTTTACCCAACTGATTTGAAAACTTGTGGTAACACAAGAAGCTGCAGTCAAATGTTTGTATCAGTTTTATTCATGCTTGCACAAACTGGAAGCAACCAGGATGTCCTTTAAAATGTGAATGTATGAACAAATTATGAAACATCCATACAGTGGAATACTAGTCATTGATAAAAAGGAATGAACTATCAAGCTACACAAAAACGTGGATGAATCTTAAATGAATTGCTAAGTGAAAGAAGTACAGAAAGCTACCTACTGTATGGTTCCATTTATAGGACATTCTAGAAAAGGCCTATAGTTTGCATTCGCTCTGCCAGTGGTTCCCAGGGATCTGAGGTGGGTGAGGGGAGTGGCTGAAAAGTAAAGCACAGGGAATTTTCTAGAGTGGTGAAACTGTTCTTTATGATACTATAAGAGGGGCTATATGACTGTATGGATTTGTCAAAAGCCATAGAACATTACAGCACAAAGAGTGAACCTTGATGTATGCAGATTAAAAAAAAAAATCATTTAGGAGGTTGGGAGCTCCCAGGATGAAAAGCAGAATGTGACAAAACAGTCTAAGTGTATTACAGAGGTGCTGACCTGAGTAGCTTTGGAAATGAGTAGGGCCTATAAGACTAAAGGCCAAAGGATTATACATAAACGCTGTGCTCTAGCTGATAAAGTCATTTCCCACAGAGGTAGGGATCAGCAATTTGATACCACTGTTATGTACATGCCTACCATAATTGCAGAATTAAGTAAATGGATGGTGGATGCTGAGAGCCAGGTTTCTCACCGCTGGAGTGGGAGATTATAGACAAGCAATGGAGGAGACCATAATGATCCATGTGGTGATGGATCACAGTTGCAGACATTAGTATGAACTCATATTTAGCTTAATATAGATTCAGATGGATACACACAGAAGAATTTACAAATGTATACGTGTATTAGTATGCACACGTATATTTCCTTGTTCTGTTAGCTGAGAGGGCAGAAGAGTGACACTGCAGTGGCAGTGAGCACACCTAGTGCCCAGACACCCAGATCTTGGTCTCTAATGCTGTTCTCCAATAAAAGTAACCAGGGCTGCCTGGAGAAACGGCTGATTCTATGGCTGGGATAAGGAATCTGCAAGATGAATCTGGAGCATTTTGTAGTGCCAGGAAGTAAAGAAGTACTCAAATGTAAGTAAATAAAATAAACCACAATGAGAGTATATCAAAGGGACACAGGAGCCACCAAAAAGAGCTCACTATGTCCAAAGCTGGAACAATGCGAACAACAAAACCTTAGCGTTGGATTAATCTAACAGTATTAGATTATAAGCTCAGGTACCAAACAAATGTCTATAAACCAGAAATTCATGTTGGATTGATCAAATGAATGAATACGTAAATAAATAATTAAACAGGAAGAAGAAACAAATCTTTGGTGCAGAAGAATTGCAAATAATTCATGTAGATGCTCCATTCTCAAGGAGATAGAGCATTAACTCTCCACTCCTTAAATGTGGATCGTGTATAGTTACCTTCACCCAAAGAGTACACTATGAAAAGAGGGAAAAAGAGTAACATCACAGTGGAGAAACCTGATATAAGGGGAAAATGGCTGTGGGGCATATGGGAACTCTCTGTACCTATGTTTGCAATATTTCTGTAAATCTAGAACTTTCCTAAAATACAAAGTTTATGTAAAAACAACAGCAACAACACTGAATTAAAGGTATTGGGAAATAGAATTTTGTTGGATATCAATTGCTGATAAAAAGAGGTACACGGTGCTCTAAGCATGAAGAATGACCAAGGATTGACGAAGCCAAGGAAGCGAGGAAGGGGCCCTCTACAGGGGATGCATGAGGAGACCAGTCACAGAGGGACAAAGGGTGCCAAAGCCTTCACAAGTCCTGATTCACACTGGTGTCCCAGCAGAACTTAAAAATGCCAAACCACGGGCATCTTAGTAAACAAGTAGCTTATTTACTCCATTCTGGAAGTTTTATCCAGATCACTGAGACACAAAAAGAAGTGTAACATACTTACAGGCAGTGGAGTGAAGTACGTAGAAGCGGGGGCCTAGAAGTCAGACTGATCTGGGTTCAAATCCTAGCTCTGCCATTTGCTAGATGTGTGACCTTGAGCAGTTGGAATGAACCAAGGTCTATTTTCTCATTTTTAAATGGAGATAACAGTACCTCCCATCACTGGGCTTTCAGGATGACTATATGGAAACATACACATGACACACAGTGTTTAGCAATAGTCAGTAATCCCCAAATGGCAGCTATTCCTTAAAATTTACTTTGGAGAGGAAGATAAAATGCCCATTATCTGTGGATGAGACAGTCTTCTATAGAAGATCCAAAAGGATAAAATAAAAAACTATCAGAATCAAGATTTCCTGTTTGAAAGAAATAATCATTTTAACAAAAATAAAAAACAGTTTTCATTCACAAAAAGCAATCACAAACATCAACTGTCTAGTCATAGGTGTAATGAGGAATACAGGAGCCCATATGAAAGGAAACTGCAGACATTTCCTGAGGAAACTGGGAAGAACTGTGCCATGTTTCCAGATGGAACAACTTAAGTGTAAAGTTATCAATTCATCTCAAATTACTTTGTAAATCCAATCTAAATTTCATCTCCTGCAAGTTTAAAATGATTTTTAATATCATCTGGGAGAACACACAAGAAGGGCCATGAAAAATGTGAAAAAGAGGACAGCTTGTTGTTAGATGAAAGATGAGTTACAGAGTAAAAATCATTAAGAAAACTGGCTATTTAAGAAAGAAAAAAGAACACTTATAGTTCCATTTCTCACAGTATACCCCAGAATAAGTATGAGATTGATTAAAATAGTATTTTTTTCAACTAGTAGTCACAATGCATGAGTGGGTGATGAATGCAACTTTCTAAAATATGAAGTATAATGGCAGAGAATAGAAAATAGCACATATTATACACAGTAAGAGTGGGTATTGCTTGGTGTAAGCTTTAAGTACTGGCTCACAATATAAACTATTTCTTCCTGTTTGAATGCCATTAGCCTAATGCATCAAATATGAAAAATTCAAGCCATGAAAGAACAAAATGAAAACAGGTGAAATTTTTATCTGGTCTCAGAGTAGGGGAGATTTCTAAACATACATCAAAGCCAGAAACTCCAACAGAAAAAAAAAAATGGACCTAACTGGATAAAAACATCAAAATCTTAGTCTATCAGAAGACATCATTAAAGGCAAGCAAAAAATTAGAAAAAAAAATTGTGAAATATACATGATGGGTTCATACCATTAATACGTAAAAGAATTGCCTTATAAATTATTGAGAAAAATACTGTGAAAGGTAAAGAATAGAGTATATGAGGCAATTCATAAAGAAGAATTACAAATATTATATATATATATGTGTGTGTGTATATCCACATATATATATGGAAAAAAATGTTAAACCTGCAGTGTAGTCAAAGAAGTAAAAAAAATCACACTTTGACAGAGCCAAGTAATTGTCTCCCAGGATCCATTCTTCCTGCTTTTTTTTTATTGATAAGAACTCTGATTTTTAGCTGCCTTCCAGCTTAAAACTCTACATTCCCCAGCATCTAGGTAGACCATGTGACTAGACTCAAATTAAATTCAGACTAAGTTGACCACTGAGATGTAAAGTGAATTATATCCAAATTCACAAGGGTCTGCTTGAAGGAAAGTAGTGTGCCCTTCTTTGATCCTTCCCTTTGCCTGTTGACTGGACTACAGATGGAATGGCTGGAGCTCTAGCAGACATGCTGGACCATGAGGTTGCACCCAGGTCATCAGAGCAACAAAATGAAAAGGTTCTTGATGGACCTGAGATGTTCCATACCAGCTCTGGACTTCTTACCACTTGACTTATATGAAAATGAGATAAACACTCTTTCGCTTAAACCACTGTTATTTGAGCACCAGAGTGTTGATTATGTACTGCTGAGCCAAAAGATTTAGTGAAAGAGTGGATGTTAAGACTGTTATTTGTGACCTGGATTTATTTTGCTTTTCAGAGGTCATGTTTACTCTTAGATTAGAAATGAAGCCTCTTTCAAAGCATAAACATAATTGAAAAAAATAATTTTGAAATTTGCTTTCTTGGGTTCTCCATTTTGTTTTCTTCAGGTGTAAAGGCATGAGTATTCTATTTTCAGGAAGACGAGGAAAAAAATCTATTTCCTTTTCTAGCAGTTTGGCTATTTTGTTGTTGTTTCTGGCTTCATAAATGGAGAGGCATCTGTACCGTGCAGCGTTGATTATGTACTGCTGAGCCAAATCCTAACTAATAAAAGTACCTTTTAAAAAACTCACACTATAGAAAAATTCTTTAAAAATTATAGTATCCAAAGTTGATAAGTGTCTTCTGATAGGCATTCTCGTACATTGCTTATGATGTACATTTTCTGGAAGAAATTCTGCCAGTATGTAACAAAAGACATACAATATGCATACCCTTTTACCCAGAAATTCTACTGCTAGGACTGTTTCCTATGACTGATTCCCCAGGCCACACCGCCAGCTGGAAGAGAGACTGAGAAACTAAGAATTCTGGTTTTCCTCAAAGAAAACCAGACTTGAATGGGTACGGGATCGACAACTGACAGTGCCTGCTAGTGTTGGCAAGACTGATTCTAGAATGCAAAGGTGTTTCAGAAGGCAGTGTGTTACCAAACTGCACAAACAGCAGACCAGGTTACTCATGCATGCGTGTGTGTGTGTGTGTGTGTGTGTGTGTGTGTGTGTGTGTTACCTATATTCACTGGGCATCCTTCAGAACCAGCAGCTTTCATAATTATCTCATTGAGTTTATTTCATTCTTATAATAATCTCTCAAGATAGGCCTTATTCTCTTTGTTTTTACAGATGTGGAAACTGACACTCAGAGAAGTAGCTTGCCCAAAGCCACACAGCCAGGGAGTTTTGGGGCTGGACTTCAATCACACAGCTGTCTAATCCCCCAGCCCCTGCGTCTGCTAGTTTACAACACTACCCTCCTGGCAAGTTCCATCATATGTAACCTGGAGGGCAAATAAGGGGACTTATAAATGTGTTTGCATCAAAACTTGAAGATGCACACAAAGACCCATGGGAGGTCAGATGGGGAGTACCCTTCTGTGGGCAACAGGTATGCTAGTGACCTTGACCGGGATCTCTCCCTTAACTGCTGCTCATAGACAAGGAGGCAACAAACCATGTACACAGGACCCCAAAGAGCCAAGTATTCAGGATGGTTATCACAGAAAAGACTGGGTAAAACAATGCAGACATTTTAGACCCAAATCAGAAGTTTGAGAGTAAACTGAGGAGGAGATGTGTCTCCACGGTACATAGAAAGAATAGAAAGAACTCACAACAGACAGGAAGGAGAAAGGCACCAAACTGAACCTGGATATTTATTTATTGAAATATTGCTCTACTTAAATAGGTAACAGATATGGTACACATTTATATTTATACTTAGTTGTGTCCACTCATGCCACAGACCCTATGCTAGGGATATAAAGACAAATAAATTAGACAATCCTTGCTTTCAAGGTTATGACACTCTAGTGGATAGATGATATTTAAGTTAGATTAGTTTCCTTGTCTCAACCATGTGAGGTGAAGTCTAGCTCTTCTGACCACTGGGACTGCAACAGCAGGTCTCGGAAAATAATTTTTAAAAAAGCCTTTGGAGTCCCAGACTTATAAAACGGGATGGAAAACAGCTCAGCCCTATAGACAATTGTTACCTTGGGACAGAAGTGAGCTCCCTGTGCAGACACTGAAATAACAAATTATTGATATGTTTGGTGTTGATTTCTTCTCATCTGCTTACAGGAGGGACAGCACAGGACCTGGGCACAGAATAGGTATTTAATAAATGCTGGATGGATGGATGATGGATGGACGGATGAACAGACAGACGGATGCTGGGTGGATGAAGACACATTGCTCACCACTACCTCCAGACTCAATCACTGCCCTCAGTTTTAGGAAAAAAACAAACCAAAACAAAACAGCTGTCAGAGTGCTGCCTTAAGCTTTACATTTTAATTTTTTTTTTTTTTTTTTTTTTTTTGCGGTACGCAGGCCTCTCACTGTTGTGGCCTCTCCCGTTGCAGAGCACAGGCTCCGGACGCTCAGGCTCAGCTGCCATGGCTCACGGGCCCAGCCACTCCACGGCATGTGGGATCTTCCCGGACCGGGGCACGAACCCGCGTCCCCTGCATCGGCAGGTGGACTCTCAACCACTGCGCCACCAAGGAAGCCCTACATTTTAATTTTAATTAGGGCTTAGAGGCCTTCAGAAGCAAGGTACATGAAGTCACAGATCAGTGTTGTTCTAGTTCACTACATTTTTCCTGAATAGGTAAGTTTCCTATTGGGCGCAGAGGTAATCAGTACTCAATCCAGCTATGTCACAACAGAAGTATGCACAGTTCTTGCACCAGAAGCTCTCAACCCAAATGAGAACAAATTCTTGCTATCTCCAGATGCTCCCTCCTTTGCCTAGGAATGTTCTCAGGAGAGCCCGTTCATGAACTGAACAGAATGTTCTATCCCAAAGGATGCTATGCTTCTGTCATCAAGGCAAAAAACATTTGCTTCCCGAGGCAACTTGAGCCCTCTTCCTAAGCTGGGGAGGCAGGATACAGGCAGATTCTCAGGCTGGATGACGCCATCTGTCCCAAACCAGAGGAGCCAGAAACACACACAGCACTTACGTTCCAGCCTGAGCTCATGCCCCAGAATGGCTGATGCAAAGAAGGCCAGAGACGGGTGTCTCAGAATCACTGAGCCAGCCTCTTCAACCTAGGGACCTAATTCACCTACAATCCCCAGCCTCTTCAAGGGCTGCAACATCCACAAGCTGAAGTACATCAAAGTACTTTGAAAACCTTAAGAGCCTATACATTTCCTCAGTTAAGTTGTTCTACAAATGATTGAAGATGGCCCAATCTGTGCCATCCACTGGGCCATGCACGTGCTGGGCATGGTGCTCACAGCAGGAAGCTGAAGGGAAAGCTGGGACAGAAGATCCAGCTGAAGAGGACAGACTGGCAGGTGCAGAATCACAGGCAGGAGCCCGGTAGGGAAGGGACCCCACAGCAGCCACCCTTCAACACCTGGGGAAAAGAAGTGGGGGAGGGCTTCTGGGAGAAGTGCAGATGCCAGAGCCTGAAGCCTGGGGAGGTCCTGAAGGAACTGATTCACAGACTGGGATCCAGATGCAGATCAGGCTAAAGGAATAAGGGCGTACGATTCTACTCTCTCCAAGCTACTGACGTGAAGCTCTAAACACCCCACAGGATTAGCCTAGTTCGGGACAGCGTCTCCTAAGTGCTAAGATCTGGAGGGATGTAGAGACAGGGATCTAGACCTCTTCAGCCTCAGTAATACCCCTCAGGGTAGCAGTTCCATAGGATTAGCAACCCCCATAAGAGGGGCTATTTAAAAAAAAAAAACTTGGTTTCAAGTAATGTTTTAAAAATCTTTTTTTTTTGGAGTATTAATTGGCCTTGTGCATTGGTACGTGATCACAATTCTGATCAAACCCCCTGTCACCACTAATTTTCTGCTCTTAGACATTCATCTTCTAAATCTGGTTTCATAGCATGAGTGCCCCTTGCCTAGGTGATTTTAGAAGCTGGAGCTACACTCAACATCCCTTGCTAGGGTACAACACAGAGGACTCACTGGGGTGTTAGCCACACCCCACCTCAATACATGACATAATGGAAAGGGCCATTTAGAAGATTCAAGCTTGGACAAAGCATAACCAGGCCAAGGATGCCAAAATAAATGGATACTTCATAGGATGAGATGGGAGGAAAAAGGCCCATGCAAATGCCTTCTTGAGATTCCCAGGTGGACATGTAACAGGACAGCTGCACTGGTTCCTTACACAGAGCCTTCTACATGGTGAAGTTTAGTCAAATATGAAGGACTTGCCCCCCAAACGACCTGCTATTGCATCACTGGGAAATCTGAAAGCAGCCATTTTTTCATTCTATGGACCCATGACCATCCTCATCATCGCCTCGGGCCCAACGTCATGGTGCCTCCTCCACCTCTCGGAACTGCCCCTAAATTGTGCTGAAACTATTTCTTCTGTTAGCTCACTCTAGGTCTTGAAATAATGAGAAACACAAGCAGAACCTCCACTGTATAAGGAGATCTACTGTCCCTCCCTGCAAAGCTCCTTCTTTTCAAGCAGGTCAGAGGGGCCCCGGGACTAGAAGTGGAACACAAGGTCTCGCCATCATGACACCACTATGATTTGGAAGCGTCTCTCAGATCTCTCTTCTCTTTTGGTCTCCACCGGCTGAAGAGAGCCGGCTCGTTGTTTTCGCTGTGGCTATGCTCCCGAGCGATCAGAATATCTGTTACCATATATTCAAACAACTGCTTATTCTGAGCTTTCTCTGGTGTCATTATATATTCCTCAAGTTCAATAATCAAAGTGACATCCTGCATCCTTTATGTCTAAGTGCCATTTGAGTTTGTAAACAGAGAACCATTATCAAGATGATGATGATGATTATGATGATGATGACACAGCTGTGTTTTTTGAACTCTACATCTACAGTTGAAATTGAGCTCATTTACTTCTCACTGCACCTGTTAGGAAGGTGCTGCCCCTTCCTTTGCCAAGGCCCGGGTGCCCACTACAACCCTTGGCCCTAGGAAGGACGAGACCTACCAAGATTTTACTAAGCAGCAGGCTTGGTGACAGGGCAGCCACTTGCTCTCTTTTGATGATCATGTCAATTTATTTTGTATTGTGATGCCGTCTTTTCTTCTCACAGCAATAGACAGCAGGGCGATGAAAGAACAGTCGACTTCAGGACAGATTACAAATGAAGCTAGGTCGGAAACTTGTGGCTATCAGGAAGGCGTACTACTACGCGGTGGTGAGGAATGAGCTCATGCCAGGGTTCTGATAAACTTCAGAGAGCAAAAGGCGCGTTACAGAAAGGAAGAGGAGAAAATGAGTGAGGACACTGATTCTCTCACCTTGGGAAAATCCCATCAGAGAGGGCTGGGATATCAGTGACGGAGTGCATTCTCTGAGCACTGAAAGCACAGGGAAATTTAGTTTAAAATGTATGAATGTATGTGTGTGTGTTTTCTTGTTTTTTTTCTTTTTCCAAAGGAAGTCTGCCCGTTCGATGGATATTCAATTTAGGTTAAAAACACAATATAACGTGAGGATAAGAGCACACGCTCTAGGAAAGACTTCAAATCCCTGCTCTTTCATTTATTAGCTGGGTGGCCTTAGGCAAGGTGCCGAAAAGCTCCAAATCTCACATTTTCTCACCAGCACTACAGATGACATTTTGGGGTTGTTAGAAGAATTAAACATATATACCAAGGGCTTAATACACGTATTAAGCACCTTCTACAGATGATCTCTTGTCACCGTAAATCTTTTTATTTTGGCCATTTTAAACAGTATAATCTATGGTAAATCTATATAATGGACAATGCTTTAAAAATAATGAGGTAGAATCATTCAACATTTGACCAATAACTGTTGGAAATCCAGAGAGAAAGCCCTCATATAACTTCCATTCTAGTTGGGCAAGTCAGACAATAAACAGAATAGGTAAACAAATTCTCTAATATATTGGAAGGTGATAAATGGTATGGAGAAAAATAAAGGAGGAAAGAGAGATAGGAAGTGCTGGGGAGGGTTTCCTGAGAAGGCCATGTTAGTGCAGAGATTGAAGGGTGGCTGATGGAAGGAGCCATGTAGATGTCGGGAAAGACAGTCCAGGCTGAGGCAGGGTATGATACCACATGTGGGAAACCCCCTGGGACCTGATCGGGGACTCGATCATGCTTGGCCTTGCAGGCACTGGAAGGATTTTCTCTTTTCCTCTTAACAAGACGGCAAGTCAGTGGAGTGTCCTGAACAGGGAATTAGACAATCTGACATACAGTTTACAGAATGATTAACTCCTATGTTCAAAAGAGAATGTAGGGGCCAGGAAATTAATTAGGAAGCTATTGAAATAAAAGATGAGGATGTCTTGGACCACTAGGGTGGTAACTGTGGAGGTGGTAAGAAGTGCTCATATTTGAAAATCTATTTGAAAGTAGACTCAAATGATGATTCTATGTGGCACATGAGAGGAAGAAGGTTTTTTTTTTTTTTACTTCAGCACATTGAAATATGAAGCTGCCATTAATTAAGACCGCAAATACCACAGGAAGAAGGAACAGATTTGGGGGGAGATCCGGAGTCTCATTTTGGACATGCTAAGTTTGACATGCCTATGGGCATCCAAACAGAAATGTGGAGCAGTCATTACATATTTAAGACTGGAGTACAAGGGAGAAGAACTGGCAGGTTGGCTAGAAAGAGAGCAAGGTGGGGGCAGGGGGCTTGGGCAGGAGGAGAGAGACAGACAGACAGATAGATGTGACCCTCCATGGAAACATACATACGACACCCAAAAAGGCAGGGTGCAAAATATCATGTAGAATGTGATCCCGATTTTGGATGGGTACAGTTTTAAAAGTATATTAGTATATGTTTACAAAAAATAATTGGAAGCATATGCAACAGAAAGCTAATAGAACTGGGAATATGAGACACTTTTTCCATAATACTTGGATTTTATATAAGAATGGGTATTAATTTATAAATAAAAAATAAGGGCAGGAGAAGAGTGCTATCTGAGTGAATTATCAAAGCCATTAACTTCTAACACCAACCTCTATCTCCTTCTCTGGACTCCAGCTATGACCCTGGCCACCCTCTCCCTCAGTTTACCCTTCTCTCTCTTTTCACCTTTAGCTTTCTCCAATCAGTTACTACCAAGGAAGCTTCAGAATGACCAGGAGAACCTGTGGTCTACTTTCCCAGGGCTGAACTCACAGAAGAAGAATCTGAGTTCAAAGCCAAACACGGCATTTACCTCCAGAGTCCTGACAAATACGTTTTTCATCTTGGATGCAGTTGCTAATTTAACCCCCAATTGTTTTTTCTTTAAAGCTCATGACATTTCTATTAACAAGGCCCTAAAAATGAAATGTTCCTTTACATGTTTAATTTTTGCCCATAATGTAGTACTGAATAATCAGTGAGCGAAGTTGAATGGGTATGGAAAAGGTTAACATAAACCGCGTTTAAATTGCAAGTTTGCAAGCCCCAGGCCTTCACCCTGTTACACAACAGGTATTAAAGAAAAATGTTCTTTCTGTGGTTGCAAAGATAAACGTTCATTTTGCTGGGAGCCTCTGCAGCAGGACCCTTTTAGGATTTTTCCATTGAGACATCACAGCGAGGAAGAACTTTTCATCCCGTCTCTTTGGCACCACCTCCTGTTCCCGTTTAAACACATTTCCCCAGCTCGACTTGTGATAAGTAATGGAATTAGACAACCGTCTGTCAGCCCGGGACTTTTTCCCCCAGAATCTAGCCCTCAGGTTGAAATCACCATTGGAGAAAAGGAAATCATTGTAGACTATTTTTCTACTGTTCCCAAGAGCTCAGCTGGAGGGAAGTTGTTATTTCCTCTTTAGCATGCCCTGCTGGAAGGATCTATGGAACTTCCTTCCCCACCTCCCAGCACAGTCAGGCCAGGAAGGGGTCACAGCTCCACGGCCGGCCGTCTCCAGAACACCTGAGGCCGACTGGCTGGGCCCCCATCCCTCCTCCAAAAGCTAACCTGTGACAACAGAAGCAAAGAAGGAGCTGGCCTTAGAGACAGTGCTGTTCACTCTACTCTCTCCTCCGAAGGCGGAGGAGGAGGGGGCGGGAGAGACTCTGCAGGATGCCTTCCAAACGCTGCTGCTTGTGGGAATACAGGGACACTCTCTTCCTGATGGTTCACACTTCAAGATCCAGGCAAGCGACGTCAGACCCCGGAGAAATAAATCTAACTCCCACCCAACTCAGCTACAGCCCCTCGACCATCTTTAGGCAGAGGACCTGGCAGGCTGTGACCTAAGGGAGTACACACGGGGGACAAGGGCACTAGCCCAGGTGTCGAGAGGCCCAGGCTCTGACGCTGCCCCACACCTGCCCACTGTCTGACCTGAGGAGAGATGCCTTCTCTCCACAGACCTCCAGTTTTCTCTTGGGGTAAATGGGAACTGAACAATGGCTCCCTGGTGCCAAACTCCTTTCCTACAGATGTGATCTGAGGTGGTAAAGCATAAAGATGGAGCCACTCTAGGGGAGGTCGGAGGCCCAACCCGCTCGGCCTTCCCCTGGTCCCCGTGGGGAAACCCGAGGCGCCTTCGAGGAACACAAGGGTCCCCTCGTGCGTGGTATGGAGGAAGACAGGGGAGATCTTTCCTGACCTGATACCCTACAGCTACAGAGTTTTCACCTCAGCCATGAGGGAGCTCCGAGTCCCTCCTTCAGAGGGAACAAGGCTGCTGAGCCCAGGCCAAGGGGAGAGGTCTGTCTCTGTGAACGAGCAGACGGGAGGGGAGTCCGGGTGGGGAGAGCAGCAGGTATGGGGCGGGCTAGTTGAAAAATGTATCTTCAAGACCCTAACAGTCCTCTATTTTACCCCTAAAATTTCAACCACTGTAAAGGAATCAAGAAACAAGTGCTTCAGACATTCCTCATATTCTTTACTGAGGACTGAAGAAAAAGCAGCAGCAAAACCCAGAACTAAAGGGTTAACATTAGATGTGAAAGGTGACTTCCTAACTGGGCTGGCTCTTGGGTACTGGAAAATACCAAGAGAAACTGGAGAGGGATCTTTCCTAGGAGACTCTTAGAAAAGGTACAGAAACCCAGGCTTAATGTGTAGACTTCAATCTCCCTCTTTTTTTTTTTAACTTTTTATTTTATATTGGAGTATAGCCGACTAACAATTAGTAATCAAGTGACTCAGCCATACATATACATGTATCCATTCTCCCCCAGACTCAATCTCCTTCTTTTTAATTTTCCCCTTCCTTTGGACAATCATTAGGCTATACTCTTGAGGATGGTCTGGTATCACAGAGATGAGAGAGAAAGCAATTCAGTAACTTGTCCAAGCTCATGAGTAACTGAGAGGTGTGAGAGGAAATATCCAGAGGTATTAAAGGATGACTCCACCCTCCACCATCTCCCCAGGGGCCACATCCAAGGAGAGATGCCAGAAGAAAACAAAGAGAACACACAAAAAAATCAACCATTGTCTCTGACTTCCTAAAAATGATCTCAAAACCAAAGCTGAGACAAGAGACTTTTGATTTCCAAGAACCGGGTTTGCTGTAACTCAAACAGCCAAAGGCTGGAAGAAGCAGAGTGAGATCAGAAGGAGAGCTAGTTAGACCCTGGCCTCACACACCTTGGACACTCACATCCAGTACTGATCACTGTTGGGGCTACAAAAGGAAGGTGAACAGGCAGAGGTCGGTGAGTCTCTAGGAAACGTTCTGCTCACCACAGCTTTCCGGTCTCCAAACGCAGCTCTGGGGCCTGGGCAGGAAGAGGCACTCCTGAAACCCCAGACAGCTGGAGGTCCCGCAGCAAAGAGGACCTGTGTCTTTCTACCAATATGAAGCCCATTTTGAGGTAAGTCTCACAAAGATGCCTTCTGCGTGCAAGAGAAATGGCTGCTGGGCAGATCCAAGGAGAGACGGCTTGAGAGCAAACTCACCGCAGTCTTTCTTGACACCAGAAGGTCACAGAAGTTATGTGCAGCCCTGAAGGGGGCCAAGGAGGGGCAGTGAGAGGATGAGTACACTCAGAAGAGTAGGCTTAGAAGAAAGAGGACTCGGTATGAGTGAGCAGAGGTCACGGACAGGATCTTAAACATCTCTCCTTGGCCGCACTCAGGATGAAACATTGCTGGACAAGTAATTAAAAACTGCAAAACCCCACAGAGGTAGATTCCAAAGAAAGAGACACGCCAGGAGCCACGTGACACCAATATGGTAGCTCATAAGCCCGCATCCCACCCCTACTTCCTAGAATTTAGATATAATCCCAAATTGACAGAATTTACCTGGAAATGACTTCACTAATGTTTGGATTACCAGAAGGAACCACGGTTCAAAATAGAGGTAAGGTTGAAGGTAAAATATCATCAGCAACAACAGCAACGTCACATTGTTGACACACCTGCATTTGTGAGACTGTCAAATGTCATTTCTGTAATAGGCACAGACACAAGACTGCTCTGGATGCTGTTCAGAGCCACAGTGTGTCTCATGGATGGAGTCTGCCCGTAGACGCCACTCCCACCGCAGCTTCAGAGAGGGGCAGCTGCCAGGTAAGGGGGTGTGGACTGGTGGGCACTCCTCCTCCGCCTTTCACCCAACAGCCAAGTGGCCAAATGAAAGCTGCCCTGCATTTCACCTCCAATCCCTCTTGTGCATCCATCCCCTCCTCCTCACCCCAACTGCCACAACCTCAGTGCAGCGCTCACTGCCCGGCGCAAACTATTGCAAGAGCTACGTGGAAAGAATCGTCAAGTTAAAGGAAAAAGTCAGCCTTCCCTTGACTGATTCTGTCTGGGTAAAATGTTCCTCATTTAAATGTTTCATTTCACATAATGACCCTGGGGATCTATCAGTGCCCTCACTGCCCGTAATATGCCCTTATCCTCCAGGGAAACACTGATCAAATCCGTATGAAATACTGAAGCATCCTATCCTGATGGAGGATTATACTCTCCTTCATTAGGATATTGTTGGATATGTAATAAATTAACTACATTCAGTCTTATCACCAACAGGTAGTTCCTGCTTCCCCTCATGCTTATGTAAAACATTTGCTTTAAGTCACAGCAGAAATTGGGTCTTTAGCCAAAAAGGACAATCTCAGAGCCTCACGGAAAGAAGTGTACCAAGTTTGATGGATACTTCAAATAACAGATGCCTTGTTACAGGCTTCCAAGGTGATATTTCTTAGATAATTGCCAGATGATACTAGAGACAGAGTGTGGAGTTCCAGGACTCCGATGACTTCATAAAAGCAGACAGTTGACCCAAGAGCCAGTGGAACAAAAAATAATTAGACAGGACTGCAGGAACTAATGAAGGAAACATAATTTTGATCACTGGTTTGAGAATATTGCTGGTATTATTTTTTATTGTTCTCATTTCTGATAGGCATATAATGAAGTCCTTTTGCTTTCTTCCTGACCTATCTCTCACTATTAACTTAGTGGTCTGTGCTTTTACAAACATTTGGAAATGAAACCCTTTCAAGCGGTAATCTTGTTCTCACTAACCTCTCAGAATTCTGGAACAACACTTTTTTTCTGAGTCTTTTTACTTTCAATGCCAATGTAGTTACTCTTGCACAGGCTCGATAAGAATTTGTTCTAGTTTTCACCAGTAAGTAACTGAACAAATAGATGGTACAGCCAAGGCCATACCTGGAGAATCATATTTGAAAGTGATTCTCATTTAATCAGATGTGACAAACCCACCATGAAGAAACAAGGGTTGTACTTTGTTTAAAGAACCACGAAGCCCTCCCAGAAAACTACAGGCAAAATGGTAGAAATGGCTTTCTTGGATTGGTTTCCTTGTCTCAGAATAGAAGACTAAATAAAAGCAGTGAAGAATATACTTGGAATAAGAGAGGCTACTGAGACTTCCTAAGAAGATTCTTAAGAAATCTCCAGGGCTTCCCTGGTGGCGCAGTGGTTGAGAGTCCGCCTGCCGATGCAGGGGACGTGGGTTCGTGCCCCGGTCCGGGAGGATTCCACATGCCGCGGAGCAGCTGGGCCTGTGAGCCATGGTCGCTGAGCCTGTGCGTCCGGAGCCTGTGCTCCGCAACAGGAGAGGCCACAACAGTGAGAGGCCCGCGAACCGCAAAAAAAAGAAATCTCCAGACAGAAGTTAATTTTGTGGGCTTTGTAGTTGCCTACCACGGCACGGCTTTAGGTTTTCTGACCAAAATACAAGGAGGCTTGTGTAGATTAGTTAACATTTCTTTTTTTTAAAATTAATTAACTAATTAATTAATTTTTTTGGCTGTGTTGGGTCTTTGTTGCTGTGCACGGGCTTTCTCTAGTTGTGGCGAGTGGGGGCTATTCTTCGTTGTGGTGCATGGGCTTCTCATTGCAGTGGTTTGTCTTGTTGCAGAGCACGGGCTCTAGGCGCACAGGCTTCAGTAGTTGTGGCTCATGGGCTCTAGACTGCAGGCTCAGTAGTTGTGGCGCACGGGCTTAGTTGCACTGCAGCATGTGGGATTTTCCCGGACCAGGGCTCAAACCCGTGTCCCCTGCATTGGCAGGCAGATTCTTAACCACTGCGCCACCAGGGAAGTCCCTAGTTAACATTTCTTACTAAGTTATATAGATGATCAGACCAAAATGCAATGAGATCAGCTTTTCGGTAACCAAGAGTAATCTATAGAGATTATTTGTGACCCCAGTGCTTTACAGTTTACAACGTCCTTCTACATCCTGGGTTAAACCCCCCAAAGAGCCTTCTAACACAACATTCCAGCAATCACCATGAACAAATTTACACTTGAACATCTCCATCTATGTGCCTTGGAAAAGACAAAACAGCTTAGGAAGAGGCAAGTGGATAAACACTTACACCCTATTCATTCTCCTCCATCACAAATACCTGCAGGCTTTAGAAGACACGCGTATGCACGTACGCACACACACTCACACACAGATGTCCAACATTTTCCATGGGACAGCCCCCTACAGCTGAGAAAGCCCAGCTCCACAGAAGGCCAACGCAAACTTCTATCTTGGGTCTCATTACGGAAGGCTTGTAAGGGGCTGAGACCAGTGGGCCAACATTACTTTCTCCATCGTGAAAACATCCAGATAAGCCCGACCTTTGCCGCCCCTGTCGGCCATGGAAGAGAAACCGCAGCGCCTGGGGAGTTATTCTTCTTCTTTCCACCCCCTGGCTCTGTGTCGCATGCCAGGCAGAGGCAGAACATATTAGTAGAGAACTGCTTTTGCGCCGGGATACTGTCCATCATCGTGACATCTCTGCAGTCTATGTTTTGAAATCTGGCCTTTCAAAGGATTTAGAGATTAGAGTTCAAGGAAGACCAAGGCGCACCCCAGGGCAGGCCTGGTCTTAATGCTGAAACCCCGCCCTTCCTACACCATAGCCAATTTGACCTCTGGAAGAACCTAGTGCATATCTTGGTCTAACAGAATTATTTTCAAAGACTCTCAGCTCTTCTTTTTCTATTTAATGGCAGCTGAAGGCGGTTCAGTTTGGCGTCCCTAAATGACTAGGGTACTTGCCGTGCATAACGGTCTCCCCAGCCCGAGCTAGAATGCCTCTGCTAAGGGCCAGGTTCCTGGCGTCTGGGGAGGGAGGACCTTGGCCATGTCAGGCCACCCTAACCACACAGCCCCCCTTCAGGGGTGTCCTGTGATGCCCACTCACCATTCTCTGCCTTGTGTTTTGGCGGCTTGGGCTCCGGGAGACACGGACAGGGCCCGTCGCAGAGGGTGGTGAGACTTTTGCCAGTAGAACAAGCATGGAACTCCAACTTGCACTGCAAAAGACAGACAGAACAATCCTTAAGAATACTGCCACACAGACCCCTCCCCAGCTTCCTTAGGAAACTGCCAGTGCCCTTCTAACCACAATTAGGCTCACAGAAGCAAAGACAGAGCGAAGAGGAGTTCATCTCTGTTAAAGGTCTGAAGTACAGGATGCTAACTAAGAAATGGCCTTCTGTGTTTTCCCAAATGCACAGGATAACATCTAAAAACACTGCACAGGGAGGCTTAGTTTAGTAAGTGGTAAACTCAACCGTAACTGTTTATGCAAGTATCAGGATGCAACTTAACATCTGTGGAGTCCCAGAGGGTCCACAAAGACAAAAGGCTGAAGGCTGCTCCAACTCATTCCCTTACCCCCACTAGGGAGGCTCTACCAGGGTAGCCCTCCTAGGCATGCTCAGCTGCTCACCCTCTTCCTGGGGAGAAGGGTAACAATCTACTTAGTAAGTTTGGATGGTGTGTGCGGCCCAGCCCTTTCCCTGGGAGTGAGCGAGGAGTGAATGCTTTGGCCTCAACCATCCAAAACCCAAGTTTGACACAGTCTTTTCCCCCAGAGGATGCCTGTGGTTGTCTAAGTAGCCTAGGACTGGGTGGAATGGTCCACTGAATCCTAGGACTCAAAATTAGAAGCCCCAAAGCCATACACCGTCCTGTCAACCCCTTCATATTTTGGCCACTGTCTCCAGTTCTTTACCCTTAAGTCTCAACTGGTTCAGACCCCAAGCAGGAAAGAAGGAGGTTCTTTACAGATGCAAAAAGACCACAACGATTAACAGCATTTGATTATTACTACATTATGGAATAAGAAATGGAGACTCAGAGGCTAAATAACTTGTGAAAGCTCAGGACACGCACAATCCAGGATTCCAAACCCCATCTGACCGACTCCAGGGCCAAGCACTTAACCGTCCCCATCACTGTGTCTGTCACGTGGAGGGACCGAGAGAACAGATGGCCTGCACTGGACTCCGCGTGTGGCTGATTATGCGGCTGGGCTACTGGCCTGGGTCTGAGTTGTCAGAGAGTTCCCTCCCTTTTTGACCTGCAAAATTCTCTAGATCAAGGCCTGTGTGCAATCGGGCTTCTGCAAAGGCCCACGGGCCCAGAACCGCGCTGGCATCTGCTGAAGGTTCAAAGGAAGGGGAGACGGGAAGAAGGGACGGAGCACGCACGGTGCGTGCAGCTCTCATCGGGTGCCACGCGGAATCTTTCAAAGGGAAGAAAAGGGGAGATATGGTCCTTGCCCTCGGAAAGCACAAATGCATACCTTTGAAAAGGCCGCGTTTGCAAAGCAACACGAGTGCAGATGAATCCCGGCTCCTTATGAGACAACGGGGTATTCAGTCCCCACACTGATTACACACCGAGCATAGGGAGAGAGGGCTTTCAACCTACACGTGCTGGAGTCACTCATGTAATTCCTACCGTTGGCCACGCAGTCGCCTGACACCCTTGCAGAGAGAGCACGGCAGATGAGCCAACGGGGAGCTGGCTTCCTCTCGATGCAAAACTCCCTTTTGTGCACACTGCTGGGTGTCTGGTGTGGCCCAGCGTGGTGGCAGGCGTGCTGGGGGCCGTATGAAAGGAAGCCACGGCCCAGACCGCAAACGTCGATTGACAGACGTAGTGAGGAAACAAAAAATGTGCGACCACGTGGATGTGACGATGAGGGGAGGAGGGGTATATGTGTATGCAGGGATGCAGCACAAAAGAGACCCCAGGTATGGGCCGTGCCTGCAGATGGTCCAAATGGACAGAACATGCACCAAGGAGAATGCTGGAAGGTGGCAGGTGGGTCCCCAGTGTAAGAAGCTTCTTTTCAACTAGCACAGCCTGTGCCCAGGGCTAGAGGGGAGACCACTGTTACTGGCCCCGCCCCGCCCCCTCCTCCTCCCCTGGGCTAGCTCTCTGGAACAATCCTCAGGTTCAGGCTAGTGATTCTCATACTATTTTCTCAACAGAATCCCTAAAGCTAATTTAGAGGGGGAAATACACTTTGTTTTTTACATGTCAGCTTATTTTATGAAGTCAAAATTAGTACAGTGACTTGCTCTAAAGCCTTATCATACTGTGACTGCAATTTCCTGCTTGTATCTGTGATAGATGGTAATCCTCTTCCCAAACATTCTCTGGCCTCCCCGGAAGAGGAATCCATACTTTGCTCAGGGCCGTGTGTCATGAAATCTGATGTCCCCTCTGTGGTGACAGCAGGCTTGACCACATGACTCGCTCTGGCCAGCAGATGGTGAGCAGGAATGATCCAAGCCAGGTTTGTGTGACATTTGAAAAACCACTGCTTGGTCTTCCCCTCTGTTATGGAAACGGCATGTGTCCCATAAGGGCCGCTCCTTCTGCCTGGGACCCAGACGGCAGAGGACACGGAACAGAGCTGAAGCGAACCCACAGCCAGCATGCAACATGAACAAGGAACTAATGCTTGCTGTCACAGGCCACTGATGTTTGGGGATTGCCTGCTACCACAGCATACTTTAGCAAAAGGTGACTCCCTACTAGACCCTAAAGTACTTAATGGCAGGGAAAAGTCTTAGTCACGGTCTTATCCCTGGCATGATATGATACACATATAGCCCTGGCACACAGTAGGTGTGCAGTCAATAGCTGCTGAATGATAAAGGCAGGAGGATGGGGTCCCTGTTCACTCTGCAGCTCTGCACCTCTGTTCCGGCCACCAGGAGCCACCAGTCTGCCTGCCCAAGGAGTGTAGGTGCCAGAGCTCAGCATCTGAGATGCTCTCACAGCGCTCCCCGGTCCTCTCCCTGAGCTCCACATTTAATGCTCTGCCTTTCAGCCTCCCCGCTCACCCGAGTCTATCATTGGAGTCAGAATCCAGCCCATCTGCTTCCCAGGTACCCAGAACAACCACCTCTTGGGTGGCCTCGCCTGGCCTAGGGACTCCTGCGCACTGTGATTCTAGTAACACAGCTTCCGTGGCTGGCCCCGGCACCCCTCTCCTGCACAGTCGCTGTCTCAGTCTGTGGCGGCAGCCAGGCCTCTTCCCGACTCCAGGAAGGGGCCACCAGAGAAAACAATATTTATCTGCAGTGGTGAAAATGCATGTTTCAAGGACACAGATCGGCCTTTTATCTTCCAGAACAATATGTGGCATTTAAATGAAGCTCAAAAGGCTATAATTTCATTTTTTTCTATAAAGCTCAAAATGTGCTATTTAGAGGTATACACATATGTGGTAAAAGCTACTTTAAAGAAGCTGGGGGTTGGGGGGGTGGCGTTGACAGACACCAACAAGATAGAGGTCACCTCCAGAGAGGAGGCAGGGGACAGCGTCAGACAGGGGCCCACAGACGCATAGTGAAAATTGGGAATGGTTTATTTGAAGAGTTGGGTGTTGGATTCTGAGGCTTTTGTTTCGTTTGTAGCTTTGGCAACATATGAATAATACATATATGTTTACGTGTCAAGTACTTTATGATCAACCATAAAACAGTTTATAGGCTTCTATCCAGGTAAGGACCAACTATCACCACATCTCCCGAGGAAGCTGGTTAGGAGGAGTGAGAGCACGTGTGTGGGGACGCCCCTGGGAAGGGTGGCGAACCCTGAATATCCCTGGGCAGAGGCATCTAAGGGCCTACAACCCAGGCATCTCACACACGTTCCCTTCCTACAGCTCTTCTCCAAGTCGCACCCGTGGAGTTACCTACCAGTCTCTTACCCCATCCCCTCTTCCCCAGGTCCTTTCTGGGCAAGAACAGATATAGAAGCCAAAAGGTGGTCACTGCACCAGCTTTACCCCGAGAGGACACAAAACCCTCACAGTACAGGGCTTCCCATTAGACCGGGCTCTACAGCCTTGGACCTTCACACCTCCAACTGCCTCTCCCAACCTGCAGGGAACGGAGGCCGAGGAAAGCCCTGGTCCACTTACCACCAATCACAGGCAGAGACTACACACAGACTTGGGTGGACCTGGCAGAAGTGTGCCCGGGTCTGTGCACACAGAGATTTTGGAAACATAAGGCAGGTACGCTCCCCCTTGAGTACACACCCGCCAAGAGAATGGGAGCCAAGAGAAAAAGAGGTGTCCACGTCACCTGGCCAACGCAGGGATGCTGCTCCTGGCTGTGACTATGAACCTGATCTAAGACATGCCGGGCTCCCACCCAACAGGACATAGGCAGCTTTCCTGGGAACGGGGCAGCGGGGAGCATAGAGCAAGGGAGTGAAAGGGTCCTCCCAAGGAGATATGGGGAGGGAGAAATAAGTGTCCCCCAACACCACAGGGACATCACTAGCTCCCGCCCTACCTCAGGACCAAATGACAAGCCTTCAGAACTCCCACACCTTCACCCTCACAGTGTTCTCAAAACAGGAGTTGAAAACTGGCAAAATTATGGATGGTGATTCCTTGGCATTTAGGACTTGCTCAGAAAGCACGTGTCTGCTTCCTCCACGTGTGCCCTGCAGGTCCTGAGGTTCCAGGTAGCCGGCACCCCACCCTGCCCTGCCCCACCTGGGCTTGTTGTCCTGCATCAGAACAGGGTCTGCAGAGCTCCAACTTAAACAGGGTGGCCTGTGAGCCTACCTCTTAAAGAGTCTGTAGCCTGGAGGTGGACTCTAAAAACAAACTGAAAAATGACATTCTTGGGAAGTGACACCCATAACTCCTCATTTTAGGAAAAAAATTGGGGTTGGGGGATAGAAGAGGAACAAACAGGTACAAACAAAGTATATGGGTTTGGAGTGGAGAGCCATTCAATCTACAAAGTTCACAAAGAGTCAAAGGCAGAGGTGCTCCCTGGAGCTTGTCCATCACAAGGGGAAAGAGTCACACTCAATAAATGTAGAGCTACCACCAGAAGGTCACCGTGGTCCATGGGGGAGAACCCTTCTAGCCCTGGCCAACACTGGAAGCTGGTCTAAAAAGAGATGAATCACTACGCTCCTGCCCACCTGCTCACCCTCTGGGAGGGAAAGATTTGCACCTTGTGCTATGGGTTGAATTACATCCCTCATGTTGGAGTCCTAACCCTCAGTATCTCAGAGTGTGGCTTATTTAGAAATAGGGTCTTGACAGAGACAATCATGTTAAAATGAAGTCATCAGAGGGGCCTCAAATCCAATATGACTGGCATGCGTATAAGAAGGGGAAATTTGGACCCAGAGACAGACACACACAGAGGGAAGATGATGTCAAGAGTCATGGGGGGAAGAGGACCATCCACAAGAAATGCCTGAGGCTGCCAGAAGCTGGAAGAAGCAAGAGACAGCTTCTCCCTGGCAGTTCTAGAAGGAAACAACCTTGCCCACACCTTCATTTCTGGGACTGTGAGATGATAAACTTCTGCTGTTTAAGCCACCCAACTCATGGTACTTTGTTACAGCAGCCCTAGCAAACTAATACCCCTTCCATTTTTAAAAAGAGAGTCTCTAAGGGATGGATCACCTTGTCTTAGGTTCACAAAGCACAGATCTTGTGCCAAGATGGCTCAATTCTCCTAAAAAGAAAGAAGATAACATGAAACGGCAGCCTCAGGATGTGGGGCGGCTGGACATGAAGAACTTGGCCAATGTACAGGCTGAGACTCATGCCCAGAAGAGAGGAAATATGAAAAACTCAGGGCTTTATATTGATTTCATGATAAAGCAGTTAAATAAATAATTAGCCATAACTATTGAAAGGAGGAGAGTTGAAGACATGGGAAATAAGTTAAGGACTTTACATACAGTACTGGAACCCATATTCATATAAACACAAATATAAAAATAAATACAAACCCCTGAAGCTTCTAGACCCCTTGACCTGCTGGGACAGAAATGCCTTCCCCAATCATCACAGAAACAGAGGAGACAGAAGTAGAGCCAGAGATTTCACAAATTGGCAGAAATATTCAAAATGTTGACCTACTTAAAAATAAACGTGCCAGCAGATTTTCCAACCAATCTTCCCTTCCATTTCGCATAACACGCCAACACGTTGGAATGAGTGAATGTTTTCCCGTGAATGGCCAGTAAATCTCTCTCCTCTGTGATTTGTAAAGCAAAACTAATAACCTCTCTCTGGTTCAGTGCTCACGCAGGTCTCCGCTGCTCACATTCTCCACCGCTCCACACTCTTCCTGTTGCCTCGCCCGCTTTGGGTATTATTTTTTAACATTTTATTTAAATTGCTTTCTCCGCTGTATTTCATCAACCTCTCGTCTATTTTTAAACCAGACTGTTGACAGTTCACAGTTGACAATTTTGTTCACAGTTGATGAATTCTGATTTGTTTTTATTCCCCAAAAATCATGTCAAGGAAGGTGGAGGTGGCGGGGGGCAGATAATTTCCCGACTCTGCAGGCTTTCACAACTGAGCGCCAAGCTAGCGGTTGCTGACGGCACACATTATCCCAGGGCCGAGGAACAGCTGTCCTGTCTACCCAGGGCTGGAGGGTCTCTGCGGTCATCTAGAGGGAGCAGCGAGGAGAAACAAGGGAAGGGGCTCTGGTCTCATTCAGAGCTTTACCAAACATGCATGCATGTGTGTGTTCCTTCTTGCATTCAACAAATATTTATGGGCCTATGGTAAGCCAGGGCCCATTCTAGGCTCTGAATCAATGGGACAAGGGGCCTGTTCTCATGAAGTGTATGGGGCAGGTCCTGATGAGGGCTGTGGAGGATACACAATGGACAGTAAGAGATAGACAGTAATGGGGAGGGGCTGGTACATTATATGGGTGACCAGGAAATCTTCTGACCAGATGACACCTGGGCAGGGAACAGAATAAAGTGAGCCATGAGGCTATCGGGAGAAGGGGCTTCCAGGCAAAGGGAAGTGCAAAGGCCCTGAGGTGGAGGATGCTGACTGCACTTGAGAAATAGCCAGGAAGCCAGTGAAGCTGGAGAGGAGTGAGCAGGGAGGGGAGTGGAAGGGACCAGCTCAACTGGGCTGATGGTGGGCCTTCTCAAGAAGGCCTGTGTGTGTCAGGGCTCAGCCTTTACATCTCACTCTGTCTCTGTCTCTGTCTCTCTCTCATACATGCACACACACTCCTTCTCACATTCTCTCTCTCACACACACTTCCCTTTTCTGAATTAAGAGTTCCAAAGAAGGTAGAACTTTAAACTTTAAAACCAAGTTGCTAAAAATGTGAAAGAAAAGCTCTTCTTTACAGAAGAATGCCAGCTAAATAAATTTAGAAGGAATACTGGAATTAGAAAATTATCATTTTGCTACCGCCCCCCAATATAATAATTGAGTCAGGAAGGAATCATTTGATGTTTACTAAAAATATTGGGTGAAAGTCACTGGGGAATAGGACATTCACACAGTCTCCAAGTGTCACCCCATAGAATACCTAATTAAAAGAAGAAATGTACATTTTTCAATAAACATTTGGCAGTCACCTCTTAACAAAGGGACAAAGGGGCCAATTTAGTGCCACCAGCAGTGGGACCACCTGGCATGTCCCTCCTGATGCTCCTCAAAAGGAAGTAATAACAGTGCCTTTGAAGTTCCAGTGCCCAAAATCCTTAACTTGAATCTATTCATTACAAACCAAATCCAAAATTGAGGATATTTTATGAGATGACTGCCTAAACGCTCAAAATATAAAACAAACAAAAAACCCCTAAAGTGAGTAGGTCCTTGTTCTAGAAGAAATTAAACAGTTGAAACAAAGCAATGAGTGAGACTTGACTGGTTCTTGAATAATAATAATAATTATACAAAGCTATAAAAGGCATTCTGGGAAAATGTTGTGATTGTAATACGGATTATATGTTAGGTGATGCTGAATTATTGCTCTCGTAGGTGTAATAATACCTACTAAGGGGCTCGTATAGGAAAATGCCTGTTTATTTTCTTAGGGGTGAGATGTCACAAAGTCTACAAATTACTTCTAAATGGTCCAGGGGAAAATTGCACATGTGTACAGAGAGAGGAAATGGGGCAAAATGTTAATAACTGTCAAACCTTGGCAATGGGTATACAGTATTCATCCCAATATTCTTTAAACTCTTCCATATGTTTCATAATTATTAAACCAATCGCTAGGGGAAAGTAAACGTTGCTTTGCCCGGCGGTGCTAGAATTCTTCGCAGAAACTACTCCTATCTCCTGCCATGAACTGCTCCCTCCCTCAGTACTGCGCTGAGTTTTTCTCCTCCGCCTGCCCACTAGGGGGCGAGCTCTGGGCGGGGGTGGGGGGGCAGAGAGGATCCTGCACCGCCGCCTACAGGACCTGCCTGGGATTGCAGAGAGCGTGCCTTCAACAGGAATTGGTGAGACCAAGGATGGATTGAGGTTTTCCTAAAGCACACATTCTCTTCACTGACGTACACAGGCACCAGTACAGTGAGAAGGCTCGACACAGGCACCATGAATTGCAGCATCTGAGGTCTTGCAAAGACTCTCTTTCATGTTGCAGATGGTGAAACTGAGGCTGGAAGAAGTCATGCATGTCATGGGAGGTCATTCTCTTAAGTAGCTTCCTCACCTGCTCCCGACCTTGCTCATCTTGTCAACAAGTTAGCAAACCCTTTTGAGCAAATGAGGATTCGTGTAAAGAATGTCCCAGGTCTGTTTTCAGGGGCAAGGCTGAATAAATCTCCTTTAACTCGCATAACAAAGCCAGTGGAAGGTCCTGCATGGGAAATGCCAAAGGGACAAGATACCCTGAGGGGGCCTGAGAAAAAGATGCCCTCTCCCCAAAGGCCTGAGAAAAAGATATCCTCTCCCTAAAGGCAGCCAACTCCTACAGCCTCTGACTTGGGGAGCCCTCCAGGGTCTGCATCCCACCTCCCTGACCAGACCCTGGTGAGGCGAGTGCCCCGCGCAGGTGTCACCTGTGTCAGTCCTACCTCACACGCCCTCAGCCTCATCTCCACTACTCCCTGCCCCTGGTCCACGCTTTTTGCTCCCAGACATCACACCTCTGGGGCTTCCTGGCCTCACCTCCACTGCTTCTCCCCTCTGAGTCATTCTCCTGATGTCTGCTCTGCGTGGGATCCTCTTAAGGCTAGATACTATTTAAAAATTTCAAATTTCTTTGGGATTTTTCCTTTATCTGGGATTTGGGGAAGACAGTGTAGATAAGGAAGGAGTTGGAGTTCCCAGGCCCTGCTTCCTGTAGGCTTCGTGGGGAGACACCTGGGAGGAAGGACCGCCAGGTATGCACCAAAAGAGATGGGACCACACACAGCCTGGCCAAGCGTGGCCCGGAAGCAGCAGGGAGCCCCAGACCCATAGGGGCCCTGGAGACAGGGATGGTTAAGGGCCCCTCCCTGCATCCCCTCATCTTCTTGAGGCCTTTGCTCAAATGTCACCCTCTCACTGAAGCCTTCTCTCAGTACCTTTTTAAAATGACAACCTGGCATTCTGATCCCCTAACATTGTTCTACTATGCCTTTTTAAAATATGAAATCTATCATCTTGTAAATACACTGCTTAAATTACTGATTTGCTGCTTTCTGTTTGTCTTGCTAGAATGTGAGTTCCATGAGGACAGGGATCTTTGATTTATTCACTGTTATGCCCAAAGCTCCTGGAACAGCACCTGGCACATAGTAGGTGCTCAATGAAGATAAGCTGAGTAAAGGAATGAGGGAACAAAAGCAAGGGCCTCTGTGTAGAGGTGACGGGCAGAGCAGCACCTCCACCCCAGCCCAGCGTCTGACTCCGAGTAAGAGCTCAGACCCTTGACAGGATTCAGGAAGGAGGTAAAACTCATAAAATGACTGAGGTCAGGTTTCCCCCCAGCCCTGTAGGAAAGGGGCTCCAAGTAGAAATGAAACCGGTTTGATAAAAAAGAAGAGGCATGCCACTCCCGACACCTAAGCATGAGAGCAGAGACTCAGACCTTCCCTCTTGCTTGCCTGGCTCCACGCCCGCTCCAGGCAGGTCTCCGTGGGCTCCTGCCTGAGTGCCCAGTGCTGTTCTCCTCGCTGCCCTGACCGCAGGCACCTCAGCTACCTGTCCACAGGGCTGCGTCCTGAAGGAAATGTGCCCCTGCGTCTCAGCCCCAGCACACAGCAAGGTACTTACGACGGGCCTGTTGATTTATGTGATGCACCTCACATAACACTGGGTGAGAGCTGGTGTTGGTTTTATAGACGAAAACACTGAAAGCTTGAGAAAGCAAATGATGGCCTCAAGGTCACAAAGCTGTTGATGGCAGCTTCACTTTTAATCCAGGTCATCCCACCTCCCCCTAGTCCACGGCTGCGTGTGGTGCCTCCCAGATTCCACCACTGCCAGGGGTCTGGCCAAGCCATGCCAGGCATCCCAGGAGGGCTGGATGAAGAGGGAGAAGTCAAGAGGAGGGGAACGATCCAGAGCTGGGGAGATGCAAGAAGGAGGCTGCCATGTCGCTGAGCTCTAGTGGGGAAATGAACCGCTGGCCACATCTCCCTAAATCACGCCAAATGAAACCCTTGCTTGTCAGCTGTACTACTGATAGTGATGTTATTCAAAGTCACTTTGAATTATTGTAATTAGCTAAGAGAGCTCACAGAAGTCAAGCTGGTTAGCCAACAGAACTGGACAAGATGACATGGGTACCTTTCCTTTGCGTTCTGGAAGCTGAAGGCACCCAGACTTTCCTCCCCTGGAGGCGTAAGGGCCTGAAGCTATTCCAGGCTAACAGAGTAACTGTCGGAGGACACGGGGCCTCTCCCCAGCAAAGCACTTTCAGAGGCTGGCCTCTGAACTTGACTCCCACCTGGCGGGAAGCTCCTTGAGAGCAAGAACTGGACGCTGCTTGTACTCACACCCCCCAGGGCCAGACAGAAGCCCGACACTTGGAAAGTGGGTAGAAAGGGCTTGATGAAATAATGCACTAATCATCTTCCCAGGAACCCTAGGAGGTCTGGGACCACCACTCCCATGTTACAGATGAGGAGAAACACAGGTCAGGAAGGAGATGACACAAATCAGAATGAAAGGGGAGAGGAAGAAAAGACGACAGTGGAGAAGGCACAGCAGAAGGAGATGCGGGAAGCGCACTGAGGAGAAATACAAGGAAGAGGATGGGGGCAATGCTGCAAGCAAAGGAGAAGCAGAAACCCTCTGGGAGGTGCGAGGGGCGGGCGAGAGCAGGGGCCCGTTCAGGCGTCTCAGGCGGGCTCAGGCAGCTCCAGGAGAAAGGAAGAGAGCGTTCCGAGGTGCTGGCACCTGCTTAAAATAAAATGTTTCCACTGCTAGAAATGCCCTTGGGATGCTTGTTTCTCCCTCTGTCCCGGCTTCCTTGGAGGCCCTGCCTATTCTCAGCCACCATTCCCACTCGAGGTGCCCTGACACCTCTGGGGCAGAGTCTCCCACACAGGACCCCCAGGAGGCGGCAGGCAAGTCGAGTCGAGGTGGCACCTGATTTCTCCGAAACTCTCACCTTTGTAGCTGTGATGACAGAAGGCGACAGGCTTCTGTCCCCTGCTCCGCCTGCAGCTCTCAGGGTTAACCAGAAGGAAACCTGACACTCCGGGCTCTGGCTGCTTACTAGAGGCGAGAACCAGAGCACTGTGCATAACCTGTCCAAGCCTCCCCTCCTCATCACTAAACAAAAGGAATCCTCCTCCCGCAGCTGTCAGGAGAGTGGAAAGGACAGCTCAGGGATCCCCTGCGCTGGCAGCTCTCCTGTTCCTCGGGTCCTCCCAGCCCTGCCTTCACCCCTCCCCGCCTCCAAGGGCTTCTCCACACCTGAGCGAGTTCTGTCAAATGCAAATATGTTTGTGATGCCCCACCCACGCACACCCATTCCTTGTTCCCTGTCATCCTCAGATGGAAATAAAGATTTGAGCCCAGCAGGAAAGGGCCTCTCCTCCTCGACACCTTGCTCTGTCCGCAGCCCCCCACAGAGCCTGGAGCAGGTGTCCCCAAAGGCTCCCAGCCCCTGTGCCCGCCTCAACCCCAACGCCGGCCCTCTACTGCCACGACTGCTTTCTTGCTGGTTTCTCTCATGAGCTCCATAAACTGGAGGTTTTCAGGCACTTGTTTAGCCCCAGTGCCCAGCAGAGCATCTAAGAAATAGTAGGTGCTAAATTAACAGTGGATGGACAAATAGCTGCTTGGACAGATGAATGGATGGATGGTGGTCCCACCCACCTCACTGCCCGCTGAGCGATTCCACATGGCTCTGGGTCATCGTGTCTGGTCAAGCTGCCCAGACGATGTCCTCTCTCACCACACAACTGCAGGCCTTGATGCTCCTTGGCCCCGTGAATGGCATCCGGGCTCTCAGAGTCTACCAGATGCGAAGCTCGGACAGTCCTCTCTACTACCCAGTGTGATTCTCCCTGCTTACTGGGGACTCAGACCGAAGACCCCCAAATGCTGGCATTTTCTCCACAGGCCCGGGTTAAACTCAAGCCCTTCTTTCTGAGGCTCGTCACCTCTGGTCCTGATGTTGCTTCTCCAGCTACAGTGCCCCATTCCTTCAACATCTGTTCTCCACCCCACTCCCCAGTCCTTGCGTCACTCGGATGTGCCTCTCACCCGAACGCCTTCCCCTTTGGCTTCCCAGCCTCCCCGCTCAGACTAGAGCTCCCCGAACACATCCCGGCCGCTCCTGCTCCAGCAGAAACCCTGCTCCAGGCGCATTTCCAGCCTCCACGACCCAACCTCCAGGCCCCCGGCCTGCTCCTCTTCTGGCCTCTGTCTCCCTAATGAGTTCTCCCCGTTCATCATTTAGCTGCTGGACTGCAGGGCTTTTCTGTAATACACCTGAGCATCCTTCAGAGTAAAGCTACGAACACAAAGTATATTTGTATCCTCCACAATGCCGGTAGAAAGGGATTATAAAGTCTGAATAATATATATAATGTTCACTGCAGTTAGTCATGGAACCCCAGGCATTGGGCTACAAGCTTTACCTACACTTCCTTCTTTCATGTTCACCCCAGCGCCTACGAGGTAAGAACTATTATAATAGCCATGTAGGCTCAGAAATGTTGTTTGCCCAGGGAAAGCCAGCTCTGAGTTGCAGAGCCAGAATGCAAGCCCAGGCCATCTGACTCTAAAGACTGTGTCCTTAAGAGTTTAATTACATGGTCTCATGTCTAGGTGTTTACCAAGCTCAGTGCTGAGCTCACTACGGTGCATCTCGTCAGCCCACCCACGGTGCCTGCAGGAACCACTCTCGCTCACACATCTGGGAGGCGCTCTCTGTGAAGGGTACCAAGGCAGCACATCCTTAGGGTTACAATGTTCTGCATCTGAAAAGGCAAAGAGGTGGTGTCCCTCCAAACTATCTCTGCAGGGCTCTTGTCATGATCCCACTGGACCCTGGGCTCCAGGAGGGCAGGGATCTTCGACCTTATCTTCCCTGCTGCATCTCAGGCACCTAAAGGTGTGCCCAGTACATACTAGGAACCCTTATGTGTTCAGTGAAGGAAGAAATGAATGACAACAGATAACAAGCACCTCCTCCACCTCCCACAAGCCCTGCCAGACCTTTATCGCCAAAGAAGGAATGAGTTTCTCAGAGAAATGAGGGAAGAAAACCACAGACATTTGAAGTGGCTACAGCAGAGAGCACACTTCTCAGTCGGCAAAAGACTGGGAGGACCATGTCACCATGAGAAGGAAGGTCAGAGTGAGAAGTGCGTATAGGATCCACAGCCTCTGCCAAGCAGCCCAGCGAAGGCCTCTTCTGTGGCTTCAGACTAATTTTCTCCTGTGCTAAACTCCTGAGAATGCAGGCTTCGTTGGGACTTAATCGTTTGGGGCTCAGAAAACGGTGAAGTCACCTTTCTGCTCTGGTCCCCACAGCAGGAGGACGTGTGGCCTCCTGCCCCAGAGCATCTCTGAGGGGCGGTCCCAGGGTGCCTGCTGCATGTTGTCTTCATTTCTTCGTCATCACGAACACACTGTAGAGACAGGGTCCTGAATCTTGGTTTCTGAAGCAATGACTTCTCGTAGGGCCTCTTTCTAAAAATCCCTCCCTTCGGGGCTTCCCTGGTGGCGCAGTGGTTGAGAGTCCACCTGCCGATGCAGGGGACACGGGTTCGTGCCCCGGTCTGGGAAGATCCCACATGCCACGGAGCGGCTGGGCCCGTGAGCCATGGCCGCTGAGCCTGCGTGTCCGGAGCCTGTGCTCCGCAACGGGAGAGACCACAACGGTGAGAGGCCCACATACCGCAAAAAAAACCCAACAACAACAACAACAAAACAAACAAAAAAACCCAACCCTCCCTTCACTTAGAAACAGAGACTTCACAGATGAGGGAGAAGAAATACAGATGAAGAAAGAGAAGCAGCAGATTTCTAGAGTGATGAAGCATCCAGGTCGCATCCCCAGCAGCCCCTGACATTTTTTTTTTTTTGGCTGCTTTGGGTCTTTGTTGCTGCGTGAGCTTTCTTCCAGTTGCGGCAAGCAGGGGCTACTCTTTGTTGCTGCACGTGGGCTTCTCATTGCGGTGGCTTCTCTCGTTGCGGAGCATGGTCTCTAGGAGTGTAGGCTTCAATAGTTGTGGCACACGGGCTCAGTAGTTGTGGCTCGCGGGCTCTAGAGCACAGGCTCAGTAGCTGTGGCTCAGGGCTTAGTTGCTCCACGGCTTGTGGGAGCTTCCCGGACCAGGGCTCGAACCCGTGTCCCCTGCATTGGCAGGCAGATTCTTAACCACTGTGCCACCAGGGAAACCTGCCCCTGACATTCTGAAGAATGAGAAAACAGATGCCAGCTAAGCATATCCACCAACTCCTTTCCCAAAGCTAACACTTGCCAAGGTCAAAAAAAGCCATTAACATCTCACAGTGGCCTCACATAAGATAACCATCACCAGCCGTTCAGCCTCACTTCACGTCTGCTCTTTAGCCCAATTTCTTCCTCCCTCCCCCTTTGCTTGCTGGAGAAAATAAACCCCAATGCCTTTCTGAATAAAACCTGCATATGTTCATAAGAGCCAACAAAATGAAGCTATAGATAAAGGTGACCAAAAATGCCAAAGCAGACTTTGACCAAGTGCAAAAGATTAAGGTGATATTTTTAAAATGAAACAGTAACTTAAACTTTGAATTACTGCCTGATTTTACTGCTTAGAGATGAAAGATCCTGCAGTGCTGAACGAAAAAGCCGTATAACTCAAGGAGGATTTTCTTTGCCCAGTATCACCTCTGTGAGAAATACACTTAAGTAATAAAACACCCTTGCAAGAGTTCATTCTCTGAAACTGGTGAGGGCTGGACAAATTCTGTCATTTTCCCTTTCTTTTGATTACACAGTTTTCCCCCAACAAGTCTCATCTCATTTCTCCAAAACCTGAGAAAAGGGGATCCAGTTAGACCAGGAGCCTCCATGAGGTGACCCTTGCCCCCATCCTGCCCTGTGAGGCAAGCATGAGCAGATGATTCCCACTGCTCAGCCCATGGCCAGAAATGTCGAAGTCCCATCAGTCATGAGGACCCCCTCTCCTTTTGTACTTTTTCTTCAGGCTGTAGATCCTGAGATGGCCATGACAACACAGGCGAACTTACAAGGGTAGGTGAGGTGTAGGCATCTGATACTGAAATGTAGGTACCTGCCTAATTCCTTGGGAGATACAAAGAGGGGCAGATCTGAAAGTAGAAGGTCAGCCCTGGGGACAAAGGGAGCAGAGATATGCCTGCACTTACAAAAAGCACAGTCTTGTGATGAGATGCCAGGACCCAACCAGGCAGGGGGGACGGTCACGTAGGTAGATCCAAGGGGTGAGCAACTGACACGGATCCAGGCAGGAGGGGCAGGAATAGGGACCCAGCTATGAGGAGGCGGGCTTGGAAGCAAGAAGCCATTGCAAGTCCTCGTGAAGATTGCAGGGGATGGTGAGTTTAGATGAGGGTGCATGACAGTTATCCAGGTGCTGAGGGAACGGCGCACGAGAGAAGCAGCTGGTACAGGTTTTGAGGGGCAATCAGCCTTAGATCCCCCCACCCCTGGCTGTGTGTCCTTGGGCATGGAATGGGGCCAAGAAGCCGCCTGGAGTCTGGGCTGGGCCTCAAGTCTACAGAGGTCTGAGCAAAGCGGTGCAGCTTCAAAGATCTGGGAACTCATTACACACTCAGTCCTCAGCTCCAGGCTTCACACAAGCCTTTCCTTCCCCTGACTTCAAAGTTAGAAAGTTCACCCTAGTCTTCTCCCACCACTACCAAGTTTCTACTTGCATATTTTGATGTCAATACAGAACCTGTGTTAATCAGGCCAAAATTCATTAACGAAGGCCAACTTTGATCTCCAGGAAGCTAGCTGCCCTCCATCTAGTATAATTTGTGTGTCATACAGCCGAGCGATTTTTCAAACACTGTAACACCGAGCTCCAGGGGGGACCCCCGCGAAGCAAATTTGGACAGCTCCCATTGTAGTAGGCTCCGTCCCATTTCGAGGAATTCTGCGCCGCCAAATAATAAGGAGCACTCCCGTTGTGGCACCCTCATCATGCCATTCTCACAGATAATTAAGCTCATCAATTATCTCCTTCCCTCTGCTGCCCTAGGATGATGCCACTTGTGAGGCTCACAGGAAGCCCATCTCTCAGCCACTCAAACCCTCAGGAACTGCACTGCTGACTTCCCAGAAGAGCTGAGTGGTTAAAGCAGAAGCTCTAGAATGAACCACCCTGGGTTCCAATCCCCTCTGGCTCTAGAGCTACGGGAAAATTAATTAACCCTCTTGTGGCTTATTTTCCTAATACGTAAAATGGGGGTAATAATCATACATGCCTCAGTGGGCTGCCCTTATCCATTCTTTCAACTAAAGTTTGTTGCGCACCTACTGTGTGCTTGGCAGTGTTCTAGGTGCCAGGGATACAGCAGGGAACAAAACAGGCATAGCTGCTGTCCTCTCAAAGCTTACATTCTAGAGTAGGAAACCACATACTAGAAACAATTAATATGAAATGAAAGGATGTATATAAAATATAAAGTGCTCAGCCCAATGCCAGACACAGAGCGTGGGCTCACGAGCGCACTGAAACACTGGCTACATTTGGGTTCACATCTCCCCTGCCATGCCTGCCCACAGAACCTCGCGGGGCTTGCATCTCTCCAGGGTGACAGGAGTGAACAATGATACAGTAAGAATCCTACTGCGGTCAGGAGTGAGGCAGCCTCGTGGAGAGGAAGGAATTTGGAAACTCAGACTCAAATCCCAACTCTCGCTTCCTCACTCCACGACCTTGAGCATGTCACTTAACCCTTCGAGGCTCAGTTTCTGCCTCTGTGAAGTGGGGGTGACAGTGGCACCTGCCCCCTGGCCTTGTGAGAGGATCGGCCAGGGCTACGGTCAGGGCTCAGCCCACTGCCTGGCACCAGGTCAGTGCTCACCCCCTCTGCCATCCCCGCCCCACCCCGTGTGGACGCGAGCAGCTGTGGCTGTTACGCTGCCCCCATTCCACTGCTGAGAATGAGCCCAGGGTGCCTGAATCACTTCACTTGTCATCCATAAAAATGCCATAAATTCCATCCCCACCAGACGGCTTTGCCCCCTTCTACTTGTAACAACAGCGCTGAGCACACAGGTGCACCTCGGAGCTACAGAGGGGCCTGGGGACTGTGAAGCGGGGGCAGCACACGGCTCCCCATTCAACCTGGAGCCTCAGCAGGTGACCCCTCTCCTCTCCCCGCCAGGCTGTGAGCTCCTGCAGGGCAGTGGCCTGAGCATCCCTCTCGGTGCCCGGATGTGGCAGGGGCACAGAAAATACCTGAGGGCGGAAAGCAGTTGAAGCAGGAGCAGTCCAGGGGGACATGGAGAAGCCACTGTTAGAGGGGGACTTGTCACTCCAATTCCCCCACAACAAATCCTCTGTAAAGAGGCACTAGTGCAAACGAACATTCTGCTCCAGACTCTGTAGGGCCACAGAGGAGAAAATGGTATTGCGGGTCCCTAAACCTCAAGCAAGAGTAAATCTCTATTAGATTCTTCGGTCTCCTCCAGAAGTTTCTGTTCAGCTGCCACGGACCCAGTCTCTGCTTTAGCTCTCCAGGCCAGCCCCCAATCCACTGGTCCTCGTATTCATATCCCGCTAAGGAAGCAAAGAGCCCATTTAGGGACCCACCATCTGCAGAAGGCAGGGGATTTAGACAAAGCCCCTAACTGTCCACAATCACACAAATATTCTGCATTTATTATAATTCTAATCAGAACAAAGCAGTACAACTGGTATTAAGAAAAATGAAGTTTCCTTCTATCTAGAAGGCAACCAAATATGTGATTCTAACAGAAGGGGCCTTTGGCATCCAGAGTGACAAACCACAAAAGGAGGTCACACGTTGGAGGGTTCCCTAAGTAGCACCCCCGAGACCATCCAGAACTGCCCCCATGTGACCCTCACCCCCGCCTCCTACACACCCACAGGGCAGGCGACCAAGGACAGCACCTGTGAAGTGGACCTAACGGTAGCTGTCAGAACGAACCCATAAGTTACTAAAAAGGAAAAACCAAGATTTAAATTTAGGGCCGTGACAAACCACAGCTCTGAGGCATTTGGGAGGCAAGAGCAGGAAAGTGACATTTCCCCAAAGCAGAAGCTCAGCTCCAGCGAAACGATCCCACTCGCCATCTGTAACGGGTGTCAAACTGCTTCCCCTCCTGGCTTTCCCACCCCAGAAGGAGGGAGGGGGCTGCTGACAGACGGGGCAGGGAGGGGTGGTCAGGGTCTGAGCGAACACAAGAGCACCTTTGCCCTCTACACTGGGGAGGAAGAACCTTACCTTTCACATGGGAGCAAAGAAAGACAAAGCCAGGTGCATAGCCATACAGAAGAAATGGCCCCCTTCACTGCTGCTCAACCATGATGAAAGTGGACGTCCATTGATGAGGACAATGGCAGAAACATGAGGACAGTAACTGCTGGAAGTAGAGCTTTGCACCCACGAGCTCATCTGAACCTCACCATAAACCTCCAAGGTAAGCATGCTTGGTTCTTAAAATATCTGCCCATCTGATGAGTGAAAAATCGCATCTCACGATCCTTTCACCAACGTAAACCCCTCTCCCTTCCTGTTTCCACAGGGTAGTGCCATTCAGGGCTGGGGGCAAGGGCTCCACAGTCAGACAGCCCTCGCCCTAATCCCAGTTCAGCCACACTCCAGTTAGGTCCGGTTCTCCCATCCACAGGCAACGATGTACCTGCATCAAAGGGTGCTCACTTTGAGGCAAACGGAATAAAAATGCTCACAGAACATTTAGCACAGGAACTCCTCATCTGGCCTTCTTCCCTCTTCCTCACCAAGAAGGCCTCTGCATCTTCCTGTCCCGCTCCCTAGGTTAACCTGTTTCCCAGCAGCTGATGACACCTGAGCCCCACTAAGGACCCATAGAAGTTCCCCCGACCCCGACTCCTTCCTTCAGCTCCTCTCCGCCATCCCTCCCCACAAGCCACACTCTGTCTCACCACAAGGTGTCTTGTTAGGGACAAAATAAGCCACCCCAAAGGTTCTAGGGTGTCAAGGGCTCATCGTCCCTCAATCCGCCCTCACCTAAGTGCGGAAACTGAGCAAGGACACTAACAGTGCCTCTGGCATCATTAGCTTTCTCTGAGAGATGAGGAAATTGAGACTCAGAGATCACGTGATCCGTCCGAGGTTACCAGGAGAATATGAAGTAAAGCTGAGACTTGACTAATGTTTCCTGAGTCCTCATCAGATACTCTTATTAGGTAACAAGCTGTCATTTCCCCAGCAGCTGGGGAAGTCCTTGCAGGTATTTGCTGAAATGAATTAAATCAAAACAATAAGGATACACCAGGAAAAGCTTCCTAAAGAGAATGACGAAGACAGCAGGGCACAGCCTGTTCTTCTTTCCCTCCCAACTGATTAACTGCAGCAGGACCAGAGGGCAGAAGGGTCACTGAGCGACCTCCTTTCTTAAGGTGACAGCCACACCCACAGGCTGCATCTAAAAGGGCTGCGGGCTAGAGGTCTCCACCCCTCGGACCTCTGCTCTGCCCAAGAGGCCCAGGGTAGGTCAGGTGTGTCCTGGACGCATGAGACAAGTCACCTCAGCTCTTTGAGCTTCCACATCTTCCTCTGGAAAACAGGGATAATACTACTGACCTTTTTGGGGTTATGTACTAAGTGAGATAATATAGGTCAAGTTCTTGGCATGGAACAGCATTCAATAAACATTAGCTATTTTATCTCCATCATCATCGTCGTCATCATCATCATTATTGATATTGTTATCATGTCATCAAGTTCATCTGAAAGAGCCATCTCCTCAAAATCTCTCGCCCTCAAAAACCCTGCATCCTTAGGTCTCGGTATGGCAGAGAGGGCTGGAGATTTTGCTTCTCTGTGAAGCAGTAGCCAGCATCATCTCTCCCACTGAATGGCACAGGATGTGTGTCAGGGCGGGGGACCCAGGGAGCACTGTGACCGTGACAAGCAGTAGAGGCTGGTGACAGAAACGCAGCATCCGTCAGATCTTTCAGGGGCCCAGAGAGGGCTCCCTGTGCCACACGGGAGGGAGAACACGGAAGAGTCTCGAAAAGCAGGTCAGGAAACGGGCAGGAAAAGAGAAAAAAACATGTGAACCAGGGGAAATGCGTGGGTAGCTCTATTTAACTGGAGCCCCCCACCCAGGATTTCTGCTGAGGCTGGTGACACTATGTGCTTCTCTAAGCGAACTGGTGTCCAGAAGCATCTATCACCCTCCCATGAAAAGCTCTCAGTTGGGAGTCAGGTGACTCAGGTTCTTGTTTCCACTCGGAATAATCTGACTTCTCGGGTCTCAGTTCCCACATCTGTAAACATTTTTGCAGGGCGGGAGTGGGGACCAGGGGGCGCTGGACTAGTTGGGTTCTAGGCTTTCCTCCAACTCAGATACACTGTGCCTTCATGAGCCAACAGAAGACCGGACCTCAAGACTGATGTGGATTCCTCTCCAGGGAGGGGCTCCTTCTTCTACTCCTACAAACCTCCCAGGGCATGTGACTGAAGTCCCGAGCAGTGTCAGGAATCTGAAGTCACATCCCTGCCTCCTGCATATTCATTAGGAAAATTTAACTTCATAACCCCACTGGTTCTATCAGTGTGAGTCGGCTGCATGTTTTTCATTTCCTCAGCAATCTCTCATGGATTTGCAAGATGAGGAGTATCTGTCTCCCAAATGGGCTTGTTCCTACTTTTGGATACAAGTCACCGGATCAGCTTCCTCCAAGGCATTTGTAAAGAAAGATAAAAATAATGGTGTCAGGATGTCAAACCTATCATCCTCTTAGAGGAAGTTTGCTAATTCTCCTGCCTCTCTTCTCATCCACCATCACCCCCACCCTTCTGGCTATCCTTAGCCTGTCACGCCATTCACTTTTGCTTTGGTAGAGACTACATGTTGAGAGATACACAAAGAAGTGGCAAGGTCACGGTCCCTGTCCTCAGAGAGTTTCCAGACTGGCCGCCAGACTGGCCGCCATTACGTGGTGGACCATGGCAAGTGACCTGGAGCACTGCAGGGCTTGAGAGATGGAAAACAGTAGTGGGGAGATGTCTTCGGGGTGACCTTGCAACTCGGTGCAAAGTTCTGAGGATCTGGAAAGAATGAAGCATGTGGGAGACCAGGAGCAAAGATAGAGATTAGGAAAGAGGCTTCGAATTCAAATTGGATTCTGGTCCAAAGTAGAAGCAGGAAGCAGCTACTGCATTTGCTCGAGGAGAGGAGAAGCACAGTCCATGTGTCAGGAGAGGAGGCCAGGAAGAGCACTCTGAACGTGGCCAAGAGGATGCACTGGAGAAGTGGGGAGGGACAGAAACAGGGCCGGAGCACAGCCATGCAGGCACAGGGAGGGGAGGAGAGGGTCTGCTCCTGACAGCGCCAAGGCATTGCCACCCCTCCCTGGCCTCCCAACCCTCCCCCTGTCCCATCATAGTCTTTGATACTCCCTCTGAATCAAACTGGAAGAAAACAAATCTAAAAACCTTCAAAGCCACCCTGTCTCAACAGCATCTTCTAATTCTCTGGTTAGCTGGGGGAAGCAAGCAGAGATGCCTTTCAGCTTCCAGACTCAAAACTGTAGTGACAGCTCCTATCTCACACTGAATGCACTAACCCTAGAAGCCGACACGTTAATTCCCCGGATGTGGCCACTCTCTTCTTTCTCTGACACCTGCCACAACGTGACAGCTGAGAGCCTCAGTACCAGTGACCAGGGCAGTGGGACACCAACAAGGTCATCTTCACTTCCAGGACCTGGAGGACTGTGCGGCTGCCTCTCAGTGCCTCCTCAGGGACCTCACCCAGCCAGACCTGCTTGTGACTTGAGTCACCCAGAAAAGCAGGGGCTGACTTCAGGAAGCCACGCAAAGTGGACAAGGTTTTACAAAGGAAGTATTCTCCCCGGAGCTTGGATGTCCACTCAACCTCAAAGTTCATCTGATGTATCATCTCATACTGAGACAAAAACATCCAAATGTACACTAATTTTTAGTAACAAGATAAGCACAGAAATTGAGGGTAAGCTTTAAAAAACTTAAGTTTCTAAACACGCTTTCTGAAGCCCTGAGTTAGAGGGCTTTGTAGCTACAAAGGAGAGCTCCACGGTGTGAGCTGAAAGGAGGAAAAGGAGGGCAAAATACACCCCAGTGGTGAGACAGGAATGAGACAGAGGCCACGAGCTGGCTGGAGACTTCCACTCCCCAAATAATCAGCCGGGGTATAAGAACACACTCTAACACCTGGACACTGGACATTTTTTGCTTACTGACTTAGCTGGGAATCCATGGAGAAATGGAATCAACGTGGAGATGGGTCATCGTTCAGAACAACAGAAATGGAAGCAATACTTTCTAGAACAAAATGTGCAACTCCCACTCGAGATGCTAGTTTGAAGGTTCTATCTCAATAAGCAAGGGTTGAGCTTGCCACAAGAACAAAACCATTTTTTGGCAAAACAGCAAGTTGAAGTTCATCCCTTTGTCAACAAAATTGCTGTGTAATTTCCAAACTTCTCACAGAGAAGCCATTAGCCAACAAACACCTCCGTGAGTCATGACACAGTGGAAGAAAGAGAAGAATCCCTGTTCTGTTCTCCACCCCACAGCGCCTCTCTCATCCTGGTCTGGAAGACAGCATTTCACCCCTGGGCTCTGCCTCTGGTCATATCCAGACCTTCCCGCTCCGCGCACGGCAGACATCTGGCACACAGATATAGACAGCTTGGGAGCCCTTGAACTTCCACTTCAGTGCTGCTCACAGAGTACAGATGGCATAAGTAAGCAGCAGCTAAGATTGAAGATTGCCAACTCTTCGAGGGCAGGCACTATGTCCAGCCCATCTCCATCCTCCCCATGGCACCCCAAGCACGGGGACCAGAACTCAGCAAGCCCTGTTGCCGACTGAAGTTAACGAAACAGCAGAATCAGTCCAGTTCGGTTGCCATGTAGTTTCGTCTTGGAAGCATGAAACAACTCTCAAATACTCTATAGTCCCAAAGCTGGGAGAGAAGAAGGGTCATCGCTCAAACAGAATAGGGAGATTTTGTGAAAGGAAAATCCGTTTGTTCCCCCGGGCTTTTAAGTCAGGAGCCTTGACAAGATGCAACATGATTCTCCTGAGACTCAGGCACCTGTCGTCATGAAGCAGTTTCCTTTCTTATGGTCCTCACTGGCTCAGTTTCAGATTCCAGTCACCCTCCATCCCTCCCCCACCTCCTTACGTGCTTATATAGCCGTGGAACTGAGCCAAGACCCAGGGGAAAAAGGGAACACAAGAACAATGAAAACTGGGTCACAGGTTCCCTTTCCCCCACCTGTGTTTAGGGGCCGAGAGGCACAGTGAAGATGGCCGAACGGGATGCAAAGATACATCTCACGAATCTGCCTCTTTATCAGTGTGGGGACAGTGCCTTCAAACTTGGCAACGTCATCTCCTCCATCTTCCCTAGGACTATCTCTTCTCTACTCCATCCTTTCTTTCTACCAGCATTTACTGAGCATACTAGCTGTTAGGCACGGGAGTAGGTTGCCAGGGATATAAAGTAACAGCTCTAGCAAAACAGGGCCTGGACAAGATGAGAAGAGACTCCCAAGGGTGACACTAAACTGAAATGATAAAACCTCTGCCTCAGCTGAAGCTGAGAAACAGCCCCTTCATTAAAAAAGCATCAATACCAGGCAGCTAAATGCCCTGGGCTGTACTTGGAAAAGGCCTGTGCACATTTCCACTGAGAGACATGCCCACCGGCAGCCTTTAAGTTTAGGCTTGGTTTCTGGGTAAGGACCAATAAAAATAACAGTTCCGTGGACAGCCACGTTTAATTTAACTGCTGGCTCTCCTTGGCTCTGGGCTCTCTGAGCTTCCCTCCGCCTCAGCAGTCCAAGTTTGCTCACTGTTGGAGGATCGCAGGTTGGCCCTGCCCTCCCAATGGAGAGGCAGGGGTCTTCAATTATTTGTGTCTGTCACCCCCAGGGATGGGCACGAAGTCTGGCACGATGGTATGTGTATGCCGATGGTGAAGTTCATTAACCCTTTTCTCCAGAACTGAAAGCTCTTTGCATATGGGAGTTCATTTGTCCTTAGAGATTCTTTATTTCATTGGCTCACAAAACTATTCCATCCACTGAGACAAAAAAAGACTCCCCAAGGCACTCAATCACATTGGTTCACATAGACGTGATAAACTCACGTTTCTGTTATTTTCCTGTCAAGTGCCTCAGGGGCCACACAGAGACCTTCATGACCTGCCCTGATCACCTCTCCTGCCTCATCCTTGTCCCTACCCACCTGCCTTTCGATACCTAAGTGTCTACTGAGTCATTTCTCTGTGCCAGACATTGTACAAGCTGCTGGGTATAAAATAGCTGGCCAAAAATATATATATTTCTTACTCCAAGGTGCTCCTAGGTTACTGGGGGAGAGAGAGGTTAAATAAATCATCTTTCAAATACAAAATTAGACAATATCTGTGGTGAAAGCCAAGAATAAAAGATATGTGGTGCTGCTGAGACACATCACAGGCCCTGGCCAGCTCCATGGCATCAGGGAAGGCATTCCTGAGGGAATGACCTAGGAGCTGAGGCCCGCAGGATGAGCGGGGTTTGCTACAGGTGTGTGAAGCAGGGGGGGCAACCAGGGCTCACTCCTACCTCCGTGCTTTTGCCCACACTGTTCTCTGTGCCAGGCACCCTTCACGCTTCTCTGACGCAGCTCAGCCATCACCTCCTCCAGAGGCCCTCCACCCCGATTGCCCAGGCGAGGTCGGATGCCCTCCTGTATGCCCACGTGGTGCTCTGTACATGCCTACCTTTATCAGGTCACGTAACATGACTGGTCCATCTCCCCTTCAGAACTGGGGATTCTATAATGGCAGGGACTTTGCCTAATACATTTTTACTTCTCTAGGGCCTAGAGAGGAACAAGCACCCAGTTCATTCCTGCTGAATGGAGACAGATGGATGGATGGATGGATGGATGGATGGATGGATGGATGGATGGATGGAAGGAAGGAAGGAACAAAGGAAGGATGGATGAACGTAGTGTTGGTCATTCCCGTTCCCCTCTCCTGCCTCTTTTGGGCAGGGTGTTTGCACACATCAGTATCTGGGCAGTCACTAGCATCTTTGTATTCAGTATCATGATTCTATTTTCTCCCTGGGCTCCCAGAAGGACAATCAGAAGAGCCTGCCATCCTCCTCATTGGGCAGAAGAACAGGATCTTCCCACAGCCGCCAAGAGATTTTGGACTAAAAGAAGCCCAAAGCTCCACCCAGCAGCTACTCTGGCACATTTTGAGAATCCTTTACTCCATTTGATCATTCACTCTTTCACTCACAAATATCCATCACGTGTTAGATACTATTCTGGAAACTCAGCAGGGAACATGACAGACACAGTCACTGCCTTCAGCGAGCACCGTATTGCATAGCGATTAAAAAAAAGATGACATCAGATCCCAATAATCAGTCTGAAGAAAGCAGAGCAATGGACTAGAAAGTAACTGAGGGTGAGGCCGGCTCTGTTGTGTGGTATTAGAGGGAACCTTTCAACTGAGACTCAAAGGATGAGAAGGAGCCAGTCATGCAAAGTTCTGGGAGAAGAACATTCAGCAGAGAAAGGCCATACACACAAAATCCCAGATGTGGGACCAGCTCGGAATGCTGGAGGGAGAAAAGCACACTGAGGTGGCCAGACAGAGCGGTGGAGAGAGAGATGTGGTTAAGATATAGTAAGACAGAGGCCAGGTCATGAAGGACCTGGGGGAGCTGGGTAAGGGTTCAGATGTCATTCTTCAAGTGATGGGAAGCAAATGGGGTGTTTCAGCTGCTCACTGAGCTGTCCTGGGAGGAGTGCAGATGGAAACAGAGGGAGCAGTGAGGGGGTCACGAGTGGCCCAGGTGCACGACAACGGTGGTTTGCATCGCTGTTGGGACAGGAGCAATGGTGGCGAGAGGTCACATCAGGATACAGTTTGGAGAGAAAAAAGACAAGGCTTTTTATCCATTCATCTGTTGATGGGCATTGGGATTCTTTCCATATCTTGGCTACTGTGACCAGTGCTGCCACAAACATGGCGGTGCTTATATCCCATCAAATTCCTGTTTTCATTTCCCTTGGGTATATTCCCAGAAGTGGAATTGCTGGATGGTATGGTGGGTCTATGGGAAGGAAGGATATCCTGCCATGTGTGACAACATGGATGGACCCTGAGCATATTATGCTGTGACATAAGCCAGACAGAAAGACAAGTGTGGTATGATATCAGTTATACGTGGAATCTAAAAAAAATCAAACATGTGGGGAAAAAAAAAAACAGAGTAAAATGGTGGTTACCAGGGGATGGAAGGTGGGGGGTAAGACTGATGGTATTTACGGGTACACACTATGACGAGTAGTAAAATAGCCATAGAGGTTTAACGTACAGCTTATTGGACACAGACAATAATATCGTATTCTAGGTATGTAATGTGATAAATATTATTAAGACAACAACCATATTACAAAATATAAATGTATCAAAGTAATGCAATGTACACCTTAAATTTACACGTCACAGTCAAATTTGTCCAATTAAAAAAAAAGAGAGAGAGATACAAGGCTTGCTAATGGACTGGCTGGAGGGGATGACAGAAGACGAGGAGTCAAAGATGACTCTGTGGTTTGGGGCCTGGCCACCGGGTGGGGGTAGGATGTGGCCAAAGGGGGAGGCCCTGGGGGATGAGGACGGTCAGGAGCCTGACGTGAGACGCCGATCAGAGAGGAGTTCTAGCCAGCCATTCAAAGCCACCCTATACATGCACCGTGCTCCTGCGATCCACTGCCATTAACCAGCTAAGTTTAATACTTCACACACTTCAAGTACTGACAAAAAAAAACTGTGTGGGTTCGGCTAAATCTACACTCAGATCCACTCGTGACTTTAGGCTGTGCCATCTCAGGTAGGGAACAATCTTTCTGTGTCCATTCCTTTATCTGTAAAAGTGAGGACAAAACTGTTTCACCCCTAGGGGCTTCCCCAGTGGCTCAGTGGTTGAGAGTCCACCTGCCAATGCAGGGGACACGGGCTCGTGCCCCGGTCCGGGAGGATCCCACATGCCGCGGAGCGGCTGGGCCTGTGAGCCATGACCACTGAGCCTGCACTTCCGGAGGCTGTGCTCTGCAACGGGAGAGGCCACAACAGTGAGAGGCCTGCGTACCGCAAAAAAAAAAAACAAAAAAAAAACCTGTTTCTCCCCAGGGCTAGGAGGGCAGACTCCACAGTGAGTGGCAAACACCCAGGGTGACAGCGGGCAGGGGAGGCCACTGCAGGCAGGCTGATCACCAGGTCCTGAGGGCCAGGCCCTGCCCACCGGCAAGAGCCTGGGTAGAGTCGGCTGTGGGTCTCCATTCTTTTCATTATTTATGATTCTCCCTCAGTTGATGGAAACTTTATGAAGGAAAAAAGCCCGAGCAATTCCAAAGCAATACGGTAATACTGTCTTGAGTAACTGAAAAAGCAGGTCAGGAAAAATGACAGCTATAGGGATAAAAATGTGGATCTACAAAACATGCAATCAAGAAAACCTGTGAGCTGTGAAAACCAAGTAACCTCAGGAACCCTCCCTGGCTCCCCACAGGACCAGCTCCCAAGAGTACAGAGAAATCTGGGTGGGTGGGCAGGAGGGAGGGGGAGGGGAGTCACCGAGGAGGAGATTAGACTCAGGGAGCTGTCAGTACCCAGGGTGTGCGACAGAAGCCCTTCGTTTATACGACACAATAATGGGGTGGTATGGACAAGGCCCTCCCTGAGGGCACCCTAGGCCTGCCCCATCCTCAGCCTCCAGCTCTCTGCTGTGGCCCTGAAATGGCTCAGTCACAAGCTTGCTCCGTGGCTCATCTTCCATGGGTGGGCACTCCACTCTTCCCACGTGGCTATAATAAAGTAATGATCGCTGCCCAAGACAAAAAACAAACAAACAAGAAAACAGGTTTCCACAACAAGCACTTCTGAGCAAGGTACTTGGGATGGTACCACACAGAGGCAGCACCAGTGGGACCAGCTGTGGTCCACAGAGACCCAGCGTCCACCACACCCCACCAACACCCAGCACCTGTTCAGGGTGCTGTGAAACATCATCCTGGGCTGGGCCCAGGGTCACCAATAACCAGTTTAGGAAAGAAACAGTCCGCTGACGGGGAGAAATGAATGCAGACACAACCACGAAAGGAACATTTCAAATACTCAGGAAAAGGGGCTGCTTGTGATAACCTGAAAACAAATCATCAGAGCAGCACAGTTGTATCTAAGAAATTGATGAGCCAGCCCAAGCCATTATCTGTAAGTACTTGCCAAGGCAGGATTAATAGCCCTTCAGGCTGCAGCCATAGTACTTCTTGAGAGTTAAAGAAAAAACTCTTTAGAAATATGATTAAAATCCATTTTTCTTGCCAATTCTAACTGAATTCAACACCTCCTAGATGAGTCTGAATTGGGCAAGTTCTGTTGTACTGACTTTAGCAGTGTGGGAATTATGTCTGTCTGGATATGGCAAGTTGTCAGGGTGATGTTGTGGGAAAGCCTGGCTCCTTGTTTAGTTGCTGAGGGACGACAGGAGTGTTAATAGCTTGAGTCTGACCTGCTTCATTATATGAATAAGGGGTTAAACACGAGGGCCCACCTCATAGGATGGGTGTGAGAATTCAGCAAGATCACAACATGCTCATGCAGCACAGGGGGTGACACAGGACAGAGGCTCGATGTGGTATGGACACCGGTGTTTGTGTGATCAGCCGTGCACATGGGGGGCTGGGGTGTGACGCCCTGGGCAGGAGACATGAAGCTGGTCCCCAGAGAGGGGTTCTGGAGCAGACCCTGGCCTCTGGTCTTGTGAGCAGAGGGGCTGCCTTTGCTTCATTCCTTAAAGTAGGGGGCTTTCCAGGCAGGGGCAGGCCTGAGCCCAGGTATTTACTCCCCTTGCACATCTGGCAGAGTTGGCTAGGGTCACATTTCTGTCCATCCCTTCCAGCAAAGGAATGGTGAGGCCAGCAAAGAAAGCTGCTGGTCACTTAGACCTCCAGCAAGGCCCTGTCTCAGAGATACATAAACCCCAGCTCAGAAATCCCAGCAAAGCTACTCCAGCTCTAGAAAATGCAGGCAGCTCAGCCCACCCACGTCAGAGATCTGTACACATGCCGAGCAGAGAAGGTCTCAGCAAGCGACGGATGGGTGACTGGATGGATGGATGGATGGATGGATGGATGGATGGATGGATGGATGGATGGATGGAGAGATGGATGGATGGAGAGATGGATGGATGAATGGATGGATGGATGGATGGATGGATGGGTGGAAGGAAGAGTAGTGGGGTGTGAATGAAGTGACATCAGGGCGAGTCAGGTAAAGGGGTGAGTGTGCAAAACACATTCCCACCTGCCATACTGTGCAGGCCTTTGTCTACTTCCTACTGCCTCCTCACCATCTCCTTAAGAGCACTCTGAACTCAGGCCCACCCTGATTTCACCAATAGAAACTCAGCCACACCTGAACCTGCTCGGCCACATGCTCACTACAGGTGCACAGAATGAATGGAGATGGACCTCAGCACAATTTCACACCAACAGCTGGAGCATCTATCATGGTGGGTGCTGCCACGGGACCAAGAGTGAGCGAGAGAATCCTTGTGCTGGCCAGTGCCTGCTACAGAGTATGCCTTCAACAAAAGGTGCCTCTGTCATCATCCCCATCACCACCTCCACAGCTCAGAATATGAAGCAATCCCACCTACTTGGGAGAAAGAGGCAGAAGAGACCTCGGAGAGAAAATGGAAAGTATGCTATAAAAGCTGGGCCATTGGGGACACAGGGAGGAGTGGCTTTCTAGAAGAGGTCCTTCAGATTTCCTTGGGGAGAGGGCAATTAATATATACAGATGGCTTTTCTATGGGCCAGGGACTGTTCTAGGAATGTAATACGTGACAACTAATGTAACCTTCGCAAAAACTCTTTGAGGTAGGCATCACCATCCTCACTTTGTAGACAAGGGAACTGGAGCACCAAGGGGCTTCATGACTCATTCAAGGCCACAGAGCTACCAAGTCAAACTGGGATTTGAGCCTATGCCATCCAGCTCCACTGAACAAGCTCTTAACCTTGACAGTGATGTGTCAACCCTTCCCCTGTCCTCCCACGAGGCACCTCCTCCGTTCATACCTCTACCACACCCCTCACCTGCTGACCTGTGAACTATCTATGTTTACAGGCCTGTCCTCTCCAGAACCAGGGGACAACCTGGGGACAGGACCAGGGTCTGACATGGGCCTGGTACACAGTGGGCATGTCTGATGACTCTCGAGGGGCCACCCTGGAAGAGGGTCCCAAAGCAGGCACCAGGAAAGTTGCAGCCTTTTCCAACTCTGCAGACTTGGTGGTCTGAGATGGGAATCTGAGAATGAACTGAACACTTGCAGAGTCAGAAGATGAAGCAGCCCCTCCCAACCATGTGGCCTGCAGAGGTGCCATCTCCCTTGCTCCCCTGTCACCTACAGGGCTAATGGCCTTGTCACATCAGTCACAGGGACCATGTGAAGCACGTTGCTCTTCCCTTACCTGCACTGACCACGGATTTTTGTCTCCCAGGCGTTTATACACTTTGAGCAGTTTCTTCTTGCCACACAGTGACCCTGAACCATCCCTCTCACTCAAGTAGTCACGGGGACCAAAGGGTCCTGAGGTCCCACAGGGGCACTCCAGGAGACCTGCCCCCCACCATCCCAGTCATGCCCTGCGTGGCTCTTCTGGCCACTGCTCAGTCCCCCAAGACCTCTGCTTCTCAAAGAAGGGGTAGCAGGGCAATGCCAACAAGTGAAAACCGGGCTCTGTACCCAAAGGGATGTGAAAATCCAGGACACACTTCCAGGACAGAGAATTCTCCAGAAGGAAGAATCCAAAGTGACTGGGTGTTCAGCGTAACCTGCATCTTTTTCATCTTTTGAGTTTTCACTAGAAAAATTTTTGAAAACTGTCTCCTGACGTTGCTCATCCTAGATGAGGCTACAGAGTGGGATGTTGCTGAATGACGGAGGTTACCAGTGTCAAAAAAGAGAAACATGGAAATGAATGTGGGTATTTGGAAGAATGTGCTAATCTTGAGACACACTCCACAGGTCTGATCATCTTTTGAAAAACTGTTTAAACAGCTGTATTGAGGTATAGTTGGCCTTCAGTAAACTACACATAATTAAAGTGTACAACTTGGTCAATAAAAATATATACACATTTAAGAAACCATCACTATAATCAAAATAATTACTGCATCTATCATCCCCCAAAGTTTCTTCATGCCCCTCCTATTCTTCCCCTCACCACAGGAAACCAGTGATCTGCTTTCTCACGCTACAGATTAGCATGAATTTTCTGAAGTTTTATATCAATGTCATCAAATAGTATGCACTATTATTTATCTGGCCCTCATGCAGCATAATTATTTTAATATTCTATCATGATGTTACACGCATTAGCAGTTCATTCCTTTTTATTTCTGGGGAGTATTCAATTGTATGGATAAACCACATTTGTTCATTCATTCACTTGATAAACAGGTGGGTTGTCTGCAGTTTTTGGTTATCACAAATAAAGTTGCTATGAGCATTTATGAACAAGTATTCCTATGGACATATTTTTTCCTTTCCTTGGGTAAAGATCCAGAAATAGAATGGCTAGATCATATGGAAGGTACTTTTTTTTTTTTAAAGAAACTTCCAAACTGTTTTCCAAAAGCAGGTTGCCCATTTTACACTCCCACCAGCAGCGTATGAGAGTTCCAGTTTCTCCACATGATGGCCAACACTTCATACGACCAGTCTCTTTAATATTCAACAGTCTCATGTAGTGGTATCTCATTGTGGTTGTAATTTGTATTTTCTCAATGATAAATAATGTTGATCTTTTTTATGTACTTATTACCACCTGTATACCTTCTTTGGTGAAATGCCTGCTCAAATCTTTGCCCACTGTTATTGGGCTGTTTCTTCACTTATTGAATTTAGAGAGTTCTATATATATTCTGGACACAAGTCCTGTATTGGATACATGATTTTCAAATATGTTGCCCTTAGGCTGTGGCTTCATTTTTCATTCTCTTCACAGTGACCTTCAAAGGCAGAATTTTTTTGAAGTATCATTTTTTTATTTTATGCTTCATGCTTTTGGTTTTTTATCTAAGAAATATTTGCCTAATCCAAGGTCGCACAGATGTTTCTATGTTTTTCCTAGAAGTACACAATTTTAGGTTTTATATTTATGTATATGAGGTATGTATTTTTATACTTTTACAAATTTATCAATTTTGCTATTCCTAAAAGCATCCTGCAAATATAATTTCCTTTCCTCCACTCATGTTAATTTTCAGCATTCAACACTGGAGATAATAAGATTAGCAGGAGGTATTTCTCCCCTCAAAGAGTGTACTTTTTTTTATTTAGGAAAAATTTTGAACATTTGCCAAAGTAGAGAAATTAGTACAATGAATCTCCATAATGCCAACTAAAAACTGTCACTCGCCACCTGATTCTATAAGAATGAAGTCAATAGCCACTGCAGTCGCTGACTTTCAACACACCCTGAAAGGGGTTCAGGGTGGAGATCAGGAATGAGGCCCTCTGTGCTCTGGGAAAAACTGGCAGAAAAGGCCTTTACATAGTCAGATATTTTCAGAAGATCGTATGAGCCCAATTTCTTGCATCTTCTCATAACTAGAAAAGCACTAAAATCATTAATGGACATCTGCTCCTTGTGACTAGCAGCAACCTTCTGCCAAAATGTGGTCTTGATTGCCTGTATCCTCCTTCACCAAACTCACATCTATACTGACTTCCCCCACTTACCTCTTTGGAGAAGTTCCTCAGTGCTGAGAGGCTGTCTCCCAGGCTTATAGTTTTCATTTTGCCGCAAATAAAACTTAACTCACAACTCTCACATTTTGCATTTTTTTCAGTTGGCAATAACCTCCGTTCAATAATTTTCAAGATTTTGCCACATTTGCTTGATCTTACCTAAATTATCTTAAGTTATCTTAAGGCAAATCCTCTATGTTCTTCACAATGTATCTCTTTAAAAAATGTATGTTTTCCTTATTCAACTACAATGCTATCAACACATCTAATTCTCAGTCCATAATCAATTTCCCTTAAAGTCCCCAAAACATCTTTTTCTTTTAAAGTTTTTGTTGGCTTTTTCCACTTTGGGTTCAACCAGTGTTCACAAAACATTTGGTAGCCATGTGTCCCACTCCACCTTTTTTCATGAAGAAACTGGATCCATTTTTTCCACACACTCCCAACATACCTCATATTCTGAATTTGTCTGTTTGCCTCTGCGTGGCCTCCTTTAACACATTCCTCAACCCCTGCACGTTCTGTTAACGGAAGTCAGCACTAGAGGCTTGACTAGATTTAGGTTCAATTCTCTTTGGCAAAAATACTTCACATACCAATGAAGCACACATATGACTGAGACACCAGGAGACATCACATGACACCAGAGGACAAACAATGCCAGCTGCCCACTGAAGTGATTCTATGATTCATCCAATGACTCAGGTGGTAATAGCGTGAAGTTCATCATCAACCTTTGTCTAATGGTTTCACGCGTGCTTGACTGTTGCCCACATCAGCTATATCTTCAGGGGCTGAAAATGGCGATTTTCTAATTCTAGTGTTACTTTTGCATTTATTAGCTATACTCCTTCTGTAAATAATTTTCCCTTATTGAATAGAGCTTTAGGGTTACCCTGAAATATGATTTGTACAGAAACAGTATGGATTTAATTACTTTTTCATTGCAAAATTTAGAATAAGGAGCTGGAATCCTAGTTTTGTTCCCATAGTGAAGGAGTTTACATGCGTGTTTCATCACTAAAATGTACTTTTAAAGATAATAAAAATTGATAAACCTTTAGCCAGACTCATGAAGAAAAAAGAGGGCCTAAAATAAATTAAAGTAGACATAAAAGAGAAGTTACAACTGATACCACAGAAATACAATCATAAGGGCATACTATGAACAATTATATGACAACAAATTGGCAAACTTAGGAGAAATGGACAAATTCCTAGAAACATACAATCTTCTAAGACTGAATCAAGAAGAAATAGAAGATCTACACAGAGCAACTATTAGTGAAGAAACTGAATCAGTAATCAAAAAATTTCTGACAAACAAAAGTCCAGGACCAGATTTATAGATTAATTCAACCAAACATTTAAAGAAGAGTTAATATCTATCCTTCTCAAACTATTTCAAGTAACTAAAGAAGAAGGAACACTTCCAGACTCATTCTATGAGGTCAGCATTACCCTGACATCAAAACCAGGCAAAGACATGACAAAAAGATTAAATTATAGACCAATATTCCCGATGAACATACGAGCAAAAATCCTCAACAAAATATTAGCAAACTGAATTCAACAATACATTAAAAGGATCATATATCATGGTTAAGTGGGATGTATTCCAGGCATGCAAGAATGGTTAAACATCCACAAATCAACCAATGTGATACACCACATTAATAAAATGAAGGATAAAAATCACATGATCAACTCAAAGGATGCAGAAAAAGCTTTTGACAAAATGCAACATCTATTCATGACAAAAACTCTCAAGTTGGTAGCCAGTGAACATATTTCAACATAATAAAGGCCATTTATGACAAATCCACAGCTAACATTATACTCAACCATGAAAAACTGAAAGCTTTTCCTCTAAGATTAGGAACAAGACAAGGATGCCTTGTCTTGCCACTGTTATTTAACATTGTTTTGATATCCCCAGCCACAGCAATCAGACAAGAAAAAGAAATAAAAGGAATCCAGATTGGAGGGGAAGATATAAAACTGTCACTATGTGTAGATGACATGATACTATATATATGTATATCCCTAAAGTATATATATGACACTATATATATATATATATATATATATATATATATCCCTAAAGACTACACCAAAAAACTATTAGAAATAATAAATGAATTCAGTAAAGTTGCAGGATACAAGATCAATATACAGAAGTCTGTTGTGTTTCTATACACTAATAATGATCTATCAGAAAAAGAAATCAAGGAAACAACCCCATTTACAATTGCATCAAAAAGAATATAATACCTAGGAATAAATTTAACCAAGGAGGTGAAACCTGTACTTGGAAAACTATAAGACACTGATGAAAGAAACAGAAGACAACACAAGTAAAATGAAATATATTCCATGTTTATGGATTAGAAGAATTAGTTATGTTAAAATGTCCATACTACTCAACGCAATCTACAGACTCAATGCAATCTCTATCAAAATACCAATGGCATTTTTCACCGAAACAGAAATAATCCTAAAATTTGTATGGAACCACAAAAGACCTCAAATAGCCAAAGCAATCTTGAGAAAGAAGAACAAAGCTGGTGGTATCACACTCTCTGTTTTCAAACTGTACTACAAAGCTACAGTAATCAAAAACAGTATGGTAATGGCACAAAAATAGACACATAGATCAATGAAACAGAATAGGGAGCCCAGAAATAAACCCATGCACTTATGGTCAATTAACCTATGACAAAGGAGACAAGAATATACAATGGGGAAAAGACAGTCACTTTAATAAGTGGTGTTGAGAAAAGTAGCCAGCTACATGTAAAAGAATGAAACCAGATCACTTTATCACACCATATAAAAAAATAAACTCAAAATGGACTAAGACCTGAAACCATAAAACTCCTAGAAGAAAACATAGGCAGTATGCTCTTTGACATTGGTTTCAGCAGATTTTTTTTTAACACACTCCTCAGACGAGTGCAACAAAAGCAAAAATAAACAAAAAGGACCGCATCAAACTGAAAAGCTTTTGCACATTGAAGGAAACCATCAACAAAACAAAAAGGTAATCTACTGAACGGGAGAAGATATTTGTAGATGTTACGTCTGGTAAGGGGTTAATATCCAAAATATATAAAGAGATCATACAACTCAAGTAAAAAAAATCTGATTAAAAAGTGTTAGAGGACCTGAATAGGCATCTTTCCAAAGAAGACATACAAATGGCCAACAGGCACATGAAAAGATGCTCAACATCGCTAATTATCAGGGAAATGCAAATCAAAACCACAATGAGACAGCACTCACACCTGTCAGAATGGCTACTTTCAAAAAGACAACAAATAACAAGTGTTGGTGAGGATGTGGAGAAAAGGGAACCCTGGTGCCCTGTTGGTGGGAATGTAAATTGGTGCAGCCACTATGGAAAACAGTATGGAGGTTCCTCAAAAAATTATAAATAGAACTACCATTCCACTCCTGGATGTTTATGCAAAGATAAATGAACCTGAGTGACCACTGATAGATGAACAGATAAAAAAGATCTCTCTCTCTCTCTCTCTCTCTCTCTCTCTCTCTCTCACACACACACACACAGGGAATAATATTACTCAGCCATAAAAAAGAATGAAATCTTGTCGTTTGCAGCATCACGAGTGAAAGTGGAGGGTACTATGCTTAGTGAAATAAGTCAGAGAAAGATAAATATTTTATGTTTTCACTTATATGTGGAATCTAAAAAACAAACAAATGAACAAATATAACAAAATAGAAACAAACTCACACGTACAGAGAACTAGGGGTTGTCAGAGGGGAAGTAGGTAGACGGATGGGTGAAATAGATGAGAAGGATTATAAACGCCCAGTTATAAAATAAATAAACAAGCCATAGGGATGTAATGTACAGCACAGGGAATACAGTCAGTAATATTATAATAACTTCATATGGTACATAATCTATAACAGTACTGAATTACCATGTAAAAAAATACCATGTGGAAATTAATTTCTTATGACTTCAGACAGGTTATTAAATTACCTTGGAAAACTCTACTAAATACACAAAGTTAATTGCTTTGAGCCTACCATGAAATAAAATCTAAATATTTGAAAAAAATAATAAATTAATTAACTAATTAAACGTGTTTTTAATGATTGTATTTCTCACTTCTAGAAGTTTCAAAATGATCTGGTATGTTTTGCTACCATATCACTCATTGCTTAAGTTTTGAATCACCTTTTCTATTTAAACATTTTGAACAACTGATTTTACATTCTGTACCTGAAAAATCCATCTCTCAAAGTCTTGGGGGGTCTAATTCTGCTATTTTTTATCTGTGCTGCCTCTTGCTCATGGTGGCTTATTTCCTTCTATGCTTTAAAGAATTATGAGTTTAATTTGTTATAAAGCAAAAAATAAAAAAATTAAAAAAAAAAAAAAGAATTATGAGTTATGTTTGGCACTTTGAGGGAATCCTGTAAAGCCTGAGTTGATGGTCCCGCCCTCCAGAGACGACCTACACATGCTTCTTCCAGGAGCCCTTGAGCATCCCATAGCCAGGGCCACTTTAAGTCAATTTACAATTCAGGTTTCCAACACAAAGAGGGTAAACTGGAACCACACACTTGGGCTGCTATTCACATAGTAAGCAACAGGACACCATAACAGCAGTTACCTGTTCTGATTGGTTTACATCTGTGTCCTATATCAGTCATCAAAGGTTTTGTGTACCACCTTGCCTTATCTGAATAAATGCAGGTTCTTTGTTAAAAAGTTTCACAGGTCACCTTTTCCCTCTCTAACCAGAGCCCAGGGCAAAGTCGAGAAGTGTTATTGTCTCACTTTACTAACAGGCATATTTAATTTTTTTAAAAACAATCGAGCCCACCGTTTAACTCGAGGTGAATGCTATTTTTTTTAAAACCAAGCCCACCCTCCAACTCAGGGCAAGCATGCTGAAAGTTCTGGATTTATGTGTGGGATCTCAGCTGCAATTTCCCACCTTGTAAGCATTTAAGGCACTATCTCCAGTTTGCAGGCAGCAGTTACCCAAAAACCTCTTGGTTAGATCAGCTGCCCTTTACCTCCCCACCCACAGGGAAGTGGTCAGTATCCACTCCGGTTTTCCTTCTCCCTAACCCCGAACCAGGGATTTCTCTTACATATGACAAGCTCATTTATTTTAAAGGATGCTTATCTTATCTAGGAGTTTTATATCATAGTTTTTAGGATCTCTAGCTCACCATATGGATGGATATGCACACTTATCTACAGACAGTTCTAGTGTGGTACAATGAATGCTCCAGCAGAACTATGCACATGGTGCTGTTGTAGCTCAGAGGAAAGAAATGGCTTATCCTAGCACCAAGAGCTCAAGGATGCTTCACTGAGGAGATGGTGCTTAGGCAGAGCCTTGGAGTTGAAATCCCAGGAAGGTGTTTACTCCGTTTCTGGCAGAGGTGGGTGTGGGTAAGGGAGGCTCAACCCATTCTATCCCGTTACGTGCATTAAAATTCAAAAAAACAATTGATGAATCCTCTCTACTCCACCTCTATTTTGCTTGGTTTGGTGCCAGGGAATTGGGTCATGTGGTGGTGTGCTACTACTACGGGCCAGGTGGCTGTTCTGGAGAGCTCCCAGCAGGAAACAGTGGAAGACATGAGAGATGTAGCAGATCTTGCTCAGAACCACCTTTGGGGAGTCCCACCCTACTTATACCCAATAGTGTCTTTTGGTCTCTCTACTAGGAGAGGAGAAAGTAAATAAACCCTTAAAAGGAGCTTCATCTGATCAGTCTGGTCAGGGTCCCTGGGTTCCAGTGTCATCTGATCTATTGCCTGGCCGCCACTGCATAGCCTGCCTTTGGGGAGGTTTGCATCCCAAAGCAATCCCCAGTGCCTTTCGATAAGAACTTGGGGAAAACTGTTCTTTTGGACACAGGGTCTTCCTTGCTGCAGAAGGTCTGCTGTTCTGAGCACCTCACTGGACAGAACCCAGCATCGCAGGAAGGTGCCACCCTTGGCCAAAGGATGAAGCATTTCTATCTCATGTGTTGTATATAAAGATGCAAAAATGTTTCATTTGTTTTAGAATGGGAAAAAACCACCAACTTGCTACGGTAAAAGGGAGAGCATCATTTAAGTCATATCTTTCAATAGGCAGTTATGGTATCAATTCATGGTAAATTCTAACCCAGCTAAATATTCCCTCGTTCTCTGACATAACATACAGGTCCTAGCCCAAGGCATAGAAAGTGAGATCAGCTTCTACGAGCACTACCAATATCTACTACCGAAACGTTCTCTTGGAAAATGTCATGAATAAGTCTGACTGTACTCATTTGAGCAGTATGCCAACAGGGAATGTTTTGTTTGTTTAAGAAAAACAAAAGCAACATGAACCTGAACTTCATTAAAGATTTTTGTAATGATTTAATTAGATTTATAGCACTGTGCATATTCATTCTGGCCAGGGACCCTTCTCTCTTCTAAAGGATTGGTTGGTAGAGATCTCATGTGCTTTGCAATTTTTTCCTAATCCTTCGTTTCATCTCCTGATGAGGTGAGGATGAGCGTAATCGTGTTCAGGTAATTGCTTTATCAAATGGTTTAATTGTGCATTCAACAGAACTGACAACAAGAAGGTTATTCTTCCTAACGTGTTTTTAACAAAAGCGCTAACTAATTGCATGGCACTCTACTCAGGGCATTTGAGAAGACATGAAAACCTATTCTTCAAATCTTGGTTAAACACATGTTTGCATATACAACATAGAAATAAGTGGTAAAATACTTAGTTGAATTGCTTTCTTCTGCTCTAACTTCATAACTAAACTGTATGTTGATGTAGACCACGTAAATTCTGAGGATGCATTTCACCATGGACAGTGCTTGAACATCTGTGATTTCTGAAAATGTCACAATAACCATTTTAACTGAAAGTTTATCCTCGGGAGCCAAAAAGACTGTGTTATCTTGGCATGTTCCAAAAAGAAAGAAATGCTTAATAGAACTGAGGACAGATGTGCCTCATGATTAGAAGGAAGTATTGCAACATTAGGCCAAATGGTTTAAAAGATTTCTGAATTAAAGTGGTGCTGAATCTACTTTATTTTGCATGAACTTTCTTTTCTCTTTAACCAGATCACTAACCCGTCTGGTATGGACCTGTATTATATGCTCCTTTTTGCCTACCACTCCTAGAAACACAGTACACCTTAATACATTCTTACAGGCTCAAAAGCTAGTGGCATTTAGCTGAAGCCTTTAATGACACAAATACTTAATAATATTTGATATTTTAAAAGGTGATTATGTAGTACACTACTTTAAAATTTTTATTCAGTCCAGTAAATATTCTTTCCCTCTTCTTCTGGTAAAAAATACTACCCTTGATCATAGTGAAGGGTGGGGGTAAAGAGGGTCATGTTACCATAGTATTTGATTAAAGGATGGACACATGATTCAAAAACAGCCAATTGGAATCCTTCCCTGGGATTGAAACACAGATACTGACAAATTTCTTTGCAGTTTCTAGGCTAGAAGCAAATGAATCAGGGGCTGTCAAAATCCAGGTGGCATTTCCCTCATAGAAGTAAAGACTGTCACTCGAGAACCAGACAGACCAGGGTTCCAACATCTACTCTGCTGCTAAGAGCTGTGTTGACCTTGGACAAAGTTTTGCAGCTTCAGTTTTCTCCTCTTTGAGACTACTAATAGCCCTTACCTCAAAGGTTCATTGTGAGAATTAGATGGAATAATAGAGAAAGTAAAATAATACTGTAGCACTTAGTACAATATCACAGTACTTAAGACATGTTCGACAATGGAGTACTATTGTTTTCTTGTTATTGTCACTGTCATTATTTAAAATATTACTATGGTAGAGACGGCTAGATTACTCCAATATTCACTCTATCCTTCTTAATAACAACACAACTCTCAAATTTCAGCTGGATACGGAGCTACCCAGAATAAACCCACATTTCCCAGCCTCCCTTGCAGCTCTGCGTAGCCCTGTGACTAAGTTGTGGCCAGTAGGATATGAGCAGAAATGACACATGACTTCCAGACTGTGCCTCTTCCCTCGCCTCCTTCCTACTGCCTGGGGCACAGCAGCCATCTTGGACCAAGAGGCAGAAGCTCAACAGTTCCAACTGTCAGGATGACAGAGCAACAAGGTAAAGGACGCTGGTCACTGACAGTCTGGAGGCAGCATATCAGCCCCAGGCTGCTTATCTTTAGAATGTCTATGTGAGAGAGAAATAAAACTGTATCCCATTCAAGCCTCTGTTCCGTTTGAATTTTTGCTATAGCAGCCAGAAGTAATACACAGTAAACATCTTAAATTTGCTATAGCAGCCAGAACTAATACACAGTAAACATCTTAAATATTATTTATACTCATTCCTTCCAAAAACCCTGTGAAAGAGAAAAGGGGATGACAACCAAACAAGGGCAAGAACTCTATTTAAACTAATAGTTGAGGGTCTTCGTACTATGAACACTAGCTTCTCATTATCCAGTGATGTTTGGCTACCACAGACTGAAGAAAGGACAATGAAAATGAACAAGGCCTCAGGGGGAAAAGCAAAGTTGCGGCGTCTGCCATGGGGAATTTGTCCCCATACCTCCAACTGTTTAATGTATAAAACAAACTTGCTTAGAGTTGGTTAGATGCCACTGAGTATGTCTCCAAAGTCATAACATCTCTTGTGTTAGCCTTTTCTAAGCAACAGAAAATCAAAATAGTGAAGTCTACGACCCGACTCCCGCATCGGACCATTGGTGTCCGTGTGGTCTATGGGCACGTGACCCGACCTTTTTCTCCCCCACTACCACCTGAGAGCATGTAGGATGGGGGCGGGGTATTTACTACTTCTTGGTCCTCCACAGGGCTGCCCAGATGGCAGTATCCAATGCCTAATCCAATTAGGCAAGCCTAATTGCTGCTACACCTCTTGTTCTTGGGGCCATGACCACGGCCATCGGGCTCCAGTTTCCTGATGCACAAAATGTGCAAATGCAAGCCTTCCACCTCAGTGTCCAATCGTCTTCTCTTCTGCTTAGTCAGAAGTGAGGCCCTTGCCAATGAGCCATTTGCAAGTGAAGACAATTCTCACCCAGCAGGTTCTATGGAGGCAGGGCTATCTAAAAATGTCCCTGAAAACACCGACAGCCTCAACTCAGCCAAAAAGCAAAGAAGAGGAGCCGCACATAAAATCCACCCACGCCTGTCATGGATGCAGGGCCATAAAAGTCTGGGGAGACTAAGAAGACATACCGAGCTCGACGCTGTCTTGAGAAGGCTTAACAAATCCATGCCCTGGATTGGCTCTGACCCTCAGAACAGCCTGTTTGTGGGAAATGCCAGCCAACAGAGTCTCCATTTGCCAAGAACTTCAAACATGACCTTTACTTGGTGGCAATTGTTCGAAACAATTAAGACGACTCTGAAAATAATATAATCTGCAGCAACAATGTGTTGAAAGAAATGCCAACACTGTAAGGCCAGCTCTCTCGCCCCCTCCCTCGCGTGTGCGCACTCAGAACAGAGGAGAACCATCTTCCTTCACAGTGCTTCTTAACTCTGCATCTCTCTTCTGCCTCTAGACAGAAATGAGCCATTTGCTAATTGTTTAACAGCTGTTAATGAACTAAACGTCGTGGGAGGAGGGGCAGAGCAGACGGGGGTTTGCCGGCTTGTTTGTCCATTCCCAACAGCCGGGCTGATGCCAGCGAGCAAGGTGAGCAGCGCTCCCAGGGTCACTCCAAGGGCCCTCCCCTCAGAGGTCAGGCCGTGCAGCTTCTGCCTGGACAAGAGCAGTCCCAGCCCTGCCGTCTGAGCTCTGGTCAGGTGGGTGCAGGGGGAGAGATGTCAAGGAAGTCCTATTAAAAGAGGCCCAGCCAGGAGACACCCACCAGGGCCAGAACCTGGAGCAGCGGGGACCTCCACTCCTGCCCCCTTCTGAGTTTCCAGGTCCCCAGCGCCACTCCAGATCTGCTCACAGCTTTCCCAAACCGCTCTCCCCTCCAAGGGGAGAGAAAGCTGAGATTGCCCACCTGAAGCCTGGGCTGGCCAGATTCCATCAGCCACAGTGATGCTTCCCTTCTTACAGGCAAAATTAGAAATGGGCAGCCAGGACCCCAGGAGCCTTCATCTTTCTATGCGGATAACAGCAGAGAAAGGAAAGGCACTCACAAACGACGGGGTCCCTCTGGTTTAGGCTGAGGCCACAAGGCTGCTGGCAAGAGCAACTGCAAGTCCCATTGGGATCCAGGTGGTGAAGATGTCCTTCTGCTGAGCTCAAAGCTAAAACGACTCTCTGTATTTGGAATTAAGACAGTCACCAAGTCCAGCTATGACTTCCTAAATGCCTCTTCAGACTGCTTCCTATCCATCTCTGCAACCAAAATACAAGTCCAGGCTTCCAGGCTTGCCCAACCACTCCCATCCTGCAGCCAGTGTAAGCCAGTGAAAAAATAAAAGTGCTTAATAAGACCCCCAGTGTTCTTAGGGTAAAGTGCAACCCTTCTCATTTGGCCTTCAAGGCCCCGGAAAAGTGGCCCCTGACACTTTTCTAGCCTCATTTCTGTGTCTAGTTAACCCCCTGTCCCCAATCCCCATGCGACACTGCCACAGTGACACATTCCAGTTCCTTCAAGAGGGTCTGTGCTTTGTTTCATCTCTTCAGCCCCCTCTTTCCTCTGATGAATGAACTCTCTATACCTTCCACCTCCATTCGTACTCCAGGCGACTCCTTCCAGCCTTAAGATCTCAATGAACCATCGCTTCCTCTAAGAAGACTGGTCACACCTCCAAACTGGCTGAGGAGGCCCTGTTCTGGGTCCTGCAGTACCCCGAACATCCCTTATCTGAACACCTATTTTAATGAAAGGACACTGCTTTGTAATCTGTCTACCTTCCTTGTAAGTTCTGTGAAAACTGGGGCTTCTTCTTCTGTCGAATCCCCAGTACTTAGCACAACGTGTGACACAGAATAAGAAAGAATTCAATAAACACTTGCTGAATTTCTGGACTCCTTCAGTTTTCCTGGCCAGGAGAATGTGACATCAGGGCAAGTTAAATGATAAGGGTGATCCTTACTACCTAGAAGCCACGTCGAGGGGCAGGGTCTCTACCACATTCTCAAACCAGTTGCGGTGCTGGCCTCCACTTGCCTATTCCCAGAGGGGAGTTTTCTGTTTCTTATCTTTTGTGAGTTTTGCTTTGTAGAGTCTGAATATACAGTCATTTACTGCCATGTAACATCTTATATCCCTTCATATCAAGATGCTGTGCATTCCTGCGGATTTTATCTTTGATCTGGGGGAGTCACAGAGCTCTGAGTGGTGTCCCTGGTGCCAGGACACTGGAAGAGTCCTGCTACAGACAGAGGCTTCTAAATACATCCCCACCCCCATTCTAGGAGCTTCTGATTGTTCAGGGCCCAGAAGCAAAAAGCAAACTTGTTTGATGGAACCCGAAGACAAACACCGGGCATCTAGGACAGAGCTGATACCCATGCTCCTTCCTCCCTCTGCTGCTGGCGGTGCTCCCCACAGGCTTCAGATCCATCTGTGAAAGGGTGAACACTTCCCCTGGAGGACTCTGATTATTTATTACAGATTTCCTTGATGATGATGGGACTGGGCTGCAATATATTTTTGCCAAAACTGATTTTTGTGAATGTGACTTATGACATCAAATCACTTCCAGTTGTACATGCATCCTGGCCTCATTGTCCTTTGTTTCTTGACCCCAATGACCCAAAAAAGGCCATAACTCCAGGGAACGGGAAGTCACTTGTTGACTAACAGTTAACTCACTCACTCTATTAACTGCCCACCTACTGGTGGTCCTGTGACAGCTTTGTCTGTGAGACTAAAATGTGCTCTTGAACCTCAATAAAGAAGTGGCCATATGTTTAGGGGCAATAGCTAAATCACTCCAATACTGAACCCGACCAGTCTGAAATATCCCCCTTGGAAGGAAGTCTCACTGCACACCACGAGGGTTTAGAATTAGTCTTGGCTTCAGAGGTCTTGAGCAGTCAACACATGCCTTCAGCATGAGCCACTTGATTCATTTCTTTAGGAAAAAGAGAACGTCAACTTTCTAAAAGTGGACAGAAAACTAGGAGATTAATGTCAAAAACCAACACCCACACCATTTTCCACTGCACTGCTGCCCCTCCCCCAGCCTCTGCCCTTTGTTTTAACTGGAAGCAGGTGATCACAGATATCCAGGCAAGAGACCCTGAGTGTCAAATTCTGCCACTGCCCTGGACTCTTTGGGTCTCAGTCTACCCCACATGGAGGATGGGGAGAAAGGCACTACAAGTTCTGATAAGAAGGCATTAGGTCTCTTCTTTTGCTCCAAGAAAAGACAGCTGACCAGGTCTGGGAAACTCAGGACTGAGGCAGGTACAGGAATTCAAGGGCACTAGAGGAATAGCAGGCTGGGGCAGACTCTGGGGCTCTGCCCAGCAGTACCTGGAAGCCATTCCTCTTTTGAAAAATCATTGCCAAGGAGCCTTCCAAATCCCGACCCTGCCTCTTAAACAAGCTAGTTACCACTACTTGTAAGCAGGCAACCTTCTCTAACCCAGAAGGCCAACTTTCCTGCTCAAACTGCAGGGGAGCCCTGACCAGCAAACATTTGCAGAGACATTCCCTGGGCAGCTGACAGCATTTCAAGCCACATCTGACAGGTTACGACTGCTCCTTGTAGCTCAGGGGTCATGGGGAGCTGGCATTTGAAGCTCCTTCTGCGAACGAGAGACAGGCGAGCGGGCAGGCTGCTGCTGGAGTTTGATGTGCAACGTGCCAGCTGCCCAAACAGCCTTGATCGCTCACTGACATTTCATGGCTCGTCTCTAATCACAGGCTCCAGGATCAGACAGTTCACTCCAGAGCTGGAGGGAATAACTGAACAGCACAAACTGGATCTTCACAAAGACAGAATCATTGCAAAGAGCCTCTCTCTGCCGGGGCTCCAGGCTGGGTGTTTAGCTAAGTAACTTGGCCCAGGCTGGGGATGGCTTATTTCTCTCAATCACTAAGCTCTCTGCAACCCCTTCACTCAAATCCCGGAAGGGTTGCACAGACTGGAATCTCACCATTCCTTCTCAGCTGGAGTCTTCAGAGGCTCTTCTCTCTTATCCGTGATACTGAGCACCCACTGTGTGTCCTGTGCCTGGTGAAGGTAGACAGGCATTGTTTCTACCTCTAGGACCACACACACTCTTAAGTCTGCCACTTAAGGCAGACATGGGCAAGAAGGCACTTACAGGAGCAAGTGTCCTGCAAGCCTGGCATTGCCTGACCATCTGCTTACTTTCCAAGTTTTGGTTGAATGTCTCCTCTTGGACTGTCCTCACATCCGCCCTCTCCTCCTCATCTCCTGCGCCTCTCCCCTCACGGTCACAGCCACCAATAGGGCAACCTCTTAGTTCTTCAAACTCGTCATCCTGCCTTAGAGCCTTGGCCTATGCTATTTCCTCTATCTAGAACATTCTACCAACGCCCCCCTCTCAGAGTTTAAAGGACACCTCCTCAGAAAGGCCTTCTCAGCAGGCAACCTTCTCTAACACAAAAAGCCAACTTTCCTGCTCAAAATGCAGGGGGGGCCCTGACCAGCAAACATTTGCAGAGACATTCCCTGGGCAACTGGCAGCATCTCAAGCCACATCTGACAGGTTACGACTGCTCCTTGTAGCTCGGGGGTCAAGGGGAGCTGGCATTTGAAGCTATAAAGCACTCTGTCGCTCTTTCAGAGCACCACATGTATTTCCTTGGTACCAGTTATCAAAATTTGAAGTTACCTATTTATTTGTTTGGTCAATTATTTCTGTCTGTCTCCCCTACCAGAGTGTAACCTCCAAGTGAGCAGGGATGGCGTCGGTCTGCTTCCCCACTGCCCTTCCATGCTCTGCACAGTGCCTAGAACAATGACAAGTTTCCAAGAGATAGTTGCTGGACAAACGAATGAAGGATCTGTCTAGAGTAGGCGATTACGGAGACAGACTCTGGGGGGCTTTGCTGTTGGCGGTGAAGGGTCTCAGCTTAGCTGCGACTGCAAGAGGAGAGCTATCCATACATTTTAAGTGGGGGAGACGTACAAACAGACTTTTATTGCAGAATTACCCACACCTCTATGTCACGTGGAAATGGATGTGGGGGGCTGGGGAAAGGCAGACTGGAGGTAAAGAGTCCCATTAGGAGGTGTCTATAAAAACCAAAGTCCTCACTGCTCAACGTGTGGTCCGTGGACCAGCAGCATGGTCGTCACCTGGGAACTTGTTAGAAATGCAGAATCTCAGGCGCCACATCAGACCTGCCCTGTCATAATCTGCATTTTAACAGAATCTCCAGGCAATTGTTCACATATCTAGAAGCTGGGCTTTAGGTGAAAGACAATGATGGCCGGTTCTGCCTTCGGGGAGTCGGGGACAGATCTGAGTCATCAATGTTATTATAAATGCACTAGTCCAGACAGTGCAGGGTGTTAGAAGCAAGCCTGCGGTTCCTTCGGGATCAGGGAGAGACGCGACGCGGGGATGGTAGGCACACTCAGCCAAGCTGGGCTGAGCTAATGAGCCAGGACGTTCTGGCTGTGCCCCTGGGCAGAGAAGCTGTAATTCCCACTGCAGGTCTGACGTTGGGGAGGTATGGCTTACTGACTCTGGCAGTGAAGAAGAGCCAACTTTTTTATTTCCACTATATCATAAGTTCCCCCAGCACCTGGCACAGAGCCTGGTGCATAAGAAGGGCTCTAGTGATACCTGTTGAAAGAACAAAGGAACTACCAAGCAGTAATTATGATACTGATATCCTAAAGCAGCTTACACGGGTCTGGGTGCAAGCTAGATGAACCTTCTGGCTTCCCGTTTTGTTACATATATTCCCTTTGGTTAGAAAACTGTGAAAATCCGAGAGAATAAAAATCGACTTTCAGTGAATAAAAGTACATGACTCACTCTTTCGGTGAATAATAATACATGATTATTATTATTACTTGTAATAATCCTAATAAGCTTCTGAGGACAGCAGGCAGTGAGGGACCCCCAGGCCTATGCAATCTCCACGGTGTAAAGGTCAGGATGGTGAGGGGATCGCAAAGAACAGAAGCTATGTGTGCAGTGGGGGAGGGACAGAGGTGGGACCAGCGTAAAGGCCCAAGCCCAAGGACCACAAGACAACGTGGCCACAAGTGACTAGGGAGTCACCAGTTACAACTCTCATCAGCCCCAGACTCCCTTCTGCAAATGATCCCTACAGAGAAAACAAGAAGAGAGATAAAAGCGGTGCAGCTCTGGCTGGAGGGGGATGGGAGAGTCAGAGCCCCACTCCTCGCCCCCCACCCTGTCTCAGACGCGCACACACAACTCTTCACGCCTAGCACGAAGGGTGTGGGAGCGGGTGCTGATTTATATTTGTTGAATAAGAGAATAAGCAAACCCTTGTCGATTCTGTGGTTTCTTTCGTTCATTATCCCACCGATATGTACCCATTCCCAAACACAAATGGACAACCTTAGCCCAAGGACACTGTCTGTAGTTCCAAGAACAAATGGTCACCTCCTTCCTCCACCCTAGGGATCCCTGATTCCCTGCCTGCAATTCCTTTTATTAGAGCCCAGATGAAATGCTCCTCCTGTGTGAAACTTCTCCTCCTTGTTCCAGTAAGAATAAACAGACCCACTTTATGCCTAGTCCCTTTTTCTATGGAACCATTTTATCTTCACTGGTTTGAGTTAAAATGACCTGTCACCCTGCTAGCAACCCTGCCCCCCCCCGCATTAGACTGTAAGCCCTGAAGTCCCCAGAGAAAGGAACAGCAGCCTCTCTAGACCCAGGACCTGGTGTCGTGCTGGATACATTCTAGGTTCACAATAAATGCAGCTTAAATGTGTGCCGACATCATACACCTCCCTATCACCGCGCTGTCTGTAAGGCAGGCATCCTGGACCTCCCTCACATCTTTGCTCCCCATCAGCTGAGCTTTGGAACAGCTTACTTCCTCACCTCCTCCAGGAAGCTGGCCTAGATTCACTTCAGGATCACACACCTCTCTCAGAATCACCCTTCCCCTAAGCCCTTGATCACTCCAGTTACATAGGAGAGAATACGTTTATCTTGTCTCTTAGGCCAAAGAGTCTGTTCATGTGGCAGCTTCTCAAGGGCAAGCCTTAAAGTCCACCGAGATTCACAGGTCCCAGTTTTGGCCCAGAGAGCCTTGTCAGAACAAACAGACACAGAGTACTTTTTGATGACAAAAAAGAGAACGAAGAAGACCGACCTTGGACGTATAGGTGTGGCCGTCGGAGCCGCAGACCATGGCTGACTGTGCCGTGGGACAGGGCTTGCACTTGACCAAATTCGAAGGTCCAACCCAGTGTCTGTGGGCTACATTCCCCTTCTTTTGCCTGAGGATGAAAAAAAGAGGGCATAAGGTAACTGAAGCTCCAGTCTCCATGGTCTTTCCTCCAGGTTACCTGGATAAAGGCCAAATAAATAAGGGCTGGTCAAACAACCAGGCACATCCTGAAGGCCCCTGGCCAGCACCCCCATTTGTTCCAACTTGCTGACAGGGGGCAGGAGACAGTTCCAAAAGCCTAAGTTCAACCCACCAGATGGATGGAGGAAAGCAATGTGGCCATTAAAAATGTTGTAAACACATGACTTATTGACATGAAGAGACATTCACAACACACTAAAAAGACAATGAGAGAATGACTCCGTCAGCTTCCCCAGTGCCCCATCTGGGGTGTGGCAGATCACAGGTGCCCCCAAACAGCACCCAGAGCCTCAGACGCCTCCGGGGCCGACCAGCAGCCTCTGAGTGGGAGGGTGCAGAGACAACTCAGAGAACAGTCTAGATAGAAATGCATCTCCAAACACAACCAAATGACTTTATCACAGCTGTGGAAAACCATCTCTGGATACGTTTTAAAGCAATTTCAGTCCGGCTTTCAATTTGCCATTCGATAGCCCGGTTCTGAGGTGATGTCACTTTCAACTGCTGAAATCATCATAATTCTACTCTTTCATTCCAGCTCCAGTCTCCCCCTATCCTAACCTTTGTCATAATGATAAGTGGTGCTATTAGGATGGCTTATGTCGACGGAAGGAACCCCATCACCATATCATAAACCACCGAAATAAAGGCCTGCAGTTACGGCCTCCCTTCCCTCTTAGTTGAGGCTGCTTTCCCAGAAAACCACTGAGAGCCACTCTCCCAGCTGAGGGGCGAGTTCTGGGTGGAGGACAAGTGAGTGTGAGCTGCCCATCAATCAGGCGGGTACTATGCCCTTAAAGTGCTTTGCTCTGGTAGTCCTGCAAGGTGCTTATCCGGGCGCTAGAGTCAGAAAACACAGGTTCAAAAGTCAGCTCTGCCTCTTACAGTGTGATCGCAGCAGGGTATTTCACCCTGTAAATCTCAGTTTCCTTATCTGTAAAATGGGGGGTGGGGGGGGCTGGGAATAGTATCTCCTTCAAGGGGATGGTATGAGGATTGAAATGAGCTGGTGTATGTAAACAACTCAGTATAATGCCTGGAAAATAGGAAGCAACAAAATTGGTGCCTGCTTTAATCATTATTATTTGCCCCAATAGATGGAGGTGTAAGTACCGTTGCCATAGAAATATGACTTAACTCTAAAGCCCTAGGTTTGGAATGGTGCTGGACTCCCCAGAACTCATGGGTCCCAAGGAGGACACCTTTTCTGCTAGGTGTGGAATGGATCTCCAGCTCCTCAGGAATTGGGGTTTGACATCTGACATAACCTATCCTCTTCCAAATGAAGGAAAGTGAGAAAGAAACGGCACCCACCAACTTGGTTCTTATCCTACCTCAAACCGGCCCCAGCGATTTGGGGGAGGCAGTAAGAGCAGGAAGGTCGGTTTGGGGAACTGCCTTGGAAGCTGACATCGAGAGGAGGACCCACAGCACAACACTTGGAGCCATCAGGGATCCCAGGCTGGACGGGTTGTAGGGCTGAGCCTGTCTGACCAATGAACTGGTAGAGGAAGTCCTACGAGGGCACTTGGAGATGGCCTGGTCCAGATGACTCATTTTCCTAACGGAAGCAATTAAAGCCAAGCTGGGGAAGAGTCTTGCCCACAGTGATGGAGACAACGGGTGGCTAGGTGCGTGGTAACATTCACACAGCTGCAGTGTGTCCAGGGATGACTCTTCTTCAACCCATCTCAGTCCCACCTAGATGAGTAGCCTGAAAATTTGCTGGGGCACCTGCATGTTTGTCACTGGGGCTCTTTTCTCCGTCTCCCTGCTTCCAGAGCAGCTACCCAACTTGTCCCTGCTTCTCTGTCTGGAATAAAAACATCTACTGTTTGCATTTCTAAATCACATGGACGTGAGGTCTCCTATTATCCTTAACCAAACACACTTTCTTCTTTCAAGGTGTGTCCTGGACTACTGAAAAGGGGATTGTAGGGGATGGGATGCCATGCAGCGGACAAGCTGGCTGTTGGCACAGGGTTAATCTCAGAGGACGTGATTCCTTCAGAAGAACACCACACATTTATCAGCATTCGCAGAGCAGACTGTCTGATGCTGATAATGAATCAGCAAATACAGGCAGCAGTTCTGGCATCTGGCAGCCCTTCTCCTGGGTCAGTCCCCAGCGTGCGTTGCCACAACTGAAGCAATTCTTGTTTTGAGTTCCCAGAAAACGGCAATAAAATCCAAAGAGTGGGCAGCTTTGCTGGAGCAGACATAACCGTGTGCAATGATGCCCCAGAGGAAGGAAGCCTGAAGGAGCTCAGCCAAAGGCAGACAAGGGAGAAGTGAACACTGAGCCACTGGCTTTGAGGAAAAGATAGAACTACCTATTAATCACCAGCTAGTGGTGGGTTATCCCTGTCTCTGGACCTGAACTTCACTATAAAGTGCGTTAAAGGAAGGCAAAGAGGTGAAGCTGGCCAGTGCTTCCTAGTGGGCCTGGTGCATCAAGGATGCCCGATATATCCTTATTGGGTGAGTGGGTGGTACCCTGCGTGCTGACCACTGCAGCGGTTACTAGCAGTTAATCACAAAATCACAGACTATCTGAGCCAGAAAATACCTTAAAATGAATCGAGTCTAAGAATTTTATTTTATAAATGAGGAATTGGACACACATAGCAGAAGTGAACTGCCCAGTGTCACAAAGAAATATGGCCAAGTTCCTCCATATGTATCTGTCAGGTTGAAGTTATCCTGAAAATGACTGCATTGCTCTAGGACCATTTTAATTCCCCTATTTTGGCATCTATATTTTCACCATCAGGGCTCAGTTTTATAAATAAAATCCCCGTGAAACACTGTCCTTGACTCTGCACCTGCAGTGGAGAAAGCTCTCTCTCATACCTGATACCAGGTGGTCATGGATTATGCCCAAGAGGAACCATGTCTGACTTCTCCTGGGATGCCCTGGGCACTAGAGGTACAAAGGCCAAGCCATTCTGAGTTTTCCCAATTCTAATGAGACAAACATACCTATTATATCTAGGCAAACCCAGGTGTTCCTTACCCCACTAGGACCCTAGCGGAGACGGCACCCAAACCTATAGTCTCTGTCCAGAGGCCAAATTACACAAAGTAACGTACAAGTATATGTGAGCCCAAGGAGGCATAACTTCCCTGGTTATTGTGTGTATATTTCAATCCCCACAATTCAGTGCAAACCATAAAAAATAACCAACCCAGTCGAGGCAAGGGACTAAGCTTTCTGGCTCTAAGATATTTCACTTCTTGAGTCAATGAAGAGTGAAATCCGATGAAGGTGTCTTGATGGGATTGTTATTCCCAATGTCAGAGACATTCATCAACGGGGGAGACACAAGCAATTTAGTTCAGGAGGCAGGTCCCGCCACCCTTCCCTTTGGCCACAGAGCCCTAACTCCATCCCAGCCTGGCTGGTGCTGGGGACAGCCACACCTCCTACCCTACACACAGCACGGCACAGAAAATCCCAACCGACAAGATGGAGAGAAGAAAGACAATCGGAAGATCACCGGCGTTGCTTACTCTCTTTCGCTCAGTTGCTTATTCTTGATCCTTTTTTTTTTAAGTTTACCAAAATTCCCAGCATGTATGTTTTTGAAGCGGAGTGATGATTCTTAAGTCCAAATCTGGTGATGCGACTCCCATACTTTAATTCTCCATCTTCTCCCCACCTCCTAGGGCATCGTCTGAACTCCTAGTTTTGCTGTTAAACTGACTGAGCCTGTCTTCACTGGGTCACTGTTCGTCTGCTTCCCTCTCTAACCTCCCCGCCACACACACATCCATGTATACACAGACATACCTATGCATGCACATACACACATACCCCATGTACACACACCCCCATGCACACTCACACCTATGCACATGCCTGCACACATACATCATGCACACACACACACACCATGCACACGCACTGTGCACACATATACACACCCATGCACACACACCCATGCACACAATGTTCACACACACACTGACCACCAATATCAAATATTTTTTCTCCAGCCACCCTTTGCTACTTCCCAGAGGCCACCAAAAGGCTCTGTATCCCTGTGCCAACGTGTGAGTTTTTCCCAGATCTGAAACACCTTCATTCCCACCCACGTTTCTCCCCTCCAACCCTCTCTGCCTCATAAGCCCTCCTTCAAGGCTCAGTTCAAAAATCCCCTCCCCCAGGAAGTCTCCAGGGGCCCTTCCACAGGCAGGCAGGCTGCACTCTCAGCCCAGCATGGTCCTGTGATCACTTCTGCTCAGGCTCCCCTACTAGTCTCCAAGCAAGCACCTTGATTTGACTGGACCAAATGTTAAGACGCTACTATGATTCAGATAGGACCTGGCATACACCCAAGCTAAAAGCCTTGGAGCCCATCCTGGACACCTCCCTTCCCTGACCTCACCACTTCTCCCCATCACTCAGGTCCTACTGATTCTATCTCCAGCCAGCCATATCAGCCCCTTACATGTGCCATGCAAACTCAAGTCTGTATTGACTTGGTAAATGCTTTCTACCTACAGGGCAAATATCTGCCCCTTGTCTAAGCTGCAAATCGACTGCTTTCCATGAAGTTTCTCCTCCCCCTGGGAGCCCTACCCCAAGCAGAATTAACCATGACATTATTTGTCCCAACACACACCTTGTTCAGACCCAACTGTGACAGTCACCACAGCACAAAGCAGTTCATTTTGTTTCTATCTTCCTCAACATACTGTACCCTCCTCCAGCGTAGTGGCTGCGTCTTAATCATATTTGTGCTCCTGGTGCTTGGAGACGTGGTTGACCCTTAACACATGGGTGTGCTCAGTGAAATAAGTGAATTTATTAATTTGGACTTTTAGAACTTTCTCCTTTTATTTCTGGAAATTATTAGCAGTAACCAGAAGACAAAAATTGCATGTTGTTTAAGCAGTAAGAATTTGACCGACTAGAAATCCTAATTCAGACTTGAAAAAAACAATTAGCAAATATGTCTGAAGACAGCAGAAAAGTGGATAGGGAGGACTCTCCTGTGCTTCTGAGGGCTGAGGGACCCCCGTCCTCTTGAAGTGAGATTGTCTCCAAAGCTGGGAGAGGACCTCCGAGACAGAGCTTCCAAATTCCCAACTGAGGGTAATTTTCAAACTCGGGAACAAGAAGTGAGAATTCTCAAGAACTCTCGAGAATTGCTGAACTAATAAGTTTTTCTGTCTTCTTCTCAATACTATATTTATGTGTTTTTTTAAAAACAAACAGGAAATATTACATTTAGTAGTATTCATAAGGAAATGTAGCTTAAAGTGAAAATTCAAATACTAGAAATTGCCAGCAAACATGATTGGGTAGTATTCAAGTAATGTGTTATTTGGATCTTCTAGCAAGTTAACAGCACTGCACAGAATCACATGTTGATACTTGTTCTAAAGCTACTTTTTGGAACACCACTCAGAGGATTTCTGTAAGGTACACTATGCAAATGCATTTATTAATATTCATTTTATTCACAAGAGCAACTCACCACTGGCAGCATAGTGGATGACGACCACATTCTTATAAGACGGCAACAGCTACAGGCAAGACAGACCAGATCATGACTGCTCTTTCCTGTCCTAGTTCCTGGAAACGTCAACCTTAACCTTCAAGTCCACACGTCAGCATTTCCTGCTCTTGCTTCCCACTGGACCCTGCCACTCTTCACTCAGAGATCCTTACCCTCACCAATCAAGGCAAGTCCCAAATCCTGCCACTTCCCCAGCTGACAAGCAAGGGAATCTTTGAGGACATGAGTTGTGACCCAGTATTTCACATGAGCACGGGCAGAGTAGGGCCATAATCAGGGCCCACAGTAAAAGTGTCAGAACAAAGACTTCTAGAGAACTTTTTTCCAGCAATCAATATAAAAGCAGGTGTAAAGCTCCTGACATCAATCCCACAGGATGAAATTCAACCAAGTGTATCACAAATATCTGAATGATGCAGTGGGGGTAGGAGCTGCAGCTGTATAGAACTGCTGACATTTTTTTCAGTTTTTTAAAAAATTTTATTTATTTATTTTTGGCTGCTTTGGGTCTTTGCTGCAGTGCACGGGCTTCTCACTGCGGTGGCTTCTCTTGTTGTGGAGCACAGGCCCTAGGCACACAGGCTTCAGTAATTGTGGCTTGTGGGCTCAGTAGTCGTGGCACCCGGGCTTAGTTGCTCCGCGGCATGTGGGATCTTCCCGGACTAGGGCTTGAACCCGTGTCCCCTGCCTTGGCAGGCGGATTCTTAACCACTGCGCCACCAGGGAAGTCCTTTCTTCAGTTATTGAAGAAGACAAGACCCCTTCATTTTATTTAATACACTGTGCATTCTAACGTGTTTGCATCACTTTTGACAGAACTGTTTTACTCTGCATATGAACAGCTGGTAAAAGAGAAAAGCAATTCCAGGTCACAAGTAGTAGCAGCAGCATTCCAGTTCTTTTCTGTGACTGCTCCACTCCAGTCTAAATGCCCTGAACACAACACCCTGGCAGTAGATGCTGCCATTACTCCATTTAATGGAAGGAAAAAACAGAGGCCTACATAACCAGTCCCAGTCCCTTCTTCTCTGTCCTGTCTCTGTTCTCTCGTCAAATCTCTACGGCAGACCTGTCAGCTCAGAGGCCTGGAGAAACCACCGAGGAACCAACCCTTTCCATTAATCACAGTGTCTGTTTGCTGGCAGCCAGCATTACTGCATTTTACTTTCATGTTAACATCAAACTGCCCACTGGAAACCAAGACTGAATTTGTTTGCAAAATCAGAAGTAATTGCTTCTGAAACAAGGATGGAAGATACTCAGATAGTTGATATGGTGGCTACTTTGAACCAGAGACCAAATAATGAATGTTAATTGGAAAGAAAACATGTTAACCACTGAAATAATCTGTCCCGTAAAATGAGGCTATAATTCCTCCATTGTTAGGGTTATCTGAGTCATTATACTAAGGCATAAAATTACACAGGAGGAGCATAATGGCCTGTGTCATTTACAAAAGCTGTTTAGTGAGAGACAAAGGCTCCCATATGAGACATGCTCCATCCTGGTGCCCATGGGCTCAGGAGTCTCCTTCCTTTTCCAAATGAAGAAGGTCCCAGACACAAGATCCTGTCCGAAGAGAGTCCAAGTTTCCTAATAAACAGATGTCTGTTAGAGAACTGTGGAAAGAACGCCCAACCTCCGTGGAGTAACCATTGTGCATCTCGGAGCGTTCTAAGTGCTACTGGGCACTCACGTGGTATAAACACATGCTGTTTACAGAAGCTTGAAATTTAAAAGGGCAAATATATCATAATGATAATAGCAGCTAAACATTTACTGAGGACTTATGATTCTGCTGATACTACTGCTATTACTACCAGCAACAATAAGGACCATGTTCTGAGCTCTCGCGCTGTCCCAGGCCCTTTACACGAACTGTCACATTCACTCCTCCCAGCAGCTCCAAGAAGGAGGGAAGTGAGAGTGCAACATGGGAAGAACGCGGGAAGTGTTGGGAGTGAGTATGAGTCGAGGAGACTTCGTGAGCAAAGCAGGCTTATGGAAGGACCCAGACTCACAAGGTGGGCCCTGGTCATCAGGGCGGAGCATCTACTGATCCACTGATTCAAGCTGGCATGTCACTCACAGGGAAGCCAGCACCCTTGTGTGTCTTCACTCCATCTGGCTTGGCCCAGGTAAGGAGACTTGAGGGTTTCACATACGCCAGGTCGAGGCTCAAATCCATCAGAAGAGATAAGCAGGTGCCAGAATTAGCAGAGAGCCATCAGTCCCCAGGCATGCTTCCAAACCACCACCAAGCCAGCTTTCTAAAACACCTTCAATGCCATAGGAAAAGTACGTATTTTTTACGTTTTTAGAGCCGAACCAGGGCCACCTAAAAGATATGTGCCTGGTATGGATGCAATTCCAAAAGCAGGAACGTCTCTCTGGGTGTATGTGAATGGCAACCTCTGGACTGCAGTTCATTTCAACTTGAACCTCCGTGACCTGCCTTTCACCTGAGCTGCGTAATGGCCCAGGCAGCTGAAAAGCATCTAATCTTCATAGATGACAAGATTCAATAGCCAGAGGAGAGTTTCCAACAGCACTGTACATGCATGTGTAAAAGAGCTGAAAACGTTTATAAGAGGGAACACACCCTTAGCCAGGAAGGACTGAGGGTGTGAGAAAGGGAACCTCCACTTTGTTACTCTATATGTCTAGCGTTTGACCCTCTTACAACCACGTATTGCTGGTTTAATCTGTTCAAAATCTAAAAAAGGAATGCACTTTCAGAATTTTTAAAGAAATGCATGTTGTCAAGCCTACCCCTGTCGGCCAACACTCCATTTCTCCAGTAGTGTTTAAAAAAGTCAAGGTGATTGAAACAGAAGAAAGATCTCCCAGGTGCAGGAAGGAGGGCTGAAAAGAGGGAGTTTATCTATGTAAAAGCCTCCTGACCAGTGCTCAAAGGCTTCAGTGAAGAACAAGGGGTCAGATCTATCTGAACTAAGTTTCTACATTACTGCATTTTGAGGGCCTGTTTAAGCAAAGCCATCAAAACTGAAGGTATAAGTATTCCAAAGGTGGTTAGGATCCTAGAGACAGTCTACTTTTTCAGTAAACATTTATTATGTACCTACTATGTGCCAGAAATTGGGCAAAGAATTCAAAGAGAATGCTAGATTTGTGTTAAATGTACTTCCTATAACACACATCACATGTAACAATTATTAATTAGCATAATGATATTTAATTACTCTGGATGGCTGAATTTATTTGGGGTAGGTGTTACTTTAACGGTTTTTAATTCTTACATCCTGAAACGGTAAAGATTCTCTGAGAATGCTAACTTATCCAAGAAAATTTCTACGTGGTAAATTTCTATGTGCTATTACTTTCAGGACCCCATCACCATTCTACATTTAAGAGCGTCAGAAGCAATTTGTGTGACAAATGGGCAAAAGACAAGAAGGAAAGGAACTTGACGAATTACAAACCCAGATCTCTGGTGTTCCTCACATTTCTGCACGTTACTTGAATCAAGGTTTCCTTATACTTGAAACCAAATAGATATGTCCAGGGATCCTAATCAAACCCAGTTCTCACCTAAACTCACAATGCCCTCAGCGTGCCCACATCAAATCATGAAGATTAGCAGGCTGATGTGATTATGTAACTTTCACCAAGTGGCCTGAGACTCTGTGTCTGCAGTCACCTTCCATTGAGGTAACGACAGAGCACGGCCACTGGCACCAAAGGGCTCTATGAGGCAGCGATGGTGGAGTTTTAACTCAAACTTCAGCTTGTTGAAGAGCTCGGCCCCTGTGGCCTGCAGGCAAAACCCACACACGTACACGTACACGTACACTTACAGGCCCCAGCTAAAATTCTGCTTTGTTAATGAAAAGTGCCAAGCCAGCAGTGTAACAGCAGCTATTAGGGAAATGTAAGTGAACGGCTGGGCTTTCTTTATTCCCTTAGGATAATGGATAGCGGAGTACTGTTGTAAAATTCCATTTCTTCCTAAAAGGGGGCAGGAGAGGAACTGTTACAATTACCCACTGGCCTTTGGCATTCCCATTTGATTTCTTGTTTGCTGATTGTCTTTGTTTGCTGGCCCAAGAAAGCAAGGTCCCTGTCTAGCCCTGAGACCTTAGAGGAAATCTTTAGCAATGGATACGCTCATTGGAAAAAAATCAAACGAAAGCCCAGGGCCAAGAATTTCCTTTGCCTGCCTCTCTGAGTGTTCCTAATCCTACCTCTTCTCAGGAGGGGCCAGAAGGACTGAGGGTTTTGCTACCACGACTTCCAGCTAAGTGTGTGTGAGCTCAGGTGTGCACAAGAGGGTGAGTGCAGGCACGTGCAATTCTACCACAGGGTCTGCTGCCATCATCTCAGAAAATACGTGCTTGCATTCCTGAGGGGCAGTTAATTATTATGGGACACGCGTATGAGAGAAAAAATAGCCACGTTTGTTTTCTAGTCACCAGCAGCAAAGCAACCCCATCCTGGGAGGGCTGCGTATGATCCACTTTAGGAAGAACAAGTCGGCAAAATGAAGCAGAGGTGGGTAGATGGCATCGGGGATACCGTCTTTTCAGGACGGGCCCAGAGACAGGCTGGAAGCTGACGGAGACATGGATCCAAGGAGATCCAGTTGAACACCATCATCTGCAAACCATCAACATGGCACCATTTACCACCACCAGTGCCGTAGAACACAGGCATGGCCACATCGGCATCATAACTTTCTCCTGCTCTGAAAGTTTTCTTCACAGTCAAGGTCAGAGGAGAGAAGCTGGAGCCCTTGACAAGTTCCTTCTTGCCTCTGTGGCCTTCACAGGTAGGGAATTTTCTGGGTGGGCAGCCAAGAATGAAGCCTAGCTCCCTTGGTCTTGTGTTTTCTCCAACACTTACCTTCTCCAGCCAGGTTCCGCCCACTCTTTCCCAAGGGCCAGCTCCAAGGCTACTCCTTGCAGGAGATGTCTCAGACAGCCCCGCCCCTTCCCTGAAGCATGTCTGTCCTATGTTCCCAGTCCCTTGTTTGTGCCCTGCAGCTCTTTATCATTGGCTACTTTGGACTAGGCTCATTCAGGTACCCAGCTGCTCCAATGCACAGACAAGATGCTCAAGAATGTGTTGGCACAGGGAGCAGGAACCCTGTGCCCTAATGCTATTCCAGAGTAGAACCTGGACCAATGTCTAGAAGTTACCAAGAGAAAACCTTCTGAGTCAGCATAAGGGAGATCTCTCAACACAGTGAGTGAGAGCTGTCCCAGGACAGAGGTTCCATCTCAGGAGATTGGGGAGAAGGCTGCCAACAGCACAAGAGTTAATGCAGAGGTCACCTAGAGGAAGGGGATTCTATAGAAAGCACACTCCGACATGTGTAAGCATTCTTCTATGATGGACCATGAGGAGGTTGTTTCTATTTCCTTAACACTGTAGTCAAGGGCACTGAACATCCTGGAATACAGATCTTTATGTGTATCTCTATTGGATTCCATGAGATAGATTCTCCAAAATGGAACTAGGGGGCCAATGAGGCCAAAATACCCACCAGAAGTCTGTTGTGAATACCTGCAGAGTGCCAAGACCTGGAGTTATTCTCCGGAGGGAACTAGGTATTACAAGTAAGTGGGATGAGCATGATCGGGGTGGGAGTGGGGGATGTGCTCTGTGGCAGGGAACTCACTAGCCATGACTACTGACACCAACCAGCCAGAATATGAAGAACAGCAGGGCCTCTGCAGATGTGAGCTCATGTGCGGCTGGCAAGGATTATCACCCCACCTGACGGTTCCTTGAGCAACTGGAGGCTCAGATGGGAGACTAGCTTTCACTGGACACCTACTATGTTCTAGCATTACTTTAAAGTCATCCTCTGATAAGAAAATGCAGATTCCAAGTAGGAAAGTGTCTGGAAGGCAAAGTGGCCCTTACACAGAAGACGGGCTTCGGGCAGCCTTGCCCTGGTCCCCCATCTCTGCCACATAAAGGCTGTGCAGGATTGAACAAGTCACACAGCATCTGAGCCAGAGTCCTTACATGCTCTTAAACTACTAGGGATACTAGTAAATACCACTGGTCCATGCTGCCCCTTCCCTGCCTTCTACCCATGGCCCAGCCCCAATTGCAGGGGGAAGTGGCTGCTCCCTTCTTGGAGTTTTAACTTTAGTTCATGGGACTTTTGACTTTCTAGCCTAGATTGTATGCACCTGTGTCCCTAGTCCCCTCTACTAGGCTACCAGCTCCAATGAGGGGAGCTTTAGGATTGTCCTGTGAGCGCATGTGTGCATGAACGTGCGTGTGCATGCACACACACACACACTCACACCCAGAGTCCTCCAGCTCCTCTCACATAGCACACAATCTGGTTTTAAGAACAAGAATTCAAGAAAATTCGGTCCACATTTTCTTGTCGATTATATTACAAAAAACTCTTACCAGATCTTTAACAGTGGTCATTTTAAATCTTCTTCAATTCATAGACAATTGTTTTATTCTGATGCTTTCTTAAAAGCTTTGCAATAAACTATAATCCAAAAGTAATAAAAAAAATTCAGTCCATCCTAAGCCATACTTCTATGTCACTCTCTGGCTTAAAGCCACATAAAACTTCCTTTCATACCTGGCCTGAGAGCCGACCCCGTCCGTGGCCTTCAAGGCTCTGTAGGGTCGGGCCCCGCCTCCCTCTCTGGCCTCATGAAGCCAGGTCCCCTCCATCACTGCCTTCCTGCAGCTCAGGCCTCTCTCCTCTCACTACCTTTGGGACACCAAGGCCCTTTTCCTTCCCTGAACCAGGGCTTTTGCAAAGGCTGTTCCCCAGCTCCAAGAACACTTCTTCCTACTCTGTACCTTCTCCCCAGCTGGCACTGTTGGTGGGAATGTGAATTGGTACAGCCACTATGGAGAACAGTATGGAGGTTCCTTAAAAAACTAAAAATAGAACTACCATATGACCCAGCAATCCCACTACTGGGCATATTCCCTGAGAAAACCATAATTCAAAAAGAGTCATGTACCACAATGTTCATTGCAGCACTATTTACAATAGCCAGGACATGGAAGCAACCTAAATGTCCATCGACAGATGAATGGATAGAGAAGATGTGGCACATATATACAATGGAATATTACTTAGCCACAAAAAGAAACAAAATTGAGTTACTTGTAGTGAGGTGGTTGGACCTAGAGTCTGTCATACAGAGTGAAGTAAGTCAGAAAGAGAAAAACAAATACCATATGCTAACGCATATATATGGAATCTAAAAAAAAAAAAAAGGTTCTGATGAACCTAGTTGGAGGGCAGGAATAAAGAGGTAGACATAGGAAATGGACTTGAGGACATAGGGTGGGAGGGCAAAGTGAGAGTAGCATCCACCGTATGTACACTAACGAATATAAAATAGTTGGCTGGTGGGAAGCAGCAGCATGGCACAGGGAGATCAGCTCAGTGCTTGGCAATGACCTAGAGGGGTGGGATAGGAGGGAGGCTCAAGAGGGAGGGGATATGGGGACGTGTGTATGCATATGGCTGATTCGCTTTGCTGTGCAACAGAAATTAACACAGTATTGTGAAGCAATTATACTCCAATAAAGATTAAAAAAAAACAAAACAACACACTTCTCCCGACTCTGTACCTTCTCCCCAGCTGGCACCCTTCACCTTTCATCCCCTTCAACCAACCTAAAGTGACTCTCTCTTATGGCACCCTGCTCTTATCCTACTTAATGCATAGCACAATTTATATGATACTTTTTTTCTTTTTTGGCTGTACGCAGGCCTCTCACTGTTGTGGCCTCTCCCGTTGCGGACCACAGGCTCCGGACACGCAGGCTCAGCGGCCATGGCTCACGGGCCCAGCCGCTCCGTGGCATGTGGGATCTTCCCGGACCGGGGCACGAACCCGTGTCCCCTGCATCAGCAGGTGGACTCTCAACCACTGCACCACCAGGGAAGCCCTATATGATACTTTTTTTTTTTAAACCCGTCTTTTCCAACAGAATTCAATCTCCTCAAGGGTATACTATGTCCATTCATCACAGAATTTCAAACACACAGCAGTGTCTGGCAAGTGGAAAGCACCATAAATACTTGTTTAAGAAATGATCGCAGACTCCAACTTCGTGGAATCTGAATGAATGACCTTTAACCCACCATCACCAGTGCATGGGAGCCCCTTTCTGAGAACCAGTCCTGCCAATGGGATGACAGAAGGGACTCAAACCCGAAAGTCCTTCATCACCATCACCATCACCTTCACAGATGGCCCCCCTGGTACCTGCCAAGAGAAGGACACTAGTTCCAGGCCGGAGGGGAGCCCTGACACTTTGCCCTCCACTTGGGAATCCTCATAGCCATGGAGGTTTGAGCCAGAGCCTCCTCCCTCATGCCAGGTAAATGGGAAGCAGGACACCCCAGCTCCCCAGCTGCAGCAGGACCATGGAAAAGACAATCCGGAAGAGGGGCCTTTCACTCTTCAGTAAGTCAGCCACATTCATTTCAGTGTGTACCCATGAACAACATCACTTAAGAGTGTGCCTTGGAAAGGTACCAAGGTCCCCAGACTAATTAACTTTCATCTCTCCTGTCCCTCTGTTCATGGAAGGCCTTGCCGGCTGCCCATTTCCTCTGTGAGGAACATTAAAGACAGGATATTAGCTTGAGAACATTCTATTTAAAACAAAAGTACACCTAAAGATAGCCTCGGATGCCCATCTACATCATCCCGAGTCCATTTTCTGGTCCCAGAACCCTCATGGTCAGTGCCCCAGATAGGCCCTACCCTGGCGCCTGATATCCATAAAGAATGTCTTTCACGGTTCATTGGTGGAATTAATCTGATATAAAATGTCTAAACTGGAAACCTGTGAGTTGGGATCTTGAGTTTCAGCAGAGCAGCAAGCGGGCCACAGTAGATTTATTAATAACAAAGGTGAAGGAAAGAAGTTTAAGGAAATTAAAACAGAAGTAAGTGAAAGGGGGAAAATCAATCTGATCACTTCTGTAAAAGAAGATGATGTGGGGCTTCCCTGGTGGTGCAGTGGTTGAGAGTCCACCTGCCGATGCAGGGGACGCGGGTTTGTGCCCCGGTCTGGGAAGATCCCACATGCCGCGGAGCGGCTGGGCCCGTGAACCATGGCCGCTGAGCCTGCGCGTCCGGAGCCTGTGCTCCGCGGCGGAAGAGGCCATAGCAGTGAGAGGCCCGCGTACCGCAAAAAAAAAAAAAAAGATGATGATGTGTCCCGAGGCCACACCAGCCTTGCTCCCCTGGACACCAGGACACTGCTCTCCCTGGATCCTGGAAAGTGGCCCAGAATGTGCAGGCAACACACAACTTCGGTGAGTTGCGGGGCGGGGGGGGCGCTTGAGCTTGTCTGCTTCCTTATGTTTAAGGGCAGGTGTGCTAATACAACGATTCACACCTGTGCGCCACCCAGCAAGCCTTGAGCCCTGGTGGAAATCATGCCTCACAATGACCTCTCCAAAACCTGCACACCTCCCTTAACCCCCTCTTTCTAATCCATTTCAATTTGATGCATAAAACATGCCACTCCATGCATTCCTTAACATGCAAGGGCACCAGGAAGCACAGCAACTGCAACCCAGTGATCTGGCACAGAACCACAGAGCAGGGTGGTACACTTAATGCTTTCTAACAGAGTCGGGGAGGAAATGAGAGCGGCGTTCAATCAGTCCCTGGCCCTGTCAACAGCCACTCCCATCTCCACAGATGCTTGGCTCACCAGCCCTCCAGCAGCTTTGCATCTGGGCACATGCACCTTCTGAGAATTCCACCACAAAACATTCTCCATCTCCTCCAGATAGTACCTGGTTCAAAAAATAAAAAATAAAGAAAGAAAGAAGACAAGGATCCAGTGCTTTGGGGTCCATTAGAAACTGAACTGCCCCCTCTGGAAGGAGGCCCTGCTCCAGCAGTGTAGCCCAGGAGGCAGAGATGGCAGAGTGGCGGAGGGTGCTGGAGATGATGCTAGCAGGGCAGAGGCTCTGATCCTAGAGAGGCTCACCCAGAAACTGCCCAGCCAGGCAGAAGGCCACGAGACAGACCAGGAGGACTCGCCAGGTAACCCTGCCCTCATCCACTCTTGTCTTCAGATGTAACACTGCTTTGGCACTGGAAGTGTGGTTTAAAAAAAAAAAAAAAAAAAGGAAGGAAGCCAAGGCAGGGCAAGATATGAGTCTGGGACATTTCACTGGCAGTCATGATTTTAATATATTTTAAATGCATTTATAAAACTTGCCTAGTGAATTTGCCTTCCAATGTAAGATCTGCCTCTCACTCCTCTCCCCTGCTCCAGGGGACTACAAATTCCACACAATTATTCACATCTCCATTATGAACTGTTTTTTACTCTCTGCTGCTTTGGTCCTCAAGCTCGTCTAATCAACACCCTCAGCTTCAGAGTGGAAAATAAAGGCAGAGAGTAGGTAACTGGCTTGCTTGAGATGTGAAATCTTGCTCAGTGAAGGCCTCAGAAGCAGCTGGGTCCTCATGGGCAGAGGCATAGAGTCCTTCTGTTCTTTAAAAAAAAAAAAAATGGCTGTGGTTTAAAGTAATTAAATATCTCTATGTTTAAGTGACATGTGGTTTGAATGACTGCTTTTGGAAAAACCACAAAGGGAAAAAATGCATCCAGAATTATTGCTTTTGGCACAGAAAGGAAGAAATGGGGTTAATACCCGGGCCCCCACCAATTGCTCTGTAAGGGGCAAGAGTTAGGAGAGACGGTCCCAGGCCTATGTTTCACGGGCATCTAGGATCAGGAACAGACTGGCTGGTGGGCTGGTGCAGCACTGCAGGCAAAAGCAGCCGGTGAGAGCTCATACCCATAGCTCTGCAGCCAAGGAGGCTGTATGGCATACCTCCATCCTGGTTCCAAACCTACCCCTTATGGCCCTGTGCAACCAAGGGAATTCTTTATGGAAACTCAATAGTCCCATCTGTAAAATGGGGATCATAATACAGACCTACAGACTGCTGTGGGAAATCAGCAAGGATGCTTCTGCTAAGTGAGCCTAACATGGTAGGTGGTCAGTGAGTGGCAGCTCTGGAACCAACTACTCTCCCTATGTTTTTCTCAGTGCCCAGTGGTAGGTATTTGCAATACAACAGACCACAATGGTGGTTTCTCTGTTTAGAAAGGTGACTGACTCAAAGTTGGCCCAAACTCAAAACTCAGCTGCACTAATTCCACAAATAGCCTAGAAATAGCACCAAGCCCTCATTAGCACCCTACCCAGAGAAGATGGCAAACAAAGATCCCTCGAGGTTAGCACAGAACGCAAGGCAATTCAAAGGCCCCTTGGAGAAAGGGTATGAGCTATACAAATATAAAATCGTAGCAAGGGATGTGGGCATTATCACATTTTGCTTGGTAATTGGAAACAACGCCTTGAATTGTGAAGCACCAGAAAGCCTAGGACTCACCCACCTTCCACGTGGCTGTGTGTCTCCCAAACTGAGACAGGCGTGTGTGTATAATCGACCTGTTCAAAGCCCCTGTAGCAGGAGGCAGTGCTTTGCTGTAAAACAAAACTGAGATGAAATAACCCTCATCCTTTCAAATATCCTCTGAGAGTTTCGTATTTGAGGCACATTCTGTGATGTAATTCTCTCTGACCTCAGACACTTTGATTCCTTTTTTCACGTTCACATAAAAGGCTGAGAGCTCTCAGACTGGTCTCTACTGCACTGCCAGCCTCGACTGGATCTGAATTCTTCACTGGTGCAGAGAACTCGTTGTTATTCCAGATAATTAGGAAGTAGAGATAAAGGGCCATTACGTTAGAAGGCCTGGCCCATTGGGAAGACCAGCTGTTGGCTCCTTATTTAAAAACAGATTAGTTCCCACTGCTCCCGGAAGGCTTCCAAGGGCACACTCAGACACCCAAAGTCCCACCCTGACATCCTTTCCTCCCAGTCACAATGCACGTGCAGAATTTGAGAATGTAGCTTATCTGGAAGGCTTAAAACAAATGCTTCAATCTTCCATTCTCCAAATGAAAATCAATGGCAACAGAGAGGTAAAATCAATGTTCAGAGCTCTGTAGGGAGAAGCCCTCCCCACCTCTCGCCCACCCAGAACAATAAATCAGAACGAGCTATCCCACCGGCAGCGAATTCCTGAGAGCAGATCCCTCTGCAGGTAGTATGACCTTCTGTCCATTTTTTCCATAAATCACCCCCTAAGAGGGTATTTTCTTTAAGAAGAGCTAAGAGAATATTTTTAAAACTTAAGTCGGAAAGAGTAACACATTGCTGCATTAAAAACTCTTCTTCCCCAAACAAAGCCATTTGCCAATAGGATCTTTGGCATCTAAGCACAGAGTCTGACTTAACTGTTTCCCCAAGGTCCATTTTGTAATATCAAGCATTAAAGAACGCTCAGGCACCCCAATGACCTGCTCCCCGAGACAAACAATGATCTGTTTTCTGTCACCATAGGTTAGCTTATACCCACTAAAAGTTCATGTAAATGAAACTCATACAATATACATTTTTGTCTTCTTTCACTCAGCATAATTATTATAAGATTCGTCCATGTTAGAGCATGCATCAATAGCTTATTCTTTTTTAACCGTTGAGTATTAATCCATTGCAATGAATATACCACAACTTGCTATCTGTTCACCTGTTGATGGACATTTGGGGTGTTTCCAGCTTCCAGTTATACAAGTAAAGCTGCTATGAACATTTGTGAGTGAGTCTTTATATGGACATATGCTTTCATTACATATTCTAGAAACAAACCTTTTGTTGGCCATATGTTTCGCAAATATTTTCTCCCAGTGTGGCCTGTCCTTTTATTAGTCTAACAGTGTCTTTTGAAGATCAAAGTTTTTACTTTTGATGAAATCCAATTTGTTGATTTTTTTTTTTTGGCATTTATAGTTCATGGCTTCCTTGTCTGCTATTTAAGAAACCTTTATCAAACCCAAGGTTACTACTTTTGCTTTCTTCTAAACGTTGTATCATCTTAGCTCTTATATTTAGGTCTACAATCCATTTCAAGTTAATTTTTTGTACTGTATATTATGCAATCACTCAGATTTATATCTATAAGGTGTTTTAAGTATCATAAAATACTCATTTATAAATATCAATTGAAGGAAGCCCAATACAAATTTTTATGTACAGTATAGGCACCACTTGATAATTAAGTTCTGACAAAAACAAACCAGTGGACAAAACCTACAGCTAGAAGAAAGAATGGAAGGCAATGTGCTGGAATATTTTAATTCCTGTTTTTAGATTACATGACCATCGCCGATTTCCTGTTTCCTTTTGCTTGTCTACACTCTCTGTTTTCTGTAATGAGCATCAACTACTCTGATATCAACAATAAATTAGAATATTAAGAAAAAGTCATTTAAGAGAAGGCTTCGTGACGCCAGGCTGCCTTCACACTGCTCTTAAGTGTATAAATGGCCCCCTTGGGGCACCTAAAAGACGAACAAGCTTCCAAGAATTTACCCTCTCCCAACCCTGCTCAATACTGCTCAACAGCAGGAAAAGATGAAACAGAGAATTTCCAAAGAGAATCCTCCAAAGGGAATGTGAGTTTAGTTGAAGCCTCTCAATGAAACCAACTACAAACCCAAATGCCATTCTAATAAAAGGGAAGTGTTCCAGCAGGGGTTGGGGGGAGGTGCCCCACTCGGTCCCCCACTGAAGTTGCTTGTCCAGCCGCCCTGACACTGTGCAGCCACAGACCCACGTGTCAAACCGCTTCTCCACTCACTCCACCTCCGAGGGCGAAGAAAGCTAAGGAAATTCTTTCACGGACGTGCTTACTGTCCTCCTGTCTCAGTCCACTTGCAAAGACAGCCCAAATCTGCAGCCTCACAAGCAGCCCCACGCCGACCCCGCTGCCCCTCCTTGTGTGTGCGCTCCTGACTGTCTGGCCGGCGGGATTCACCTCTTGAGCTGCTGCAGAGGCCAGACTGGCTGATGGGATTGCTTGCAGATGTTTCACCGAGAGAAACATTACTTTCCTGATGGATGAATAAATAGAATTGTCAACACGGCCTCCCTGGTCAGAGGGGACCCCTAAAGTATAATGAGGAAGGACAGATGTTTCATCTGGGAAGGGGTCCAGGACCCTAAGAAGAGGTATGCACTGGGCTGGTGCGGGCTGAGTAATTCGGCCTCCCAGAGGGAGGGAGGGGGAAGGCTAGACCCACAACTACAGCCACCACCATTGTAGAGCCTCTCGCCGGTGCAGGCCACCTCCCAAATCCTGATGACGGAGTGGGCATGCCCCTCATTCAAAGCCTCCTTTTTGGGCTGTTTTTCCAGTGAATGAAGGGTACCTATCATCAGGAATGTCATGTTCTTCCAAGTCCTCACGTGCTGTGAATCACAAAGCAGGCAGCAGGCTTCCTCGGGAAGAAACTCCAAAGGCCAGAACAAGAAAGTGGGCAGGGCCCCTGGAGTGAGCTACTTTTTCTCAGGAGCATGCAAATTGAGGGTTTTCTGGCTGACCTTCCAGAATGAATCAGATAATAATAATACCTCTTACCATAATTGTTTTAGTAATTGTAAGACCGGCTGTCATTATGTGACACTGGACTATGTACCTTACACCCCTCCATCTTACTGACCTCTCACAAAATGAAATACACACAAAATGCCCTAAGCAAAGGATTAGCAAAACTTAATCACTGGTAAACCCTCTCTGCAAGAATTACTAACGGATGTATCCCAGCAAATGGTAAAGAGGAAAGGGGTAAGTACTTTCATTAAACCCATTTTACAGCTAAGGAAGCCCAGATTCAGAAAGGTCAAGTAACTTGCCAAGGTCACATAGTTAGAAAGTAGCCAACCCGGAAATGAGCTTAGAATGGTGTCAGTCCCAAATTTATGTTCTTAACCACTGTAATTCTGTGGCCACCAGGAGATGATAATTACACTTCCAACACAAGCAAAAAAGTGGTGGTGCTTCCAACACAGAAACAAGGCGTGCCCAGAAAAACACCACTGACACCTGGATATGCCCAAATACCAGTGAGGTTGCTGCCTCTGGTCAAACATATTTGAGCTTATAAATAAAAATCTCTTGTCTGGGACTTATAGAAAGGGCTGTATTCTAGGAGGAAACAGGCAATGGACTATCCGTGTTACACACACACACACACACACAAACTCACACACACACAAACTCACACACAAAACCACATGGCTGAACAATACAACACTTTTCCAAAGAGTATTTGGTATTTGCTGCAAAAGAGGCCACATCTTCCCTCCTTCAGAGAAGGAAGAAGTCATGTGTGGCAGGAGAATCTAGGAGAGTCTTTTCAGAGTATGCATGCCTTAAAAGTATTTTTGAATAACAACAACAACAAAAATGTTTTTCACATCCCACTCTGCAGTGAACTTGATTTTCCTTGAGGGTAGGAATAGGGTCTCTTGTTTACCTCTGTAGCCTCAGGGTCTAATACAGACCTGGCACATAGTAGGTACTCAGTACCTTTTTGTTAAATGACAAGGAATGAATGGATAGAATGACGAGGCCAACACATGGTACTGACAAAAAACATAAGCTTTGGGGCTCGACAGTCCTGGGTTTGAATCACGGCTGCCACTTACTAGATACACAAGCAAATGACTGACTCCTCTCTCTGCCTCAGTTCTCTCATTTTTAGAATGAAGACAAAAATAAGTACCAACTTGGCAAAATGGATGAAGGAACTCAAGGATGCAGGTTCTGAGCACACTGCCTGGCATATGCTAGGTTTCAGGGGTGAGTCCTATCTTTGCTTCAGGGAGAACACTCCAGCCTGGGGGAAGAGGAAAGCACGTTACAATACCTCGAACCTCATTCTTATGGAGACAAAGCTTGACCATGTTTAGGTGACCACAGAGACTAGGTCCGTTGCTGCAGTGCCAGGTTGGCAGGGGCAGAGGGGGCAGGGGCTCTGCTCCGTGCTGTCAGGCTACTCCCCGGGTGCTGATTCTCTGCTGGACCACAATGCCAAGGATGGGAGCTCCCCACACACGTTCTGTGGAAACCACGGACGGGACTGAGGGACATTAAAGCTGTCCCAAGAGGGGCAGCCAAAGGGACAAGCATTGCTCAGACTTCAAGAACTAAGAGATGGTTGGGACTTCCCTGGTGACGCAGTGGTTAAGAATCCGCCTGCCAATGCAGGGGACGTGGGTTCGAGCCCTGGTCCGGGAAGATCCCACATGCTGTGGAGCAGCTAAGCCCGTGCACCACAACTACTGCACTGCATGCTAGAACCCACGAGGTATTCTAGGTAACCCAACTACCAAGCCCGCATGCCACAACTACTGAAGCCAGCGTGCCTAGAGCCCATGCTCCGCAACAAGAGAAGCCACCACAATGAGAAGCCCGCGCACCACAATGAAGAGTAGCTCCCACCTGACGCAACTAGAGAAAGCCCGCATGCAGCAACAAACACCCAACAGAGCTAAAAATAAATAAATAAATTTTTAAAAAATAAAATAAAATAAAGAACTAAGAGGTGGGACAGCACCCATTCTGCATGGTCCCAGGATCAAACTGGAACTAAAGAGCAAGTTATAGGGAGGTAGATTTCAGTGGGAATTGAGTTCCAGAAAGGCTGCTTTCTTTGCCTAAGGTTACGGTGCGGTGCAGATGAATAGCAGAGAAAGTCGCCAGATCTAAGTGTGTGTAACATCGCAACACCTCTCCATCGTACAGGTAGTAGAGGGAGAAGGGTGAAAATGACACTAAAATCACCTTTCTCCCACCTCCACCCCATCCAACTGCATTCTTAAAGCAAGCCTAGAGTCCAGGACTCTCCAAACCAGAAGCGTGAGCAAATCCAAAAGGAGCTTCGAGGAGGGGCGGGGAACCATGTGGCTGACAGGGTCTTGGTACTCCGGCCAGGTGTCAGGCCTGTGCCTTTGAGGTGGGATAGCCGAGCTCAAGACACTGGTCCACCAGAAACCTCCCAGCTCTAAATAATATCAAACGGTAAAAGCTCTCCCAGAGATCTCCATCTCAATGCTAAGACCCAGCTCCACTCAACAACCAGCAAGCTACAGTACTGGACACCCTATGGCAAACAACTAGCAAGATAGAAACACAACCCCACACATTAGCAGAGAGGCTGCCTAAAATCATAACAAGGTAACACACACCCCAAAACAAATAACCGGATGCGGTCGTGCCCACCAGAAAGACAAGATCCAGCCTAATCCACCAGAACACAGGCACTAGTCCCCTCCACTAGGAAGCCTACACAAACCATTGAACCAAACTTAGCAACTGGGGGCAGACAACAAAAACAACGGGAACTACAAACCTGCAGCCTGTGAAAAGGAAACCCCAAACACAGTAAGTTAAGCAAAATGAGAAGACAGAGGAACACACAGCAGATGAAGGAGCAAGGCAAAAACTCACCAGAACAAACAAATGCAGAGGAAACAGGCAGTCTACCTGAAAAAGAATTCAGAGTAATGATAGTAAAGATGATCCAAAATCTTGGAAACAGAATGGAGAAAATACAAGAAACGTTTAACAAGGACCTCAAAGAACTAAAGAGCAAACAAACAATGATGAACAACACAATAAATGACATTAAATATTCTCTAGAAGGAAACAATAGCAGAATAACTGAGGCAGAAGAAGGGATAACTGACCTGGAAGACATTAATAGTGGAAAAAACTACTGCAGAGCAGAATAAAGAAAAAAGAATGAAAAGAATTGAGGACAGTCTTAGAGACCTCTGGGACAACATTAAATGCACCAACATTCAAATTGATAAGGGTCCCAGAAGAACAAGAGAAAAAGAAAGGGACTACAAAAATATTTGAAGAGGTTATAGTTGAAAACTTCCCTAATATGGGAAAGGAAATAGTCAATCAAGTCCAGGAAGCACAGAGAGTCCCAAAGAGGATAAATCCAAGGAGAAACACGCCAAGACACATATTAATCAAACTATTAAAAATTAAATACAAGGAAAAAATATTAAAAGCAGCAAGGGAAAAGCAACAAATAATATACAAGCAAATCCCCATAAGGTTAACAACTGATCTTTCAGCAGAAGCTCTGCGAGCCAGAAGGGAGTGGCAGGACATATTTAAAGTGATGAAGGAGAAAAACCTGCAACCAAGATTACTCTACCCACCAAGGATCTCATTCAGTTTCGATGGAGAAATGAAAACCTTTATGGACAAGCAAAAGCTAAGAGAATTCAGCACCACCAAACCAGCTTAACAACAAATGCTAAAGGAACTTCTCTAGGCAGGAAACACAAGAGAAGGAAAAGACCTAGAATAACAAACCCAAAACAATTAAGAAAATGGGAATAGGAACATACATATTGATAATTACCTTAAATATAACTGGATTAAATGCTCCAACCAAAAGACACAGACTGCCTAAATGGATACAAAAACAAGACCCATATATATGCTGTGTACAAGAGACCCACTTCAGACCTAGGGACACATAAGGACTGAAAGTGAGGGGAGGGAAAAAGATTTTCCATGAAAATGAACATCAAAAGAAAGCTGGAGTAGCAATTCTCATATCAGACAAAATTGACTTTAAAATAAAGGTTATTATAAGAGACAAAGAAGGACACTACATAATGATCAAGGGTTCAATCCATGAAGAAGATATAACAATTGTAAATATTTAAGCACCCAATATAGGAGCATCTCAATACATAAGGCAAATACTAACAGCCATAAAAGGGGAAATCGACAGTAACACAATCATAGTAGGGGACTCTAACACCCCACTTCCACCAATGGACAGATTATCCAAAATGAAACTATATAATTAAACACAAGCTTTAATTGATACATTAAAGAAGATGGACTTAATTGATATTTATAGGACATTCCATCCAAAAACAACAGAATACACTTTCTTATCAAGTGCTCATGGAACATTCTCCAGGATAGATCATATCTTGGGTCACAAATCAAGCCTTGGCAAATATAAGAAAATTGAAAACGTATAAAGTATCTTTTCCGACCACAACGCTATGAGACTGAATATCAATTACAGGAAAAAAAATCTGTGGAAAATACAAACACATGGAGGCTAAACAATACACTACTAAATATCCAGGAGAGCACTGAAGAAACCAAAGTGGAAATAAAAAAATACCTAGAAACAAATGACAATGAAAACACGACAACCCAAAACCTATGGGAAACAGCAAAAGCAGTTCTAAGAGGGAAGTTTATACCAATACAATCCTACCTCAAAAAACAAGCAACATCTCAAATAAACAACCTAACCTTACACCTAAAGCAATTAGAGAAAGAAGAACAAAAAACCCCAAAGTTAGCAGAAGGAAAGAAATCATAAAGATCAGATCAGAAATAAATGAAAAAGAAATGAAGGAAACAACAGCAAAGATCAATAAAACTAAAAGCTGGTTCTTTGAGAAGATAAACAAAATTGATAAACCATTAGCCAGACTCATCAAGAAAAAAAGGGAGAAGACTTAAATCAACAGAATTAGAAATGAAAAAGAAGTAACAACTGACACTGCAGAAATACAAAGGATCATGAGAGATTCCTACAAGCAACTATATGCCAATAAAATGGACAACCTGGAAGAAATGGACACATTCTTAGAAAAGCACAACCTTCTGAGACTGAACCAGGAAGAAATAGAAAATATGAACAGACCAATCACAAGCACGAAATTGAGAGTGTAATTAAAAATCTTCCAATACACAAAAGCCCAGGAACAAATGGCTTCACAGGTGAACTGTATCAAACATTTAGAGAAGAGCTAATACCTACCCTTCTCAAACTCTTCCAAAAAATTGCAGAGGGAGGAACACTCCCAAACTCATTCTACGACGCCACCATCACCCTGATACCAAAACCAGACAAAGATGTCACAAAGAAAGAAAACTACAGGTCAATATCACTGACGAACACAGAGGCAAAAATCCTCAACAAAACACTAGCAAACAGAATCCAACAGCACATTAAAAGGATCACACACCATGCTCAAGTGGGGTTTATCCGAGGAATTCAAGGATCCTTAAATATATGCAAAACAACCAATGTGATACACCATATTAACAAATTGAAGGAGAAAGACCACATGATCATCTCAACAGATGCAGAAAAAGCTTTCGACAAAATTCAACACCCATTTATGATAAAAACCCTCCAGAAAGTAGGCAGAGAGGGAGTTTACCTCAACATATAAAGGCCATATATGGCAAACCCACAGCCAACATCATTCTCAATGGTGAAAAACTGAAACCATTTCCACTAAGATCAGGAACAAGACAAGGTTGCCCACTCTCACCACTATTATTCAACATAGTTTTGGAAGTTTTAGCCATAGCAATCAGAGAAGAAAAAGAAATAAAAGGAACCCAAATTGGAAAAGAAGAAGTAAAGCTGTCACTGTTTGCAGATGACATGATACTATACTTAGGGAATCCTAAAGATGCTACCAGAAAACTACTAGAGCTAATCAATGAATTGGGTAAAGTAGCAGGATACAAGATTAATGCACAGAAATCTCTTGCATTCCTATACACTAATGATGAAAAATCTGAAAGAGAAATTAAGGAAACACTCCCATTTACCACTGCAACAAAAAGAATAAAATACCTAGGAATAAACCTACCTAAGGAGACAAAAGACCTATATGCAGAAAACTATAAGACACTGATGAAAGAAATTAAAGATGATACAAATAGATGGAGAGATATACCATGTTCTTGGATTGGAAGAATCAGCATTGTGAAAATGACTATACTACCCAAAGCAATCAGCAGATTCAATGCAATCCCTATCAAACTACCAATGGCATTTTTCACAGAACTAGAACAAAAAAATTGCACAATTTGTATGGGAACACAAAAGACCTCGAATAGCCAAAGCAATCTTGATAAAGAAAAACAGAACTGGAGGAATCAGGCTCCCTGACTTCAGACTATACTACAAAGCTACAGTAATCAAAATGGTATGGTACTGGCACAAAAAGAGAACTACAGATTAATGGACCAGGATAGAAAGCCCAGAGATAAACCCATGCATGTATGGTCACCTTATTTTTGATAAAGGAGGCAAGAAGATACAATGAAGAAAACCAGCCTCTTCAATAAGTGGTGCTGGGAGAACTGGACAGCTACATGTAAAAGAATGAAATTAGAACACTCCCTAACACCACACACAAAAACAAACTCAAAATGGATAAGGCCAGACACCATAGAACTCTTAGAGGAAAACATAGGCAGACATTCTATGACATAAATCACAGCAATATCCTTTTTGACCCACCTCTTCAGAGTAATGGAAATAAAAACAAAAATAAACAAATGGGACCTAATGAAACATAAAAGCTTTCGCACAGCAAAGGAAACCATAAACAAGACGAAAAGATAACCCTCAGAATGGGAGAAAATATTTGCCAATGAAGCAATGGACAGAGTATTAATCACCAAAATTTACAATGAGCTCATGCAGCTCAATAACAAAAAAACAAACAACCCAATCCAAAAATGGGCAGAAGACCTAAATAGACATTTCTCCAAAGAAGATATACAGATTGCCTGAAAACACATGAAAGGATGCTCATCACTAATCATTAGAGAAATGCAAATCAAAACTACAATGAGGTATCACCTCACACCAGTCAGAATGGCCATCATCAAAAAATCTACAAACAGGGCTTCCCTGGTGGCGCAGTGGTTGAGAGTCCACCTGCCGATGCAGGGGACACAGGTTCATGCCCCGGTCCGGGAAGATCCCACATGCCGTGGAGCGGCTGGGCCCGTGAGCCATGGCTGCTGAGCCTGCGCGTCCGGAGCCTGTGCTCTGCAACGGGAGAAGCCACAACAGTGAGAGGCCCACGTAAAAAAAAAAAACTATATATATCTATATATATATATAGATATAGATATATATAGATAGATAGATAGATAGATAGATAGATAGATAGATATAGATAGATAGATAGATAGATAGATAGATACAAACAATGAATGCTGGAGAGGGTGTGGAGAAAAGGGAACCCTCTTGCACTGTTGGTGGGAATGTAAATTGATACCACCACTATGGAGAACAGTATGGAGGTTCCTTAAAAAACTAAAAATAGAAATACCATGTGACCCAGCAATCCCACTACTGGGCATAACCCTGAGAAAACCATAATTCAAAAAGAGTCATGTACCACAGTGTTCATTGCAGCTCTATTTACAATAGCCAGGACATGGAAGCAACCTAAATGTCCATCGACTGATGAATGCATAAAGAAGATGTGGCACATATATACAATGGAATATTACTCAGCCATAAGAAGAAACGAAATTGAGTTATTTGTAGTGAGGTGGATGGACCTAGAGTCTGTCATACAGAGTGAAGTAAGCCAGAAAGAGAAAAACAAGTACCATATGCTAACACATATATATGGAATCAAAAAAAAAAATGGTTCTGAAGAACCTAAGGGCAGGACAGGAATAAAGACACAGAGGTAGAGAATGGACTTGAGGAGACGGGGAGGGGGAAGGGTAAGCTGGGACGAAGTGAGAGAGTGGCATGGACATATATACACTACCAAACGTAAAACAGATAGCTAGTGGGAAGCAGGCCCATAGCACAGGGAGATCAGCTCGGGGCTTTGTGACCACCTAGAGGGGTGGGATACGGAGGGTGGGAGGGAGATGAAAGAGAGAGGGGATATTGGGATATATGTATATGTATAACTGATTCCCTTTGTTATAAAGCAGAAACCAACACACCATTGTAAAGCAATTATACTCCAATAAATATGTTTTAAAAAGAAAGAAAAAAGCAAGCCTATTGGGGTGGGTGCATGTGTGTGTGTTCTGGCTTTAAGTATTTCTGCAGGACTGAAGGCAGATGTAGCCTGAATTCCAAGGCTCCTTCTGTCATCTGTAAAAGCCTAAGCCCACTGAATGCTGGGAATGGGTGGGGAGTAAGGGACAAAGGCTTTAACAACCCTGAAGAGGAGGGGAGAGACTTCCCCTGGGCTGGAGAAATAGAAAGACACACTCTGGGAAGGAATGGTGGACTAGCCGTCCTGAAGCAGCAGGACCCCACAGCAGTACTCTCGGCCTCTGGCAAAGACACCCACGCCCCGTGGAGCATGGAAGCAGACAACCCCCAGCCCCGCCAACCTCAAGGGACCTCCAAGGATTATCATAGGGAGGGTGTCAGTGGCAACCAGAAGACTAAAGGTACAGCCCCTGTTTTCTTAGCTAGAAGCTTCCTGGATCCTGAGGTCACCCCAGGAGGAGGAAGGGCCGCCATAATCACCAGGAAGGGATTTTCTGTTCATCTGCTCAGACGAGGACTCAGAGTCAAATAAAGTTGATTCAAAGGAAATTAAGATATTAACTCTCTTTGCAAATATGTGATTGAGAACTGAGATTCATACCACAGCAAGAGTTCTTACACCACGTACCATAGAAGACACAGATACAGACACCTGCTCCCCCTCTCTCCCTTGTCCCCCAGTCAGAGATCAGTTACCCCAGATCTGCTGGCTGGAGAGTACCTCACAGCCTGCGGCTTACCTGGGGAGCAGGTGCTTGCGGCTGACACACAGGGCAGTCTGGTAGTCCTGGGTCACACACACCTTGTGAGGGCTGCATTTCACCTTTAGGCAGGGGTCTTTGGATGGGTCCAGAGCTGAGGCAAAAAGAACATGAAAAGAGGAGTTAGGACCTCCAGGGAAATTTAGTTTCTATTTCTGCTCAAATAAACAAGAGGGAAATAAACAGACCATGTGTTTGCACCCTGCACTGTTTACTTAGGCTGGCTAGGGGACTGGAATGAAAACCCACAGCAGGTGGGGTGGGGGATTCTGTGTCTATTCCACGTCGTTTTCTTCAACATCAGGAGAGTGATTCTTTTGTGCTTTGGGGAGTTTCAGTATCTTCATATTGGCCAGGAATTACTTCTAAAAATCCTTTAGAATCTTGTGTGTTCAGAGGACCAGAAGCTACATTTCCCTCTTTGGTTATTTGTCTGCTATTGCTTTTTATGACTTTGTGCCCAATTTTACTTATTTCCTATAATAGAAGGTCCCAGAGGACAGAGTTTTTTGGCTTCAGTTCCATCAACACGGACTGTGAGCACAAAGAAGCCTATTTTAAGTTTTGTGAAGAACTTCAGGATGTACAAGACCGTTTTGAGCCACAGAAACTTATGATATAAATGGGTGGGGTGAAAAGCTGACACATAAATATTTATTGTGCAAGGGAGAATTAGATAAGGGCCATGACAGGCATATAAAATAACAGAGGTTGAGAGAAAAAGAGAGATCAATTTCTGGGGCAAGAATTAATGAGGCATTAATATGTGAATTGGATCTTAAGGGATGGGCAGGATTTTAGAAAGCAAAGGTAGAAAAGGCAATCTAGGCAGGGCGGCCAGCACACTCCAAGGTAGAGAGGCATGGCTGGGCAATCCTAAGATATTCAGTCTGACTAGAAAGTGGGCTTTGTGGGTGGGAATAATGAGGGCGGGGGTTGATTCGACCAAGTCACTGGAGAAGGGTCTCCAAAGCCAGCAGATCATACCCTGCAGCATTTCCTAGAACAGGCAGGGCAGCGGGCCCCTGGCTAAGCAACACTCCACAGGCTGAGGTGTACATGCTCCTCAGCGTAGACAAGAGGCCACAGGAAATCCTCTGCAAAACAAAAGCAACGGTGCCATCTCCCAGCTCTGCGTTCTAAAGCCTATCAGGTGGTCAAGCTGTCATAACCGCTCTCCACAGCCAGGTGAGGTCATGCTCCCCACACAAACATTCAGTTAAACAAATCGGCATCCCAAGCAGGGACAGGAAAACTGCTACATGAAATGGGAGGACTCCCATCAAACCCTGGGCCCCTCAGCGATCATGATCCCCCTGCACTTAGAGGAAGTCAGGATTCCTGTCAAACCGCCCAGGCCCAGAATCGCAATGCCGTTTTCTTCCCACGGCTGTTGGGAATTCCTCAAGGGACCTGAACACACTACACCCAAAGGTATTTCTTTCTGGGGCTTGAACCGCTCAGGGCGGCTCCCTCCGCTGAAGCAGCTTCAGCCTCTGCAAACAGAAACCAGGGTGTATTCTCAGGCCGGTCAGGTGAGCAATGAGACCCAGGTCATTGTCCCAGGGGAGTCACCTGGCAGAGCCTACTCCCCAGCGGATGTGCCCGGCTGCCTGGTGCTTAGCAGCAGGAGACGGGCTGCAAGAGAGAGAGGCTAAAGCCCCAGGGACAGGGCGCTCACTCCGAGCTCCTAAGCTAAGGGCTTCGCCTCTGGGAAGTGAGTGGCTGGGGGCCTGTGTCTGCCCTCAGAGCCCTCCGAGGCTGGGCCTTCTAGAAACTTGCAGCAGAAACTTCCTGGTCCCAGGTGGAGCTTTCTTGCCTCCTGAGACGTCCTCACGAGAAGCCAGGAGGCTGGTGCGTCTCAGGCCAGTGGCCTTCTCCTTGTGCTTTGCCCTCCACCTTCACCCCAGGGCAGCAGTCCAGCCAGCTGTGACTTGCTTTCCAGGACTCAAGCAGCACCGAGCTAACAATGAATGACAATCAGATGGCTGCTGAGGATGACCATGCTGGCCCTTCACTGCCCCTTCTCACACTTCTGGCCACCACAGGATGAAGACAGACACTTAGGGATCTGAAGAAACTTGGGGACCAGGCCCCTGGCAGCCCAAGCCACAGGTACCAAGTGAGGCATTTCCTGACAGGTGTCAAGCACCATAGAATGCTTGGGATTTTCACTGGAGTGGATCTCAGAGATGGCAAACACCAGGCTGGCCTAGGGTCTCAAAATCTGCAGGACACACATGACAAGATTTATTGCCGAATTTGAGCTTCTTTTTGCTTTTGCAGCCAACTTCACAGACATGCAATGTCCATACTGGGATCCAGATGGCCTCAAGGGGCAGCGCAATCTCAAGGAGAGTAAGTCAGCTAAGCACAGCAGGGAGGAGCACAGACTCTAGGCCCAGTGATCAAGGTGAAGTCTGCCTTCACTGCTTCCTGACCTTCTATACCTCAATTTTCTCTTCTGTGAAATGGGATAATAGCAGTCCCTACTATCACTTTTGGTTATCAAGAGGATGAAATGAATTCATCATTGTAAGTGCTGAGAACAGACCTGAAACATGTGAAGCACCTCATAGGTGTTTGTTATTTGTTGTGTGCCTGGATTTTGTTCCCAGAGTGAATGGTAAGCCTCCAAAATAACCAGAACAATAGCTTACACAGATCCAGTGCTTTTGACATGCAGGCAGTGAACGAAGCCCTCTAACTGGATTACCGCACTTAATTCTCACAAACACCCAAGGCGGCGGCTGCCATTCCTGTGCCCGTTGTACAAAGAAGATGAGAGGGGCGGATGGTATGTGACACCTGGTCGGTTGAGTCGAGAACCCAAACTCCTCACCACAATACACCAGCGGCATGAAAATCACCTAGAGTCTCCTTTAAAAGGTGGATGTGGGGCCCCACCTTACACCAAGTATTGAGCCCAGATGTGCCATGTTCCTGAGAGGCCTTCAGGGCAGGCTGAGACTTAAGGAGTAAAAGTAAAGGGAAGCCAGGGGGTCTGGCTGGCTGGGCCACACAGGATGCCCCAATGCGCCATACATGGCCCCAGTGCTCCCCGGAAGGTGGGATGCCAACCCTGGGCAATTGTGCCCTCTGCCCACCCCCTCTGGATGCAGCAACCCCCCAAAGGAGTCACCTGACCAGTGGCTGTCAATTTTTTTTCTGCAACCTTGCTACATCTGTCACCCTACCATTAGGCTAATACTATAGATCTCCCTCCTCCAATTCTTAAGGCTAACGTTTCTTAAAAAAACAAACAAAAAAAAACTCCAACCAGAAATACTAATAAATAAAAATCATCAGCTATTTAACTTCATACACATACTTACTTAACAATTTGCATATAGAAATCAAGTCTGCTAAAAGTTAATTACCAGGGTCTGAATACTTCAAACATGTATGGGAATTATTTAGAGTAAATGAACTTCACAGCACAACAAAACAGTAACAAATCAAGCTGTCAGCGTTTATTTAATCACCAGGACGCATCTTGTTTTTGAAAAACAGCAGTACTGGAATTGAAAGGGGATGAGGATGGTAAAGGAGCGTGCCACTTCCATGTAAATGCTGCCTGTCCAATACACTTCTCCCAGCAGGCCCGAGGCTCGCCGTGACTGAAAGGCACCCACACCTGTACTGGGCAGGGCTGTGCGGCTCCACTTTCTAGAGGAAATGATAGGCGATCAGAATAATAAGTGGCATTTGAGAGGCCCTTTAATAAGGTGCAGGGAAATTGTGCAGGTGAGGAGGTAGGGAGAGAGGGCTAAGAGTTCATGATAACCCTTACCAGGGGTAGAAGCTTCCTTGTCAAGGTGCTAATGATTTCTGGAAACTGCGCTCCAAGTTCCTCTCTTCCCCAGCGCATGCCTGATGATAGGAGGCATCACTCCCCACAAGATGCCGAAGCCCTGCGTCCCCTCTAACTCTTCTACCATAATACCTGCAGGACTCATGTGGACTCAAACAAGAGACTAGGGCTTCCCTGGTGGCGCAGTGGCTGAGAGTCCGCCTGCCGATGCAGGGGACACGGGTTTGTGCCCCGGTCCGGGAAGATCCCACATGCCGTGGAGTGGCTGGGCCCGTGAGCCATGGCCACTGAGCCTGCACGTCCGGAGCCTGTGCTCCGCAACGGGAGAGGCCACAACAGTGAGAGGCCTGCGTACCGCAAAAAACAAAACAAAACAAAAAAAGAACAAGAGACTATGCCTAACGCAGAGCAGATACCCACGGGAGGTTAATTTCATCTTTCCTGCCCACATACAAAAACCAATCAAGTGTCAACTGACATAGGATACATGTCCAATTAATTTTTTCAATAATTCTTACAAAAACTTTTTTCAAAGGGAAAAAAAAAACAAGAATGAGTTAAACAGAAATTTGTCAAGCTGAAAAACATCAAATTCAAAAGCCAGTTAATTACAGGCTTCATGTAAGCTTTTTTTGAAAGTAATTTTATTTTTTAAGCTCACTGCTTGGTCTCAATTAAGGTAGTGATATTTTAATTATCGTAATTGTTTCTGAACTTGTTTTTCAGTATGAGTTAATTTTTAATTAGATACGTCGATTTGAAAATTCTGAATCAAGACCTTTTGCTGTCTTTGGGCACATCCTACAAGCTCACTGTCAAACAGTCATAATACCTGGAACAGCAGAGCAGGGTACCACCTCAGAGATGCTAAGATGAGAGAATGTTCCATTTTGTGGGCTCACCAAAGGGTCCCTGAGAGTCACCTGGGGGTGTGACATATGCTTGGGTTTATTCCATTAATATTTGCAGAGCATCAGTTCTGTGCAGGCCCATTTTTTCAGGCTGGAGGCTGGCACTTCTAGAGTGAACGAGATGTCATTCCTGCCCTCCAGAAGCTCACAGCTCAACAGAGGAGAGACGCAATGTGAGGGTAAGTTCTGTATGTTATGGGAGATGGGGGAGGTACCTCATCCAGCCTTTCAGTGGGTTAGGTGAGACTTCCTGGACAGACTGCTATCTATGGAAAAGTGGGTTTAACCCAGGTAATAGGATGAGGAAGAACATTCTATGTAAAAAGAAGCTCCCATTCCAGATGTAAGAGAAATTGTGACAAGTCTGGGGAATGGCAACATTTCATCAGGCTGGCAGCAGGCTGGAGCAGGGGTGGTATGAGACACGACTGCAGAGAGTAGCAGCATCATCGTGGGGGGCCTTGAAACCACACTGAGGACTCCGGGGAGGGGGGCATGGCCACCAAGTTCCACAGTGCTGACAAATATGGCACACCCTCCCATGCTGAAGGTGGTGGAGAGGGGGTAGGAAGAGAGAACCTTTTATACACAGTTTACATGGAAACTGGTCCTTTGATAAGAACAGACAAACTCTACACCACTCGTACACTCCAAATGAGAGGGGGTGTTGAGTGGAGGGCCCAGTGGTCAACTCTTAGTGCCCCCTTTCCTCCTTTGAGGAACCTCTGTGACCCCTTTCCCTGGGGATATTAAGCTACCTGGTGAGACCAAGAAGCAAAGATTTAATCCAAAAACACCATGTGAACTTGTGGTCCACTCCTGTGACTTGTGGAAACTTCCTCTGACAAAAGGTCCCTCAATTTTCAAAGAGTTGACAAATTAATGACGGTTTGTTGTCTCCTTCTTCCTTTTAAGGTTGCTCTCTGCCCGAATCGTGCTCATGTGAAGTTCATCTGAAGAGCAAAAACGCTCCCAGTGATTCATTAGGAGTGACTTAATGGAAGGCGGACAAAGAAATTACTACAAACTGCTAAAACCTTGTCAAGCTAAGACCCCAAACATTTATTACAGCTTGTCTGTCCCCATGGTAACCCGTGCATGTATCTTGCCCCCCCCCACCCCCTCCAGAGGGGCTTGTTTACTAGCTGACTACAGAGCCTCACAGAATACAAAACAGAAGATTCCACCCAAAGGATTTTGCTGGAACCATAGAAGAATGGCAGCTTGGAAAGCTTCCATCACTGATCTCAGCTTTCAAATCAAGGGGTTGGCCACGTTCTCTGAGGCCAAACAAAGGGGCCTATTGGCCATGCATCTAAATAGGACAGACAGGTGAGTGATATAGAAGGCTGAATGTGTGTGTCCAAGGACTGGGAGATGGGAGTGGGTGGGCACATAGCACAGACAAGGACAAAGGGAAGAGGATAAAAAGATGCATCTGACCAAAAATACCCTCCTGGGAAGACACCTTTTCTTCCCCCTTCAAACCAAGGGTCTGAAGACTCATTTCTTTCTGTTAAAACTAAAAGCATCCTCTCTCTCTCTCTCTCTCTCTCTCTCTCGTGTGTGTGTGTGTGTGTGTGTGTGTGTGTGTGTGTGTGTGTGTTTTGCAGGGGGTGGTATAAACTATGAAGAGCCCTTTTGGAGGGCAATTTTTCAACCATGTCCTTAAATGATAATAACTGTTAAACATAGGTAGACAGGTATTTATTATATCGTTCCCTCAACTTTTTTATATATATGAAAATTTTAATAATAAATGGAAAGAACGGAAAAAAGAAACATCCTACGACCTAGCAGGTGAATGTGTTAAGCAAAAACATGTATCTTAATGATCTACAATAAGGGGAAATTATAAACAACTTGAGGGTTCATCTATATCCATCTGCTCAGACTGCCACAAAATACCAGAGATTGGGTGGCTTGAATAACAGAAACCTATCTTCTCACAGTTCTGGAGGCTGGAAGGCTGAGATCAGGGTGCCAGTATGGTCAGTTTCCGGTGAGTGCTCTCTTCTTGGCTTACAGACGACCACCTTCTGTGTCTTCACATGGGTTTCTCTAGGTATACTCAAAGAGTGACTAAGCTCTCTGACGCCTCTTCTTATAAGGTTACCTATCCTATTGTATCAGGGTCCCACCCTTAAGACCTCACTTAACCTTAATTACTTCCTTAAAGGCTCCATCTCCAGAAACAGCCATAGTGAGGATTATGGCTTCAACAGAAGCATTCATTCCATCACACCATCTACAGGGAAATGGTTACCTTAATTACAAGACATCCATTTATGAGATATTGTCCAGCTACTATTAAGGAAGAAGTAGGTTTATAGGTATTAACATAGGTAGATGTTTATGGTGCATTAAGTGAAAAAGGAAGGTAACGATGAGAAAATTGATTTGAAAAAGATAAGTAACTTTCTGACAATACACGGCTAATAAATGGCAAAGCCAGTACTCAAAACCAGGTCTGTCTACATCCAAAGGAGATGTCCTTTCCCTTTCCTATCGTGCTTCCCTTGAAAAGAAGTACCAGCCCCAACCTCCACCCATTCACACAGAGGATATCCTCCTGAATGTCCTCTATCTCCTGGGGCCATCCCTGCAACAAGCTGTGAATCAATTCAGATGCCCTATGGCTGTGGGCCACCACCACTGCAGCCTGTCACTGAGGAGTCTAGAAACATCACCCACAAAAGGCAGAGTCTCCTGCTTCCTGGAGAATCTCTACAGCAGGGAGACAATGACAAGTCATGACCATCGCTGGAGGCAAGAGCAAGTGTCCAGCCTTGTGAGAGTATGGCACTTCCGCCTCTGAGATGTAAGAGTTAAGGATGCCCTATGCTGGGCTAGAAGTAATAGCAGTGGCAGGAAAGAGCTTTAATCCCCTGCTCATGTGCAAAACGAGACATTATGAGCAACCACCAATAAGTCTCACATGGCTAATTTACACATCCTGATCATTAGAAACGAACGTGTTCAGAGGGGTCTACTAGGGCAGCTGTGAAAATAGGCACCATAATATCACAGGCCACAAAATGTTATTAGCCTGGCCAGTCAATGCTCTTTCTCAAAGCTCTCATCCCACACCTTCTCCCGTTCCCCCAGCTGCTCTGGGATGGTGAAAGCAAGGACGCTCATTCTGCGTTTTCACCAAGAAACTGATTTCCCTTCAAAAGTGGGATGGAGGAGAGGAAGAAAAAGGAGAGGAGAGGAGAAGAATTAAGTGGAAAAAAGGGAAGAAAAGAGCATTTTATTACATAAAGCATCACCTCGTCAGGGGGCTGATGAGACAGTGACATCCACCGACCTGTAGAATAATGTACTATTATTCTAATTCACCACTGAGGTAACTGATATACAGATCAGTTTAATATGAATTTACTAATAAGAAAATTGGCACAGAGATGTTAAGTAACTTGTCTGTGGTCACACAGTTGCTAAGTCTGGATTTCAGTCTAGGTGAGTCTCACACCAGAGATGATACTTGGAGCCACTACACCACTCACAAAAGCAGCTTATGATGGGGGTAAAAGTCATGACTACAGTGCCAAGCGGCAGCATGCGGAACCCCTCTGTCCACCTCCCCCAAGAATCATGTCACCCATAGGATCCCTAAGAGAACTTCTAACTGTGAAGAAAACATTGTACCAACTGAAGTCAAAGCTAACTGCTTGGATGTGTAAATAAACTTATACGATTTTTATAATGAATACAAAAGTCAAAGTTTCTTTCCAAGGCAACGCTGATGTCCAGTGACCTTAACACACTCTCTCTCTGACATAAGAAACAACATGGAACAAGTGAACCTCATCGTTCCTTCTGTGAGTGGGTTTTGTGAAGCATCTATATGGTCCATGTCACTGGGGAAACGCAGGATGGCTGGCGGTGACATGGGACAGGACCAGGCAGCATGATCAATGGGACCTGAGAATAGTCACAACTCTCAGTAGAGGGACAAGACACCACGCACAGAGAAGTCTTAACCTTCTCATCCACCAAAATGGCCAGAATTTATTAAAATGTTGTAATAGTTGAAGCACTTGGGTTCTATTTCATTGTAATTGACAGAAATTATTCATAAGACATTTATGAACAAAGGAGACAGAATTACTTAAGACCAGTTCCATAACCTAGGAAAAATAAGAGGATACAAAAAGCACAATAAAAATCAAATATTTCCAGGAAAAAGTGTACTTAAAAGAGTGCTATAGCTCATAAAGTCTATCTTTTATACCTGCGCCTCACTTCAAAGCAATTAAAATTCCTATAAAACACATAGCTTTCCTCAGAGAACTAACTCCTTTGGTGCTAATGAGCATGATTCTGCCATTATTCTGCAGCCGTAGTAGTTGACCATGTAAGAATGTGGAAATTCAGAAAGTCCACTAATTTCCAAAAAGATAAAAATGAGTGTACCTAGAAGATTGCCCAAGGGTTTGGATCAGAGAGGAGTCATTTTGAGAGGAGAGACACAGCTGGCTACTTCCTGCTGATGTGATCTTGACGGGTCACTCACCTCTTTAGGATTCAGCTGCAGACCAACAAATCTACCTCACTGGGGTGTCATGAGGATCTGACAAGATAACGCAGAAAGGTGCTGAGCACAGGGCCTGGAATATGGTGCATGTTATCATCCTCACCACTCTTACCAGCTCTTCAGATAAAGAAAGGGGATGTACACCAAGGGCAAGTGACCCCAGGTATTTCAGAGACTCAAGATCCTGGAGCTATGATGCTGTTCAGCCTTTCCAACCCCAAATATTAGACTTATCTCCACAGGAAAAAACATTAAAATTTCTTTTTGAACATCAAGCTCAGGGCCCAGTTTACCCAGAACACTTTTGCTGATTAACCAGATCTTCACCACTGCTGAAGCCAGCGTATGACAACTAAGGCATTCATATATCTCTAGTAGGGCTGTGCTCTGCTTTGTCTCATCTCAGAGATTGTAAGGTCTAGAAATGAAGAATAAAAACCTTTCCTTCCCCTAAATTATGTTCACCAAGAGTACAACCCACATGGTCATACTCTTTTTTTTTTTTCTCTTTTTCAAGAGAAGGTCTTTGGGCTTTGAAAAGTCTCTACTGGAGAGTCAAGGATTTTGAGTGTTAAGGTATCCTAAGGGTCTACATTCAAGTGCCACTGGTAAAAGGCTAGAAAAAGAGGGAATAATTAAGGAGAGAGAATCTGGCAGACACTGTTGATCCCAGCAGCCAAGGGCTTGAGTCCAGGAAGGTTGGTAACATGTGGTATGCTGGGGATAAATGGGCAGCAAGGTTCATCCAGGCAGGTTTGGTGGACAAAGCTGGTGTTTTCCGATCCTCAGCCAGAGGATGTCCACCTGGCCTCTTTCTGCCTTGCCCTAGAGAGGCTGGCAGGAACAGGTGTTAACTGAAACCAGAACAGTAAAGTCTGCAGGGAAAGCCTGTCCCAGCTTGGAGATCAAGATGCTCAGGTGACCTCTCAGAGCCTTGCGTAGTGTGGCATCATTCTGAGGGGCAGAACCTCGGTGCAGAGCTCTAGTTAAGTAACATGGTGTTCATTCACTGGACACCCCCGACAAGTCTAAAAATCAGTGGAAGGTGGGGAAACCGGCAGTCACACACCATATGTATCTATCACAGCCTGGTCTCCTTTCCCTGTTTTCCACAATCTAATCTAGTCCTTGCTTCTCAGACTGTGGTGGGCCAAGGAGGATGCACATTCACAGTGACTCTGCCTGCAACATCTATGTTACCAGATGGTAGATAATTTTAAACATTTTTTTATTATTAAGTCAGTCACTGGTCTACTATGGAATAAGATGCAAAATTCACATAAACTTGGATCAAACAGCCTTCAAAAATATATGGGCTCACAGTGGATTCTGCCCCCTAAACCTCAGAGTAGGTATTTGCTCTCACGTGCCCTGAGGGGTGTTTTAGTAGAAAAGTTTGAGAAGTGTTTAAAGGGTTTACCGAGTTTAAAGGGTCCTAGGATGAAGCAGAGAGCTCTCCAGGGTAGTGACATCTAAGATGACAAATCAATAGCAGTGTAAGTACATACAAAGAACCTTCATAAGCAAATTGTTCATTCTTGCAAAGACCAGAAAGCCACTCCAGTTGAAGCTGGTCAATCAAAAACGTATCCCATGCCCCCTAGAACAGACTCCCTCCTCGCCCAATGCCATCTGTCCCAGGGCTCTATCACAGTCCCACTGGGGAAAGGCCCCAAGGATTTTTAGAGAACTAAACCTGCAAAATCCAAAGCTTTTTTGAGAGTTTTCAATGTGTCAAGCATTGGGTGAGGTTTATAAATGAGCTACAAAGCATTTGGGGCTCTCCAGGTATAACTATCAAAATTAAAGCTGTTATTACTTTCATCCCTCCCACTGTTTTCAGAAACTCTTGGCTGCTCCGGATTTAAAAATGGGTAATCGGAGACTATTCATTTCCAAATCCTTTCTTTCTCCAATGAGGGCAGATTCATTTCTGCTTTCTTGGGATGGTTCCCAAGGTTATTAAATTCCATTCCTTAACTGTTAACATTGATGCAATCATGGCAAAGTTAGCGCTGACCGGAGCTGAGGTTTCTTGGAGCACCTTCTAAGCTATTAGAAACCCCCTCAAGCTGAGAGAAGAATGCTTGCGTCTCCCACCGTAGGTTTTAGTGAGTGCCGTATCATTTAAATCTTGTGTATTCTTGTTCCTCTGGTTTTTGTGTCTCACACTGTTCAATCATTTCGAAATACAATTTTCCACATGCATCCAAATAAGCTGAGCAATTCACAGTTCCAACCTTGCTCACAACTGTCTCTCTTTCCTTCCTGTCTCTTCACCAATGTGCCACTCAAGGGCCAATTCCTCACCCCCCTTGCATTACTCTAAGCTAAGGCTGGTAGTGCTAATATAAAATATAAATCAGGTCTAAACTGCACATGGAAGACAGATGCAATAATAAATTATGGGCAAGTACCTATGAGGTTTCCCTAAGACAAATGTGGAATAAACACAAGGAGTAAAATCTTTCATTTTCATTCTTTAGCAATAAATACTGGGTACCCAGCAGGTAAGACAGAGTAGGGAGGCAATCATCTTTAGATACTGTAGTGGCTGCAAAGTTTTTTGGGTTTTTTTTCCCCCACTAAAGGAGGGGAATTGATGTTCTTGTTTTTGTTAAAGTTATGGATTCTAAATTTAAAAAAAATTTTTTTACGAAAGAGCTTCATGACTCTCTCTTCCACAGTCTGGCCTCAAACTTCCTTTCCGAAATTTAGTTCCCATTCCCTGCCCATTCTCTCCTCTTCCTCCATTATTGACCCTGCCCTCAGTTACAGCAGACAACTCATAAGCCCTCAAACACCTGGTGTTCTTTCATGCCTCTGGAGTCTAGACTGCAACATCCAATACAAAGAACCCTTCCATTCTTACAATTACCTTATAAGGCCAGTATTTTCTCCACCTGATGAGAAAAAAATATCAGAACTTGCCTAAGGTCATGCAACTAGTAAGTGGCAAAGATGGGATGTGACTCTTAAGTCTGTCAAAAATCTAGTAGAAGCCTCAGGAGACCACAGACAATATCTTTCTTCCTCACTCCTGCTTGCCTCTCACCTCCACACAGTCTGGAATATCATGGGGATACTAACGGTTGCTGAATGAGTACATGAATGGCCCCCAGCCCATGGACTTAATCACTCCTTTGTCTTACTCTGTGAGGCCAGGGACAAGTCTGGCTCATCATTTCTGAACCCCAAGTCCCCTGACATTATGTCTGCTCCAAGGGATATATTCAGTTAAGGCTGAATAAACTGTCTGTGCCAGGAGTATCTTTCCATACATCTTTTATTTCTAGGTCACAAAGATTCAGAGCTAGAGGTGTCCCTGGAGCATCTGCCTCTAGACAAACACGATTGTATTTAGCATAGGAAAAACTTTAGCCCATCAATTCTGCAAACATTTATGAAACTCATTTTACATGCCAAGTACTATCCTAAGCACTGGGCATTTGGGGATGGGCAAGACAAGAGAAGCCCTTGGCTCTTAAGGAACTGACATTCTCAAAGAGGAAAAGCAAGAAAGAGAAGGAAGGAAGGGAAGAAGGGAAAAAGGAAGAGAGCGAGGGAGGGTACGTTAGATAGTACTGAAAGCTAAGCAGCTCATTTGAAGAGTGAGGCAAAAGAGAGCTCCTGAGTAGCCCCGATGGATTAAGTAGCCAGGGAACTTGGATCCATCTTCATGACCACCAAGACATGGCAGGCCAGGGACTGTGCTTCAGTGCAGGGCTCTTGACTGGCTGTGGCTCATGTTGTTCAAGCTAAAGGTGAACAGACTGCCGAGAACCCAAATCTCAGGCTTCCTGGACACATCTTTGCTCATACAAGCAAATCACCAATATGTGTGATACGGATGATACGGTAAGGTCAAAGGAGCATGAACTATGGGCTTCAGAAAGATCCCACTTCACATATGAGTTCAGCTCCTTGGGTGCTGTGTGACCCTGGGCAAGTTATGCAGCCTCTCTGAGCTGTAAAGGGGATGGGTAACATCCCCCTCACATGGTGCTTAGGAGGACTGCAGGAGACAACATATCAAAAGCTTAACATTACTCTCAGCAAGTAATCAACACATGTTAGTTTCAACTCTTTCCCACAGGATTCCTCTTAAACATTCTTTACAGTGGCACCAGCCCAAACTGGACCCATTTTCCTCTCTAGATTTCTCTACTAGGTGATCTTTAAGCCAAGTGCAGCCTTGAAGGCATCTTGCCTCTATTCTCCACTTCCCAGGGGACCTCCGGAGAGCCACCTCCACTGTCATCCTGGTCTTGCTCTCTGCAGCAGCTCCCGCCTGTGATGGTCTTCCCAGCCCACACCCCTCATCCCCCCTCCCCCCTCACCACCCGCTGCATCAGAAACCTGCTCGCTCCACTCAGCATCCATCACCAACCAGGCAGCCAACGTGGGGAAGGTCACTGGAAGGTTTCCCCTCCCCCTCCTCTCAGTGAGGTCAAGCTGGAAATGCATACCTGGCACTCCGTAAATACATGGAACAGAGTGAAACGAGAAGACACATGATGAAATGAAAGAGATTCCCTTTGTCCTGAACACTGCTTCCCTAAGCAAATGTGTAACAGAGATTTTCTGGCACCAGATCCCACTGGCTGGGGCTAAATCAGCCATCAGGCCTTTTGTGATCCTGAAAAAGCTAATGAGAAGATGTGTTTCTCTGTAATCCAAACAGTATCCATTTCATGCCCAATTGTTTTTTAAAATGGGCAACAAATCTCTCTGGTGTGTTCCTTCCTCTGACAAACAAAAACTCTGTCTGTTCTCTTTGTGGGCCCTGTCCAGTCAAAGGGCCACGGGCCCTGATGCCAATTCAAAGTCGCTGTCACAAAGGCAGCCCCACTGCACCATCTCACTCCCTCCTAATGAGTCACCCTCATTGGAAGCCAAGCCCAAATCCCAGATTTTGAACTCAGACTGATGAAGCAGCCCAGTGATTTTTAACTCATTTCAAAATTGCAAGCTGACAACATTTCAGACTGAATTCACTCCTGTGTCAGGCAATGGCATTAACAAGATGGAGTATGACAATGCTTCAACAGATACAGGAGAAACTCCCAGAACCACAGAATAAGGGACCTCAGGAGTACCTTCATGGGGAAGCAGAAGTGCCTTGCGTCCTGAGAAGTGGGGACGGACGGTGGCAGGATGACCACCAAGTCTTGCTGCAGAAACGAAGCGACATGTTGGATATGGGTTACTTTTTAGTGGAAGAGCTGGCCACTCGGGCTTGCATTCCCACATGGCTGCCTTCTCCACCGTATCTTCTGTGCCCCCTTTACACTCGCTTTCACCTCGGTCCCTTCCCCTTCTCTCCTACAGGACTCGCCTGCCTGGTCCTGAAGACACTAGTGTTTGCATCACCCATGGCTTCATGAGAACATGCCTTGGGCTTCCCTGGTGGCACAATTACTGAACCTGTGCGCCTGGAGCCTGTGTTCCGCAACAACAGAGGCCACGATAGTGAGAGGCCCGCGCACCGTGATGAAGAGTGGCCCCTGCTTGCCCCAACTAGAGAAAGCCCTCGCACAGAAACGAAGCCCCAACGCAGCCAAAACTAACTAAATAAATAAGAACATGTCTTTTCTTTACAAAATGAACAACAGCACGATGAGAATTCTATACTTCCCTCTCTCAGCAAAAATTCCCAAGACAATCAGGATGAAGTGTGCCTGAAGGGTTAGTCTTCTTCAGTTGGAAAGCACTTCATCGTTTGGCAAAACGACATGACACTTTTTTTTTTTTTTTTTTTTTTTTAGCTTTAACAGACTTGTTTTTTTCTTCCTTTGAGTTTTCGCATCTGTGCAATTAGCTTAGCAGTCCTGCGCCCTGAGGACTTCTGCCCTCCTAACGGGCTTGACTCTGCTCTCTCTTCTTCGAGTCTTGGCCGCGCTGAACGTCAGCCTTAGTGCTGTCAGGCCCCAGAGGTGACTCTCTGGCAGGGGAGCAACCAAGGGGCCTCATCCCCCCGATAGTTTCCTTGAGGTGGGGCATTCACCATCGATGTATCCCCAAGGGGCAGATAAGGACATCTTCTATGTGGCTTCCCATCCTGTATAGGTTTCTGCTATTTGCATGGCCTGCAATTAACATCCTCTCCACATCACAACCCACAGAAATCCCATGCCCTGGGCACTAATGTCTGGAATGATATGACCAAACGGAAATTCCTTTGGATGAAAGGTTATGAACCAGGGGTCCGTGGACAGGCTTCAGGGGGCCTAAAACCTGCACTCCGAATTTTACGGACAGTTTTGTGATGCAAGGGACCCAGCATGGATGTTTACCTTGAGTCCTTCAATCCCCCCTTCCTAGCAGCATCCTGTTTTCCTTTACACTGAATCACCTCTCCCCATTGAGCACGGGCTAGGTGGGACAGTGGTTCAAATTGCCTCCTTCCCACTAAAAAGACAGGAGTGATGGGTGCCATCTGATCCTTCCTCCCCCTGCCCTGGTTCATTCAATCCCAGTGACCTTCCTATGACTCAGCAAGGTGAAGGGGGGCCCCAGGGCAGAGGAGACATTGGGGATCATTAGTCTTTGGTTCTCACTGCCCGACCCTCTGGTGCTGCCTTAGTCCTCTCCAATTTCTAAGCCAGGGTTTTCCCACCCGGCCTCTCGCAGCCTCTGTGAGTCTTGGATATTCTTCTCGAGATACCTGAGCCAGGCTGTGCTCCTACCATCCAGAGAACCCTTAAGCAATACAGATTCATGGTCTGTAGAGAACATCACAGGCCCTGTGGTTAGAAACCGCAGTTTCAGGGTGTTGAACGGTCCTTGTTAGTAGAAATGCAGCCACATCTGGAAAGTGAATGCACTGAACCATCACTGCTGTGAAGGGGCAGAGTAATGGGGGTGAGCAGACCCTTCTCAACATGACGGCCCTCAGGAGCTGCTCCCTGTGTGCATCACGGGAATGTGGGCAGTGAGATTTCCACAGAACACTCCGACGAAGGTCATCAGGGGAGGGGCTGTTTGCTGTGCCTTAGAAGGGCAGGAGTCCTTGGGGGCACTGTGACGAGGGAGGGTCCTTTAAGAGAGGACAGGCTGGGCTGTGAGAAGACCCCTAGGCAAACCCCATTCTCCACAGGGTGGGCCTGTGATGACCGGGTCAGGGTACCAGTGACCCGTATACCCAGGATCTCGTTCAGAGAAGGCAAACCACCAACTTCTCAGGTTGTTTTTCAGGCTTCACAGGTGAGAGATGGCTGCACCGACTCCCAGATTCACAGGCACAGTTCCAGTCATGTGCCTCTTAGTCCTAAGTCGAAAGTCTCAGGCCAGAATCAGGTCCAGCTGAAATAAGGTGTCCACCTTGACCCAGTCACCTACAGCCTGGGATGAGGGGTCTCTTATCAGAAAGCAAGCATGGCTACCAGAAGCCCACCCATGGGAATTTCTCTTCTTCTTTTTTGATGGAGACACAATATTCCTACAGAATGGGTAATTTTGAGTTGGGAAGATACCTCAAAGGATATCAGCCTCAGGAAGCACATGAGGCAAGAAAAGACGTGCCTTTTAAAATGGGCTCACCTCTGTTTTGAATAGTCTAAGCCACTGTAACACACTAGAGTTGACCCTTGACGTCAAGGGTACGTTGTCTCACCAGTCACCAAATAGAGCTAATTAGGATCATAATCAAGCCCCCGATGCTTGAGACAAAGTCCTTCAGGGTATCCCGTGTTCCTTGGGAACCTCTAAACTCTCTCCCCAAGTAAGGCTCGCCTCTGTACCTGAGCTCACACTTGTATCTCTTTGGGCTCCAATGGCAATTACTGCTTATGCTGTAAAACCATTACTGCTTTCACCTACACATTTAGTTATGGTTTAAATTTCCACCAACTTTTATCTTGTGTCACCTACTAGATTGTGAGCTCCTGTCTTATAAACAGTTTTGACTTGCCTCAGAGCAGCCAGTATCATACTTCCATTGACAAAATGTTACCATCCAGTTTACAATAAACACACAACACATTGTTTATAATATCCTGGCACCACTGAAAATGTTTTGTCCAAATTGCTTCTGTATTCAAAAATCTCTAGGATGTTCCTACATCTAAGATGTGAGCAAGATGGAAGATTTTAAAAACCTATCTTTTTCATCAAGTATTCAGTGCCACCACTATCCAATTTCCATGGTGTAAGAATAAGATGCAATAGCTGTCACAGTCTGGGTAAGATCTAAGACTTGTCATTCTCTATTCTCGTCTTTGGTGATGTATTATACATGGAATTATCTTGGTGTGAATCCAGAGCCCCAGCACAATATTTGGGCTAGCTTTATATTTCTACTTTTAAGCGGGTAAGAAAGTTGTTTTCTTCTTCTTTTCTTTTCCTCTATCCCCCAGGGGAAAAGAAACCTCTGATCAATACACTGCCTATTTGCTCTAGTCTCCTGAGAAAATCGTCTGTCTTCTTACAACATCATTTGAAATAAGACTAGGGAAGAATTTGTGCTTCCATCAGGGGTTATTTACAGATGACCCCAGTGCCACCCCTACCCCCCGCAAGAGACATTTGACAATGTCTGGAAACAGTGCACTTGTCACAGCTGGGGTTGGGGGGTGGGGAGCTGGGGAGGATGCTACTGGTATTTAGTGGGTACAGGTCAGGGATGGTGCTAAACAGTCTGCAATCTATAGGGCAGCCCCTCACAACAAAGAATTATCTGGCCCCAAACATCCATAGTTCTGAGATTGAGACAGCCTAGCTTAGACAGGCAAGGTGTGTTGGTAGGAGCTATTGTTGAAAACATCCCTTGGGTCTGGATTCATGTCTATATGGCGGATGAGAAGTAAGTGAGCCTGGCAGAAAAAGGAGGCATGAAAAAGAGGGAGCAGGAAAGTGGGGTTTGTCCTTAAAAAGAACCTTCAGAGAACATCTCTGCCCAACATCAGCACTGGAAGGTCATTCATAAATTAATAAACCAAATTCCAGATGACACTATTGAGGTAGTGATGTCCAGAGAGGGGAGGCTAACTTGTCCGAGGTTCCCAAGCCAGCTGCCTGCAGAGCTGAAACCAGAACCTGGTCTCATACTCCCAGCCCACTGCTCCATCTACTCTGTCATGCTGATCCCCAGAAAAAGAGAAAAGGAAATAGAGCTCTAAAACTACCGCTGGCCTTTAAATTCATTAAGAGAGATGAGAAGTAAGAAGAGACCTTTCTGACCCAGGAAGGAACCAGACATACAATATGAAGATTGAAAGGCCATGGATTTATTCAACACAAAATATGCTCTGGTTTAGGTGCTGGAAGCACACCAGTGAATGGAGAGACAAAGTGCCTGCTGTCACGTGACAGACTTTCTGGTGATACGTGCAAGAGTGGCAGGCATGGCCACCAGGGAAAGGCAGGAAAGCTAAGGCCAAAGATAAATAGAAGTTTAAGGTAAGTCTGGTACCCTAATATCCCCTCCAGGGCTCAAAGACCTATCAAAAGGCAAACTCCCTAAGTACCTTTAAAAAGAATGGTATAGGCTGATGCAACATTTTGTTTCAAGCTCTAAAGCTTTCACAGGTCACTAACTATTCCATTACTTAGTACTTACCTAGCAATGCACTGCTAGGTAATGCAATAGTAGTAGTAGTAATAATGGCCAACATTTCCTGGACACGGATATACGTGCAGAGTACTGTGCTCTGCACTTTACATACACCATCCATCTCATTAAATCCTCCTAACAACCCTGTGATGGAGGTATCAGTACCCTAACTGCTAGGTGCAGAAACTGGGGTCAGTGATGTCAAATAACTAGTCCAAGGTCACATAGCTAGAGGAACTCACACCATGGTCTGTCTGCCTCCAAGACCTAATGATGAGGCTGGATGACATCACGACTTTCTAAGCTTTCAGCCTAAGACCTACAGTCAGCATGGCGGCCACTCTGCACCAGTGTGGGACTCTCAATTTTCCTGTCCCTCCTACATGGGCCAACCGGCATACCTGCAGTTTATCCATAAGGTCTTATACCAAACAAACAGTCATCTTTGTTAATATACATTGTATTTCTGTCTGTTCAATGTGGCTTCTCAGAAAATTTAAGTTGGCAGCAGACCATCTATGTCAAAGTCATGTATTTCACACAGACCATAAAAAGGACACATCAGCATGAGGACCACCCTGTATGAAATGTAAATGTTTGCACACTGGTAAACTCTGAAAAGCAGGGAGGTTAGAGGAAGTATTCATTTGCACTTTTGAGCATCATCAGGCAAGACAGATTGCTTGCTGCCCCATAAATTTTCATCACCAGATTAAATTTTGTTAATGGGACCAAGAACATTCAAAATAACCCATTTTTCTATGAGAATATTGGATCTAAATCATTACTCCCCTACCAAATTAAGTTTTGTTTTTGTTTTTGTTTTTTTTAATCCCTCTCAAGAATCTCCTCAAAGGGCTACATGCCCAGGCTCACACCCACTGGGTCTCAAAGAGCAGGAGAGTCCAGGCAACACAGGAGTTAAGACCACAAGCTGACTGACTTCTGCCAGCTCTAGGAACACCTCATGGATAAATGTGTGAGAACCTCATCCTGCCAACGTTTAGAGAACACCCGCTATGTATCAGAAAATACAGGTGCATTCACACAGGTTGTCTCATTTAAGCCTCCCCAGAAGTCTGGGAAATCAAGAGTTCTCCCATCTCACTGATCAGAAAAAAAAATGAGGCTCAGAGAGGTTCAGTCACTGCCCTGGGGCACACAGCTAGGACATGGCCAGGCCAAGAGCAAACCTATTGTTGTAAATCCAAGTTCTTGCTCTCCTTTCACAGGCGTTTCCATTACACCAGTCTCTTAAGTGGGGTCAGAATCTAGCTCATGATGGGTGCTCTGTAAAAGTCTACTGAATAGAGGAAAACGCACTCATGGGTTTTAAGTAACTGAGAGCTACCTGTATTTACATCAAGACAGCTTTCACTTATTCCTGGATCAAAATAGCTGTCATAAAACATTACAAATGACAAAAAGCAAAAAAAAAAAAAAAAAAGAAAAAAAGGCAAGAGAGGACAGCCCATGCTGGCACACAGTAGGCATCCAACAGTGTTCCTTGGCCTGTTGAACTCATCAGCTAACAATTCCTACCAAGAGAAACTCACGCTGGAGTTTGAAGTGCCATTCACATCTAAGAGGGCAGCATGACAACGACCATACCTTTCTACTAAACATATGTTATCTGTGTGCCTCCAATTATAAAGGTTACTGTGACTTAAATTTCCAGTCAGAGGACGAGAGCAGCTGCTCAAGTGCACCATGCACGTCTCATATATTAAATCACCAGGGACAGTCTGCCTCCCTGGCCAGCGAATGGCCTGAGCATCTGGCCTTTGAATTGTACGTTTTCCTCCTTCGCTTCCACAGAACAGCCTTCTCGAGGAATTCAGTGATGACTGCACTGAAACCCTCAGCATCACAGAATGCAGTCCCGGCCTGCAACATCAACAATTCTCAAGTTTCCAGATGGATTTTAAAAAGTAATAATTCTCCACCAATCTGTAAAAAGGTGGTCAGAATGGCCCTCAGACTGAACCCAAAAGAAGTGTCTGATCCTGCAAGCTGATTTCTATGGAAACGTCGATACTTTGCTGTGCCTTTCCATTCATTTTGCTGCCTCGGTAAGGGCAGGATAATGAGGATTTGGAGAACAAGACTCACCTGTTCCATCCCTCCACTAATAGATAGGGGGATAGTAACAGTATATCCGAGCTACCTTACTTGCTATGTAGAAAAACCAATTATCCAGCAGTCCCTCTCCCCTGCAGGAGGACGAGCTCTCTGTGCATCAATGTTTCATGCCCTGTCATCTGTGCATTATTTAATAAAGCAATTGAGGGGACGAGGTTTTTTTTATTTTTCAACCTCCCCACCAGAGACCCAGGCCTACAGTACATGATGCTGGAACTCAGCTGGCAATCAGAGAGATGTATTTGCAGACTTTTTTGAGACCAAGGGGCTGTTTCTAGCCTTAACTACACACTCCCAGTGTCTGACCCCAGGGACACCCAGGCATCATCTGTTCCCACTTCCTGAGGCGAACTAACTTCAGAATCCAATCAACAGTGATGCAATCGATCACCAGATCACCAGACACTTACTGAGTGCCATGCTGGGGGATACAAAGCTTATCAACCAGGATGGCTGCCCTCATGGAACCTAGAGGCTCCCTGTGGAAACAGGATGAAAATACACGGGCAGGCAAATGATGGAGGCTGCAAACCAGCTAAGCACACGACTAGCTGTTCACGTTGGTGGTGCACAGGGCCTGGCGCATGAATATGACGTGTAGATATCTGTCTTCTTCCTTCCATCCAATGTTTCACTCCCTTCCTTCCAGCACGCAGGCTCCCGTTTGTGCGTAGCATTCATGGGAATGTGGTTTCCACTGATGCTTGCCTTTCACCCCGTGGTGAAGCAACCAGATCCTTCTTTTTCCTGAGGCCTGGTATAGTGGACAAGCAGGTGGTCTGAGCCTAGCCTCAGACCTCTTTCAGAGTCTTCAGAAAATCCGAAGATTACATTCATCACAGCCAAGGTGAGAGCACTTGGACTTGATGGCTTTCGATGTATGGCCTTCAGCAGGGCTCTCAGTTTCTGCCCTATGTTCAAGCCCACCCCCAACCCCAGCTGTTCTTTGAGCTCTTGTCATCCTTCCCACAAGTCACCTGTTTCTGAAGCTTTCTTCAGCCAAGAGACTTGGCTTCTGTTTCTTGCACCCAAGATGCTGCCTGATCAAGAACTGTTCGTTGAGCAAAAGTTGGAAGCTGCACTCCATCTCATCACCAGTCCGGATTAGCCAGCCATCAGACTAAGCATGTGCTTAGGGTACAAAAGTATTTTTTATGAGACTGGTATTTCAAAAACAACTCAACAGGGGCTTCCCTGGTGGCACAGTGGTTGAGAGTCCGCCTGCCGATGCAGGGGACACGGGTTCGTGCCCCGGTCCAGGAAGATCCCGCATGCCGCGGAGCAGATAGGCCCCGTGAGCCATGGCCACAGAGCCTGCGCGTCTGGAGCCTGTGCTCAGCAATGGGAGAGGCCACAGTGGTGAGAGGCCCGCGTACCACCAAAAAAACAAACAAAACCAAAACAAAACAAAACAAAAAAACTCAACACCATCAAGCTGTGGACTAGAATCAGGGTAAATGTGAGAACTGTGTTGGTCTTTCTTGCATTTATTCTGTAGTTTCGCATGGTTTTCTTTTGGTTTTCATTTTGACTTGCCTATGGGGTCAGAGTTCAGGGATCTGAACCATCGTAGTCTGGCTCTGTCTGCTGAACACACATCTCTGCATTTATCACATCTCCTAAATCAGGGTACCGACTCCTTCAGGGTAAAGACTGGATGTCTCTTGTCCTAAATATTTAGCTACTATATATTTATACTACCACTGTGTTAGGTAGTTACTATATTCTGTGTATACCTGTTAGCATTTAATCCTCGCAACAATGCCACAAAGTGTGCATGATTATTTCCATTTTGTAGTAAAGGGGAGAGATGCCCAGAGAAGGTAGCTTGCCCGAATTTATACAGCTGGTAGAAGGCAGAGCCAAGAGCTTTGGGACTAACCTCACCACCAAATTATGTCACTTACTGATTACTCGCAGGCACCTATGATGGTGCCTTTCACAGTCAAATCCAGTGACCAAGTCCTAGAGGCTAAAAAAACGTTGAGCTATAACTAAGCCAGTCCCCAGTTTCTGCCTAAGCTTTTCCTCTAGAAAGAGGGACACCTTATGCAACTTTGATGTGAGCAGTCTTGAAATGGCTCGTGCCAGCAGGGAACTATCCCACATTTAGCGGAAACCCTTGCTCTTCAAGTTTAAACATACTTTTCTCTCCTCTCCATGGGAAAGAGACAGGCTGACCTGACTCGGTGGTATAATTCGCTTTCATATGCTTGAAGACAATTACTAGGTCTCCCTGCAGGCTTCTTTTCCTGAGGCTACAATTCCTAATTATTTTTCATACATGCCCTAATTTCCAACTCCACAATCAAATCTGTTGCTCTCCTTTGAACCGTGTCCTAGCTGTCCTTTGCAGTTAGTGGTCCTGACACATGGCATCATGCCCTGGTGCCCGGTTTTGTCCATCCTCTTATGCCTGACTTAGGTATCTGCATCAGACGGGCAGAGGTAAAAAGGTTCATGCCCAAGATGGGTGATGGCCTCCACTCCAAAAGGGAGCATGTGCCTTGATCAGAGATTCTGTTCCAAAGCTGGTTCATCTGCAGGTCCAAGCATCCAGGAGTTGGTATTAGATAGGGAAGAAACACCATCCAGGCTTGGCATCAGGGAAGTCCTGGCCCTTGACCAGCCCCAGTGTCCTCTGATGAGTAACAGACACAGCCAGAAAAGAGGGGTCCAGCACATGTCCATGGAAAGGAGTGAAAGGAGAAGGGGTACAATGTGCCCCATGGAGAGGGCATCACCAAGGAATGATACCTTGCCAGGGACAGGGCCACCATCACCTTCTTACACATGCTATGTCTCAAACAACACAGGTTCCCCCACACGCCCACACACACGCCCACACACACGCCCACACACGCACACACACACACACACACACACACACACACACACACACACCCCTAGGCAAATCTAATTCCTACTCATTCTTCAGGTGTCTACAATTCAGTTGGTCCCTGCCCTCGAGGAGTTTACATAATTACATAACGAAAGGTGCCAGGTGTCCAAGAGAGAAAAAGTGACAGACTACCATGGGAATGAGAGTCATGAAGAGAGAGAAATTGTGACCTACACCAAGCACGAAGAAGGCTTATAGAAAGGAAGCAACGGAATTGGGGACATTGGAGGTAGGCTCTGAAAACTGGGTAGTCCAAGGCATGAAGAAATTGTGGGTAGGGAAAACAAGTGATCAGAGGCAACAATAAAAGCACTGGTAGATTGGCTTGGTGGGTGGGTGGGGACTGGGGCCTATGAGCAAAATCATGATGTAAGTGGAACTGCACATGATTTACAATTAAATGCAACATTTTCACAAAGTGCAAATGTTTGATCTCTATAATTCCCATGTAAGCCGCTTGGGGCAGAGTAAAGTTGCACCAGTGAAAAAGGACAGTAGGAGATTGATAACTGTGTGTTATGGTTTGGTCTATCCACTACTGGGAATTGCTGGATTGTTCTATTAAGTGTTACTGTCAGTCAATATAGTGTAGTGATTAAGAACTTAGGCTCCAGGTTCTAATCCCAGCTTTACTGTTCACTTGACCTTGGACCAGTTACTTAACTTTTCTTGACCTCAATTTCTTTATCTTTGAAGTGGGAAAAAAATTACAGCTACTGCATAGAGTTGTCAATGAGGCAGGCAATCCATATAAAGCACTTCGCACAGAACCAGGCATATGACAGTGTACAAAAAAGCTGATAAACTACCCCCTGAAGCCCCAGCAATGTCCCCAAGACCATCCATTTGGATGAGCATGATTTAGATTTGTGTCTGTATAATAGATATACCGCAACACACACATATCTGTTTATGACAAGCAATAAGCAGTGACTCCTGTGGAAAAGACACATATTTGTTCAAAACGCACAATAAAATTAAAATGTATTTGCAATGAGAGTAAAGGCAGAAGGCTTGCGCTGCCCACATCTATTTTTGACTACACTGATGCGAATCCTACTGCTATAAAAAGAGGCCTCTAGACCTGGGAAGCAACCCCAGGGGGCTGTCAACACCGTTAAATTTTTACCCAATCTTCCTAATGATTGAATTAACCTAAGGCAACAACCATTAAAATCAGTAACCCATCTTGCTTTATAAGCTCCTACAATGAAAAGCACACAGCAAATCCCACAACGTGTTTTACTTGTCTTCAAGGGAGAAAAAGCCCATTCCTTAATCACACAAATGGCCAGTCTGTCCTCAATTCTTTTACACGTTTGCCATCAAGGTCATCTTGAACGGGCTCAGAGTGAGGGCTCTCTTCAGGCCTCCCAAAACTCCTGGAAGAAGAAGCCCTGCTCCCTCCTTGGCTGTGGAAACAGTAACAAGTGGGCTGGTGACACGACTTAGCACATGCTAAGCTGGGCAGATCTGTGTGTGTCTCCAGGGACATTTAGACTCTGGTAAAATGAACCTGAAATATTGTTACTGAAAGGCTCAGAATCCTGACAGGCTTCCCGTGATTACAAAAATCTCCCTCACCTCAATCTACTGTGTGTTTTCGTGTGTGTGTACATGTATACAGACACACACTTTATTCATCAATAATTAAAACTGATAAGAACCCACCACCCGTTAAGTCCTCAGAAAGATTATTCCTTCATCAGAGAAGGCAATAACCCTAAAGGCAATAATGATATTCTCGTCAATAAAAATCAGCCATAGGAGCAGGACAGGCCAAAGACTAGTGTGGATAAAAAAGAAAAATGATGCTAGTAAACTGCATATGGTTAATCAAGTGCAATGACAGTTGATGCAATGCCAACAAAATCCTGAGGATTCCATGTCCTCCTCTTATGACCTTCTCCTAAAGGGCATTCCTGGTGGTAGAGGTGGTGGTGGTGATGGTGATGGTGGCCAGGGGTGGGCAGAAGGGTGGTGACCGGGTCTGACAACATAAGAGCATAACCACAACTCCCTCCGCTTTCCTTTTTTGCAAGTTCTGATTATGTTCTCCTCTGCCAGAATTTTTTTAGCAGCACCCAATGCCTGGAATTGCAACTTACAGAAGGGAGTCAATCCCCAGAGACTAGAGGAACTAATTAACATAAGGCTGGACACAGTGTGCTCAGGGAACAGAGAATGGTCAAGCCTGTAGAGCAGGGTCTGCCCCTCGATAATGGAATGTGAGGTGCACATTTCTCTTAGTATCTGCAGAAATTCCTCCCAGAGAAAATCCACCATGTGGAGCTAAAGGCAACATTTGCTTTCTTTGAAATCAGGGCAACCTCAGCCAATGGGAAAAGCAGATGTCCTGTGCACAGGTGTGCCAGGAGCCATTCCACATTATCGAAGGCATTTTTAAAGGGATCCAGGGTGGGAGGGAGTCCAGAGGCCCCTTCACTGTGAAAACAGCCCTGGGCAGCAGCTGGGTTAAGAAGCTCGGGGGCGGGCACCCAGTTTGGACAAGAGTGAGGATAAGAGAGAACCAGGGAGCAACACATGACAGGGAGAGGCGAGAATCAAGAGGGAGTGACAAAGGGGAAAGGAGAAAAACAGATAAGGAAAGAAAAGGCAAAAATACTTCAGGAAAAGAGGCTTAAGGAGGCTGGGAAGGGGGAAATGTAGGGGTTTGGGAAGGAGGGGCATGATAATGGAGAGCCTGTAAGATAACCAAGTTTAAAACTCCCTCTCACAGGAATGCAAGGATTCTTCAGTATACACAAATCCATCAATGTGATACTCCATATTAACAAATTGAAGGAGAAAAACCATATGATCATCTCAATAGATGCAGAGAAAGCTTTCAACAAAATTCAACACCCATTTATGATAAAAACCCTCCAGAAAGTAGGCAGAGAGGGAACTTACCTCAACATAATAAAGGCCATATATGACAAACCCACAGCCAACATTGTCCTCAATGGTGAAAAACTGAAAACATTTCCACTAAGATCAGGAACAAGACAAGGTTGCCCACTTTCACCACTGTTATTCAACATAGTTTTGGAAGTTTTAGCCATAGCAATCAGAGAAGAAAAAGAAATAAAAGGAATCTAAATCGGAAAAGAAGAGGTAAAGCTGTCACTGTTTGCAGATGACATGATACTATACTTAGGGAATCCTAAAGATGCTACCACAAAAAAATACTAGAGCTAATTAATGAATTTGGTAAAGTAGCAGGATACAAAATTAATGCACAGAAATCTCTTGCATTCCTATACACTAATGATGAAAAATCTGAAAGAGAAATCAAGAAAACACTCCCATTTACCACTGCAACAAAAAGAATAAAATACCTAGGAATAAACCTACCTAAGGAGACAAAAGACCTGTATGCAGAAAATTATAAGACACTGATTAAAGAAATTAAAGATGACACAAATAGATGGAGCGATATACCACGTTCTTGGATTGGAAGAATGAACATTGTGAAAATGACTATACTACCCAAAGCAATCTGCAGATTCAATGCAATCCCTATCAAACTACCAATGGCATTTTTCACAGAACTAGAACAAAAAAATTCACAATTTGTATGAAACACAAAAGACCCCGAACAGCCAAAGCAATCTCGAGAAAGAAAAATGGAGCTGGAGGAATCAGGCTCCCAGGCTTCAGACTATACTACAAAGCTACAATAATCAAGACAGTATGGTACTGGCACAATAGCAGAACTAGAGATCAATGGAACAGGATAGAAAGCCCAGAGATAAACCCATGCCCAGAGATAAACCCATGCACATATGGTCACCTTATCTTTGATAAAGGAGGCAAGAATATACAATGGAGAAAAGACAGCCTCTTCAATAAGTGGTACTGGGAAAACTGGACAGCTACATGTAAAAGAATGAAATTAGAACACTCCTTAACACCATACACAAAAATAAACTCAAAATGGATTAAAGACCTAAATGTAAGACCAGACACTATAAAACTCCTGGAGGAAACCATAGGCAGAACACTCTATGACATAAATCACAGCAAGATCCTTTTTTTTTTTTTTTTTTTTTTTTTTTTTACTTTTTATTTTATATTGGAGTATAGCCGATTAACAATGTTGTGATAGTTTCAGATGCACAGCAAAGGGACTCGGCTATACATATGCATGTACCCATTCTCCCCCAAACTCCCCTCCCATCCAGGCTGCCACATAACATTGAGCAGAGTCCCCTGTGCTATACAGTAGGTCCACTGGTTATCCATTTTTTTTTAAGTTTATTTATTCATTTTTTTAATTAGTTTCTGCTTTATAACAAAGTGAATCAGTCATACATATACATCTGTTCCCACATCCCTTCCCTCATGCATCTCCCTCCCTCCCACCCTCCCCATCCCACCCCTCCAGGCGGTCACAAAGCACCGAGCTGATCTCCCTGTGCTCTGCGGCTGCTTCCCACTAGCTATCTACCTGACGTTTGGTAGTGTATACACGTCCATGCCTCTCTTTCGCCTTGTCACAGCCCACCCTTCCCCCTCCCCATATCCTCAAGTCCATTCTCAAGTAGGTCTGCGTCTTCATTCCCGTTTTGCCCCTAGGTTCTTCATGACATTTTTTTTTTAAATTCCGTATATATGTGTTAGCATACGGTATTTGTCTTTCTCTTTCTGACTAACTTCACTCTGTATGACAGACTCTAGGTCTATCCACCTCATTACAAATAGCTCAGTTTCGTTTCTTTTTATGGCTGAGTAATATTCCATTGTATATATGTGCCACATCTTCTTTATCCATTCATCCGATGATGGACACTTAGGTTGTTTCCAGCTCCGGGCTATTGTGAATAGAGCTGCAATGAACATTTTGGTACATGTCTCTTTTGGAATTATGGTTTTCTCAGGGTATATGCCCAGTAGTGGGATTGCTGGGTCATATGGTAGTTCTATTTGTAGTTTTTTAAGGAACCTCCATACCGTTCTCCATAGTGGCTGTACCAATTCACATTCCCACCAGCAGTGCAAGAGTGTTCCCTTTTCTCCACACCCTCTCCAGCATTTATTGTTTCTAGATTTCTCTTTTTTTTTTTTTAATTAGTTTCTGCTTTATAACAAAGTGAATCAGTCATACATATACATCTGTTCCCACATCCCTTCCCTCATGCATCTCCCTCCCTCCCACCCTTCCCATCCCACCCCTCCAGGCGGTCACAAAGCACCGAGCTGATCTCCCTGTGCTCTGCGGCTGCTTCCCACTATCTATCTACCTTACGTTTGGTAGTGTATATATGTCCATGCCTCTCTTTCGCTTTGTCACAGCTTACCCTTCCCCCTCCCCATATCCTCAAGTCCATTCTCAAGTAGGTCTGTGTCTTTATTCTCGTTTTGCCCCTAGGTTCTTCATGACATTTTTTTTTTTAATTCCGTATATATGTGTTAGCATACGGTATTTGTCTTTCTCTTTCTGACTAACTTCACTCTGTATGACAGACTCTAGGTCTATCCACCTCATTACAAATAGCTCATGGCCCAGCAATCCCACTACTGGGCATATACCCTGAGAAAACCATAATTCCAAAAGAGACATGTACCAAAATGTTCATTGCAGCTCTATTCACAATAGCCCGGAGCTGGAAACAACCTAAGTGTCCATCATCGGATGAATGGATAAAGAAGATGTGGCACATATATACAATGGAATATTACTCAGCCATAAAAAGAAACGAAACTGAGCAAGATCCTTTTTGACCCACCTCCTAGAGAAATGGAAATAAAAACAAAAATAAACAAATGGGACCGAATGAAACTTAAATGCTTTTGCACAGCAAAGGAAACCATAAACAAGACAAAAAGACAACCCTCAGAATGGGAGAAAATATGTGCAAATGAAGCAACTGACAAAGGATTAATCTCCAAAATATACAAGCAGCTCATGCAGCTCAATATCAAAAAAACAAACAACCCAATCCAAAAATAGGCAGAAGACCTAAATAGACAATTCTCCAAAGAAGATATACAGATTGCCAACAATCCCATGAAAGAATGCTCATTACACATTCTCTAATAATCATTAGAGAAATGCAAATCAAAACTACAATGAGATATCATCTCACACCAGTCAGAATGACCATCATCAAAAAATCTACAAACAATAAATGCTGGAGAGGGTGTGGAGAAAAGGGAACCCTCATACACTGTTGGTGGGAATGTAAATTGATACAGCCACTATGGAAAACAGTATGGAGGTTACTTAAAAAACTAAAAGTAGAACTACCATATGACCCAGCAATCCCACTACTGGGCATATACCCTAAGAAAATCATAATTCAAAAAGAGTCATGTAGCACAATGTTCATTGCAGCTCTATTTACAATAGCCAGGACATGGAAGCAACCTAAGTGTCCATCGACAGATGAATGGATAAAGAAGATGTATATCTGTATATACAATGGAATATTACTCAGCCATAAAAAGGAAAGAAATTGAATTATTTGTAGTGAGGTGGATGGACCTAGAGTCTGTCATACAGAGTGAAGTAAGTCAGAAAGAGAAAAACAAATACTGTATGCTAACACATATATATGGAATCGAAAAAAAAAAAAAGGTCATGAAGAACCTAGGGGCAAGACGGGAATAAAGATTCAGACCTACTAGAAAATGGACTTGAGGACACGGGGAGGGGGAGGGGGAAGGGTAAGCTGGGACAAAGTGAGAGAGTGGCATGGACATATATACAGTACCAAATGTAAAATAGATAGCTAGTGGGAAGCAGCTGCATAGCACAGGGAGATCAGCTTGGTGCTTTGTGACCAGCTAGAAGGGTTGGACAGGGAGGGTGGGAGGGAGGGAGATGCAAGAGGGAAGAGATATGGGGAGATATAGATATATATATAGATATATAGATATATGTATAACTGATTCACTTCGTTATAAAGCAGAAACTAACACACCATTGTAAAGCAATTATACTCCAATAAGAATGTTAAAAATTTTTTTAAATAAAATAAAACTCCCTTTCACACGAATGCATGTTGAAAAAAATTCTTTCACCAAAATGCTGTCAGACTCAAAGATAAGAGGAAGGGTAGCCATAAGCATTCACGTTGAAGAGTCTTTTTAAGACATGTCTTTGGTGTCAGCCAGTGAGAGAAAGGAGGAGTTGGTGGGGTCGGAGATCTCTGATGGAGCGTGGGACAGGGGTGGAGACAGGGAGCGGAGAGTTACCTGCAAAGCCTCCCAGATGGGGGCTTAGAGAAACAAATCCTATGGCCTCTGGTCCTATGTGGAGCCAGTCCAGGTAAGAGAAGGTGTGGCCATTAGGCCAAGGAAAGGGAAGGACCTCCAGGGCCACAGGTTGGGAGGGAGACGCACCTGCTCTGTGGCCACCTTCCAGAAATCACCTCCACCTCCACCCGCGGAGGAGAGGAAGGGCAGCGGCTTTGGAGAGATGAATCCCTGGGGCCATTACACACACACACACACACACACACACACGGAACCGTCAGCCCATCTCACTGCCCAGTTCACAGCCAGGGCTGCCTCATCAAAGGGGCATCCTGACCATCCAGCGCCTTCACACCAAAATGCCCAGAAATGCCCTCATCTGTCTGTTTGATTATTGACCACTGATTCCTCTGCTAGAGCACAAGATCCACGAGAACAGGAATTTGTCTGTCTGTTTACCTCTCAAACCCCTGTGCTTAACACATGGCAAACACGTATTTGTGGAACAAGCCAAAGAATTTCTCCACTCGTCCAGCTGTTACTCACAGAAGTGTACTGCTGTGGGTACCACCTTGTTAGGGGCTGAAGAGGGGAATGGTTGTGCTGGGCCTGTTCGTGAAGTCTGTTAGGCAACAGGCATCTGACCGCAAGCCGTCCCTACAGCTTCCCAGAGGAAAGCATCCTAGGCACATCTCACCATAAAGAGACTGAAGCTCAGAGAGGCCAAGAAACTTGACTTTTGGCATACCTGGATAGCAGAGCAAGAAATCAAATTCAGAAGCCCAAGGTCCTTCTCTACAGAGTTTGGGCAATGACAGAGTCTAGTGGCAGCCCAGCCATCTTGTCTTGCCCTGAGAGAGCCCAGCTGGAGCCACCCTCATCGTGGTCCCGCACCCTCAGGGTGGGAAGGGGGCAGAGATAAACAGCGTGATTTGTTCAGACCCAAATTTGCGCTGGTCCAGCACTGGCCACATCTCTGCCTCCGGATTCCCAGCTCCAATGAATGCAGGGATCAATTCTGGAATCACAGCAAGTGTCAGAGGAGAAGCTTCTGGGGGCACACGAGTAGCATTTAGTGTTCCTTGACTAGAGAGGGAAAGAAGGTGCCCTGGGCTTCTGTGAGGACACTGGGCCCCAGGTCTGCAGCTCCGGGCTTGACCTCTCCCAAGGGCCCACCTGTGACATTAACTGCCCATCTGACACCTCCACGTGTCCACTCAGAGCCCACACTTCATGTCTAAAAACAAGATTCTTTTTTTTTAACTGAAGTACAGTTGATTTACAATGTTGTGCCAGTCTCTGCTGTACAGCAAAGCGATTCAGTTACATACATACATACCTTCTTTTTTAATATGCTTTTCCATTATGGTTTGTCACAGGATACTGAATATAGTTCCCTGTGCTATACATTAGGACCTTGTTGTTTATCCATTCCAAATGTAATAGTTTGTATCTACCAACCCCGAACTCCCAGTCCATCCCTCTCGCTCCCCCACTCCCCCTTGGCAACCACAAGTCTGTTCCCTATGTCTGCGACTCTGTTTCTGTTTTGAAGATAGGCTCATTTGTGCCTTATTTTAGATTCTCCATATAAGTGATATCATATGGTATTTGTCTTTCTCTTTCTGACTTATCTCACTTAGTGTGATAATCTCTAGTTGCATCCATGTTGCTGCAAATGGCATTATTTTGTTCTTTTTTATGGTGGAGTAGTATTCCATTGTATATATGTACCACATCTTTATCCATTCATCTGTCGATGGACATTTAGGTTGTTTCCATGTTTTGGCTACTGCAAATAGTGCTGCTACGAACATAGGGGTACTTGTATCCAAAAACAACATTCCTGATTCTGCAAAACATGTTTGTCCAGTCTTTTCCATCTCAGTCAACGAGAGCACCACTGACTCTGCCCTGAAGCCACACACTCCGGAGGTCACCTCGATTCCTACGTCCATCCATCCATCAGTCTCACTGGCCCTCCTCTTAAACATACACTGCAAGTGGCCTCTTCTCTCCATCCTCCTGGCCTCTCTGGACACCTGCAGAAGCCTCCTAACTGGACACCCTCTCCTCCCCTAGGGCCCTGTGGTCTCCCTTCCATGCAGCATCCAGAGTCATCATCATCATTCAGAAATGTGAATCCCATTAGCACTTGAATCCTGCTTGAAATCTGTCCCCGTGACTCAGAAAGCCTCTCCCATGGCTTATAACATCCTACACAATGTGGACCCTGCCCGCTTCTCTGCCTTCATCCCTGGCCCCCCTCACCCTCTGGTCCAGCCACAATGGCAGCTCACCTTCCTTCTGACCCTCTGCCAGGAAGCTAGTTCTAGCCTCAGAGCCTTCACTATGCCTGGAATGGTCCTCCCCAGGTCACCGCCTGCTGGCTCCTTTGGTCACTTACATTCTGTGTGTCTCCTAAGGACCGTCCTAGACCACCCCTCTGAAGAAGCTGCCTCTGTCATATCCTGACTTTTCTTTGCAGCATTTAGCTGTCTTTGATATTTTATTGTTTATCTCTCCCAGTAGAATGCATGCCCATGAGAGCAGTGATCTTTTCTGTTGTGTATCCCTGGATCTAGAAAAATGCCTAGAACATGGCAGGAGCTCAGTGTAAACTTAACAAGGGGCTAAATGTCTCTCTGCATCACACCTGGCCCAGAAAAGGAGATGTCCAGAAACATGAAGCCATGTTTGGTAGAGGATGGCAACTTTCGTTTCCACGCCAGTTAATAAGTGACTGGCTATGGAGCGTTTCTAAGGCCATTCAGGTCATTCAAACTCTGGTATTATTTTCCTCCAGTATGAAAAATAGGTTTTGATTACAAAAGTGGGACTGTGCAGAAAAGGCCAACTCCATCCTGAGTCTGCTAAGAACCATACTCCTAATGGGTTAAAAAAATTAAAGGGACCAGTTTTCTATCTATACCCAGTGAAAAAGCAAGATATCTGTCCCCTTTTCCCCATCTGATCTAAAAATAAAGGCCCTGCTCTGAGTCCCTGAGAGAGAGTCTAAGTTCTGATTCTGTGTGAGGAAAGGCTCAACCATTTGCTCACCCTTAATAGGGCATAATGTCACCAATTAGTTAACTGACCCATTTAAGTCGTCACACAGGGTGAATTATAGGCTCCCAGAGCTGGCAGACCTTCAGGGGTCCTCCTGTCTCCTCCCTGCTTTGCTGGGGTGTCTTGAAGCCCTAAGAACTATTCCTGTCTTTAAGGGAGGGACACCTTCTCATGACACCTATTTTTCCAACCACTTTTACAGTCCCAAATTCCTCCAAGCAGCAGCCTAAGTCCCGCACAGCACTAATACCAATAGATTGTCTGCCCTGCTCTTTCCCCAGCAGAGATGGACCAAAGTTCATTCCCAGGTTGGGCAGCAAGAATGGGAGGAAGCCGAGCTGCTCCAAGCCGCAGCTCAGCCACTTGCCAGTGGTGACATTTGTGGCAGGGCCCTGACTTTTATGGAGAAGGATGGACTTACAGCACTGGGTCTTTCTAACGCTTAGGGCTTTTGTGAGGAGTCAGCCTAAGTGAGGCCACCACCCCTTGGCCCATGCCTCCCTCCAATAAGGCCCCTCACTCGTGGACTGTGCCCTCACTAGACACCAGACACCAGAGCTTGACAGGAACCATCTCCTTCCCTGCCCAGAATAACTCCACAAAGGGCCTGTCAGTGTCATGAGTTTACAGTGAAGAAACTTAGACTCAAAAAGGTTACATCATCTGCCAAGGTCACACCATCAACAAGTGGCTGAGCTGGGGGCCACTGGAATCCTGCAGCGGTGACAGCCCCAGCTTTACCGCCCCCCCCCCACTCCTGCACAGTTGGCCTGGAACACCGGGCACCCGGGGCTCGCCAGCACCTACCAAGATGAGTTTAACACATTTTGCAAAGCAAGCAAGAAAGATGCGCCTGTGAGATGCTGCTGTTCATTTATATTACCTTTTGTAATGATAATGTTTATAAGTCTCCCCTGAGCAGCCTAAATAAAGGGGTGAGGTGGGAAAGGAAGAAGAGTTTGACCCTCTGGAGCACCAGGCTCCTTACCTGAATTATCGCATCTTATTCCTCAGTGACCCTGGGTTATACATTATGATCCTCATTTTATAGGGTAGAACATCAAACTCAAAGAAATCTCCAGCTTCCTAAGCCTGAAGCCAGTGGGTTTTATTTCCCACAGACCCTGCTGTAAGATTCTCAGGGACTACAGCCACCACTCCCAGGGCTGTCTGATTCCCTGGCACCATGCTCTTGGCCACCTCCAGCTATGACCAAGACCCCCCCCCCTCCAATGCTTGGCTGAAAGAAAACCAGGAGAGCTAGTGGCTCCAGAATATCCAGGTCAGAACTGTGAGGAGGCCTCATTTCCCCTCCTCAGCTTTCCTCCTTCCCACACTCGGATGAGCACAGTCTCAAAATAGAAACCCCCAGAGTTCAGGCACTGGGATGATGGAAAAACACAAAAAGGCCATGAATGAGCCGCTCACTATCCTCGTCCTCAAAACAAAAAACTGAATGTGTGATCGAGTAGATGGCTTGCTTAGATTTGACTTGGAACAGAATCCAATGCTACCTACATGTGAGGTCTTGGGCTGGGCACTGGGGGAAGACGTGGGTACTAAAGGTGACCTCGGGCTCGTGAGTTCAAGGATCTTCCATCTTAGAGCATGACCCTCACAAGCAACCCTAATTCAGGGCCAAAAACACAGAGGGGAAACACGGATGCCCCCTAGCAGAAAGGGAAAGGCTCAGGGGAGGACCAGTATTACGCTGGGCACTGAGAAGCAGATGCGATTTCCAGCAGGAATGAGGCACCCTGGGTAGAAGCAGCAGCAAGAGTGAACATGGGAAGAGAGGAAACTGAAGATGTGGAGCGGAATGTCCTAGTCTGGATGCGTGTGAGGGTGGTCCAGGCCGGAAGGAGACCAGAAGAACCATTAAGCCCTGCACTAGTCAGTTTGGACTTTCTTCCATAGTCAGTGCAAGCCCCACTGTCAGTTTCTGGGGGGAGAGTGACACCAAGGGATGTGCTTTAGGGTCCTTCACTCCATCAGCCATGGGGATTGCTGTGAACTAGAAGGACCCATCAACAGGGGACAGTGGTGACCGTGGTTCTACTGACAACACGGGACTCTCTCAAATTCCAGCCTTAGAAATGAAACTTCTGAGCTGGATTGAGAGAATGAGAGAAACAGTCACAGGGGCCCCGAGGCTACCTTCCCAATGCTCGAAGCTTCCAACTTGCCATCAGCTTTGTCCCTCTCTTTTGCTGCATTCGAATGAAGCATTAAACAGAGCTGGAAGTGTAGTCCCCATGGAAGCTAGAAACTTAGGAGCATTAGCTGACCAACAGGCTCACTGCTGTGTAAATTCCCAGGGCAAATGCAAAGTGTGAGCTAATCTTGCCATCATTACAAGTTCTCTGAGCTGAGGAAGATGTATGGTCATCTAAATCTGGCCCGGCAAACGCCTGCCTGGGAAATCTGATTGGGATTTGTTTGCTGATTCCCTTCCATCCTCCAGGAGATGGCAGGACATGGCACACCAAGACCTAGTCACAAAGCTGACACGTCCCTAGTGCTCCAGTTCCCAAGGCACTCATCTGCTGGACCTCCACTGTTGGCTAAAAGGGACAGGAGGATAACAATCTGCAAATAATTCTGCAGCAGTGGGTCCGTAGGAAGAAACCTACAGCTTGATCAGTGCATGGTTAAAGAGTTCAGAGTGCCCCTCTGTATACAGACCATACGTAAAACTCAGTTGTGCCCCTCTCCTCCTTTGCTTAACATCTTCTGGAAGATTCCATCAATTCTGAAACACAGTTTAAAATGCACTGTCGGGCACACCTGTGCAGCCCTCGCCACCTGTGTCTCCTCACCACCTAAAACTCCAAACCCCTTAATAAATGAGCAGCCTGCAGCTCCCCTCACGAAACACACACACCTCCACACCCTGGCTTTGACAGTTCCCTCTACCTGCGCTGCCCCTCTTCTCCTGGCTAAATTTTACTTGTTTTTCAAAACACAACTCAGACATCTCCTTCTCTGGGAAGTTTCCTGAACAGTTTTCAGCTCTCAGTGATTCAGCCAACACCTGTTAGCGTTTACTGTATGTATACGAAGTATTATTACAATCCCTGCTTTACACTGAGGGAGATTGGAGAGGTTAACTTGCTGGAGGTCACAGAAACATAGTCTGGATTCACTCCCCACTCCAGTCTGGATTTGGAAGCCGTGGTCTGAATGACTGCCCTGTTTACACGTAACCTCTGCACCAACATTTCTCTGTCTTAGTCTGTCTTTTCCATCAGATGGTCAAGTCCCTGAAGGCAGAGATGGCCCAACCCATCTCTCTGGCCAGCACAGGGATACTGGCCTGCTGCAGGGGCTCAGTCAAGAGTCCCAGAGCCGGGACTTCCCTGGTGGCACAGTGGTTAAGAATCAGCCTGCCAAGTCAGGACATGGAAGCAACCTAAGTGTCCATCAACAGATGAATGGACAAAGAAGGTGTGGCACATATATACAATGGAATATTACTCAGCCATAAAAGGAAATGAAATTGAGTTATTTGTAGTGAGGGGGATGGATCTAGAGACTGTCATAGAGACTGAAGTCAGTCAGAAAGAGAAAAATAAATACCATATGCTAACACATATATATGGAATCTAAAAAGAAAAATAAATGCTTCTGAAGAACCTAAGGGCAGGACAGGAATAAAGACACAGACGTAGAGAATGGACCTGAGGACACAGGGAGGGGGAAGGGTAAGCTGGGATAAAGTGAGAGAGTGGCATGGACATACATATACTACCAAATGTAAAACCGATAGCTAGTGGGAAGCAGCCCCATAGCACAGGGAGATCAGCTCTATGCTTTGTGACCACCTAGAGGGGTGGGATAGGGAGGGTGGGAGGGAGATGCAAGAGGGAGGAGGTATGGGGATATATGTATATGTATAGCTGATTCACTTTGTTATAAACCAGAAACTAACACACTATTGTAAAGCAATTATACTCCAATAAAGATGTTATAAAAAAGAATCTGCCTGCCAATGCAGGGGACACGGGTTCAAGCCCTGGTCTGGGAAGATCCCACATGCCGCAGAGCAACTAAGCCCGTGCACCACAACTACTGAGCCTGTGCTCTAGAGCCCGCGAGCCACAACTACTGAAGCCCGCATGCGCCTAGAGCCCGTGCTCCACAACAAGAGAAGCCACCGCAATGAGAAGCCTGTGCGCTGCAACGAACAGTAGCCCCCGCTCATCGCAAGTAGAGAAAGCCCACGCGCAGCAACAAAGACTCAATGCAGTCAAAAATAAAAATAAATAAATTTATTTATTTAAAAAAAAAAAGCGTCCCAGAGCCAGCGGTCCCACAGCACCATCAGGCTAAGCTCCTCCACTCTGGATGCTCTCCTCTCTAGACCCACACGCCCTGGACTCTGGCCAACCAACTTCTAGGCCCACGTCGTCAATTTTCAGGGAGACTTGATGAAGAAATATGAACGGTTTAGTAGAGAGACACTCCATTTCAGAAACAACTCCTAGTGTACTTGTTAGGGACAAGGTACCAGCACTTGTGTTCTTGGCATGAAGGGGATAAGAACCCCAAGTCTTGACCAAGAAAGAACGGGTAACTGTGTGTAAACACATGACATTTCATTATGTATTGTATAAATATATCCCTTTCAAACATCCCTTACTCCCACAAATCTTTACACAGTGCTCACTATGTGGCAGAGACTATGCATAAAAAGATGAATAAGAGCCAGTACCACAGAGCCCCTGGTGAGACAGAGACCTGCCTGGGGATGCAAATGGAGGACCGGCCAATTCTGGAACGATGAAAGTTGGGAAGAGGTCAGGAAAAGGGACATGGAAGACATCCTGGCCTGCAAACCATTATTCATAGTTGTTAGTATCTGGGTCCATGTTCTAAACCCAACTGCACAACCAAATATGGATTCCTAGATCTCACCTCCTGAAATCAAAACCTGGAGGGCAGGGCCCAAGATTCTGCACTTTTACGTTCCCCAGGTGACTCTTGCACAGCCTGTTTCGCACAGGTCTAGGGATGGGGTCCTGGAGCCACTGCTCCAGGATACAGGGATCCCGAGAACACTGAGGGGGCTGCAGGTGGTTCAGGGAAGGCTGAAGAGCCTCAGACTCTAAGCAAAAAGACTGGCATTTACATTCACCCTCCAGCTCTTGCTAGCTGTGTAGACAAGAGCAAGTCACTCAGCCTCTCGGAACCCCTGTCCTCACCGGCAGGCTGGAAGGTACAAAGGTTCAGAGTCAGACTGCCTGGATGGAAATCCCAGCTCCGCTGTTTCCTCATGGGGTGACTGTGGGCAAGTCACTCGTGCCCTCTCTGTGCTGGAGCTTTCTTTCCTTATAACATCGAGCTATGGATATTATCCACTCAGAGGAGCTGATCCACATAATGCACTTAGCACAGCGGCTGATACCCGGCATTCATGAACTGCCATTCATTATCTGCCATTATGATCACCATCCTCACCATGGGATGGTGGTGTGGCGTTAGGATTTAGCCCAGTGCCCACCAACAGAAGGAGGGTTCCCCAGGACAGGAACAAACTTTATCAGAGTTTTAAAACATAGCTTTGATTTCTTTAATTACTATGTAAAGTAGGCATTCTCCAGTGAACATTTGGGGTTGAGCTTTCTTCCAAGGATCCACAGCTGTTGAAGAGGCTAGCAGAATCAGCTCCTGAGTGGATGTGACTCAGACACCCAGAGCCAAAGGAAGCTGCTGAAGTAGGCAGCAGCCTGGCACAGGAGCAGTTCAGCCAGTCTCCTCGCCTGACCCCAGCGCCCAGCCGCGCAAAGCCCTTCTCTTTCCCAGCCCCACACGAGTTACTCCTGACCCAGACATCCACCCCTTTCCTTGACCCAGAATGTCCCATCATCTCCTGGCATCTGCTACCCACCTCAACCCACACTCCTGTCATTTGGGGAAAAGGTGAAGAACTCCCCAGGCTGGAGCTCCGCAGGGTTTCAAGTAAAATCAACACCCATGTCCATACACCGATGAAATCAAACCACAAGCCTCCTGCCCTTCACGGCCCAGAGCAGAGAACATTAGGGCAGCCACTTAGCACCCAGTTCAGGGCATGAGCACGAGCACGGAAGGCCTACCGCACTAAGACAAGGGGCTTCTCCAAGAGAATCGAGAAGTAGGTGGATTGGCACCAGCCTCTCTCCAACCTCCTCGACCACCCTTCTGGCCACCCTCCCCATCTCACCCTCAATGCCCCTTTCAGTTTCTAGAGGATTCCAAGCTCTGTCCTGCTCAGAGGCCTTGAGATTGCTGCTTCCTCTCAGAGCCCTGTCCCTTAGGATAATCTTATCCTCCAGGCCTCATCTTCGATGGCTCCATCTCAGAGAGGCCACCCCTGACGACCCCATCCCTTTTATTCTCTCTCACTGGAACCTGCACATTCCCTCCAGAGAACTTCACCATGCTTGCGATTATTCCGCTTTGTGCTTATCTTGCCGACCATTGCACCTCCAGCACCCAGCAGAGCAGACGGCACAGAGTGAGTGAATGAAAGGACCAACAAAGGGAGGGGGCAGGGGTGAAATCAAGGCCGGAGGAGGAGGAAACAGAAAGGCTCAGTTGGGAGAGGGAGGGAAGAGAAGAAATAGCGAGGCCAAAACAGAACAGAAGACAAAGTGCTTTTCTTGGGTCCTGGGTGGCCAGGGGTAGTTTTATTTCTTGTTCTTTGCTTGGAGGCACTACACAGGTTCCACTCCATCCAGATCAAGTTGACTTGCTCCAGCGCTAAGGCCCCCTTCTCTGAAGCCACTACCATCACTGGCTGCCCCCCACTGTCCAGCTGCCCCTGGGAAGAAACCTATGGGTTCTGAGCTGGGGCAGTGTCCTGAAATTTCTCAAGCAGATGGCACCGGCTTCCAGCACTGAAGGAGTCCTGGCGATTATTTTAATTTGTTGAGTTTCTCTTTTGAATTCAGGAAATAGTTGCAGGCAAGTTAGCTACAAGCTATACTTGCATGACTTCAATACCTGTCAGTCTTGTAGCAATCTCCTTTTCAACCCAGGGCCCTCTAAGTCTTCATGAAATAAAGAAAGAAATAAAATCTTCAGGGAGGAAGGAGGTGAACACAGTGGGGGCTGCTGTGTGATTAGGTGATGGACTACAGTGGTGCCAGGGTGCCCAGAGGAGGCCATCTCACTAAGGGGACAGAAAAGAGATGTGAGCCAGGCTGGCATCTAAGCAGGATCCTGCAGGACCACAGAGCAATACCACACAAGGAAGATGCGAGCTGTGTGTCCACTAGATAAGGCCTTTCAAGGTACAGCCTGGTAATTGAAAACAAAATGAATGTGGGATTGCTACAAGACAGGCAGTAACAAAATACAGTGCTCCATCCCGATAAGTCATGAGAAATGAAATCTTCTTAAGGGGCTGAAGTGGGGATGGTAGCATGTGGAAGCCAATTCCCTTTGAGACCAAATTTATCTGCACCGCAGAACAAAGGTGATGACTGGGCATCCAACGAGTCTCTGTCCTCGCGGGCATGATGCCTCCCTGAGTCGGGATCTGCACGTGCGCCAGCTGGACAGGCTGAGTCACCCCCACCTTTAACCGAACACCTCTGGCCCCAAGGCCCCCTTCAACTGCTTTCCTCTTGCTTACCTTTCACAATCAACCTTCTCAAAGGAGTCTGTGGAGCGGTAACACTGATGGCCATAAGGAGGCCAGTAAGCCAGGCCCTTCCCCAGGCTCCTCCTGGTGGAAAGAGCTACATAACAGCTATGGCTCTTGTTCCAGCTACCTGTTTGGATTGCACCTGTTGTCATCAACACTGTCCTGGAAGGACTCAATTTCACTCCACGAAAACACCTGCAAAGCTCTGGACCAAACTGGACAAGCTAGCGTCGGTAACTTTCTTCTAGCCCCAAAGACATCAGGAAAGGGACAGAAGGGGGTTGGGAGGTTGCATCTTTTTTTTATAAACTTCACGGAGGCTCACTAGGTGGGTCAGGCTTAAACGAGGGCACGACTGACACACGTGAAGCCACCAAGACTCCCAGTCTGTGAACTAAGTGTTCCCCACATCCCTTTCATTATCTCAGAATCCTCAGGTGTCCAGCCTGGGGAGGCATGAGGCAGTGAGCCAGGTCCTCATCTGCATCTGGTCTAGTCCTGCTGTCTCCGGTGCCCTGGACCCCACCTGGCCTTCCTTCTGTGTCAGTTCACTCCACTCTTCCCAGGAGACCAACAACCTCCAGGCTCCTAACTCCAAAGGCCACATCTGCATCCTTACCTGGGTTGGCTCTCAGCTCCTTTCGGTCCCCTGACCACACCTTCCTTCCCGAAAGCGTCCCTCCCTGTGGTTCCCATGACACTCTGGCTATGCCGATCCCAGTCAACTTCCTGCCTTTCTGGCACCTCCTCTGTCTCCTGTGAGCACTCCTCCTGCTTTTTATCCCTTCTATATTGTTGTTCCTTGGGGTTCTCTCCTAATTCTCTCTCTCACCCAGTCTGCTCTCCCTGAAAGAGCACAGCAACCATCTACCCTGCTCCATGGCTTCAAATACCTCCTTCGTGCTGATGGCTCCCAAATGTTTCTCCAGGCCCAACCTCACCACTGAGCTCCAAGCCCGTCTATCCAGTTACCTGCTGGTCCTCGTTCCAGGGACAATCCACAGGCAATATGACAGCGACCCAGGCCGTACACTTACCTCATCCTTTTTCTTCCCAAACCATCTCTTCTTTCCATGTTCCTGTCTAGTCACCCTGTAACTCTAGGAACTTCATCACCTGTAACTGCTTCTTTTCTCTGTCCCCCTACATCCAAACTCACCCTTCTCTCTACCCTCCAGTACCCGCTTTACCTGTCCCCCTCCCCACCAACCCATCCTAGTTTCTCCTCTGATCTACAGCAACTACCTCCTTACTGAGATCTTGCTGGGTTCAAGCTTAATCTCCCTCTGACCCACCTTCCAAACTGCCATCCTTACCTATAACTCATACATGCATTGAGCACCCACTGTGTTCTGGGCACTATAAAAAAAAAATACTTTCACTCTGGGCATGTTCCTCGTGGCTGTAAATTCTAGAAAAGACATAAACAGACCACTAAAGTTAAATATATTAAAACGGGAGTTATGTGGAGTGCTGTGAGAGTGTGGAAAGGAGACTGAAAAAGCCAATCGTGTCACTTCCTGTCAACAACCTTCAGGGACTCCCCTGTAGATGCCCTCAACAGAGCTGCCAGTGGTGGTGTCATGACACACAGGAGAGGGGGACCCATTATGAGTTACCCCAAGTAATTAGTTAGCCGATATTAGTGAAAACAATTAGGGTCCAAGAACAGGAGTTTTCAGACCATTATCTTTCTATACAGTAGAACAGATACAGGCTGCCTGATAATAATAGCCCTGTTACTTAGTTGCAATCTGAAGGGGAGAAAATACAATCCTATAAGGTCAGCAACATCCCAGACAAGTCCACAGGACATCCTGGGTCAGGTAGTCACTGCAGGAGAAAGGAAGGGAGCCGCTCGCCTTTCAGATACTCTCGCTATGGTGTCTAAGGGCCACATAACATGTCCAGCCCAGGTCCATCCATCTCACACCTGTCCCCAACTTGCTCCTTGTTCCAGCCATACCTGATCACTATTTTCTGACTATACTCTGCTCCCAAGACTTTGGGACCTTTCTTAGATTGTTATCCCCTGCCTGAAATGCTGTTTCCGCCATGTCTACCATCCTTCAGGTCACAGATTACAGCCCAGGAACAAATGACCAGCTGCTTCCCTCCTCAGGGCCTCCAGAGCCCCATTTGTCCATGGTCTTCCTCCCCCATCCTCCATGATATCCAGAACACGGTGGAGCAGGGCTGGAACCTGATCCTGCCCTGTCTACCCAGGGCTTACTTTAGCCTCTGGCAATGGATACAGCCCCACACGTATTTCCTGGGCAAACTAAGAACTCATTGTGGGGTCCACCTGCTGCAGAGCCAGGAGCAGCAAGTCTGCACAGGGCAAGAAGGGAGCTTTGAAAGGGCTTCCTGTCTGTGTTCCCACTTTGCATCTAAGGACAGAATGTTCTAGGGTGTTTTTTAATCCTCTTCTCTCTTAGTTCCTCTGTTTTATCTTCCCACTTAGAAGCTGCAAAGGGCCAGGACCTGGCAGACGCAGAAGAAAGCCTCCAACTCTTCCCGGCTATGTGACCTTGAGCAAGTTCTTTAACCTCTCTGAGCACTTCTGCTTCTGTAAATGAGAAACATTAAACATCCCACAAATGGGTTGGAAGAAGAAGAAGTAAGTTACCATGTGCCTTATAAAGCACACAGTGAGCCCTTAGTTAATGTGACATGCCTTTCCCTCCATCCCTTTGTTCTGTAATCCTCACTATGCAAAGGGACTGAGGGGAGGATGAGTCTTGTAGGAGAGCCTGGCACATGTGAAAGCTCATCAGAAGAGTATAAACAGAGCTCTCCAGACCTGAAGACCAGGGCATCGGAGTCCAATGTGATCTGTTATTCACCCACCACGAGCAGCCAGTGCCAGTTGAGAATAAAGAGAAGCCTAGAGTTAGCCTAAGTTAGAGGGTTTCTCCCACTCCCGAGGCTGACTGTTTTGGGCTGTGCAGTCCCTAGCTTGGGCACAGCCAAATAAGGCCATGCCGGCTGGGACAGCTGCCTCTCAGGGCACTGACAGGTTTAAACAAGGAAGAAACACAATCTGACTTATACTTTGAAAACATGCCTCAGTATCCATCAACAGAAGAATGAACAAATAAACTGTGTACACAATAGTCCACCACCCAGAAGCTAAAGTGAATGAGCTAGAACTACATGAATCAACATGGATAAACCTCAAAGAAATGTTGAGATGAAAAAGCACAGTATGATACTGTAACGTGAGGTTTAGAACACACAAAAACATTAGTACATATGTTCACTTATGGATACATACGTAGTAAAAGCATACACATACAATGCAAAACATACAATGAGAAATTCAGTTACCTCTTGGGAGAAAAGAAGGGCATACTGAGGTCTTTACTAACAAATCTATGATTTTTTTTCTTTAAGTAAATGATCTGAAGCTGACACAGCTGTGTTAAAACTGGTAGGCAGATAGAGACATACATTTTTAAAAACTATGTTAGTTATAAAGAAGAAAGTGTCACTCTGATGGCTATGGGGCAAAGGGACTGGAGGGGGCAAGACAGGAAGCAGATGGACCAACGAGGTTACTGCCACAGTTCAGACAACAGACGATGGGGGTGGAGAGCAGTGGAAATAATGTAAAATGGGCAGACTCAGCACACGTCTTGGCAGTGATCCAACAGGCTTTGGGTACTGATGGGATGTTTAGGGTAGCTGGAGGTTGATGGATGGGGGGGAGGCATTTTGATGTCCAGTTTGCTGGTTAAGTACATGGGTGGTAGAAACACTGAAGTTGGCAGAAAGCAGTGGAGGAGAAACATCTGGTCAACCCAGGGACAGACCCAGAACCAATGGCCCCCAGCACCATTCCCTAGCAAATGAAGTGAGACAAACATCTCCCCAGACTCATAATGGTCTGTCACCATAGAATATCATGAGAATTCTTTTATAAGCTATGCCTGGAGCCTGGCTTTGATGAAATAACCCAATTAAGAAAGGGATCGGAAGGACAGAGCTGAAGCCCCCAGTAAAATAAAGCAGCTGGTGCTTCATTCTGCCCTCAAACCTCTGGGTACAACCAGCAGAGAAAAATGGGAGGTCTGGATGGTGTCCATGAATACTTGATAGCTCAATATAGCTTTGGGGGTGCCAAAGACTATGAAATATGGACAGCGCCTGGCTGCCCCTGAGAAGTTACATTAGCGGTAATAACATGGTAGGCTATAGGTACAGGGTGCTGGTAATTTATTTCCCCTTTAAGGATATGTTAGAAAAGGCAGATTTAATAGTGTGGAAATGAGAATGGGTGAGAGATGACATTGCAATTGTGTAGATAACCCATCAGGCTACCCCAGCCCCCAGACGGCCCTAGGTCTGCTCTCCGTTCTCATAGGCACCTCTGAGGCCCCCTGCAAAGCTTCTTCCTCCACCCCACCCCCCCAAATGCACACCCCATTCTGTCAGGCTGAATAGGAAAGTGCATAATTGCTCATTTAATTCACAAGCTGCCCAGGGTCTTGGTTTTTGTGTATCTGATACACCAATGTGCCTGCTTCAGACTGAATATTCCTAGAAGCAGGGCTAGCGCCGAGGCCAGCCACTCTGCCCAGTAATACCCACAGATGAAAAAAGAGATGGCTGCAACAGCAACTTCTTTTCCCACATGTTTTAGCATCAATAACCCTTCTTGCATCACCAAAGGGAGAGAAGTGGCATTGAAGACTTGGTCATTCACATTCGTTAAATAAGGCATTAAGTATTGATTATACTGGGCACTGTGCCCAGCTCTCAGGGGGCTCTTGGTGCAGGGGACAGACAGACAAGTGAGCAGGCAACAAAGAACTGTGGGAGAAGGGAGACAGCACAGGGAGACACAGGGTGTCTAGGGGAGCCCACTTCACAGCGGAGAAGGCTTCCCAACAGAAGCTGAGACATGAAGGACCAGAGAGCGCTATCCAGATGAAGGGAGTGGAAGAGTGTTTCAGGCAGAGGGAACAGCATGCGCAAGGCCCCAGGCGTAAGAGAACACGTGGCCTGTCAGCAGAACTGCAGCAATTCAGTCTTGTGGGAGCAGAGAGTGGCGGGTGGCACGTGCAGAGATGAGAGTGGCAGGGTGAGCAAAGGCACGGTCTTTGCTTTCCCCAGACTCAGCCCCAGGCCACCCTGTGCTGGGCAGAGAGAGACTTGTGGATGGCCCCGCCCTTCCTCCCCTCTCCCTCCTGGCTCCTGTCTTTCTTCCCACAGCCTCCCCTTCCCCCAGACCCTGCTCCCTACACTGGACCCCACTTGATTTCCCTCCAGGAAGGTAGCTCTCACCTCTCTGCCATAGAGCCTCTGCTGACCACTATCCTCCCAGGCCCAGAGAAAAACCAGGACTCAGCAGAAAGTTTCCATCTGATCCCTCTACAAACACCACCTCTTGGGCCAGCAGTTACAGCTGCATTTCTGGTCAGAGCCTTTTGTAAAGGATGCTGATACTGCGTACAGCAGCACAAGGGTCCCCCGTCCTGCCTGGTCAGGGTCAGCAGGTTTAACCATAATGAAAACAAAATGCTAAGAGCAGCCTCTCCCCACACGATCCAGACTCCCTCCACATCTAGCATGTAATTAGGAAGACAGAACAGCCCGGCAGCAGTCCGTGATTAAATTCACCATGCAGCAAAGGGGTCATCCATCACTTCTTTTGTTTTCTTCTTGCTCTAACAATGGAAAATGACCCTCTTAAAAAACTGAAGTGGGGCTTCCCTGGTGGCTCAGTGGTTGAGAGTCCGCCTGCCGATGCAGGGGACACGGGTTCGTGCCCCGGTCCGGGAAGATCCCACATGCCGCGGAGCGGTTGGGCCCGTGAGCCATGGCCACTGAGCCTGCGCATCCAGAGCCTGTGCTCCACAGCGGGAGAGGCCACAACAGTGAGAGGCCCGCGTACCGCAAAAAAAAAAAACCCAAAAAACAAAAAAAAAATGAAGTGAATAACCTGATCTGGCCTCTCCTTTTAATCCCCCTTCACTGAAAGCATACCCACTGCCTGTGCACAGGTTTCCACTACCCCTCTCTGAGTTTTAACTATACATCTTTCCAACCATAATAATTCTCTGTCTACTCAGTGGTGTGGATTCCACGGAAGGTGATCTTCACAGGTACCACCCTGCCAAAGCTGCCTTGATACAGGCAATTAGCAATTCACCTGAATTTTACAGACACTTAAAACGGTAACTGTGCAGAGATCTCGTGTTGTCTAACATCATTTAAAAAAAAAAAAAGATATCTTAACAAAGCACATGGGTGACTGTGAAATTAGCTGAGATCCAGCCCAAACATCACTATCACCCTCACAGGGCAGGAAGCAGAGAAGATGTGGCAGCTGGGGCAATGGATGAAGGATGGGGCCCAGGCATGGTGGCCACCTTATTTGGCCACAGGCTATAGCAGGCCAGCCTTGAGACTGGACAGCTGCCAGTGGGTATGGCATGACATGGGGGTGGCCCACATTTCCAGATGTGTCACCCAAACTGTCCACTCCAAGGAAGGTGACTCAGCCCAGCCAGGTTCACCGCCCCCTAGAGTTGGAAATAAGAGAGAGTTATGAGTACATACTGGTTGGAAGCAGCAGGGGTAACACCTCTCCAGAGATGGCTGGTGTAGGCTACTCCAAGTCAAGGATGCAGATATAGTACTCTGGGTGGCAGTGAATACATAGGATCATGTGTACCCCCTGTGATATTGTGATTTTTTTTTTTTTGCGGTATGCGGGCCTCTCACTGTTGTGGCCTATCCTGTCGTGGAGCACAGGCTCTGGACGCGCAGGCTCAGCAGCCATGGCTCACGGGCCCAGCCGCTCCGCGGCATGTGGGATCTTCCTGGAACGCGGCATGAACCCGTGTCCCCTGCATCGGCAGGAGGACTCTCAACCACTGCTCCACCAGGGAAGCCCGATATTGTGATTTATAATAAGAAATAGGGTAGTTCTTATTCAACCCCATTCCTGGCACAGAGCTCCTAAAACCCTTGGAACTTCCTAAGTAATGAGAACAACAAAGGTGCCTTTGTTATATTAAGGAGGTGACTTTTGGAAAACACCCTGGTTGCCCAGGGAACCCACTGTGTGATTGTAAGGTTGGAACTTTCAGTTCCCATCCCTGGAACTCCAGGGAGCGGGCGGGGTGGGGCTGGGCTGGGCGGGGCACAGACTGAGTTCAATCACACATGGTCAACGGCTTAATCACTCATGCCTATGTAATGAAGCTTCTCTAAAAACCCAAAAGGACGGGGATTTGGAGAGTTCCTGGGCTGGTGAACACAGGGGTGTGCAGGGTGAGTGGCGCTCGTGGAGAGGAGCCTGCAAGCTCCTCCGCCTCCCCCTACAGCTTTACGCTGTGCATCTCTTCCATCTCGCTGTTCCTGAGTTACAGCCTTTTATAACAAATCGGTAATCTAGTAAGCAAAAAGTTTCTGAGTTCTGTGGGTCATTCTAGCAAAGCAATTGAACCCAAGTTGGGGCCCATGGGAACCTCCAATCTATAGCTGGCTGATTAGAAGCACAGGTGACAACACGGACCTTAGTTACCTTAAGGTAACTAAGATGCCCCACGCCTGGGAAGTGGAAAAGGTTCCTGAAGGAAGAGAATTACTCTTTCAGGCCATCCAAGGGCCCCTGAGCCCATCAAATTAACAAAATTAACATTTATTGTGTGTCCAGCACAATACTAAGTGCTGTGAAGGACACTAAGAAATAGGACTCTCAGAAACTCTCCTTTCCTCCCCATTATCTCGTCAATCACGGCCTCAGTCCCTCCCGCCCCCTCCCCACACTGAGTCCATCTCCCTGCAGGCAATCCCTCCTAGCCCAGCCTAAGACTGGGAGAAACAGTCTCCCACCTGCAGACCCCAAACCCCAGCCCTTCCTATCCAGCCAGTGGGCACTTTTCAGATCGCAAATCTGTCATCCAACCCTCCACATCCAGCTGAAAATCTTTCAGTGTGGGCTCCCACTGCTGCTAGGGTAATGACAACACTCCTTAAGGTGCCCTGCACGGCCCTGTGGGGTCTGGCCCCAGCCAGTCCCTCTTCCTCATCTCCTGTCCCGTCCCCTTGCTCTCTGCACTCTGGCCTTCCTTTAAACCCTCTTGCTTACCCCGCTACATGTGATGAGAGGGCATTTAAACATGCTGTTCCCTCTGGCTGCAATGCTTTTCCTCTCTGCTTTACTTATTTGGCTCCCTCAAGTTGCAGCTCCAATGCAACATCCACAGGGAAGCCTCCCCAGATCATGTCTAACTATGTCAAATCTTCCCTTTATAACCTGCTGGAGCTCTGTGTACCTAATTGGAACTTATCACTGTTTAAATACTACACTGACTTATGTGATCATTTGATTACTACTATGTGTCCTCCCTGAACTATAAGCTCCAGGAGAGCAAGAGCCATGCTTGATTTTGTCATCACTGTGTGGCCAGTACTCAACAGGGTGTCCCACACACACTATGAGTTTGGTGTATATTCATTGAGTTAAAGAATCTTGGCCCCCAGGGGCTTGCAGAAGCTGTCCAGTTCACGAGATGACCCACATCTAGCTTTGTGAAAACTGACATCCAGCAATGAAAATAACACAGCCACCCCAAAAAAGCTGGAGGACCTCGGTGATGAGTATGACTCAAGCTGCCCTGTGACCTAAGGAGAATGTTTTGGGCAAGATACCCATGAGAGGACGATCACCTCCATCTTGACAACACAGTCAGGATCTTGGGTGCTTTGGACCACTGTGGGAAGCTCACTGATTCTGCAAAGCCCTCGGAACCCACTTAGGCATGTGTCTCTCCAAGTGCACAACCAAAACTTACTCTGGTCCCTGTATATGCTGGAGTTCCAGGGCCCATGGGCATCAACAGGAGAGACTGTCTTGAGCGAGGTACTGATGGAGATTTTCGTCCACTAAAAAAAAAAAAAATGTTGCCCAACAAACACAGAAAGACCACGATACCCTGTGGGATAAGGCATGAGGGCTCCTGCTTAGAAAGGAAGCAGAATCACTTTGAATCCCAGCTCTGCTATGCACGACAAGCCACGGACAAGCCACTGTGCCACTCCAGGTCAGTTTTCTCATGCATATTGTCAGGATAAGAATCACGGTATCTACTGTCCAAGGCCGTTCTGAGGATTAACTAAGATAATATATGCAGCATGCCTGGCATAAAGTAGATACTCAAATTCCAGATTCCACTACAAGAGAAAAATCCTGATACTACTTCTCTACAAAAATAGACAAGCTTAAAAATAAAATTTGGGAACACATTGTATTCTTTAAAAAAATTTTTTTAAGATTCTTCTTTTCTGATTATCACAGCAATGCATTTTCATTGAGAGGTAATACGCAGGAGATGAGGACCCATTAAATGGATTCAAGTCTAGCAACAGTTCCTCACAGTTGTTTGGCCTTGGGCAAGCTACGTAACTTCCCAAGCTACGTAACTTCCCAGAGTTCAGTCTCTACATCCATGAAAATGGAGATGGCGGTATCCTCTAGTTTATAGCCTAGTTGTAGCAATTAAATGAGACACTCTATGTGAATTTCTTGATATAACACCTGGCACATGGTGAGGACTCAGTAAACACTATTTCAATCATCATCATCATCACTATTATTGAGACTTTTTTAAGTCAGAAAGATACAAAATATGGGAAAGGTAAGATAATTTGAAATGCCACCATCCATAAATAAACATTTTAACATTTTAGTGTTCTTCTAATAATCACTATTTTAATTTTACAAAATTTAGCTCATACAATATAAACGTTATTGTATTCTGATGTTTTCTGTCTCCTTATGTCCTAATTATTAAGAACATGACGTTAAAGTTTCTGTACTATTCCATCATGTGGTAAGACCAAAATTAATCCATCATAAAGTTTAACCAAATGTTGGTCTTGTAAATAATGCTGCAATAAATGTCATTTCTACATATGCATTTGTCCTCATTTCAAGTTATTTCTTTCGGACATACTCTTAAAGGATGAATTACTGTTTAACAGAGTAATTTTTTTTCTATTCTCAGTACTGTGTATGGTGAATTGCTTTCCAGAATTCATATGGTGCCTAGCAGAGTACTTAACCCACTGAAGGGCTGGACAAAGAGCTGTCAAAAGGAGAGAAGAGAATAAGCCTTGTGTTTTTTTAAAAATATAGTCTAACAACAGAAGAAAGATTGTATCTTTATTTTATATTTCTTTGAATGCCAATGAAGTTAAACATTTTTTCATGCTGTGTATATTTCTTCTATGAAATTTTATATTTATGTATTTGTCCATCTTATAAAGTTTTAGCATTTTTATTAATTTGTAAGTGCTTTTTATATATTAAGGCTATCATCTCTTTGACTTATTTGTGGTAATATTTTTCTTAATTTGCTTTGTGATTTGTTTTTGATCCAGATCATATTTTAACTTTAGTGTAGTCAAAATTTCTGGTTTTGCTTTTAAGGTCTAGGGTTCTTAGGATAGATGCGAATTCAACCATGACTTCATTTTTTATGTGTTCTCATTTTTTTATACATAACTCTTCTGAATAAATACTTAACAATATGACTAAATGTGTTTGAGTGATTTATATGTGAGAACTACCTATCTTAAAGTATTTTGCAAAATCTCCCAGCACCACCGGTAAAATAATCCTTTTTGTACTGTTGCTGTAATCATACGCCAAAGACCTTCCGATGACTATGAGGGCTTATTTTTGACTTGTGAATTCCAGTCCACCGTTCTGTCCATTGATTTTTACATCATTCACACTGAACTCTTAAGGGGGAAAAAAACTCATCTTCCTCAGAGCCTGAGTCAGTGGATCCTGTGAGATGATGACCCAGAGGACCTGAGTTGCTGCTGTCTTCCTTCAGACAACCGCCACCTGTCACAGAACCAGCCTGGGCATAGAATGAAGACCCCGTGCTGTGGAAAAACGAGTGTCACCCTGACACATGTCTCTGCTTTGTTAATATCATTCAGGCTCAGCACCTCCCCTCACAGATTCTTTTCCAAGCCATGATTTGTTTTGTCCTGTGTATATTATCTCAAGTCCAGACTGGTCAGGAAAGAACCTGCTGGTTGCCTGAGTCACCACAGAGCCATCATCAAGAGAAAAGCCGATGATGTCAAGGATGGTTCTCAGCTATCTATGGCTGCTACCTAACCCCCATCAGTCTGAAGTCCTTATTTTACTTGCTCCATCAGCCACTTTACCCAGTTGATCTCCCCCTCTCCCTTGAATACTTTCTCCACTTGGCTTCCAGGATGTCACACTCTCCTGGTTTTCCTCCCTCTCTCGAGAAGTTTCCTCTCAGCCTCTTCTAGTGCTTCCTCCTCATTTTCCCAACTTCTGAACACTGGGGACCTGAGTCACGGGTCTTAGTCATCAGACCTCTTTGTTTTTCTGCCTACACTCACTCCCACGGTGATCTCATCCAATATCATGGTTCTAAAAGCCAAGGACAGGCTGATGACACCCAAAACTTTTACATATCCAGCTTGGGTCCCTTCCTGACATTCAGACCAATATATCCAACAATCAACAAGAGAAATTCTAACATGTCCCAGAGTGAATTCCTGACCTACCCGAGGCAAACCAGCACCTCCCAGAGTCTTCTCCCATCACAATCCATCAGCAGATCTACCAAAAGACAGCGAGAATTCAACTGCATCTTACTGCCCTCACTGCCACCACCCTGGTCCAAGCCACCATCACCCCAGCCTAGGTCAGAACAAGTCTCCTAAGTGGTCTCCCCGCTTTTGCCCTTTGACCCTCTTCAGAGTAAAGTCAGAGTCTGACTATATTTACACGGCCCATCACCTCTCTGTTCTCATTTCCCAACACTCTCCCCTCTGTTCACTCTCCCCCAGATGCTCCCGCGATCCCTCAGACCAGCCAGGCTCACCTCCTCTACTGGGCCTTTGTACCTGCTTCTCCCTCACCACAGTGCTCCCTTCCTCTGACTCTTCACTTCCTCTGGTCTTTGCTCACTGTCACCCTCTCAGTGAGGCCTTCCCCAACCCCATCCAAAATGTCAGTTACCCCCCCCCACCCCACCCCCAAAATAGTATCAGCTCTCCACTTTATATCTCCTTTCCCTGCTTTACTTTTTCTCCTTGGTACTTGTACTAACAGATTCTAGATTTTACCTACTTAGCTTGACTGTCGACTTTCTCTCTCACCAGAATCTAAGCTCCACGAAGGCAGGCATTTTTGTCTACTGCCATAGGTGTAGTAGGATAGTATCAGAACACTGCTTGGCACATAATAGGTACTCAATGAATGAATGGATGCATAGATGGACGGATTTATGAATTCCTCTTTTACAAACAAGGAAGTGGAGGCTTCGAGTAATAAGAAAGCCTTCCTGGGTTGGAACTTGAGCCCAGAACTGATTCTATAAGGAGGCCTCTGCTCCTAACACTGTGAATATGAATTGAGGGGTTGAGACGGTGACACCATGAATAGAAACGGGATCTATTTAGCAAGTCCACTCTGCTTCGCAATGCAGTAGGCAAGTTTTCCACTGACAGCTTTAGCATGTCGTTTTCTCAGGGAGAAAAAAAAAAATTAAAAGGAACAATGTTTTCACGGGGGAACTGTCCTCTTGAGTTGGCCCAGGAAGAAAAAAAGGCATCAGCAAGACAATGCCCAACACGAGTGAGAGAGAGGGTGAGGGACCTGATTGACAGAAAAGGAGAGGAATTAATTCATCAGAACAAAAAGAGACCAGAAGGCCTAGACCAACAGAGAATCGTGATACACATGTAGGGGCTCCATGAATGGAATGGTGATTACCAAACAAAACAGTCCTAATAAGATTACAGCTGATAATGAATCTGCTACAAAACTCTGGAATGATGTTAGGATTTTAATAAGCATCCCCCAAAGAGCATTCAGTCAATTTCACAAATGCCCATTCTCATCACTTAATTCTAAGGGGGGAGGAAGACCGCTCTACCCAGCTGCTTCTAAATTAATAATGCACTTCATTCCTATCATGCCTCAGAAACAAAGCCACTGTAACATTTCAAGCTGTTTTGGGGAGAACTTTAATATTCTCCCTGCTAATATAAATAGAACCTTATTAAGTGGGTCCCAGAGATGTGACATTTGGGATGTAATCTAAGCCCCGGTGCCAATTCCAGTGTTAACCTTAGAAAATACGTCATGTAAACACTTCATTTGAACAAGTAAGGCAATATAAGCTTTCCCCCAGAAAAATGAAAAGGAAAAGAAAAGGAAATTCTGTACCCCAATGGAAAAGGCTGTTTAATCCCAATTTTGACAAAGACTACAGTGAATGGTACATTCTGTCTCTTTCTCTGCATCTTTTTCACAACATCAACTGTCCCTCAGTACTAAAGAATCTGTATTATAAATATAGCCAGTTCCACTCCATAGAGGGGAAAATAAGAAGAGAAAACCCATGTGACTTATATATATATTGAAATTGCAACAGAGCTGGCCACACAACTCCCAACCCAGTCGAGGCCCAGATGTGGTACCCATGCCTCAGCCCCCTGCCCAGCAGCTTCCCAGGGTGAAGATGAATGCTCCATCGCACAGGGATGCCCAGGGCTTCAAGGCACAGTGTGCTGCCAACCCTGTGAGCAGAACCCATCCCTGCGTCATTGGATACAATCATGTCCAAACAATCCTGATCCCATTCTCACGACTCAGTCTCTAATGACAGCCCAGCCTTCTGTAGCCACAGCAAGTCCTCAGGACTTCCAATCCCAAGGCAGGGAAAACAAGTAATAGAATAGTGTAAAGGAGAAAGTGAGATGATAAGTAAAAGGACTAGTAGTAGGAGGTTCTGTCGCCTGCTTGTTCATAATCTGGACAAAACACTTGTCATGGGAACATACTGCTAGTATACATATACATATTTTAATGTCCTCCTTGTATTGGAAATAAAAGGGAAAACTGGAAGGCGTCATGCAACAGGACAAACCAGAGAAGCCAGACTAAAGCCCAGGACAAAGCCGGTATGCAGCTCCCCTTGAGACCTGATTTATGCACCCTGATACAGACGTACACAAGAACGTACACACACAAACGCATGTGACATATCAATTTCTCGGTGTTTCCAGCATGCATACATGCCTCCAGGAGCAGTAATGAGTAAAAATGGTGCTGAACAGCACTTGGAGGCTTTATTTGAGCTCAAAAATTGTTTCCTCCATTTGTAAATGAGTTAGATGCTCACAGCCTGAGACGTCTCCTTCATTTTGAGGAGCTCAGAGTTTGAAAAGGAAAATAACAGCAAAGCATTCTTTTCCTGGAATTAAAAATCAGGTCACAGTTAACTCAAAAATAACTTTGTTAAGGCTAAGGATGGGAATAGAGGAGTTCTTCTATAAATAATCAGTAACATCCATATTCATTGTGAGCCTTTGAAACTCACTGGACAAGTAGTTTCAGAAAAGCAGCGGCTGATCTGAACATGTTACTTGAAGAGCGTCATCCATATTCACGTCCTGGATGCGCTCTAATCAACAAATCCAAGTGCTCAACTAATTAAATGCTGATTGCTTGTTGCACAAGGGTGAAAGTCAACCATATTAGCCAAGGTTGGAGTTATTCTAAGAAATGATGACAGTTAAGCTTTTTCAAGCCATTTTATGCCTAATGAATACATTACCCTTAATGAAACTTCATTTAGGCTAATGATTACCTTGGTTTAACAAACAACTAACTGATGACTTTCTGTCTCTTAATGCCCTAAATTTGGTAACTGTCACTGTGGACATGGCTGATAAACTTTGAACACTTTTCTGGGCTTGGCCACTGACAAGTCAAAGGATGATGATCTGGTCTTCCCACCCCACAACGTGACTGCTCAGCCTCATGATAGAGGGAAAGTGGGGCCTGATCTGGCACCTTCGATGATGAGGCTCATGAGACATCCAGTATCACTATCCACTTGGGGTGAGGCCATTTCCCAAAATCAAGGCTAAAGCATGAGATGACTCTCTCTCAGTAAAAAGGACAACGCATGAGATGACTCTCTCTCAGTAAAAAGGACAACGCAGGGATTCCAGGCCTGAGCATCTTCTCGTTACCTCCCTAGGGAAATCCTAAGAGCTGCTTCTAATTACTGATGTTCAGTGAATGATTTCCTTACCATTACTGCTATTTACCCCTTTTTCCTTGGGATGGCATTACCATGTTTACCTGAAGGGTAATGTGTGCTTTAGCTAAATGAGAAAATCATTCTGTCTCTCTAAGCCTTAAGAATTTTGCATACGATACTGCTTAAATCCATTTAAAGTATCTCACCAAGTCATCAACAAAAATTATTTACTCTACCTGGCTTACAACTTTTTGATTTGTAGCGTGCTTTCGAACGTTGCACATGTAAACAAGAAACTATTTAGATGAGGAGCGACGTCACTTTTGCATAACTGTCTCTCCTTCATAAATTAGTCAGGCTGATGAGAGGGACATCAGAGAAAATCCCTCTTAAGTAATGTGGATTACTGACATGCTGCCACTTCCGAAAGGAGGGGGAAAGTAGAATTCTTCCAAAAGATGGGATATTGTCAACATGAGGAATACCTCCGGCTAGTGGGTAAGAGCTTAGGCTCTGGATTCTGACAGATCTGGATTTCAATCCGTGCTATATATTTGTTTGGCAGGCTTGGGCTGGTTCAATAAATCGGCTCAAGCCTTGGTTTGCTCCTCCGTAAAATGGAAATCATTACCCCTAACTCTTGCTTTGTTATGAGGCATCAATTAATATCATGCCTACAAAGTCCTTAGCACTGGCTTGATAAACACAGATGCTAATGCTATTTTTAATTTTATTCTTAATATTATTAATAATGTCCAGCCAGCAGCATAACAGTTTTCAGAAGAGCAGAGGTTTTTGTAAACTTGATCAAACAAAACCTAGAGAGCTGCATGCATCCCCCCACTGTGTCTGGGAGAAAGCACTGCCCTGCCAGATCTGGCTCAGCTCTGACGCAGAAGCAAGGCGGCAGGCTGACAAAAGGGAAACATACTGATTGGTTTCTAAGAGTCATCAATAAATAGCATCACCCTCCCCCCGCCACCTCACAGTCGAGGTAGAAATCTAAGAGTCAGGCTTCATTTCACCTCCTTTCTCTGATTCCCTTTGTTCAACACATCGTGCTGTCCCATACGTTCTGCCTTTAAATCACATCCCCAATTCCCCACTTCTCCCTTGCTCGTACTTCCGGCCCTTGACCCGGGGTGTCACCTATCTGCTCAGCTGCAATACTGCAACTAGCCTTGCTCCTAGCCCCCACTTCTCATCTCACGTCGCCTGCAGCCCCACCAAATCCAGTCTCCATCCAGCTGCCAGGCTCATCAGCTTAAAACCCTTCCATGGTCGCCCGTCACCTTTGGGGTCAAGTCCAACTCTCAAACAGGCCTCTGCTGACCCTGCAATCTCACATCCCGCCACGGTCCCTCCCCCTGTGCACTCCGGGGGCACCATCCCCGCTCCCTGAATACATCGGCCCGCTCCCACTCCTGGGCCATGCACAGGTGGCTTCCTCTGCATGACAGGCGATTCCCTCACCCTTTGCTCAGCGGGCTCCCTCCTTGTTATCAGGATGCAGCTGAAACATTTCCTCCTAAGAAGTGAGAATCCCAGTGACTCCAAAGAAGATGATTTATTCCCTGTCACGGTCCCCCGTCTGTTTCTTTACAACAGTCTTCTCCAATTGAATGCCACTTTTGCTTGTTTACCTGTATCTCTCCACGAGACCGCAGGCTTTGCAAGAGCGACTGGGGCCCACCTGTCATTTACTGTTGTGCTGCCTGCGCTTAGCAAAGTGTTTGGCAAACAGTAGTAATTTGATAAAAAATGAGTGATTCTGGTGTTGTCATAGGGTCAGGTAAGATTTAGACTTTATTCTGCATGGTTTCAGGGTAAAGAGAAAACTCATATGAGCAGAAGTAATAAGGCAGCCGACACATCTAAGGGAAAGGAAGGCTTCCTTGTTGCAAAATACCTGCCTTCTCTCTGAGTAGTGAGGTTCCTGTCCCTTAGAGTATTCAAGCAGAGGCTAGTCAACAGTTCACAGGAGATGACTGATTGGACCATACAATCTGGCAGGTGGCTTTCACCTCCAAGACTCTACGAGATGAAAAAGCTCAGGCCTTGGCAGCGATGAGTCCTCACAGCAGGGTGGCGGAAAGTAGACGGAAGGACTTATGCACCGGGACCCAGCACTTCTACCAGCTGCAGCTGTGGCTACAAGCGTCCCAGTGTCCTCAGATCCTGAAATGGCTTCCTAGCCTCAGTTTTAGAGAAATGCACAGTCAAGTCCAGCTACTGGTGAAGGCAAAACAACACCTCTCACTGCTCGGCAAACACAGACAGAGGCCAATGTCTGTGGCAGGCTGGCCCAGGCTAGTCTCCGGAAAGAGCGCCAGTTAAGTGAGAGGAAAAACAAACGACTAACGAAGCTTTACAGAGCTCTTACAGGTGCCTGGCAAGGCTCTAAGCGCTCTGCACGAGTTAACTCACCTAGTCCTCACCAGAGCCCTGGGAGAAAAGTACTATCACTGCCACTGCCACGACTGGATGGAGAGCTGACGTGAAGATGCCAAGAGAGGGCAACACACAAGGCCCAAGGTCAAACATTCTGCAAGTGGTAAAGCCGTGATGAGGACCTGGGCAGACAGACCAGAAAACACACTCATAACCCTAACACTATCCTGTAGCACAGAAACTCGAAAGGCAAGATTCACTATGTATCATCTTTTTCAATTGCTCTAGAAGAACCATCAGTGGTGTTCAAAAACCCACTGAAAACACTTGTTAAGGCTGACAGGCTAGAATGGATTCCAAGAAGCCAACTGGAACCCCTAAGTCAGAGCACACTGAAGGGTGGGTTCAAGGAAGGGGTTCCCAAGAATGCAAACACAGAGCCCTGGAGCGATTGAGAACTCCAGTCAAGTGCCTGCAGCTTATGTACCAAGGTGTTTGGGCCTCCCAGACGGCCTGCGCTGAGCCCACCTGCACGCCCCCCCCGCAAGGGCTTCTCAATTACAGGGGACTGCCAAACACACCGAGAGGTAGGTATGAGTCCCTGCCAGCTGGAAAAGCCAGACAAGGGGAAATTCTTTTAGAGAGGCTCACAGAAGAAAGGGAGAAGCCCAGGCAGCCACTCAGCTGAATTCCTGGCCCTTCTCTTTACCACTTGGGCACGTAAGACAAATGACTTGCCCTTCTGGGTCTCTGTTTCCTCTGTTTCCTCACCTGTGTTACCCAACTGCTTCTTAGGGCTGTTATGATACAACTGAAGCTGCTTTTAATCTGTTACAACCAGTGTAATTAATATAAACAGGAAAAACTGCACATAAATATCATCATAGCTGACATTTATTAAACATTAACTACGTGCCAGACAATGTCTCATGCAATCTACTTGGGTTGCTTTATTTAATTCTCAAATGCTCCATAACGATAGGACAATTAACCCCATTTCACAAGTGAGGAAACTGAGAACCAGAAATTAAGGAACTTGCCAAAGGGACACAATGCCGAATAAGTATCAGAGCCCAGAGACGAACCCAGCCGTGTGACGGCAGAGGGCACACACCAAACCAGAACCACACCAGCCTTTCTGGAATAGGAGAGTACGGCACACTTTCACTGAACACATATTTTTTTTTACAAGTATAGTCCTTTGTCCTAAGTAACATAGATTTTCTCAGGTCCAGTCTCAACTCAGGTCGCTGGAGTCTCCTTTTGTCCAGGTTCTCTGGTATCCAGCCTGAGGTCTCTGAATGGCCTGCTGACAACTCCTGTCCACTCCTATCAGAGGCCAGCACAGCTGTCCTTCTGTCTGGGTTGCTGACATCCCGCACTGACCACAAAGGGCACCTGCAGGCTCACCAGCAGAGAGCCTTTCCAGTGGGGTCTATTGTAAGTTGGAACCAAAATACCAGCACCAGCATTCTCCTGATTTATTATTATGTGTAAGGGATGATGAATAAATGACTTATAGATGCACATATATTTCCTTCATGATCTTCTCAATCAAACTTTTTTTTTTTTAAACTATCAGGAAAGAGGTACAGGCTTCAGTTACAGCACTTCACTGAAGACTGGCCCTGGGTTTGCATTAGCTTTTCCTCCAGATTACAACAGGCCACCTAGGTTCCTAATCTCCCAGTGTGAGATGGTAAACGGGGCACCACCAGGGGCCGAATTAAGGGCAGGTGGCAGCAGGAGTGGGGCAGTGGAGGAAGTGGCCACCCTGCGTTATGACTGAGGGACAAAGGAACATTTCCTGAGCATAGGAGATATGCTGGGCCCTGTGCTGGATGCCTCCTAGGTTGTTTGAGGATTACATGAGATGAAGCATGTGAAGGGCTCAGCCCACGCTCCACACACGCTGATTGTGCTTTCTGTGATTTACTATCATGATTATTCTTTTTAAAGATCATCCCCTACGAATCCCAATTCCTACATGGCTTAAAATCAGAGCACAGCTTATTCATTTAACTTAAAAAATGAATTCCATCCTTTAATATCTCTGAAAAGCATATGAAAACGATGGAAATACAGAGTCCCCAGCCACAGTGATCCACATCCCATCGTCCCCCCACTACCCCCAGAAGAGCCTGGCCTCACCACACACTCTCCACCAAAATCCCACATCCTCTCCCAATCGAAATGTCTCTTTTTCTTTGGCCCTAATTATTTTGACTGGCTTAGCCTCTCTCCCAACTAGAGAGACTTTTTTTTTTTTGCCCTATTTACAAGGAAGGAGGAGAGAAAAAATGGGGTTGGCAATTCCAGGATTCTCTTTGGTGGCTGACAGAGCAGGGAGCCCCATGGACACGCCCATGTTAATAATTTTGTCCAATCCTGGTATCTATTATTAATAAGCACAACCATGTGAACTTGGGGATAGTGTCCCCATTTTTATAGATGAGGGGATGAAACCTTGGAGGGGTTAAGAAAACTGCCCAGGCCACACGCCCATACATGGGAGAGACTGAGGTTTTCACAACTCCATGCAGCCTCCCTAAAAGAGGCTGTGCCATCCAAACATCTTTTCTATATCTGAAATAAAACCACAAAGAACTCTACCCGTGGAGCAAAAGGAAGGCAGATGTGAGAGAGCTGCCCGAGTGTGAAGCCCCGTCTCATCCCTTCCTGATGGCGTGAGCATCAATCCACGTTCCCTGACCCCTCCCACCTCCGTTTCCTCATTCACGAACCTGGGATAATGATTCTTGTTTCATAGGGTTGCTGCGAGAATTCAAAGAGCACACTCAGTAAGGGTTATTTCCTCCCTTTCACCTGATGAGCCAGCTTAAAAAAAAAAAAGATACATTCTATTTGTCGTCTCCTGAATGTGGCAGCAACGACATTTTCTCCCTTTCACTATCAAATCCCACACCATGGTAAGAATTACTCACAAAGAGTGTTTACTATTTCCTATTTCCAAAATATATTTTCTTTCTTTTTTTTTTTTTGTGGTACACGAGCCTCTCACTGTTGTGGCGTCTCCCGTTGCGGAGCACAGGCTCCAGATGCGCAGGCTCAGCGGCCATGGCTCACGGGCCCAGCCGCTCAGCGGCATGTGGGATCTTCCCGGACGGGGGCACGGACCCATGTCCCCTGCATCGGCAGGCAGACTCTCAACCACTGTGCCACCAGGGAAGCCCTATTTCCAAAATATATTTTCCATTAGGTAATTCAAAGCTGTTAAGGCTCCCAAAGCCCTAAAGCACCAGGCCACATTGGAGCCAGCACTGCATATGACCCTCCGGCTATAAACAAATTAGTTCTAACCCTAAGTAGATATGGAGGGTACTTGACGTTGCTCTGATATGACTCAGACTGATAGAAACACTGTAAATATCCTTCCCAAAGTTGGAAGCAGGCAGCAAATGTGAAACCATTTTCATAATAATTTTTTGAGCCAATAACCACAAGAGAGGCTCATGCGACAGATAAGAAGAAGCCAAACTTGATTAAATCAGACCAACCATGAAATGCTTGACTGTTCTGTGCTTCCATTCTGGGCCCCTGGGAGTTCAGTCCCAGTGTCAGTCAAATCCGACACAAAACAAAACCCAACTTTCCAGCCGGAGAATGGCCAGGAAAGTTATGTTATGTTAGGAGGCGGAAAATTGACTCATATGGTCAATGAGCACATAGTTACTGGGATCAAGTTTAAAAAGATTCATATACTACACTTTGTACCCAAATATAAAACCACAAGAAAAGCAGGGAAATATAAACTCTTCCGAAAACTAAATGTAATAAATCCATATTTTATGTTCTTGGGCATTAAGACTCAAGGACCTTTAGTGCTTTCAAGGTTCCACTGTAGCCTTTTCGAGCCTGTGTCTTTGCCAGCACAACTACATTTGATATTGATTTTTTGTTACAAAGCCAGGAACTGAAAGCGCTTGGGACCAAATATATGATCCAGGATAGCTGATTTTCCTCCTTGTATTTCCAATTTTACAGAATTTCAGGGTGACATTTTCACCCTGTTATACACAGGACAATGAGGCAAAGTGATGGGAGATGTCAGTTGTATAATATCAGTTAAGCGACTTTCTATTTCCCTTCTTTTTGTACATATACACACATGCTCACACATACCCACCCCACCATCACGCATCACATAACAGGCAAAAGAAACTGGGCCAAGTTTTGTATGAATTCATCTCAAAGGAACACTGAAAATGGAATGATCAAAGAACAGAGAGCTCCCTTACTTTCTTGTTACTTCTCAGGCTACAACTGAGTAAACTACTTAACTTGGTAGGGGAGTCAAAGCAATATCACATCTTCATCTTTGGAGAAATAAGGCTGAACCATGTGCACTTGTGTCTGAAATGCTTGCCAATGATCAGTTTTGTTCAAGAGTCATGTCATTCTATTCCTTAGAACCTCTGAGCAACCCTGTTTATTAACTCAGGGTAGTACAGGAGAGAACACAGAATACAAGATACAATTATAACACAGGTTGAGCCCCCAGTCTGGGACGAGGGGTCATCTGGAGAGGGAAAGAAAGCCTTTACCCAGTAAGTCATCACTGCGAGTCCCAGAGCTTTCACATTCAACGTTAAGCCATCCATCAGGCAAGGTGTGCAGGAGTGGCTGGGGTGAGGGGAAGGTTTGCCCAGGGGTCCAGGTTACAGCTTTCATCTTCTAATTGTCTAACTGCATTCCTCCAGTCCTGTTTTGTGCCCGTTAAGGACCCAGAACCGCCAATAAGCCTGGCCTGCATGATGTGATGAGAGTTTGCAAGCTTACCTCATCCCGCTTAGCAGTCTGTCCACAAGACAGTGAGCTATGATTCCTGCCAATGAGCCAAAACAATATGCAAACACAGTCCCCCTCTCCTCAGTAGCTGGAACATCATTGCTGGGAGACGAGCTTGGGGTAACACTCAGCCCTATGCACACCTGATGCCCACAGAGAAAGAAGACGGAGAATGACATCTCTGGAAGGAAACTCCCAAACCCCACTCTGGTGCTATTTCTTTAAAGATGAGGAAACTAAGGCTCAGAGAGGTAAGGGACTACAATCCTTCACTTCAGCCCCCATTACCCTGGGTCATGTTTTTAGCGTAATAGTTAAGAGCAAGATCTTCAACGTCAAACACAGCTCAGATTTCCACCTCAGCTACTCCTTAGCTGTGCGACCTTGAGCAAGTAAGTCACTAAGCATCTGAGGTTCAGGTCCCGCAACTATAAAATGTGGGGCCTAATGGCACCTACTTCAATAGGGGTGTTGCTAAGAATCCATGATGATTTGCATAAAGTGTTTAGTGCGGTGCCTGGTATGTAATAAGCAATGTAATACATTGCAGTTAACCTGATGATGATGGTGTAATTTCTTGGTATTCCTTCAAACCGCGGCAGGAATCTCTCATCAACCTTGGCCTGAATTGTTTGCAGGCTGCATGGTTAACAATCTCATCTTGGTCAGGTGAGGAGGACAGCAGGTGGTTACCTGTTTAGTCCATGACTGACCTAAGAGCCCAGGGCCAGCGGCAAGGAGTCTTAGCCCTTTCAGGCTGAATTTCCAAAATTTCCTGAATTTGTGTTTTGTTCATTGGCAGATTTGCTTCCCCTGCCGCCGAGCTCCTTTGCAGTAGACAAGGTCAGAGGCTCAGCGTCTTACACACGGATAACAGCTCCAGGCAGTGGCTGGACCAAGGATTCTGGGTTGTCTGCTGAAGGAGGCATCCACAGCCCCAGGCTCTGCCTCTGACCTCCCAGACTCCAGTTGCTGGCTGCCTGGGAGAGGTCAAGGGAATGAGACCTGGTTTCAGTGCACTGCAGTAGCCTCTTCACCTCCCTGAGGACCCTTTCAGGAAGGCAAGAGCCAGCTACTGCAGCAGCTAGAGATGACAAAAGGCCCAGGTCTGAGGCCCACAGTCATGGGTTTCATTCTGGATGAGGGGGAAAGAGCGTAGAGGCAAAGCAAAATCATCAGCATCATCACCATCATAGTGGTAACTAACATTTGCCGAGCACTTGCTATTTGGACTGTGTGTGTTAATTGGCACTGTCTCCATTTCACTCATGAGGACACTGAGGCTTAGCAAGGATCAGTGACTAACCCAAGGTCACACAGCAAGTAAGCTGCAGAAACGGACTTCACACCCAGGGGGTCTCAGAGATTCTCCGCATGGCTATACCGACAAAAGCACTCCCAACGGCTCATGCTCACAGACTCAGGAGCCAAGCTCCGTGCAGGGCCATTACATTCTCTCACTTCATCTCCACCAAACCTCTAGCAATGAGTGCTATTTCCCATTGTACAGAAGAGGAAACTGAAGCTCAAAGTTGTTGCCGAGGCTGGCGTCTGACTCTAAACCCTGAGTCTCCAAAGCACCGGGAAAGGACTAGCTTAGGAATCAGGAAACCTGGTGCTGGTCCCCTCACTCTGCCACTCACTGACCACACATCCTCAGCTAAGTCAGTAATCTGGATGGGCCCTTGGTGCCATCTGTGAAACAGGGTAGCAATCCCTGCTTCCTGGAGTTCTAGCAAGGCTCCAGGGAAGGGGGCAACACACACACCTGGGACAGCAGATATCACTGTGATGGCAATGACCTTCCTCCTGACCCAGGTTGCTGCTCGATGCAGCAGGGTCCCAGACCAGACCAAAATACTGTCCTGGTGCTACCGTTTTCATTCATTCTATTCCTAAAGCAAGAAGGGTAGCAACAGAAGATGCCACCCAAAAAAAAGCCACAAATTTATTGTGTATCCATTCATGTCTGCATTCAATTTATATCAGCACTAGGAAACTTTAGACCAAAGAAAACTGCTGCCAAAAGTCTTTAAGGGTAAGGAGCTTTGTCACCACATACACACAGACCCCAATACTTGGCATAGCATGTAGCCCAGGATCTATCACACAATAGGAGCTCAAATATTTCTAAATTATCCTGAACAGTTAACCAATTACTATTATTTGCTAAGAGCCAGGTGCTCTCTTATCTCAATCACAGTAAGTCCCCTACACACGAACCTTCAAGTTGCGAACTTTCAAAGATGCGAACGTGCATTCCATCAGCGTCAGGCGTCGAGTGAAACTGCAGCTTGCCCTCCGTCTCCTATTGCCGACACTCCTTCAGCTCTACCACCTCCCACCTCCTCTCCCTCCTCCAGTCAGTAACTCTTCTTGCCTGTTCACTCGATGCCAGCCCCTGGATGCCAGCTGTTGTACTCTACTACTGTACTTGTCAAGGTACTGTACTGTAAGATTTAAAACGTTTTTTTATTTCTTGTGTTATTTGTGTGAAAAATATTATAAACCTATTACAGTACAGTACTTATAGCCGATTGTGTTAGTTGGGTACCTAGGCTAACTTTGTTGGACTTAGAAACAAATTGGACTTACGAACGCACTCTCGGAACAGAACTCATTCGTATGTAGGGGACTTACTATAATCTTCCCAACCTATGAAAGAGATATTTTTTTTTCCTATTTTATAAATGAAAAAACTGAAGCTGAGAGAGGAGAAATAAGTCGGCCACAGTCACAGAGCTGGTAAGTGGTGTAACCAGACCAACCCAAGCCTGTCTGAGTCAAACCCAGAGCCCTTCTATGTAGTAATGTACTGCCAGCTCAGTACAGTCAGAACCATTCAGACACCAGAAGGTTATGTCACTTCTCAAGGACCAGTGTGCTCTCACAGGGGCACTGATTTCATTTTCATTCAGAAAGAAGGGATCAGGTTTATCTAGTTCACCATTATTTCCCTACAACACACTTTTGGCACATTGCAATTACTCAACAACTACAAAATAGTCAATGACTGAATAAGCGTTTCTTGAGAGCTGTGGTCTACGCCCTCAAACCAGTTAGGATCAATAATGAGACAAAGGCTTAATAAAACAAACAAAACCAATGCCTCACACACCAAGTGCCAGTTTCAGGACACAAATGATCGGGGCTAATAACAGGGGTGGAGGGAGAGATTGGTGGGGCCTGAGGAGGCCTCCTGAGGAGGAATCTGCCTTTGAGCTCATTTTGAAGGAAGTTAATATCTGAATTAGAGATAATGGGAGGCAGAATTCACAGCACATTAAATCATGATAATTTTGTTGTAGAAATATTCCATTCCTATGCAAATATATGTTTTAATTAGCAAGTTCTATCTCAATTTTTTAAAAAACCTCAATGTTTCCATTCCAAGGAAAAAATAAATATTTGCTCCTTAATTAGGTGCAGACCAAATGAATACCGTGTACTAAACGTGCACAAGCACTATGACTCAGGCAAATGAAAGATAAACCCTTGCCCAGTGAGGGATAAATACGAGACGGGGTTGAGGGGTGGCAGGGTATGTAATTTCAGTGGGAGAAAACGTTTTGAACATTTATTACGTGCCAAGAACCAAGCTTTGCATAGGCTTTCTCATCTAAGACCTGAGAGGAGGCTGGTTTTGCCCCTATAGAAAACAGGTATATTCCTTCTAAGAAATGTCAAAAATCCAGCTTCCACCTAGGCAAAGAGGTAAGCAGCCTCAACCCCTTAGAGAACTCACAGTCCACCAAGGTATGGCCTTTGAGCCAGCAAAAGGAGAACCGCACTCTGTAGGGGCCCATTAGACTCCCCCATTCACCTAGAGAAGACACATCAACTAAGCTCTTGGGACAAGAGAGAAAGCTGGAGCACCACCATATCTAACGTACAAAGGAAACCAGAGTAGCTATGATGATAGCACCTTCCTGGAATATAAATTTTAGTGGGTGGCAATTTTACACATTTTCATACCACAGTAAACACAGACATTAAGGAATATAATTCAAAATGTGTATGAATTTTTAAAGATGAAACCTAGGATTTCAAAGGAATTTAAGGTTTGTGGAAGACTGCTGCAGGCCACACTCCAAATTTCTCAGCAGTATGGCTCATGTTCCTCTACCTGGGTATTTGTGGTAGAAAGTTCCATAAGGCCCTGGGTTCATCAAATGTTGTAGTTTCCAGGCAGATCTGGAAACCACAGAGTATCTTTGCGGTGACTGCTTAGTTCTGATCTGATGCATGAGGGTTCACTGTGGAGGGGAATCCCCAGACACTAGGCTAGCTACAAGTGCGTGGGAACATATAACTCCCTATTCTAGAGATAAAGTAGCTGAGATCTAAAGAGGTCAGTAACTGGACCAAGGTCAAAAAGTGGCAGAGCTGGGGGTCAATCCAGGTTCAAAATCAAAATACGGTCTCTCTCTTATAGGAGTAAATGATCCAGCTGGCACAGTGAAATGTACAACGAAAAGATGACTCCTCACAAAATGCTCTCTATCAAACGAGTGGCGATCACAGGGCGATCCAAGGCATGGCAGGGGGATGGGGCACTAAAGCAAACCCTAAAAGACACAAAGGAATCAGACAGGTGAGAATGGGCGATGCATTTGGTAGGTGAAGACCATCTTGGACAAAGACTGATCGCCATGTGTGACTTTCATTCACCATAGCATAAGGAGTAGGGGATCTGAAATCTCATGTCCTGCATTCAAATCCTTACTCCATCACTTACTAGCCTATGCCTTGTAGACAACTTACTCCCTTTGTCCTTTTTTCTCAGTTCTCAAGTGGGAATCCTAATTGACACTACCACACAAGAATCTCCAGATAATCAGGTGAGATATTTGTACATGGCCAAGCATTAGCTATTATGGTTCATTCAGTCATTCAAACATTTATTAAATATTTGCTCCAGGAAAGCCACTGTAATAGCAAATAGTGGATAAAAAATTGTATAACATAACATTATTTCCATTAAGGATCATGCAGCGTATTAGTAAGATAAATAAGTATGAACTGAGAGCAGAGAGTAAAGGTGAGCAAATCCCCACCCAGTTTTGTCTGGACGGGCCCAGGTTGGGGGTGGTTTGTGAAGCCATCAGTGGGGAAGGCTTAAGAGAGGTGACACTTGCCTATCTTTCAGATTAAATAGGAAATCACAAGGAAAGGAGTGGGGGAAAGGCACGAAGGAGAGAGGAAGGCATGGGCCAAGGCCGGAGCCTGGAGGATGCAGCTTGGTGGGGCTGTGTTGGGGTCGGGGCTGTGTTGGGGGCGGGGGTGCCGGAGGCCACAAGGGGCCAAGTTTTAAGCAGAGGCATGATGTGCTCAGATGTGTGTTTTTAAAATAGGCATCAGGCAGGAGTTTGGGGGCTTAAGGGCATCGAGAGGGAATCCAGAGGGTGGGCGGTGGGTTAGGAGGTGAGATTCTAAAGGTGCCCTTGTGCAGAAGGGGCAGGAGAGTCGAGACTTGACGCTGCAAACAGAGAGAAGACGGGGGGCCTGGGGAAACCATGCAGACTCAAGATAAACCGACAGAGAAAATAAAACTCAGTTGACTGAAGCATTTCTTTCCAGTACTGGAGGCTCTTCTCAAACATAATGAATAAATAAATGTGCTTCCAATGACTACAAAGCAGCACTTTGCTTCCTTTTAAATCGCTCCCCAGGGCCAGTCATAGGAGCCCTGAGTGACACCCAGCACACGGAGCTGAGCCCCCTCCTCTCCCTGCAGCGGCCACTTAACCAGGCAGCTCGAAGCAGGGGGCAGAGAGGATAGAGTTCAGGAAAAGGGCCCACCTTGCCTCCACCTCACCTGGTGACCTTGGACAAGACCCTCCCCACCCCAGCCTCAAGTTTAACGTCCCACCTGGAAAACAGGGCCCCTGTGACCCCTTGTAGCTCATACGCTCCCTGATTTTAAAGATGGGAATTTCCTTTCCAGGCTTGGCCATGACACCCCTGTACTTCTCTGAAGTCATCATACACACCCACAATGTGGACCAATCCACTACGGTTTAGAAACGAAGACTGCCTGAGGGAATTCCCTGGTGGTCCAGTGGTTAGGCCTCTGTGCTTTCACTGCTGAGGGCGCTGCTTCAATCCCTGGCTGGGGAACTAAGATCCCACGAGCCATGTGGTGCAGCCAAGAAAAAAAAAGAAAAATTTGTGTGTGGGGGGGTACTTCCCTGGTGGTCCCGTGGTTAAGACTCCACATTTCCACTGCAGCAAGCACAGGTTCGATCCCTGGTCAGGGAACTAAGATCCCACATGCCGCGCGGCATGGCTAAAAAATTTTAAAAATTAAAAAAAAAAAAAAGAAACGAACACTGCCTGAGAGTCAGCCATTGTTACTGGAGGAGGTACTGAGCACACTCCTTACACAGCTCAATCACATTTGTATTGATCACCTACTATACAAATGACTTAAAAATGCCTGACTCAACCCTCGTGCCATTCTCATGAGGTAAGGACTACAGCATTCTCCTTTTGCTCAAGAGGAGATGGCAGCTTAGAGAGGATAGGTAACTCATCCAAGGTAGCCTAGCTAGTAAGTGATGGAGCTGGGACAGAAATCAGTCCGTATGGCTCCAACCACACTCCCATTCCCTACGCCGTACTATCTCACTTGCACAAGCCCACCTGTCTGACAGGAGGGGTTTTGGCATTACCTGGCTCAGGGATGCCACTCCTCACCCTCTCCTTACCTGTGGCAGACATGGCTAATCAATCACAGAATTTTCCCCAACTGACTTATGACCACAGATCCATTTCCAACTGGTCAGAATTCAAGATGAAACCTGACCCTTTGTCTTCATCTTTGCCAGAGAAAACTGAATCCTGTTAGAGGGATGTGATATGTTTAAGGTAACACAGCTGGTTCATGAGAGCTGGAACTAGCATCTTCATCTCTTGACTTCCAGTTTAGCAGGCTGAGGGGGAGACCTCCCTATGCAAAGGACAGAGCCTCTTCTAATGGAGTAGAGATAAACAGGAGAAGAGATACACCTAAGATGACCAAAACATCAAGTTCCAGAAAGAGAATGTCCCATGTCTAGCATTAACATGTGGTTCTCAGATACTGTAAGTCCTCCAACTAACGGCCCACTACAGAACAGCATTTCTGCTTAATTCTGATTGAAACACATAGTTCATACAGCTGAGAAATTAACTTTTTTTTCAAGCTAATGAATATTTGAAATGGGAATCCCAGAAAACTTATGAATTAAACAAAAGAACAATAATGCTACTTATTTAGTTCCTCCTGGAGAGACTAGATTTTCTTCAGGCTTTACAGGCAAAATTGACAAGTTAAGCGACTCAGCTATCTACACCCAAAGGAGGAACTATCTACCCCGTTCCCAGGACACGGCAGAAGCAAGCTCCCATAATCAAGTCCTTAGGAACCAGCCAGACTCTTCCCCTACCCCTGAGCCATACAGGACAGGTGGTCCCAGACATGCCCAGAAGGAGTTCTTCCTCATCAGACACCATGTCAGGAGAGGGGGTAGGGGAGCCCAGACAGCACCACCAAAAGTCAGGAACAGGTAACCAAGCTGCTGGGCACATAGGCAGAGGCAGGCAGGGAAATAGGAAGGAAGATCATTAGCAAGGAAGAAAGCAGCGCCCAGGCTGCCTCCAAAAGGGCAATCAGAAATAGGGCCATCAGAAAACTCAGGGTTCCCTCCAAGGTACTCCTCTTTGCAATCTCTGGGTGTGGGGTGAGGAGGGTCTTAAGCAGACACATCAGAAGAAACCTGTTTGATACAAAGCTTCCTTCCCTGGAAGCATACCTGGAACCTCTCCAGATAGATGACTCCTGACAACTTTGCCCCCAGGAAATGCTCTTCATCACCGGATCAACCTGTCCAGTAGCCTGTTTCCACAAATACACTGCGTTCTTTGTGTGAACAGGAATAATGATACTAAGATTATAAAAACCACTCATCCAAAATTATCTGCAGAGTGGTAAGCAAGCAGGATTCTGACGGTGAAAGTCTCAAAGGTCCATTCATTAAATGTTAACTCTTACTTGTGAGAGGGAGAGCTGGCTGGGGGCAGCAGAGAATGGAAAATAGAAGACTGACCTCAAACTTGACAGGGCCTGCTCCAGGGACAGTCATGTGTCTGCAGGGTTAGAACAGGTCTAATGAGCCAGGAATTGGCATTTCTGCAAATAAGTTTCCTTCTAAAAAGGGAACTCATTATTCTCAGAATCACATTTCTGAATTCATGAAGGTAAAATTACAGCAATTAAGAATCATGCCTTTTCTTTGCCAAATGAATAGAAGCTCAAAATACTGCCAGACAAAATCCCAGGTCAAATTCCACGAGCAAGCATACCATATTACCAGAAACGCACACAGATGTGGAGAAACACTAACTGGCATAGGGCCTCTACTTAACGTCCTGTATCTCATCACAATCAAAGGACTCATTCATCCCTCATCCATTCTTTCAGTCCACAAATGTCTGCCAAGCACGGGGCCCTGTGTTAAGTGCTTAGGAAGAGAGGTCTCAGTCCCAGCCTAGTTTACTGAAGATAACTTTTTCCAGGAGTGATGTGATGATTTTATAGGGTTCTAGTCCTGGCTTTTAGAGATGCTTTGCCTTCGAAAAGTGAGGAGGTCCTGCAGAAGCCACTTTTTAAAAAGGTGAACCTTTACAGAGCCACGGCCTGCAAGATTCTCTGGGGTAATAGACCCAGCTCTGTCTGCCTCAGCAGCAGATCCTGAAAGAGTCTGAACCTTGAAAGAGTCTGAATTCATGAAGGTAAAATTCATGAATTTTATCCCAGTAGAGGGCCCTCCTCTACTGGGGTCACCTGCACCTCCTGACCCTGGAGGCTGGTGTTTCTGGGCAGAGCAGTTGGGGGTGGGGCAGGAGGAAGACAAGGGGAACAAGACAGAGCAGTGAAGAACAAAATCAAACAACTTCCAAGTCACATCCTACACATCCTGTGCTGACCATCCCTCATTCCCACCAAAGCACTCTATTGGTAAGTGCTGTGGAAAAAGAAAATGCCCTTCCCATGTTTTTCTATGGGCACACAAGTGATTCTGTCACCTGAGTTACCCTGCCTGGTGGCATGTACCTGGATGTGTGGTGACTCCCTCTCTACAGGACCTGTCTGTCCATCTATCGAATGGATCATCATCTTCTGGGCATTACCAGGTGCCCAGCACTATACGCTGTATGGATTTAGATCATTTAGTTCTCAAGGAATCCTGTGAGGTTGGTCCTCTTTTTGACCCTGCTTTGAAGATGAACAAACTAAGCTTCAGAGGATATAAAGCATTTGGCCGAGGTCACACGGGGCTAACACCTAAATCTAGTCTCCTAACCACTGAACTCCACTGCGTCCTACTGTAATCACTGGACTACATGACAGTCTCCACTCTACTGTGAGGACACTGAATGCCAGGACTGAGTCAGATTCTTCTCTGCCTCCCCAGCAACTCTCAGAGGGACCAGCACACAGTGGGCACTTAGCAAATGGCCACCAAGTAGATGTGTGAGCGAGTAAGTGAGTGAGCCAGTTGGTGAACATTGCTAATCTCCATGCTGAATCCTCGGCCATCTAAGACAGTTTCAGAGTAGAAACATGCAACATTCAAATGAAATTCAAGTGAAAAAGTCCCTCAACTTTATTAAGATGTTTGACTTAATGTCCATGTTTCAAACTTTTTTGTAATAATTCTCTTTTAAAATGACTCACTTAAATTAACATCCCCCAACAGTAAAACAACAGCCACAGAAGCAGGGCCAACAGAAATACATCTGCTTAGACAAGTATGTGTCACTTTAAGAAAAACTGAGATACAAATCCCAAGTATCTATGTAGAAACCTATATAAGGAGAGTCATTTTATTATAAAAAGTATTCACCATAAGTTTCCTCCAAATAGCCCACTGCCTTGGAAATTCTGGTTTTAAATGTCTGATTTCAACACCTTCCAATAAACACATCTTTTGAGCTACGTCCATCCTAAGGAAAATGACCAATTAGTTATACTTATTAAGAAGAGTACAAGGCTTCATGTCATAAAAGTCCAAGCCAATATCAGAAACTTTTAGGCACATCTGTCTGTGACAAAGCTCCAGAAGATGTAACAACATTCCTAACCCCACCAAAATGAGAATTCTTACAAGGCAGTTATATGACACACTTAGGTCTCGTTGAAAGGAATCTGCCCCAACAAAGCAAATAAAAAATTCTAAGTCTTTTCATTTTTAGTCAATGACTAAGAGGACAACAGATCCCAATTTTAGGAACTTAACTTCATTATTAAGCCATGAGGGTCAGACGATCAGAACCATTCATTATGATAATTGCTTAGCCTGTAATTAAATTCATTTTCTTGACATGAATATTCATATTTTCCTGTAATTGTTGGTATAAAAGTAAGTGAGAATGTTGGCCTCTCTTCTAAGGAAATTAGCATTTGAAATATTTCTGTGGAGAAACAAGCTACCTAAAATGATGAATGAACACTTCCTTTCCTGGGAAAGCACACAACCAGTTATTTCTCCCAAGGCCTCTCAAGGAAAGCAGAATCTACACCTGCACAAGGCTTCAGGCACTGAGTTTGTGTCAGATGGGAAAGCCTTGGTCAGACTTAGTCTGAGAGGTCTTCCTGGTCTCTGGCATCTTAAAAGACACACACCAATTATCTTGCTTTTATTACTATTCCCAACACACACAGGACAGCACGAAGCCTCAAGTTTTCTTATTTTGTTTAATGCAATAGAAACTGATGGCTTTTATCATGCCACATATATAGGCCATCAGGAAGGAGGACAGAGAAGCTGCAGATTATCAAGTGATCTGGAAACATGCAAGGTGCCTGGGTAAGTCCACAGCATACTAAGAAACTTTCTGAAGTGCCTCTGGTCCCCACCCTCATTCTGGGGTAATCCTCTGTTTGGGTAAGGCCACCATTGGGGGAGGGTGTCTCTGTCATCAAACAGGTCAGTTTCAGGACCACAGCTTAAGTGGTAACAAAGGGTAATGCCAGTAGTTAGAGCAGTTAGTAGATTTGCGCGCTGGCTTTTTGTTCATGCATCTACCGTCAAGGATGATTACAGGTTTAAATAAGACCATCTATCAAAGTATTCCCTTTACTGGTTGATCACAGACTCATAAGGAGAATGAGGACTTCACACACTGTGCGAAGGATCCCTTCACATACCTAGCAAGTGATGAGCCAACATTTGTTTGCCTGCTACTGAAGAAAAAAAAAAAAAAAGATGAAATTTTAGAAATAGACACATGTAAACTACTATTGAGCGCCTGCTATGCCCCAGGCACCCTTCTTGGCAGTAGGTCTAGAATGTGCATTCTCACAGGGGCACCACTGCTCCTCGAGGGGTTTTTGAGGGATGAAAAAATTCCTACTCCTTTTATATACAAAGTACAGATATAGTACATAAACAGATGTACGGTATATGTGTGACAATAAAATTTCATGGAGGGCGGCAATCAGCAAACAAAACAAAACAAAACAAAATCTGAAAAGTCTCCATAGGAGAGTGATAATGCGGGGAAAAAGTTGAAAGACACTGGTCTAGAATAATGAATACACAGAAATTCTTCCCTTCATGGAGCTAATACTCTATTGGTATCAGATAGACGATCAACAAGTAAAATGTGGTTTATTAAGAATAAGCGCTATGGAGGAAGATGAAGCGGAGGAAGATGAAGCAGAGAAAGGAAGTAAAGACTGGCCAGGAAGGGACAGAAAGGAGGGAAATCAGAGAAAACTACCATTTCTATGATTAATTCATTAATTTTCCTCCCAATTGTGGCTGCTAATGTAACTTCCATGTGAGAAAAACTAAAATCTGATGACAAATTAAAAGGGTAGTCCCTATAACTCAGCACAGCTCCATTATATAATACATAATGTGCTATAATATAGAAAAAAAGTAAGAAGCATTATGGTCAAACAAGAGATTTATATGTGGCAGGGGTAGTCTTAAGTATTGAAAAACAGCATGACATTCCTAATGACACCACCTTAAACACCATCTTTGATGACATATTTTCAGCAGTTTATATGAGTCCTTTAATATTGTCTTTCCTCACAATTGAATACCCAGTTGACTATCTTAATTCCAATGTCCACCCATTTGAGACTAATGATTTGCTATTTGGGGCATGTTTAATGATTCCCAATGTTATCTTCACATTTATGAGACCCAAGCTTCAACACCATTATTCTCATTTTATCACACATGTTTACGAAATAATGAGGAAAAATGCACTGAAAGTTCAAAGAATTGCTGGAACACGTAAGGCTATACAAGCAGAGATGATGATCTTGCCAATAACATGAACTCTTGGCTGTCAGGCTCTGCCAGAGCTCAGAATGTCTGTCTGCCAGGGCACATATGAACAGTGACACAAAACTAGTGAACGTAAAGATGTACAGGGGCATCAATTCATAATGTACTAAAATGAAGTTTATGCAAAAGTTGAATCTGAAAATGTCGGGACCACCTTAGTGCATCCCCTATTAGATCATAAGAGAAGTTTCAAGAGTCACTTCGGGAAGTTTACTCCAGAGGTAGTTTTCTCCTAACTAACAATGCCACAAAGTTTCCAGTTTCCCATAACACTGGAACATCTTTACAGATGCTAGGCAAAATTATTCTCCAGGGGAGCAGTTTATGATTTGAAAGGAAGAACAGCATAGCTCAGCACTGTTTGTAGGCTAAGTTCAGCCTCCCTGTAGCTTTGCCACATCTTTTCTTTGGGGAAATTAACAGGAAAAGCTCTCGGCTTAATATATTATTGGAACTTGGCTACAAGCTAATTGGGAAAGAGAGATCATGGGGAAATGCTGTTTACTGCTCATGTCTCCAATACAAATCTGGAAAATGGTAAGACACTTAGTGGACAGAGGACTGCTTACCAGGTAGGCAGGATATATGGGTACATGTGCCTTACTGTGCGTTTAGCCAAATTCTTCCTTGGAATAAATGACATGCTTTCAAGGAGCAGATTATAAAATCAAGGTCCATAAGGAGGAAATAGCCAAAGAGAAATCCTTAAAGAATGTAAGCTGGGAAAGGAAGCAGGTATAACTCAAAAGGCCAGTTTATACCCAGGTCCCAAAGCACCCACCTTCCTACAGATTTCAGGGACAGGTAGAAACTTGAAAAAGCATCAGAGATCACCCTGGAAGCAGCAAGCTGAGATTCAGAAACTGTCTCTGCTAAGCCTAATAAAGCAGTAAACTCACACACATGCCTTCATGACGATTTCTAAATCTCAGCCCAGTTTTTTTTTTTTTTTTTGCTTCCCCTTAAATAAAATAAAATTGTTACTGCTGCCTGTTTAGTAACAAGAGGAAAGTGCATGGAGAGATGTGCAGGCAGCGTGAGGCCCATGTCCCTCTCACAGGCTGTTCCAACCACCTGGGAAAACAATTAACCAGCCAGCCCCGCAGCTCAGCTCCTTATTTTAAGGGCCTCAATCACTGGAGACTGGGAGCTTGGGCCCAGTCCAATCTCATAGGCACTCGATGGCACGCAGTGCATTTCAAGTGTGAAACAGTTCAGCTGGTTTTCTTGGTTCTTGTTTGTGCTTCTAATATTACTTATTTGTGGAGAGGAGATGAAGTACCATTCTCCCCCCACAGCATGAAAGCCCTCAATACTCAATGCCTTCGCAGGGCTCTGTACTGAAACACGTCCACCACGCCAGCTCAAGGGCTCCCCAGGAAACCCAGGCAGTGCTGAGACCAGCCATGCCCAGAAGTACCAGTACCTGAGCAGAGCAGGAGGAAGGCCAGGCTGCAGCTCTGGGAGCGCAGGCTTTGGACACAGCGCAGACCTGTGCTTGGGTTCCCTCTCTGCCACTTTCTAGTGGGACGATCCTGAGCAAGTTAGTTAGCTGCTATAAGCCTCACTCTAACTCATTATAAATTGGGGATTGTAAAACTACCTCATAGAGGTATCATGAAAATAAAATGAGAACACGCACAATGCTTGGCAGAGTGACTGGCACACTCCACGCTCAACAGCTGTTAGCTATCATCATCAACATCATTTTAGGTACCAAGAGGTATAAGATCTCTCCATCGTCACTCAGCCCCTACCCAGGTGCCCCCTATAGTCACTTCCCTGCACAGAACCATTCCTAAGTGGTTCAGACGTGTGCACCCACACCCCAACACAAACTTTGACCTTCCACACATGTGCATGCTAAGGCATGGAGCATGATGCCCCAGTGCACACACACTTGCTAAAGCAGGGGTTTCCCCCTGCAAAGGAATCACCTGGAAAGCTTGTTAAAACACAGGTTTCTGGGCCCCATCCTCAAAGATACTGATGCAGTATGTCTTAGGTGGGACTTAAGGACTGGCATGTCTGATGCGCTGGTCCAAGGATCACATTTTTTTTTTTTTTTTTTTTTTTTGCAGTATGCGGGCCTCTCACTGTTGTGGCCTCTCCCATTGCGGAGCACAGGCTCCGGACGCGCAGGCTCAGCGGCCATGGCTCATGGGCCCAGCCGCTCTGTGGCACGCAGGATCCCCCCGGACTGGGGCATGAACCCACGCCCCCTGCATCGGCAGGCGGACTCCCAATCAGTGCACCACCAGGGGAGCCCCAAGGATCACATTTTGAGAACCACTGAACTAAAGGAAGGAGAAATAGGAGACAAGCTCAAGAACTGAGAAAGGGAAATGTGCAAACAAAAGTTACCTTCAAAAAGCTCGGAACCAGCTGGAGTCCAGCCCTTGACAAAACCAGGAGGGGACCCCATGTGAGCATCCGGAAAGGCTGCAGGCAGGCATCCTCCCTCTTGAGGCACCTCGCCACACTCCTGAGCTTGCACTGTGGGGCTGACCCAAGGCCACCGCGCAACAGGGAGATCCAGACCACAGCTGGGCCCTGAAGAGAGGGGGTTTCTGGAAACAAGACCACCAGTGAGCTGTACATCATCCTGCTCCGTGATCGCCTCCTCCTCCGTGTACCTACAAGGCCGCAGCCTAATGCTTCTTCACAGGGAGACTGATGGGCCCATTTCATGCTAATTCTTTCTGGACTTGGGAAGCTTTTAGTTTCCTCATGTCAAGAAGAAAATGATGGCAGACATTTCCAGTAGAAATGCCACTGCATTCTTATAATGTCATTCCGCTACTGCCAGAATTAAACTATTGACCAAATTAATCTGTTTACCACAAAAATTGTGGCTTGATCTTCCTGCCCTGAGGGCTAAAGTGTCATGCTGCAGAGGCGTCTACATTTATTCTTAATAAGTAATGCTGGGCCATGAAGTGCCCCGTACACAGGCAGGGGCCTTGATGCTAAGAAAGCGACAAGGATCCAGGGTCACTGTGTATCCACCATGCTTCACCACATCCCTCAGGGTTACGGCAAACCCTCTAGCACGGTGTGAGTCCAAGTGCTCAGACTCCCATCTACTCCCACAGTGTTCATGTCTTCTGTTCCCATTCCCTGTGCTCTAGGCATCGTACCAAGGGCTCAGGACTCCCCTGTCTCTGCGCCTGTGCACAGAGTGCCCTCTCTTCACTTCTCTGTGTGTTTAACTCCTACTCATCCTTCTGGTATTAGTGTAAGTATCACTACTGTGTGCCTCAATAGTGCCTGTTATGGAATGAATTGTGTCCCCCACCAAAAAAAAAAAAAAAGAGTCCTAATCTCCAATATGACGGTATTTGGAGACTGGGCCTTTGGGAGATAATTAGGGTTAGATGAGGTCATGAGGCTAGGGCCCCCATGGTGGGATTTGTGCCCTTATCAGAAAAGGAAAAGACACCAGAGCTCTGTATCTGCCAAGTGAGGACACGGCAAGAAGGCTGCCACCCACAAGCCAGGAACCAAAGCAGCCAACATCCTGACCTTGGACTTCCAGCCTCTAGAACTATGAGAAATAAATGTCTATTATTTAAGCCACCCCCAGTCTATGGTATTTTGTTATAGCAGCCCAAACTGACTTGTACGTCCCCACCATAGCATTCCTGTTTCTGATAATTATTTGTATCCAGATTATAAACTGTGTGAATCCAAGGACACTTACTGGCCAGGGTATCTCCAGAACATAATAAAGCAAATATTTATCAATGAATGAACAAACCAACAAACGAATGAATGAATGGGTAACTCTGAGTACCTCCCCACCACTTAAAGAGCCTCCCTTTATCTTTTATCCACTGAGGATTTCTAACAAAATTTGTGACCAAGGGATACAGCAGAGGCTCCATAGCAGCTGCAATGCCTCAAGTTCAGAGCATACAGGAAATCAGAAGACCCTACCCCACGCTAATTCTGTACTATGTGAGCTGCCCACACCTCAGCATTTAAGGCAGGGCAGAAGGACTCAGAAAGCCAGCAGCCCACAAAAGAAGGACTCTCAAATGCTGAGCATCCAAGAAAGTGCCTCAGGATCTACTGTAGTGGGCTCAAGGCTAGGCTAACCTTAGGAATTCTTAATCAGTTGTATGTACTAGGCCCTAGGTGCAATTTTATTTGACAGTAAAATAGATTTTTCTGCTTAGCAGAAAACAATTAAATTTAAAAGTGGTAGTTGTGGGGAGGGATAAATTGGGAGATTGGGATTGACATATATACACTACTACATATAAAACAGATAACTAATAAGGACCTACTGTATAGCACAGGGAATTCTACTCAATACTCTGTAAGGACTTATATGGGAAAAGAATCTAAAAAAGAGTTGATATATGTATATGTATAACTGATTCACTTTTCTGTATGGCAGAAACTAACACAACATTGTAAATCAACTCTATTCCAATAAAAATTAGAAGAAAAAAAAAAGAGAGTGGTGGTTGTTTTCTAAAACTTCAATCCCACTAGTTGGCATTACTCATGAAGAAGAACCTTCTAAGGATTTGCCATATTATGACTTAAGCCAACCATTTCATAGGGTCTTGAAATCCTGATGATCCTCTGGCTCTGGCAGAATCAAAATAAAACAAGAATCTTTGAGAGTTTGGCATCTATTGCCCACCTCAGTGCCAGGCATTGAAATGTGCAAAGGAGCGTGAGGTCCTTCCATTTTGGTTTAAAGAACAAGCCAACTCGCGCATCAGTGTCTGTAGGACGAGGGAATAGAGGCAATGACCTGAACCAGGGACTCTCTTGGAAGAAAGGCCTATGGCTTCAGAACAGACCCCTGGGCTTCGCAAAGAGAGATCAGGCACGTTATCATAGGGCTTGTAGAAGCAAAGCAACAACAGCCAATACTGCCATTAATTATAGACTACAGACCACCTAAGCAGGTTTGTGACATACCAGCAAGTCTCTCAGACACTCCCATCCCCTGGATCTTTGCTGTCCTATTCCCTGGGGGCTTCCCTGGTTAATAGGGGCTGTTGCGAGGCTGATATACCTATGAACAGGAATGCAAAACTCTGCGACCTAGACATTTCCCCATCAATGTCCAACACAGAAAAAGTGTAAATTCCATGTCTGACGAGACCAAAAAGCAATGATGAGCAAACCAAGTCTGTTTTCTTCTCATGCCCACCTCTCCACTTACCAGCAGAGAAGAATGTGAGGCTTCTGATTGTTGCCAGTTGACCTGAGAAGCCCTGAATGACTCAAACAAGCTTGGGGACTTACAAATGGCACATAACTGGTGCAAGAGCAGGAAGGGCTCTGGCCAAACTCCAGGACGAGGAGGCTGCAGTGGCCCACCCTCCGTAGAGGTGGCTCCCAGGCCATCAGAGTGAGACTCAGATTGCACACACCACGGAAGCAAGACCTCACCCAACACTACCCAACAGGATAGAAACACTAATCATCTTCAGAATACTGCTTGCATGTTACTCCAGTGGAATTGCAGTACCAAAGTGCAAAGATTTAAAAAAATCACCTCTATGAATATTTTAAATATGTTTTGCCGAGGGGCAGAAAGCATCTACAAATATAATATTTTCAGTTTAATTACTATGTAGCAGCCCTTGCCCAGATAATGGATTTACCTCCAAGCAATGTCAGAATTTAGGAACAATCTAAATATACCTCTGCAATCACTCATCGGTCTTGATACATGAATTTGCTAGGACTGGGTGATGACATCGGTCTCTTAAGCAACAAGATGAGCACAGACGCTGCAACACACAGGCACTGGGAGCAGCCTGAGCTGCTCTGCTCCAGGCCTTTTTAGTTCTGATTGTGGGTGGATTCTTTTTTTTTTTTTTTGCGGTACACGGGCCTCTCACTGTTGTGGCCTCTCCCGTTGCGGAGCACAGGCTCCGGACGCGCAGGCTCAGCGGCCATGGCTCACGGGCCCAGCCGCTCCACGGCATGTGGGATCCTCCCGGACTGGGGCACGAACCCGTGTCCCCTGCATCGGCAGGTGGACTCCCAACCACTGCGCCACCAGGGAAACCCTGGGTGGATTCCTGATGAGACTGGAGCCGCTCTTGCAGAAGCACCTGGTCCTCGCTAGGCACACAAAGGGAATCGTCATCTGATCTTGTCTGGGACACAGCAGGAAACTTAAAGAACAGAATAAAACAAGATTCTTATTTTGGCCTCTCCTTCTATGGCTAAGAACAGGAAGATGTAGGGAAGGATTGAGAAAGAAAATAATGAATTTCGATGTTACAGAGAGTATGAGCCAGGACACTTGAACACACGTGAAGGAAATTCAACATGAACTAGCTAAGCCAAGGAACACACTTCACTAGCTTTTGTAAACAGCCAGATCAAAGGGTGGCTAGTCTTAGGGGTGACTGGTACCAGGGGCTGCTTCATCACTAGGTCAGGGAAGCATGGAAGCGCTCAGAGCCCTAGCATCATCAGGGGCACAGATTCTATGGGAAGATGATACTCTCATTTGAATCACAGGGTTACAGAGAAGGAAAGGCACATCTCCTAGAAAGGCAGATGAGATGGCTACTGTTCTGGGCAGACAAAACGACAGAGGTCCAGGACAGGGGGCTCAAAGAGGAGAGGAATTACACTGAGAGCAGCCTTGTCATTGCTATAGAGTGATGGGCAACAAAGATAGCCTTTTGCCTCTGAGAGAAAAGCAAACCAAGACTCCCTAGCACTCTGCTCCTTAGATGCAAGACAGAAGCCCTTATAATGAAAGGGGCTCATCACATACAGGATTACATACTCCAGACCCTAAACTTTCCCCATCTTTCTTTATATACAGACATCCATTGACACCCCTCGAGTTACCACCTACTATCAGCTCGGAGCCGCGAAGAGCATGGAGGAAGGCTGGTTTTATCTTGTGAGAAGCTAGCTTCTGAGCTTCTGAAATGTTATGCAAGAGCCTTGTCTCAAATCAGTAGCATCCCTGAAGACACACTGGTTCAGTGGACAAACACCTTCACACCCAAGGACCTGGGAACTCTCCTTGGAAAGGAAAGGTCGCCTCACCCACCCACAACAAAAGGAACAGTAGAGGAACCAGTGAGAGCAAAAGACCACAGGACCGCCGCCTGATGTCTATTAAAAACAAACACACGCGGGCTTCCCTGGTGGCGCAGTGGTTGAGAGTCCGCCTGCCGATGCAGGGGACACGGGTTTGTGCCCCGGTCCGGGAAGATCCCACATGCCGCGGAGCGGCTGGGCCCGTGAGCCATGGATGCTGAGCCTGCGCGTCCAGAGCCTGTGCTCCACAACGGGAGAGGCCACAACGGTGAGAGGCCCGCGTACCGCAAAAAACAAACAAACAAACAAAAAACAAACACACACAACTGATGTCTCTTTTATTCTTTGGGCTTACTTGGAAATTCCAAATACAATGAATCTTTAGTACTTTTGTAAGAAGAAAAATAACAGTTGCTTCTTTTAGAAAAATATATTGAGGCATTAGATCAGAATAGAATGGATATATATTAATTTCTGTTAATCTATCAATTTGGGGCTAGGAATTTTAGATGGCATACTGCTCATTTCTTTTCTATATACTTTTATGAAAATTTCATAGGACTATGAAATGTTTTCACAAGATAGTAAATGCTTTTGAAATGCTTTCAAAAATATATTAAACCTGATTCTATCACATATCTTTTTTCACTGAAATTTTTATTGAAATCATTTTAGATTCATAAACAACTGTAAGAAATAATCCAGAGAGATCCCACATACCTTTCTCCAGTCTCATCTTATGGTAACTTCTTGCAAGGCTATGGTACAGAATCACAACTAGGATATTTGCATTGATACATTCCATCCATCTTACTCGGATTTCTCCCAATTTTACTCGCACTGTGTAAAGTTCACCTCTATGTAATTTCATCCCATGTAGATTTGTGTATCCACCATCACAGTCAAAATACAAAACAGTCCCATCACCACAAGGATCCCAGGCATCACCATTTTATAACCACACCCTTTTCTTCTGACCCCTCTTAGTCATCCCTAACCACTGGCAATGAGTACTTTTTCTTCCATTTCTAAAATTTTGGCATTTTGAAAATTTTATCTATAAATGGAACCATACAGTATGGAACCTTACGGGATTGGCTTTTTTCACTCAGCAAAACCCCCTGGAGATTCATCCAGACCATTGCTTGTGTCAATAGCACATTCCTACTTCAGTGCTGGGTACTATTCCATGGTGTGGATGTACCACAGTTTAACACTGACTCACTGAAGGACCTCTGGCCTGATTCCAGGTTTTAGCTATTACAGGTAGAGCTGCTATAAACATTCATGTGCACACCTTAAACTTGCACAATGTTGTATATCAATTCTATCTCAATAAAGCTGGGGGGGCGGCGAATAACAGGGAAAGAAAGTGGTAGGACTCATCTGGCCATTTGGAAACTGGTATATTTTTCTATATGTGAGCTGTATAATATATTTTTTCTATGCTTTTAAAGTCAGTGGTTACAAAATTCATTTGAATTAGATTATCTCCTATACACTCAGTCTTGGCCATTCATATAAAACAATCTTATGTTAAAAAATTAAGTGCAAGTTTTCATATGAACACAAGTTTCCACTTCTGTGGGATAAATGCCCAAGAGTGCAATTGCTGCATTGTATGGAACTTGCATTTTAGAGCAACTATACCATTTTACATTCCTGTCAGCAACCGCGAGTAATTTTTGTCTCCACACCCTCACCAGCATTTGGTGTTGCCACTATTTTTTTCATCTTAGCCATTCTGCTAGGTGTATAGTGGTATCTCATGGTTATTTTAATTTGCATTTCCCTGATGGCTAATGATGCAGAAAACCACTTCATGTGGTTATTTGCCATCTGTGTATCCCCCTTGGTAAAAGGTCTCTTCATGACCCTTGCCCATTTTCTAATTGGCTTGCCAGTTTTTTGACTCTTGACTTTTGAGAGTTCTTTATACAGGGCCAGGTGCTAGTCCTTTGTTCGATGTGTGTGCTGCAAGTATTTCCAGTATATAGCTTGTCTTTTCATCTTTCTAACAAGGTCTTTCACAGACTACAAGTTGTTGATATTTTGATGAAGTCCAATTTATCAAATTTGCCTTTTATGGATCATGATTTTGTTCTCAAATCTGCGAATTCTTTGTCTAGTCCTAGATCCCGAAGACTTTCTCTTATATTTTTTCTCCTATAAAATTTGTATGGCTTTACATTTTACATTTAAGTCTATGATCCATTTTGAGTGAACTTTTATGTTAGGCATGAGGTTTAGGATTTTTCCTCATGGATGACCATGGCTCTAGCATCATTTGTTGAAAAGGCTGTATTTCCTCCACTGAAATCCTTTTGTACCTTTGTCAAAACTCACTTGAGCATATTTGTCTGGTTATATTTCTGGGTTTTCTATTCTGTTCCACAAATCTATCCCTCTGTCAATACCACACTAATTACTGTAGCTATATAATTAGTAAGCTTTAATATAAAATAGAGGGATTCCTCCTATTCCTCTTTGTCAAGATCATTTTACCTATTTTGGGCCTATACCTGTCCATATAAATTTTAGAATAAACTTATCTACATCTACAAAAATCCTTGCTGGAATTTTAATATAATTTCTTTAAACCTGTGTGCCAATTTGGGGCAAATGGATACCTTTACTCCGTTGAGGTCCCCAAGTCATGAACATGATATGCCTATTTGTTTAGGTATTCTTTTATTTCTTTCATCAGTATTTTGTAATATTCAGAACACAGATCCTATGCGTGATTTAAGCGTATATATAAAGATTTCATTTCTTTGGAGTCAACATAAATGGTATGTGTTTTCAGTTTCAATTTTCACATATTCATTGTTAGTATACAGAAACATGACTGATTTTTGTGCATTCGTCTTATATACTGTTATCTTTGTGAGCTTACCTATTGGTTCTAGGAGGCTTTTTCTTTTTAAGTATTCTTTGGGGTTTTCTACATAGAACCCCGTGTCATCTACAAACAGGCACAGTTTTATTTCTTGCTTATCAATGCCTTTTCTTTTTCCCACCTTATTGCAAGGGCTAGAACTTCCAGTTCTATGGTGAATAAGAGTGGTGAGAGCAGACTTCCTTGCCTCATTCCTCAAAGCAAGGGGTTCCCCAGTCCAAGCCACTGGTGTCTCTTGGTTGAGAAGGAGAGTCTTGGGCCACAAGGATAAAGAGGTGTCCCTGAGTGCTTGTTGTAGAGGGTATCCTCCAGCCATCCAGGGGTCTCTGAGTAGGGGAGGGGAGAACAAAGACGCCTTCCCAAGCCAGGCCACATGTTGTGGAAGGGCCTCTTTTGCTGGTGGCCCCCCAGCCACTCTTGTATCCCTCAGTGAGAAACAAAAGTTTCAGGCACCAGCAGGGAAGAACACTTCCTGCGGCTACCATTGTTGGTGGAGCCAAGGTACTGGGTTCACCAAATGTTGAAGGTACTCTTATTGTATCAAGGGAGGGATGTGCCGACCTGGGCTACTTTCTGGTGCTAAGTTGTAGGTCAGGAAAGGCCATAAGACACTCTGCCACTGTGCTGTTCCTCCAGTCCTGGGTCGCAAGCCAACACCTTCCTCTTACCACCTTTCAGATTCTCCTTTGGTTGCCTCTTAAAGCTTTATCCAGGGTTTACTGTCATTCTTAGTAGGGAGAAGCAGGGATAAACACATCGATGCCATTTCATCCAGACCCAGAAGTTGCACCAAATACCTTCACATCCTTTTTTTTTTTTTTTTTTGCGGTACGCGGGCCTCTCACTGTTGTGGCCTCTCCCGTTGCAGAGCACAGGCTCCGGACGCGCAGGCTCAGCAGCCATGGCTCACGGGCCCAGCCACTCCGCGGCATGTGGGATCTTTCCGGACTGGGGCACGAACCCGTGTCCCCTGCATCGGCAGGCGGACTCTCAACCACTGCGCCACCAGGGAAGCCCCACATCTTTTTAAAAGTGAGAGGGAGTGAAGTCTTTCTTTCAGCAGAATTCCAAATAATATGTGTAGATATTGCTCCTTCCAGGAGGTGGGGCTTAACCCCTGCCCTCCCAGTTTGAGGGTGGACTAGAAGTAGTGACTTGCTGCTGAAGAAGAGTGTGAAGAAAGGGGAAAATAGCTTTACAGAAGAGAGCACTGGAAAACACTCCTTTTACCAACTGATGAAAGTCTGGAGTTAAGCTAACAGTCATGTACCAATGCCAGTGTCTTAGTTTTGACAAGTGTACCATGGTTATATGAGATGCTATCAATGGGTGAAACGGAGTGATGGGTATACACAAACTCTGTGATTCTTTGCAGATACACTTCAGATTTACCTTTCTGTAAATCTAAAAGCATTCCAGCATAAAGTTCATTTTTACAAAGTTAAGTCACATGATATAGAACCCTACTACTGAATACCAAACATATTTCCAACAAAATGTCCCATCACACAGTTGGACATCTTTTACTTTAAGGCAGACAAGACACTGATGTGAAAGGGCTTTGGCTCAACTACTGCCGACTTGAAAGTGCTTCACTAAGCCCACATTGTTCCATCACAGAGACGGTGCTGTGATGCAAGTGACTAGAAAGAGTGAGTTATTTGCATCTGCCTCTGAGGCAGTGACCTGGAGCTGAGATTTTTGGAGCTGTATCTTTGGCTAAGTGGGAGCTGAGGCCACAGGAACACCTGGGGTCACTCAGTCTCCCCTGCATGAGTTTCTCTGTGTCAAGGGAGAAAGGATGTGGGGTGCTATAAGGAATCCTGAGTGCTGCTCCTAAAATACCCAGACAAGGGAGCCAGGGCCAAATGCTCTGCGCTGCTGGATGACACACGACAACCTTCAGCAGGACTGCACCACCAACAGAAACACAGCAGATGTGTGGGTGTTTGTGTCTGGATTACCCAATGGTCATCAGTAAATGCAACACGTTCCGTTTTCATTGTCTGCTGATGAGTCGTAAGTAGAATCTCAATAAAATAACCGCTCCTAAAATCCTGAAGCCTTACTTCAGCTTGCAAGCCTCCACCTGATCCTTGATGACACTGATGATGACTGGTGACAAGAGAAACATGCCAGATGAAGTAAGTGGGGCTACATGTCAGAGAAGGGAGTATGGGCAGAAAGAGGCCTAGGTTTGGGGACATGTGGACAAGCAAAATGTTTGTGGGCGTGCATACGTGTGCGAGGCTAAGAGATACACATGTCTGTGCATAAAGATTGATGACAAGTGCGTGGGTCCCACAGTAAAGCAGACAAGTGGCAGTTGCTGAGTGTATGTATATATAAGAGCAGCACGGATACATCTGCTGGGAGTGTGTCAAAGTGTGTGTGTGTAAGGGTAGAGTGCACAAGGACCATGTGAGGCTCACACCGGAGGTTCTGTGCACCATCACAGGATGTAAACATCGGTGGGGTGGGGTGTGCATGAATACACAAGCCTGTGTTTAAGGCCTCTCCCTTGATTGAGGCCCTGGATAAATGAAATCCTAACATTTCACAAGTTCACTTAGACCCAGTTAGACCAGGCAGAGGGAGACCTGCCTCTGGCCCTCATCTGGAAGCCAGGCCTCCCCAGAATTCATGCTCCCCCTTCTGGGTCATGTCCTTGTTCCCCAGAATAAGAATTTCCTGCGAAAATGGGCTTGAGCCAACTTCCAGGGCCTTTTCTCCAAGGTGCACCGACACTTTGACAGGTGGCCTGAGCTGCCAGTGAGGGCCCCTTAAGCCTAAGAGGTTATAACAGGGCAGGGGTCCACAATGAGGAGGGGGCTTAGGACCAGAGTTTGCACGAGAAGGCTGGGTGCCTGCAAGTGGGCACGCAAGGCCCTTCACGGAGCAGGAGGACGCCGAGGGTGGGATGAGAAGGGGCTCTTTGTTCACACAGCCACATCCAGGTCATTATGAAGGTGGCTTTGTCAAGGTAGGAGGACAGAGCATATGTTGTCGCTTGAGAGTCTGTCGGCCGCTTATACTGTAACTTGGCTCTTTAGACGTCAGGTAATATGTCTCTCTGTTTACACTCTTGTCACAGGTCCCCGTAGTCATTAGACCCAGCCTGTGTGAAGACTCGCATGTGTGTAGGCTCCCCAGCTTCCCTGCGTCCTGCCAACCCCAGTCTCCAGCCCGCAGGCCTCACCTCAGAAGAACTATGAACCGAGGGGGGGTCACTTCTGTCCCGGATGCTGGGCGGTGTGGTTTAATTAGTCAGCTCACACAGGGACACACAATTTGCAGTCCCTGGGAAGTGGTTCATTTAACACATCAATCCTAACCCATCATATATACATATGTACACACACACACACACACACACACACCCGTACATGCACACGCACACATGTAAACAGATGCGCACACCCACCAGGAAAACATTCACTAAGCACAGAAATACGTCAGTCTGCAAACTCCTAGAACTGGACAAGATACCTGAATATAATTAAAAGCTAGTTTCAGCAAACTGTACTTGGTCGCTGGTAAATCCATAGCACCCTCAGAGCCCCGAGCTGACACCACTCCGATCTAATTACTCTGGAGGTGACAAATAATGCAGGGACGAGAGGCACGTTATCGGAAACCACTTTAGCAGCACTCCCGCTCACAGCCACACTGCCCTCTGTACTGACTTCACCCAATTAGCTTGCAAGCAGACTGCCTTTTGTAAATCAGTGATGCCAATGAAATGAATTCTGCACCCAGAAGAGAAGGGCAAGCAACTGTCAATTGCATGGAAATCATTAATTGGCATGAGCCTTTTAGGTTAAGTGAATTATCATTATTTCCTCAGTCTGGTGGCCCTGCGAGGAGATGAGGTCTAGTGGGCAGACTGCCAGCATTTCACCTTCCTCCTGGCATTTATTCATTTAGGGGAAGAGAACAAAGTCTTCGTGAGCCCATCAGAGGCAGAGACCTGAGGCTGCTGGGTTCCTGCCCTCACAGCCCCTTTCCTACATAAACTGAGTCCCAGCAAAGTACATCCTGCATTGGGGCCATAGGCAGAAAACATGCAAATCTTCAAACTGCTCACACTCCTAAAATGAAGTCTAATTAGTTTACTTACGACCTCTGCCTGGACTGAGGCTGTGAGTAAATGATGCTCTATTGACATTTCACAAGAATGTTTAATTTTCACAAGTTTCCTAGGGAGCTAGGCTCGGCAAATACTCCCTTTTGTGAGCAAGCCATAAGGTGTTACACAAACGATTAGCCTTTATTTCTGAAGAGTAAATGGAGAAAATAAAGCATATTTGCCCTATTCATAGAGTCAACACGTTAACAACTCCTAAAATTCAGACTGCAGAAAGGAAGAGTAGTCTGAAGTTCCTAAAGCAGTGGTTCCCAAACTTCAGTGTATGGAGATTAGCATCACCCGGAGGCCTTATTAAAACACAGATTGTTGGGCCTCGTCCCCAAGTTTCTGCTTCAGATCTGGGTGTGGGCTTGAGGATTTGCATTTCTAACAAGTTCCCAGGTGATGTAGATGCTGCTGACCTGGAGATCCCACTCTGAGGCCACTGCTTAAGGAAATGGTCTTCTTACTTCCAATTACATATAACAACTCAAATTTATTTAAAAAACAATTCATCGTGGAGGTTAGGCATATGTATGTCAAGTCAAATAGATCTAGGTTTAAAGTGTGATTCCATCCCTTACTGGCTGTGTGATCTTGGCCAAGTCATGCTCACCTCTTCAAAGTCAGTTTTCTCTTCCGTAAGTTAAAAGAAATTCCTCTTTTAAGGATTACGGAAGATTAAAATGGGCTAATACATGTAAAGCCAACCTACTACATATTAAACTAATTAATTTAGTTAACTAATGATTGATTTTATTAGTTCTTATTAGTACCAATAAAATACTAATACATTATTTTCCATACTTTGCCTCCCCAAAGAGACAAAGCTTACCTTCATTAAGTTTAAACTGGCACCCACATACATGAACATACTTGTAAGTAGCCCTAGAAACTGCTGGTTCCCTTAGGTCAAATGTTTCCTAAAATCCTGTTCACAGTACAAACTTGTTTAGAAAACCCTCCTTCACACAAAAAGTAAGTTTTTAAACAAAGTAAGTAAAAACCTCACAACCATAAGGTATCAAAGAAAACTCAAGACCAATTTAATCCATGAATATCAATACAAAAAAATTAACACATGGTATCAAGAAACACATTACATCATGACCAAGTGGGATTTATACAAGCAAAGATTGCTCAATATTATACTAGTCAATCCATCAAACTAGTTCATCATATTAATAGAGCTCTAGTGTAAAATCATGTAACCATCCCCTAGACAGAGAATAAGGGATGAATTTGGGCAAAATTCAACAATCATTCTTAACAACAATGAATCAGTCAATCAAACAGGAATAAAATGTACACTTCTTTGACATGATAAAATATATTTAACACAAACCCAAAGCTAGGATCATACTTAATGAGGCAACACTAGAATACGAGCCAGTAAGAATCAGGGCCAAGTACATATATACAATGGAATATTACTCAGCCATAAAAAGGAATGAAATTGGGTCATCTGCAGAGACGTGGATGGGCCTAGAGACTGTCATACAGAGTGAAGTAAGTCAGAAAGAGAAAAACTAATATTGTATATTAACACATATATGTGGAATCTAGAAAAATGGTACAGGTGAACCTGTTTACAAGGCAGAAATAGAGACACAGACATAAAGAACAAACGTATGGACACCAAGGGGGGAAAGGGAGATTGGGATTGAGATTTATACACTAATACTTATAAAATAGACAACTAATGAGAACCTGCTGTATAGCACAGGGAACTCTACTTAATGCTCTGTGGTGACCTAAAGGGGATAGAAATCCAAAAAAGAGGGGATATATGTATACAAAAAGCTGATTCACTTCACTGTACAGCAAAAACTAACACAACATTGTAAAGAACTATACCCCAATAAAAAAATTTTTTTAATTAAAAAAAAAAGAATCAGGGCCAAGACAAGACTAAGACAAGGGTGCTCACTATCACTGTTATTATTTCACATCATATGAGGGGAAACCTGGTAAGGCCTTAAGAAGTATAAGAATTGGAAAAGAGTAGATAAAATTAGTACTATTTAAAGACAAGTTACATATACTCTTGGAAAGCCAAAAAAAAGACCAACTAAAAACGATCAGACAATTCAAAAAGCTAGTAAGATACAAAAATTAACTTGTAGATACCCATAATTTCCTTCTATACAAACCTCCACCAATTAGGACATCTGTCCAAGAAAAAATTCCTTTTACTGTAGCACACATGGAATAAACTATCAAGAAACTGACTAAATAATAAACGTACAAACCTATAAAAGAAAACTTTACAGCCCTTCTAAAGGACACAAAAGAAGACTTGCACGAATAAGAAGATACACACTTTTCCTGGACAGGAAGACAAACTTACAGAGACGTCCATTTTTTCTTGAGGGTAATTTATAAACCTAAGGCTCTTCTAATGAAAACACTGTTTTCAGTTTGGGAATTACACAAGTTTATCTTTAAGCATATTTTGAAAAATAAATATGTAAGACTATCAAGAAAAGAAAAAATACACAAGATTGAAAAAAGAAGAATAAATAAAGGCAGCCCTATCAAAGAGTCTAACATATTATAAAGCCATAATGTTAAAACAGCATGGTACTGGTAGTGGAATATGACTATAAAGACAAACACATGGATCAGAATGCAAAGTCCAAAGTCGATCTAAATACAAACTCAGAGCACAGTAAAGGTGGGCATCTCATATCAGTGGGGAAAAATATGTATATTCAACTAGTGATGTAAGGACAACTGAATAGCACCTGAAGGAAAAAGTGGCTTCTGTATCTTACAGCATACACCAAAATAAATGCCAAATGTGTAAAAACATGGTGGGAGAAAAAATGAGAAAATTCCTTATTAACTTTGAAGTGGAAAAGGCCTTTTGAGTCTTACCTAAAAATCCAGATGTTACAAGAGTCAAGGTCAATAAATATGAACACATAAAAATGAAGCTTTTACCTGGGAACATACCATAAGTAAAATTGAAAGGCAAACATCACCACTGGAAATCTTGTATTTACATTCAAATTAGAGGTAAAGGGCTAATCTCTCTGATATATGAAGATCTCCCAGAACTTAACAAGTAAAAAACCAAGGACCTACTAGAAAAATGGGCAAAGGACTTGAATAGACATATCTATTGGCAAGGCTGTTTGGAAACAGTGTCAAATACTTACCATTACTTGGGGGGAGAGCAATTTGATAACAGTCATCAAAATTATAAATGCATTTATCTTCTGATCCACTAATTTCTTTTCTGAGGATTCAGCATACTGAAGACCTTGCACTTGATGTGTGAAATGACATAGATACAGAGTTATTCATTCTAGCACTGCTTTTGATAGTAAAACACTAGAAACAACCTGAATGCCCACCAACAGGGGATTGATTAAGTAAATTATGGTACACTTTTACATTGGACTACCACATAGTAGAAGGAGAAGAAAAAAGACGACAATGGTGTCTGTGTACCTAACTAGAAAGATCTCCAAGATATATCCATACTTGTAAAAAAAAAAAAGCAGGTGCAGAACACTGCCTATAACATCCTTTTATGTTTTTCAAAAAAAGAAAGAAAAAGAATATACATGCACACACAAATTAATAAATGCTTAAATTTATCTCCAGAAGGATACACAAGAACCTAATAACAGTAGTTACCAGGTGAGAAAACTGGGCACAAAGAGACTTTTCCCTGTCTTCCTTCCTATTTATTTCTGAACCACCTGAATGTATCCTCTACTTAAAAATCTTAATTAAAGAACAAAGAAAATAAAAATGAATGTGATCATCCTTGTAGGGTGACTTTTTAGAAACTGTTATCCAAATACACCCCAGGAGGTGCCTCATCCAACTTACAACTGAGGCTCTGATGTTCCCCTTGGCTCTCTCTTGAGCCCCTGCTCCCTTTTTCGTCACAGCTAGCATCTAGGGAAGAACACACTGAGGTCTTAGGATACCACATAATTGGGAGTTATTTTATATCTCTCAAAATTACACTAAAACTCCGCAAAATGTCAAAGGCAGGCTAGAGCCTGCCTTTTAAATGCAGCACTAGAGCCTTTCTGTTTCCTTGGGTTTTCAGTCTCATTTTCCTAGGAACAAAGATGTCATCAAGAAGGTGATTTTCCGAAATTGATAGAAAAATGGTTAGTATCTAATTGTGGACTGGCATATCTGTATGTAGGTACCAACCAGAACAAACTGGTTTGGAGTCTCTGAGATAATAGAGGACTTATTCATGGAGAAAACTTCCTATCTTGCTGTGTTACCAAGGACCCTAAACTAACCTGCATAAGAAATGGTTCTGTCCAAATCTACTATTACACTTTTTTACAGCAATTCTTCAGGAAAATGCCATAATTTAATGCACCGATGGCGCTGCTGATTCAATTTTCTGCTTGCATAAATATCTGCTAAATCCCTTATTATGAATGAACACGGCTGGCCTCAGGTATGAGACCTCCAGTTCTAATCACTGCAGCCACCAGAACTGATGATTCTGTAATGACTTGAAGCTGATCAACTAGCTGGCCTGCCTCAGCCACCACACTGTTCTGAGGACTTTGCATTCACAGCACTGACAAGGAGAGTCAGAATCTATGGGCAATGAACAGGGAATAAAAGATTATCTAACAAGATAAAAGCAATGAGAATGAAACCATTTCTAATAAGGTGGCAACGGCACTCTTTGCAAACAGTGGCGGCAATCTCAGTAAATATTCGAGAGAAGGGTGTTGCAGCTTATGTTATTATTGATGAAAGATATAACTCTAATAAAAATTCAGTGCATATAAAAGTGTCAGAGATGGTTTCATTTCATGTGTAATAAAGTAAGGCACATAAAAATAACATGTTGGCTATAAAGAAACTATATTACGTTCGATACAGGTACACAAACACACACAGCAAGGGATTTAAAGAGACTACTAGTGGCACAGGGATCCACAGAAAATGAACCTCCACAGTTCAACATGTACAAAATTCAGATTGAAGCTGGGACTAGGAGACCATGCTGGGAAACACACTGTCATTCAGGTAACTGAGCCTGAAGCTTCCACAACCGACTGGATTTACAAAATGAAGGACATTCGGAGAAAAGGCACATAAGAGAACTGGAAAAAAAAATTTTTTGAAGGTATTTGAAAGGAATCAGCAAAACCAGGGCTGGTTCCTAGGTGTCTTCCCAAAGCCATGGCACCAAAATGGAAAAATTGATTTCTGAGAGAAGAACTAAAAAACGGAGCTGAAAAACAGTAGAACATCAAGTCTGTGGCTCTCAATTTCGGAGTGTCCTGTCAGGAGATGGAATCCCACCTGACCCTGGTCTTCAAGGTTTTACTCCACCCTCAAAGGAAGGTGCTCACACCCAGAGGAAAGGAACTGGGGCTGCCAGACCTGCATTTATGACTGCCAATGACTCCACTGGGCAAGGCTCTACATGACTGCTGGCTCCTGGCAGGCTTCTTGCCACCAGAAGCTCTGTGGTGCCAGCACCTGTCACCTTGGCCTAGTGTCCTCCAGCATGGGAACTAAAGATCAAACCCCCTATAGAGTGGGGAAGCCAGATTATCAACAAAGACCTTTGATAAATTATTTTTTAAGCACTAATGTGACAACTTACCAATGTCCAGGACAAAGTTTACCTGCATCTATCAGGAGAAAATAGCTCACAAAAATGGAGAAAAAATTTAAAGGTCTGATTTTAAACTCTGAGTAACAGAAAATAATCCTCTAAGGATTTAAATAAAAAGATATTCACTCTCTCTTTCCAACCGCCACAAAGTTGAGGATATTAGTGAACAAGACCACTTGTCCCAGCAGAACTAGAAAATAAACATCATTGGTATTATGCTGCCAGGTGAGAGCTAACATAATTAATTGTAAACACATTATGTTTCATTAGGATTCTCCTTGATGCTAGTATTAAAAAAAAATCAATGATCTTTTCAACTTAATAGCCAATCTGAAAAGCAATTTTAGAAAAATAATTGGTTTCAGTAATGGAAAAAAAAATGGTTGTAAGTATCTTCCCATTACTTTCTGGAGCTTTTCAAGGCCATTCCCAGGACTCATATAACATTTATAAGAAATAATTATACTTCAAATGATTATTATACCAATTGTTGGTTCTAATCAATAGTTAAGGACATAAGCAGGAAAGGGAATTAATTACACATTCAATATTGCTCCTTAAAAATGAAAACAAAATTGAGGGCAATACAAGTCTCAAGAACTTGTGGGAGTGAAAAAACACAAGTTCTGTAAAATATTGCCCGGGCACGGAGGGCTCATGCTTTGCAAAGCCCACCAGCTGGTTATGAAATCGGAATTACAGTGACATCAGCAACATCAAAGGATCTGTGGTCATATGGCCCAATCATGTAATCTCTGAAGTGTGAACTCTCACAGCTGCATCTGTATTAAAAAAAAAAAAAACTTCTAAGGAACTCTAACTGCTCTGAGGTACTCTTCAAGAATGGAATCCATGATCAACTAAGTTTGGGAATCACCATCTATGACACTGTCTTTGGAGAACCACAATGTGCATTAATGTATTAAAGGCTCTGAGAAGTCTAGTGGTAAAACACCTAATTAACTTCGTTTAAATCAGTGTCACCCCAATATACATACATATATAACTATTAATACCTATTAACAGTACAAGGAACTTCTTGTTCAAGTGATGTAGGTCTCCCCGTTCTACATCACTAAGTCAGTGATGAGCTCTCAGCACCCCACGAGCACCCTACATCATTACAGACAACTCTAACTATCAAGAGGAAACAGCACAGGGGACACACTTCAGGTTTTAAAGTGAATCTGATTAATACTTGAATTCTCACTGACCATTTAATCACTGTATAATCTTGGCAAACTTTTTAATTACTTCTGAGCCCCAGCTCCATTATCTATCTATCTAGTAGGGTAATAGTAACTATTTACAGTGATGCTGTAAATATCAAGAGACACTACATATAAAGTGACCAGTCAGTTTCCTAGCATCTATTACAACTGTCATTATGATGTAACATTTCCCTTATACTGAGCTCAAGTCGACCTCCAAGTTAACTAGCTCTACCTCTCAGAATCAGATAGAACATATCCTATCCCACTTCCATCCTCCATGGTGGCTTTTTCCTAAACACCTTCAGGTCTTCCAGCTCTTCCCCATGGCTTCCAGACCCTTCACTGTCACCTCCACATCTCACTGCTTCTCTTATCTGCGAGTTTGTTATCCACTTTTTTTGGACTCTCTAAGTCTGATGGATGGCCCAGGTGTGATCCAGGTGAGGACAGTGTGATTTGAGGGGATCTTCACACTTGGAGTCTGCCATGAATGACCACACTCACTCACCACTCTGGATCTTATTCTGCCCCACACGTCCTGCCCTGAAATTGTCCAAGCAACCTTGCCCAACCTTTGGTTGAGGCAGATGGTGCAGTGGAAGCAAGAAGTCAGGGAGAAGAAGCTAAAGGCCAGAGTGCATTTCTAGCAGCTGCATTCAGTCACATATATGGAGCTCCTGCTTCATCAGTTCTCAGGTGGGTCCTTGAAACACCTAAATCAGCACCGTAGACCTATTCAATACTAACCTCTGTGGGTGGAGTCCAGGATCTGTGTTTTAACAAGCACTCTAGTGACTGAAGCTGGAGGACCACTACCCCACAGTTTGGAGGACATTTGAAGCTGGACTCGACTCAATGAAGAACCGGTAGAGCTATCTTAAGGATGAAGAGGCATTAACCAGATCAAAGAAGAGACCATGGAGGGAAGGGGGAACATGGCAGGCAAAGGCGGAGTATGGCCAAGACACGATGCAAGGCCAGGTGGCAAAGTGTGGAAAGGGTGGGGCAGGGCTCCATGAGGTGGAGGCGGTGCCTGCCCAGGAAAGACCTGGTATGGAGCAAGCTCAGCTCTCCCACTAAGGCCTGGAGAAGCCCCTGGAGGTCTCACAGTTCCTGTGCAAGCCAGTGGCAAGCCATCTGGGTTACACCCACTCCTGATTTAGGTGCCACCAGCCGCCCAGAAATTGTGTTTCTGATTTGATTAGGACCCACAGCACCCAATGGTGTGGAATTAATGCAACTGCATATTTTCTTTGCAATATCCCTTCTGCTTCTTTGTCCATAACAATCCAGAGTGCAGAAAGCAAAGCAGATACACCTCTTCTGGACCCCAGCTACACAACTAGTCATCATTATAGAAGTTCACAAGATACACACACTTGCGTCCGGAATGTTTCTTTACTAGAAAAAAAGGGCTTGTATTAACTCTTGTCTATTTTCCTACATATAACTTGGAGGCTAAAAGTTAGCTACCAAGCAAAGGTTTAACATACTAAAAATAAAATTCACTATTTTTTGGTTTCATTCATAGGTGAGGAAATATAGGGAAGTATACGTTTGTCTGACCTTTTTTTCCCTTAAAGACCTGTAACATCTTACTCTCTATACCCTACTGCTTAGCCCCTAATCATACCAAGGCTTAAAGGGGTCTCTCATTACTTCATATGGATTTGCCTAATTCATTCATTCATTCAACATTTCCTGAGCACCCTTCTACGCTAGGGTCACAAGTATAAATGACATACCATCCTGTCCTTGGAACTCACAGTCTAGTAAAAAACCCTGTTCCCACCACGAACTGTGATGCCAAAGGCAGAAGCAGTACGTACTTCTATGGGCTCCCCCACAATTACTGATTGATCAATTTCTATCACGGAGCACAAGATACTTCCACAATTTTTAGACAACTAATGATAGAAAACGGTGTGCTTGGTGGTCAAGAATGGGAGTTGTGGAGTTAGACCTGGGTTCAAAGCCTGGCCCTACTACTTACTTGCTATATGGGTCTCTCTGAACCTGAGTTTCCTCATCTGAACAGAGAGATGAGAAGAGTTCCAGCCTTCTGGGATCACTGTGCACATTCAAGGAGGTAATTCGTAGAAAGGGCTTAGTACAGAAGCTGGCACAGAGGCAATACTCAAAATTACTAGGGTTAATTGATGTATAAGCTATTAACAATCCTCCCTTAGGCCTCAAGAAAAATTCATGGAGATTAACTACAGTTTTCACAAACCACTGTTGCTTCATCAGAGAATTCTGGCCAGGCAGGCCAGAACACATTTCGTATGTTCTTAAAGAAAAGGTGACTGTTTTTTAAATAGAAGTCAAAGATCATGATAAGATCCAGAGCCCAAAACCTCAGTGTCACCATGTACAAATTCTCCACTAACTGTTTTGAAGATGAAACATGACTTATTTTCTCACCAAACAAAAAAAAACAGATAACTGGAAATATTACAGGAGGCAGGAGGGAGACAATTTCCCACCAGCAGTGCTGTTCTTTGTAGACATTCTTGGCTCCAGGGAATAACTTGCTTGAAATTTCATGTAAGAAATCATTAACTAAGGTATCAAAAAAGCACATCTCCTTTGATGCAGAGACTTCACTTCCAGGAACTTATCCTACAGAAATACTTATAGAAGCATGACAGACTGACTTACAGCAATATTCGCTGAACCATTTTTGGTAATAACTAAAAAACTGGAAATGACTCAAATCCAAATATGGGAACATGGTTAAATAAATAGCAGTACTTCACAAGTTACATACAGGAGAATATTATGCATCCACTAAAAATAATGTATCAGTGGAGGAATTGATAAGGAGAGCTCTCCAAGATGTAGTACGAGAAAAAGAAAGTATGCAAAGAGAAATGAATATGCATACACACACTGCTGCAGTCACCTAGTCAACTTCTAGAAGGATGCCCAAGAACCTGTTCACGGTGGTGCTTATCTATGGCAAGAGGAATTACATAACAAAAGGGAAGAAGGGAGTAAAAGAACTTTACTTTTCATTTTATACACTTCTGACATGAATTTTTTATACCATGTACACGTGTGTTTCACTTTTTATAACTTTACAATTTCAAACCGTCAGTTCCAAGGTCAAAATGTATCTCCCAGTTATAATGAACACTGAGCTAAGAATAAGTTCAGAGGGAATTAAAACCAGAGCTCCCTTGAAAAACTTGACAAACTCCATGATTAAGGCAAACAGTACTTTTAGTGCAGGAATTTTTGTTTCTTTGTTTTTGGAAACAAGTAAGTTGACAATCATCTACCTCTCCTTACTATATACACAGCACAGTGTAGTGGAGATTAAATCCTCATTGTGGAGACACACCTGGATTTGAACCCTGACTCCAGGTGACTCTAGACCAGGGGTCAAAACCTCTGCCCCAGGGGCTACACTCAGGACTAATCCTGCCTGCCACCAGTTTCTACATAGCCTGAGAGTTAAGAATAATTTTTACCTATTTAAACAGTTGAAAATTAAAGCTAATGTTTGATGATACACAAAACTTCGATGAAATACAAATATCAGTGCCCATAAATAAAGTTTTACTGAAAGACAGCCACACCCATAATTTGCACGTCATCTGTGGCTGCCTTCACACTACAAGGCAGGATTCCATCGTGGCGAAAGAAACCACATAGAGCCTAAAATACTCATTACCTGACCCTTTACAGAAAAAGTTTGCCGAATCCCTAATTCTACACAACAGACTAAAATGAGTCTCTTTCTTACCTGTAAAGTAGGTACAGTAATAGCACTAATTTCACAGGGTAGTTGTGAAGACTGAACATAATAATGTGTGAATAGTACTCAGCACTTACTGTTTTTTATATAGTTTTTCATATTTTAATGGTGAAATCAGAATTTTTTTTTTTTTTTTGGCCACACCATGCAGCGTGCAGGATCTTAGTTCCCCGACCAGGGACCAAACCTGTGCCCCCTTCGGTGGAAGTGCGGAGTCTTAACCACTGGACCACTGGGGAAGTCCCAGGATTTTTTTTAAAAACAATCAATGCTATGCCAGTTTGGTTCATATTGGGCATTTTTTTTGTTTGTTTTTTTAGTGGTACAAATGTATCTTCAAACCATGGTGTCTGAGATTAGATGAAAGCAAGCTGAACCTACCACATGTTGGTTGCCTGATACTTCTGACTGTAATTGAGATGACCACTACCCTCACCGTAATCCTACACAGGTTATGATCACCTGTCTCTTGCTGTGACTGCCCTCCTTTCTCAGAGCCAATCTCCCCAGGTCGTTTGCATGGTCCATGCACAGACCTGGCTCAGTTTCACAGCACAGCTCTCCTGTCTGCTATATTGTCTGTTCTACAGACAATGAAACTGAGGCCCAGAGAAGTCATGTGACATGTCCCAGGTCCCAGCTAATGGAAAGGCAACATGGGAAAGCAAAGTCCCATCGTCTTTCCCTCTCACCAGTGGCTCTCACACTTGAGTATGCATCAGAATCACCCAGGGGGCTATGTCAAGGTGACACAGATTGCTAGGTCCCATTCCCAAAGTCTCCCACTCAGCAGGTGTGTGAGGTGAGGCTGGATGATTTTCATTCTAACAGGCTCACCAGCGAAGGCATGCTGCTCACCTGAGGGCCACACTTTGAGAACCGCTGAACACTACTGAGTCATGGGAGAGCAAAGTCCCCACCCTCTCACCATCACCCCCACATCCTGCCCCCTGAACCAGGTCCTATGCAACCTCACCCACACAAGGAGAAGGTTTTCTTGTCTATTTGTCTCTTTGTCTTTAAGAAAAAGATCTCTCGGGCTTCCCTCGTGGTGCAGTGCTTGAGAGTCCACCTGCTGATGCAGGGGACACGGGTTCGTGCCCCAGTCTGGGAAGATCCCACATGCCACGGAGCGGCTGGGCCTGTGAGCCATGGCCGCTGAGCCTGCGCACCCAGAGCCTGTGCTCCGCAATGGGAGAGGCCACAACAGCTAGAGGCCCGCGTACTGCAAAAAAAAAAAAAAGATCTCTCTTTTCTTCCCATTGTTGTCTTAGGGCTGATGGCAACACTAGGAGCCAGGGATCAGCGGTCCAGTCCTGACTGGCCAGTAACTTGCTGGATGGTTTGAGGCATTCTTTCCCCTCTGTGGCCTCAGTTTCCCCTCTGTGATGTGAGAAGGTCAAATGGGACGATTCTCAAGAACCCTCTCAGCAGAACAACAAGGTTGATATGAGGATTCTGGCAGAGCATCCTCCTCACCCTCAGCGCTCACTATGAATCCACGCAGCTCCTAGAGGGGTCCTCCCTTAAGGAACGGCCTGACGGATGAGACCTCACCATGCAGGCACCAGCAGAACAGCGCTCCTGATTGGCTTCTGGATGCCAGCACGATGCCTGATTTCAGGTAGCACATAGCCTTGCACATCACTAAAGGAGGTGATGGGGATCATCATCCCTCCTAAAGGAACTCTCAGTTTTCCCTCAGGTTGTGCTAAGGCACACAGAGGCTCCCACCCACCCTGCACCTCCTCCAGACTCTCTCTCTCTCCTAGGGATCACCTCCCTAAAAGCCCAATTACCATCTGTCTGTCTCCAGCTCTCTTTTAAAAGCTTTGGGTGGGGATAATGCCGATACGTGGTTTAACTTTTACTGTTTCCACTGGGCACCGAAATTACCTTCTGCTACCAGGGCTCATTAGGCCAGTGCCGGGCATCCCCTGGCCACATGGCCGATGTTCCTGTGGGGCTTAGCTGGGCACCAAGTTCACCAGAATCAGGACAGGACAGGATGCCATTCTGGAACAAGCTTCCTCAGCCTCAGCACTACTGACCTCTTGGGGTGGATAACTGGGTGGGGATTGGGGGTTGTCCTTTGCAGTGTAGGATGTTAGTAGCATCCCTGGCCTCAACCCACAGATGCCAGGAGCACCTCCCCCCCCACCCCACCCCACCCCCCACAGTGTAAAAACCAAAACTGTCTACAGACACGGCCAAATGCTCTCTGGGGGGTATTGAAACTACTGTTGCAGACACATCAAAAGGTATCGGGAACAGAACCTAGGCTACAGAGCCAGATGGGCTGGGGTTCAAACTCCCCCTCAGCCACCAAACCACCTATGTGGACTTAGGCAAGGCGTCTTCTTTCTCTTACTATTTATTCAAAAAGAGAGGCTTACAATAAAAATTTTTAGATGTCAATATATGAAAAACTGCAAAGTAAAATTGCTCATGCCCCTCCCAGCCCATTCCTCAGAGATAAATGGTTACAATTTGGTGCTAAGGTATTTTGTACGCAAATACAAGCACATTCATCAGTTATATACATACATAAACACTTTGTTTCACATAAGTAAAATCATATTAGGTACAGTTTTGCTTTTTCACATTTATATCATGAATACTTTTCCAGATGACTACTTATGAATTTTCTGAACCCTTTTAAAACCTGAATATTCTACTCTCAAGATTTGAACCCAGTTTTCCAGTTGTAAATGGGAAGAACCTGTTTTCTTTATAGAGTTGTCAGTATTAATGGTTGTATGCCTGTGCACACACATTTTTTAAAAAGGACTAGATAGTACTGGCATACAATAGGTGCTCAATAAACAGTAATTACTTTTTCTGACAAGTATTAACTCAGCACTTACTTTGTGCCCAGTCCTACACCAAGACCTGTAGATACAGAAGTACACAAGACATATAAGCCTTGTCCCGAAGAGATCAGAGTTTACCAGGGATACAAACAGTAAATAATTCTGAAAAATTATTAAACTACAACTGTGTAACAATGCAAAGCACAGACTATTAGGAGAGTGTGATCTAATCTACTCTAGGGTCAATGACAGGAGGTTTCCTTGAGTAAGTGATAAACTGAGACCTCAGGGATATGTTGGACAGGGGGCCAGAAATATGCTAAGCAGAGGGCACAGAACGTGCAAAGGCCCTGGTGAAAACTATTTGCAAGTTATTATAATATTATAGTATTATATTAATACTTAAAGGAATAGTCAAATAGCCAAGAGATGAAATAACTAAAATTTGCTCTTAGTTACAACTCGCCTATACTATCTGAAAAGTTATACCACCCAGATAACTATCTGAAAAGTTATACCACCCAGATAACTTTCCATTTTGTACATTTAAAGAATCACACTTATATAGGAAAACATGGTTCTCTAAGAAAAATGGAAAACATACAAAGAAGAAAATATAAACCACAGAGTTATGAACATACCAACAGCTAAGAATATTCCACAGAAAAGCTCCTATAGCACGATTAACTAGACGACTGGCCTTATCATTTCTTTTTTTGGGGGGGACAGGGGAGGGTAAGTCTTGGTGATTTCCATAATGATATATAAATGATGTCCTTGCAAAAAATATCTATCTGTCAAATCCCCAAGGAGTCAAATACTGGTGTTCCAGCTCAGAACTCACTTCTGTGTGCAGTTCTGGAGGAGAACATCCCAGTCACCTCCCCCGCTTTGCCAGGTCAATTGTGAAACTCCCTGGAGTGCACCTCCCAGCATCTTTGCTTTGCCATATGGGCACTCAGCTCCACTGATACTCAGCATGTCAACTAGAGAGAAAGGATCTAACATGTCCTGAACTCCTGCCATGGGCAGGCACCAAAGTAGAACCTTCATATACATTTTGCTCAGTTAATCTCTGACTGCAACCAAATAAGGTAGCTTTAGCCTTCTCCAATTTACAGACTGAAATCAGGGATGTTAAGTAACCTCCCCAAGGTCATAAAGTGGACTCACAGTTTAGATCTAGGATAGGATGACTCCGTCTTGAATTCATGCTGACGCTAATCAGACCAATCTCACCTGGTTTCCCATCCAAGAACTCACAGTCTGATCCCTGCTTACCTCCTGAGACCAGACCAAGTAGGCAGGGTTTCATGGCTATAATGACCTGTTGCTGGGGACACAGCATGAATGCAAATATGCAAATGTTTCTACTCCAACTTTGTGTTCAGTGACGTAATCCTTTTCCTTTGTGTCACCAAGCTCTCCCCTTCTAACCTGTTCCTGCTCTTGAATCGCTGTGTCGGTCCCTGGTCTCTTGCACCTGAACTTCTTACATTTGATAAACGGGCCCTTCATAACTCGCCTGATTCCTCTGTTCATGTAAGGCTCATTGCCCTGATACCAAAACAAGACAAGGACAACACACAAAAAAAGAAAAATCACAGGCCCAAATCATTGATGAACATAGATACAAAAATTCCTCAATAAAAAATGAGCAAATCAAATACAGCAACACATTAAAAGGATCATACAACATGATCAAATGAGATTTATTCCAGGGATGCAAGGGTCGTTCAACCTGCAAATCAGTCAACATGATACACCACATTAACAAAATGAAGGATTTTTAAAAAAAAAATCACATGATCATTTCAGCTGATGCAGAAAAGCATGTGACAAGTTTCAACATTTATTTATGATAAAAATTCAATAAAATGAGTATAGAAGGAATATACCTCAACATAATAAGGCCATTATGACAAACCCACAGGTTAACCTCATATTCAACCAGAAGTGTCTTAACTGGGACGATGAATGTAAAATTTTTAGCAAAATGCCTGATGGTCAGCACTCAATAAACACTAGCTGTAAATATTATCATGACTGCTGCTGTAATAACAACTACTAGTAAAGAAAGTCTGAGATAAGGGAAGGCAACCAATCATGGTTTGTTCTCCTCCCTTTAAAGTCTCCCTAACATTTGTCAAGTACTTTACATGTGCTAGGTCCTTTCTGTACTCTATTTCATTATACAAGCAAAAAAATCTATGAAGTGATTTTACTATAGTATAGGAACCTGGAATTAGATAGGCCTGAGTTTAAATTCTAGGTCTGCCTTATTCTCATTCTCTAATATATTTAGACAAGTGCTTTACTAGTCCCAAGCCTCCAAGTGTATGATTTTTTCTATCATCACTCTACCAAAGCAGTCTGGTAAAAGTAAAGACTAGTTACACGATGAGTCTGCTTTCCGGATAAGCAATAGCACAGTGGGGACTCACCAGGCCCCTCTCTGGAGGACTTTTTGGGCTCCATTTTGGCTCAAGGCAACTCTGCTCATTCAATGAAAAGGTGTAGAATGCAATTTAGTGAGTCTGTGTTCTCCATGGGACAGCATAAAGAAGGAGGTGGACCCCCTGAAGACAACAATTTTGACTTTCAATGTGCTAGCCCTTGATTTTCCCAAGTGCTTCCCTAGGGAAAGCAAGGCTTGGGCATTATCATTTCTGACTGATACCCCACCTCCCTCCCCTGACCTGATGGTTCAGCTTGAATGGCATTAGAGGCAGGGAGGGTCCCTCCCGTTTTTCCTCCAGAGCAGACCCACTCAGTGTTGACCGCTCAGTGTTGACACTAGGCACGTACTTTCCCAACACACAATAATCCATCTTTTTGTTGTTGTTAGTTTCTGCTTTATCTTTATCTGAGAGTGGCAGGGTCTCTCCCTTGGTGTCTGAGATAGCACAAGGTTCTAAATATCTCGAGAGTCAGCATTTGATATGCTAACAAAGCCACATTTAACCCTGCCTGCACTGCAGATTTCTCCAACAACGTAAGCTCAGTCAGATGACAGGCGTTTGTCAAAGCATGCCTTTGGGGCTGTGGGAGGGGATCCAGGGATGTGGCGCTAGACTCTGAAACTGGACAACAGCCCAGCGCAGGTTCTAGGCTTTCCTGGAGGACGGAGACCAGCCTAATCTATTCCTCCAGGCCCTCCCTGGCTTCTCTGTGAAGAAGAAGGCTTCCCCAGACCCACTTTATTCACTCCCCCTTGCTCCATCATCTGCATGTAAGAGAAAAACATTTCTTTCTCCACAGAGGACACCAATCTCTCTATGTGAGTCTCATGCTGATAAATCACAGTGCATTTGGAAATTTATGCCTGTATCTATGGCTCTGGCAAAATAAAACATAGCACCAGGGCCGTTTATTCCCCAGCCATTCTTGCCAAAGACAGCAGAATCTATTCAAATGCAGTGTGCAGGAATGCAGGAACCAAAGCCTTCAACTGACTAGATATATTACTTTCCTTTACTAGGAACACCCAGTAAGCCAGCCATTTTACTTTCTCAGTCCCTTGTCTTTGCAATGAATGAGGCTTCAATCACCTCTGATCAACCCCACCTACTGATCAGGAATCCATACACAGCTGCACAGACATAGCTTTGGTAAACTGAATCCACCTCAGATGTACCAATCAGGCAAGTTGTTTGAGAAAACCCTAAAGGGGATAATTTCTATTATAAAATAAATGATCGCTTCTCAACAGACCTGCCTTATCTTAGAACTGCATCAACTCAAAGTCAGAGGCCATGTCAATGGTAAGTGCCCCTGCCTCCATCCAGAGTTTGGTTCCCTCAACCAGGTGGTTGGCCAGTCTTAGGTGTGCACATCCCAGCAATGGTGACTTTACCCCCCCCTACCCCGAGGTGGCCCGTCCCATCCCCACACAGCTTGGGCTGTAAAACAGCCAAACTTGAACTCAGCCAAAGCCTGTCACTTTGCAACTCCCACCCACTGCTTCCAGGGCTGTCCTGTGGAGCCAGACAGAGACCCTCAACTTCCTCTCCACAAGCAACCCAACAAATATCCAAGTGCAGCTATTATACCAGAAGGAATTCAAAACGCCATGCACTGTGCTGCCTTAATATGGTGACTGGCTCACATCCCTGTGTCTTATCACCCCACTCCTACTTTCAAAACTATACATAAAGCACTTGAAACCTTTCCTGGATGAAGAAATCTACACCTTGCTGTGAAAACAGAATGATGAATGTTCACCCCTAATCTGGCAGTGTCATTTTGTCATCACTAACTGGGACTTTCTCCTCCAGGCCCATCACTAATAGAAAGGACTGACTTCTCTGAAAGTGAAAATCATCATTATTAGCAGACGCCTGCCGACACTTATATGGCCCACACCCCCAAATTGTATTTTTTCCTAAGGGAAAAATATATATCTTTATTTTTCAAATAATTTATCTTAGCAGTACTGCTGAGAAGAGACATGACTGAAAATTAGGCATTCTGTGAGTTTCTATTGAGTTCTCAATGAGGGCCTCACAACACTTGTTTGAAAATATTCCAGAATAAAAGTTCTGTGTCTATGTGCTGTGGCCATATGCCCAACTCCTTCTACCATGAGGACCCCTTTCCAACTGTCAAAAAACACCTGTAAACAGCACCCTCCCCTTCACCCTCCAAAGGTAGCTATCATGTTAACAGTTCTGTTGATGGCTGAGAACTTCATAACAACTAAATCTAATATGAATTTGGTAATACTTTTTTTTAACTTTTTATTTTATATTGGAGTATAGTTGATACTCCAATGTTGTGTTAATTCAGGTGTATAACAAAGTGATTCAGTTATACATATACATGTATCTATTCTTTTTCAAATTCTTTTCCCACTTAGGTGGTTACATAATATTGAGCAGAGTTGCCTGTGTTACACAGTAGGTCCTTGTTGGTTATCCATTTTAAATACAGCAGTGTGTACATGTCCATCCCAAACTCCCTAACTATCCCTCCCCCCTCCATCCTTCCCCCCTGGTAACCGTAAGTTCCATAAAGGTAACCGTAAAGGTAATACCTCTAAATAAAATGTCAATTTTATTGAGCACATCAGCATCTGCCCACACTTGAGAAACAGGGGTGTAAATATACAAGTGTGTGCAAGGAAGGCATTTCCCATCCTCGTAAAGCCTAAATCACATTATAAAGCTCCCATGTGACATCTTTGTGACCCCCTGTGGGTCCAGTGGTATGTAGGGCAGAATGCTGATGTTCATAATCATCCACTGTCTGTGGGTCTGAATTTAACTACAGGCTTGGCGTGTAGGAAGGTGACTCTGCGTTCAGGTATCATAGTTCTGGGTTGGATTCTGCATGTCTGACTGAGGACATTGGCTCTACCCACCACTTGGCTGATGAAGGAGACCCATTTGCTTCCACTAATTGGCAGCACAGATGATCTGAACTTGTTTCTGCCAGGAAGAGCCCAGGACTCTCTGTTCCCAATGCTAATCAGTTACCAGAAACAAAACAGAGTATTCTCTGATGGAGACAGGCCATCCATTCTTCCGGATGTTGTCAATTTTATCCATGTATCAAGCCAGACCTTTAGAAGACTGTGTACTCTTTATTAGCCCGGCTTATCATCGAATTACCTTACAGAACTGCACTTTGGCACTATGCCATTGGCATACACCAAGAGATCCTGGAGGAAGCAATGGTAAAAACTTACTGTGGTATTTACTGTCAGACACTGTCAAGAAAGTGGTCCATGCCCACACAACTCCCTTTTTGAGAATCCACTGAAGGAAAGCATCTCTGGTCTCCATACCAGGAACACCTCGTATTTCTCATGAAAAGCTGCCTTTTTTCATCTCATGGGCACATAAGGCCGTGTGCTTCCTTCCTTCCTTTGGTTATTAGGAAGCCCCAGGGCCCGCTCTAGAAGTGCACAGAAATGTACTGTGCGTGTGTTTTGAGTACTACCCTTGCTGCAGCTTTATTTAATTCACTCACATCTTTTCCTTAGATCCAAATACTGTCATCTATTTATTTATTACCTGATATTATAACTTCCTGAAAGTTATCTTTTCATGAATGAGACAGAAAAAACATATTTTTAAAAAAAGACAGAAATGTCAGGTTATCATCATTTGGTTACAAATCTGAGGACAGCTGAGTGACATTTCAAGTAAGTTTCTGCACGGAAACTGAGCATTTACAGACCTGAAGTGAATGTAGCAGGAAAACTCAAGTGCATTTATCTCCACATTTTGAAGTTAGAGGGAATGACAGGGGCTGGAGTAGAGGCCAGGGCTCGTGGGTGGCACAAACCCTGGGCCACTTCGGGGCTAGAATGTCGGCTCAGAAGGACCACTGTCCACCTAACTGGGGTCTTCTCCTCTTGGCATTCAGTGCATCTGACATTTCCCACCTTTCTGATCCCTTTCTACCAATATTTTTTGGCCAAGGAAGAGCAGGAGCAGCACAGGGCCAACTGCTGTACACAGCATTCATCTGCTGAGGGCTCCTCAGGGATGCCACTGCCCACAGCACTGCCCCAAGCTGCCCCACAGCGAAGAGACTCGGCGCCTCACACAGTCACTGCAAGATCAAAGGGACTTGGCTCCAGCTGTCTGGGACATGGTTTGTGTTTCTAAATCCCCATAGCACCTTATTTCGTGTGAGTTGTGTGAGTGCTTGAATGCATGTGAGAGGGCAGGGGTGTGTTTCCCTCTTCTCGAGATGAAAACAATCCATCTGCAAGTGGTGTGGGAGGCCACAGAGAAACAGCAGTAATAACCCAGAGGTCGGCCCAGCACTCGGGCTCCCCTGCTCATGACACGTGGCTGCAGGCCTCCTGGCATCTAACCGTAGCCTGGCAACAATGACTCCATCCAGGCCGCGTGCCCCTGCTCTGCCGGACGCTGCCTCTACCCTCGGGCCACCCTGCTGTTCCAGGTCAGAGGCGCCCCAAAGACCCATCAGCCTCCAGAGCCTACACACCACAGGCAAGAGACGAGGTCTGACAACAAGATCCTCGGCTCTCCTCTAGGAGAATCCACAGACAGTCCAAGGACATGTTTACCCTCTTCTCGTTTTTTTTTTTTTTTTTTTTTTTTAGATAATGGATTTATTTGCTAATACTGATGAATAAGGAGTTTTTACCCACATACAAAGACTTCTTCATTTCTCGATCCTCTGCAGCAAGCAGAAGTCCTGGCGGTGCTGGGCCCCAGCACCGTCAGGACCACCCTCAGCGACAGCTGGGTCACGGTCACTCTCTGGAGGTGGAGTAGGTGCTGGCTTGTCCCAGACCCCACGCCCCACCCCCAGTGTTCCTGCACCAGACCTCCTTCACTGTCTGCAGTCCCCACTCTAGGGGTATTTCAACATCAGAAGGATCTGGAGAGATAACTGGCGACAGAGGGAAGCAGCCTACTGAAGTCACGACTTACATTTTCTTCTTCTCTCTTAATAAATGTATTTTTTTAAAGCATCCTATCAAACTTGACTTCTTTGGTAAGCGAAGTCTCGCCCATCAGGAAACGTTTCTTTCCGTCAGATGCTGTCCCTCCAGCTCACCTCCCAGCATCTACCCATCCTTAGAAAGGTTCCGGGTCACTTTCTCCACCATCCTTCTCCTGACTCCCACCCAGGAAGGGCTGGCTGTCCCATCCCCTGAGCGCCCCCATCTGCAAGACTCTATCTGGGAGCCCCAAGCACACACCCTGGGTTATTTTATTTCACGTGTCTCTGTCTCTCTCTCAGCTACACAGACTACAAGTGCCCCGAAGAAAGCTGCCGTCACATTCCTCATCATGTTCCTGCATGAAACCAACTCAGCACCTACTAAGTCATCAGTGAACAATTCACTGCTCAATTAGCTCACACAACAAAAGGGAGATGCAGACACATCAAAACCCCTAAGAACTTCTCACTCTGAGAATCCAGAACAAAACATCAACCCTCCTCCTTTTACCAAAGCCTTATTGCCTTTCTCATGTACGTGATAGTAAGACTGGATCAGGCACTACATCCAGAGTTTTACAGACCCTTCATGTCACAGCTGTGAAAAACATCATAATTTCTATTTTACAGATAAGGAAATTGAGGCCCAGAGAAGCGAAGCGTTGGCCTAGGTACACACAGTTATTAGAGGAAAGAGCTGGAGCTGAACTCAGTCTTTGAGACTGCAATGCCCAGGTCCTCCCGATACATCACACTGCCTTTCATCATACACGGTTATTAGGGCAGGACAAACATTTGATAGGCCTCCAGCAATGAAGTGTTACACAACACACACTGAAGAACTTTAACAAGAGAAAACTCTGGATCTTAGGCAGAAGAGCTATGGAGCACAGGTGATTCTGGCGAGTGTTTCTCCAGGCAGCCATCTCCCACTGGGAAAATGCTCTCATCCACTCTGTGGTCTCCAGTGAGGACAATTTACCCAGCATTACTGATCCATTAAAAAATTCAACTGACATTTTTTCCCCTATTGAGAATTTCCCCAAACCAAGGCTGTTTCATTTGAACTCAACAAATAGGGCTGTTGTTCTAGCAAATGGAATAGCCAAAGGTTTGGGTTTGCTTCCTTTTTTTTTTTTTTTCTTTTTATAAAACTAACACTATGTTTTATGAGTTTGGGGAAAGGTGATAAACATGTCTTTTAAATGGATCTGTTCGTGCTAAAAGAACCTCTTAAACACAGTAATAGAAAGCCACAGCGCCCCATAATTGCACGGGAAGTTTTACTAGCCTTCATGATTCCATCCAAAGGGTGGAACACAACCCAGAATGGCTTGGGCTCCTTGGTTCTCAAGGGCCAGGGTACTGGCAGTTGCTAGAGGAGCCAGAGGAAGCCGGGAACTTAACACCCACAGCGGCCGACTCCTGTGAGGAGATGGAGCTTGCACAGGGGTCCCCGGCAGGGCTGAGCCGAAAAGAAACTGAGCTTTCCTGGGCACATGCCACATACCAACTCCCCGACTCTCTGCAATCATGAGCTCACACAGTCATCACAAATGTCCACCAGATGGATATTGTTAGCCTAGATAAGTCAGATGCCTCAAGTGGATGTCCCACATTCATGGGGGAGCCAAGATTTGAACATGAGCCTTCTAAACCCTGGCTCTTTCCTCCACCTCTTGCAGTTCCCACAGGACTCTATGAGAAAACAAAGTACCTCCTACTCTGGTCCTTTTTGCTTTATATTCTGAGCCTCCCTCCCCACCCCTGATGGTTAAAAGGCCCATTTAATTCCATTGGTTTTATTGAAGCGATATTCATACCTCATTGGTTAAACTGTAACCTTTGAAATAAGAGCATCAGACTTCAAATTTTTCATTTTTCCTTCCTTCATGAGGAAAACATACAGATTCTACATTGCCTGAAACCATGACAGCTTGGCTATCAGAAGGAAAGGACTTCAGGGGCCACCTGGCCCACCCCTTTTATCACAGAGGTGGGGAAACGGAAGTCAAGAAAGGCCAGTGATTTGCCTGAAGTCACACATTTTAAGAGTGGCAGAGTCCTGCCCCACCTCGGCCTCCCTTGGGGGACACAACACTCTCCAGGCCAAGGGGCTGGATGGACGAATCAGTTAGCATGTGTTAGAAATGCTAAGAGAAAGCAGCTCCAACAGCAAAGCAAATGAGACAACATAAACGTCCACCAACGGGGGAATCAGTGGATAAATTGGAGCATATTAGTACCACAGAACATCACAATATAAAGGAATTAACTGTATCGACAGCTAACCAATCGAAAACGATTTTCAGTGAAATAAACAGGTTAGAGGAGAAAACATTCATTTCTATATGTATAACAGTGTTTGTAGACATGCATGTATGACATAAAAGGACAAGAACATGGAAAGAAAAGCATGTTAATGACACGGTCACCTTTAAAGAAAAGAAAATGGGAAAGAGGACCAAGGAGGGGCCCCTGGGGGATTTCAGTCTTATATCTGATGTTTTATTTCCTTAAAATAAGGAAACAGGTAAAGGCAGCCAGAGATGAAAGATAAAACATTCAACTTGATCTAACTTCAAAGCAGATAGGCTGAGTTGAAGGAGGAGCAAACCAATATATGAATTAGCAGTTTTCTGCTTCTTCTCTGGCAGAATTGACTTGGAAAATTTAAAAATCAATACTTGAAATTTTTAAAAATAGTAACTATTGTATCGTCATAATCAAGAAAGAGAAGGAGGGCTTCCCTGGTGGTGCAGTGGTTGAGAGTCCGCCTGCTGATGCAGGGGACACGGGTTCGTGCCCTTGTCCGGGAAGATCCCACATGCCGCAGAGCGGCTGGGCCCGTGAGCCATGGCCATTGAGCCTGCGCGTCCGGAGCCTGTGCTCCGCAACAGGAGAGGCCACAACACTGAGAGGCCCGCATACCGCAAAAAAAAAAAAAAAAAAAAAAGACAGAGAAGGAGAGATGGCAGGAGGTGAGAGGCTGAGGTGTCTGGAGTGAGGTGTGAATGTCTGGGGCAGGAATCGGTTATTTTAAATAACAGGAACTATGTCTGTTAAGGGGAGAGAATGGTCCTTAACTTATGTGCAAAGGCAAAGGTGAGAGGGAGGAACCAACCAGACCAAACATGAGGGAACCTGGAGAAAATTAAGATGCTTCCCACAAACCAGGCCAGCTGCCTCTGAGAATCAGTAGCCTGAAGGATCAGATAGGATGAACAGATCCTTAAACACTGAAAATTTTTCAAGGCCTGACGAATGCAAATCAGAGGCTCCTTTTGGAGTGAGGTTAAATTCCACATCAAGAGGAAAGCTATGGGGATTTAAGATTTCTATGAAGCCTAGCATGTAAAATTTCAGATTAATCTAGAGGGAAAGAAATCTCCTTCTAAAGAAAAATTTTAGAAATAAGCAATCTTGGCTCCGCCAGGAGCTCTTTAAAACTTGGACAAAACATGTTGCTGTGATAGGCCACAGGGCTCTGGCTCCAGAAACACGGCTGGAACACAGGAAGAACTCTCTCCTTTCGAGTTTTAGAATTTTCGCCTGAAAACAGTTCAGGGCTTTGGTGAGGATTTGAGCTTATCAGGATCTTGGTATAAGAGATTGGAGGTCAAAGGGCAAGGTTTTTCTTCTTTTATTCTACTCAAGTGAACAGCATGAGTGAAAGGGGACCCTGCCTTTCGGAACTATATTTTTATCTGGAGATCAGTTTCTATAAGTTCATATTCTGCTCTGAAGATCACCAGCATCATCTGAGATTTAGTCACAGCCAGGCCACTCTGGAGGAAAAATGATTAATATTCACTCCAGAAGGAAAAACGTTATCCTTTAAACCAAGACCTCCACACTTTACCTAAAACATTCATTTATTCCACATTAAAGGAACCCACTTGTCTCAAAAAAAAGTTCCATGATAAATCCCCTTCAGCCATTTTTCCTAAAATGGTTTGTCCCATCAAGTGGAACTTCTTACCCAAATACATCAGTGGGTTCTTTCCTGAGCGGACCATGGCTGCAGTATGGAACCTAGATTAATTTGCATTCCATCACTGCAGGACATCTTCAGGTAATCAGAATTTTATATTAAAGTGGTGTAATGGTTTTATACACAAATTACCTTCTCAACCCCACAATACAACGACAACAATAAAAACCTTTCACTTGGCAAAAGCATTATGAATAAGCTCCAATTTTCTTTTTCAAAAAGGACTGGTCTAGGACTTCCCTGGTGGTGCAGTGGTTGAGAGTCCGCCTGCCGATGCAGGCGACGCGGGTTCGTGCCCCGGTCCGGGAAGATCCCACATGCCGTGGAGCGACTGGGCCTGTGAGCCATGGCCGCTGAGCCTGCACATCTGGAGCCTGTGCTCCGTAACGGGAGAGGCCACAACAGTGAGAGGCCCGCGTACCGCAAAAAAAAAAAACAAACAAGGACTGGTCTAGAAGTTTTGAAGCTGCCTGTTAGAATTCACTTTGCTCCTTGTTCATCCCTCCCTCAGTGAGTCCCCAAAGCAACACCTTTTATTTTTGTACCACAGTATTGTGGTTCAACCAATTCTCTCTTGCCCCTCCAGGCCCTTTGAATAACCTTCCTCATCAGCCACCGGACTCCAAGGAAAAAGAGGATCTGTGAGACTGCCCCCTCAGCGTCACACCAAAGGGAATGTTGATCAGCTAAGGCTGGGGGCGCCCTGATCCGCAGTCAACAGACACAGACTGAGTGAGGCCAAGCGGTAGCAAAAACTGTCATCCCAACTAAAACTGCCCTGTGTCACTAGGGTAAACAGTTGACATCCTATGAGTTTCCCAGGCCAATACTTTTCGCTTCCCCACCCCGTCACCCCCAGTACGGACACACACTCCGTGCTGGTGTAAGAACTTGGACAGATGACTACTGATTTATAATCCCGAGTGGCCCAAGAAAGACCTTCTTTAGTGTGGTCCCTACTATCTAGCGTAGGGGGTTTAGACATCAGCATTCGGTACCTGTTGAATGAATGAATGAGCATTAAGAGCCTGAACCTTTTCAGCCCCAATAATGAGGATGTGGAGCTGCAACGGCAATGACTCGCCTAGTGTAAGACAGGCCAGCTCTAATTTAGCCCGGGAGCTCCAGAGCATGACAACTGTGAGCGCCCCCATGAGGGAATACAAGAAGAAAGAAAGCAAACCTGCGTGGGGAGAGAGAGAAGCAACACGGAAAGGCAGCTAGACAGGGAGAGGAGGGAGCGAAAAAGATCAATTGCTGACTAAAACAACACTGAACAGAGCGCTTGCTATCTGCCAGACACATTAACTCATTTAATCCTCTCGGTGCTCTTATTGTTACCATGTCCAGATGGGAAGGCTTAGAATCAGAGAGGTTAAGCAACTTGCCTAGAATCACACAGCTAGTAACTGGCAGAGTCAAGTTCCAAATTTAGAGGATCTGACTACAAACCCCGGGACCCCATACTGCACTCACCAAAGTGTATCCCACAGAAGATACCACTTTTGCTGGGGACATGACAGGTATGGTATGAAAAAAATAACAGCAAAAGCATGTGGTCAAAGGCAAATTTAGCACATGGTAAGTTAAATGGGCTTCTTTACTAAAAGACTTCTTAGAGCTTTTAAATTGCTAACAAACACTGTGAATCTCCACGAGATGAACAGAGCATATGTGTGTCCCAAACTTATTTGCGCAGGGACTGTTTTCTTGGGGAAGCATCTTGCTGGACCAGATGCCACTTTCAGAAGCATAAAACTCATGTCTGCTCAACACCCACTCTATGCTCCAGGTTTGCTGGGGGCCAGTGGAGGGAAGGTGCCAAAGGCAAAAGCGGCAGAGGCCATCCAAAACTCTGGAATCACTCCAGAGCCCTCTAGGCTCGGCCAGCCTCCTGCACAGGTCCACTCTGAGGGCCGCCATTTCTCCTGCCCATATAAGCCAGGAAGCCATCTGCATCTGCCAGTTGCCCTCTTGAACTATACAGCCTGTCCAACTCCCGCCAGGGCATCTATCTTTGTGGACTTCACAAAGGAAATTTCTCACCTGAGTTAATAATTGTTGCCTTCAATTCTGAACTCCCTTCTGTGAGGAGATTTGGCATTAAGTCATTACAATCAAAAAGGATAGACTACTTTATCCAAATCTCAGAAAGAATTCTTAGAAAAGCCTCAAGGTGACAGCTATTGTACTCCACTGACAGAAGCATTAATGATCCTCTTAAAGATAACACGTTAAAGACGTTTTCAGCCTTGTGGAAGGAGACCTCCAGTGAGACGCTTTTCTTCTAACTACCTTGGAGTCATTACATGATAAGTGCTTGCTCTATGAAGCCCTGTTGTTCAAAGTTCAGTAACTATCCTTCAGCGGAAAGAGCAATTACAGGGAAGTAACTATTTCTTGAATACTATGTGTGTCCTTACTAGTCACACCAATACTTGAGACAGTCAGGAGCTACAGGGCATTTCAGAGGTCAAGCTACAGAGCTGAATGGTTAAGTCTGACCATCTGTGACCAAAGCCCAGGGATCCAAGGCAATGAATGATGCAATGGAGAAGTTACCTAAGAGTCCGGTAGGAGGGGAAGCATTTAGCAGGTGTGTCTTGGGTTCCGAATCACTGCTGTTGAGCCACCAAACTAGGTCCTCTAAAGTATTGCCTTCAACCTGTCACTCCTCTGCTCAAAAACCTTCTATGGGTCCCCACGGCCAAGAAAACAAAGTTTAAACTTCATAGATTGGTATGAAATGCCCTTCACAGCCTGCCTCAAATCCACCTGTCTGGTTGCTCTCTACCAGAATCCCCCGTGTACGGCCTTCCTTCCCCTTTTCTCCCCCTGCATTTCAAGCCCATTCGACACCCACCTCTAACATGAAGCCACTTCCACCTCCATCTCAGAACATGCTTGTCATCTGGCCCTCTAAAAGGCTTTCCAGCAAGTTCCATTTCTAGAAACTGAAAGTCATCCCCAACCACAAAACTGTCTGAACCACGTCGGATTCTTTTTTAGCTCAGGAGGGGAAATGACTTCTCTCTGCAGCTGACAATCTCCACTGGAGCTCGGCAATCCTCCTATTTTCTGGAAGGTGAAATGCCCGATCTGTTCCATGCCTGTGGTTTATATTGCGCCAGGCCGTGTCAGCGCTGATATAGTAACCTCCCATTTTTATTGAGCGGCACCCAGTATAATTGATGACATTTGCTGGAGCCGATATTTTAAGTGAAGGCTATTCTCAGCCCTGCCTGCTCTCCCCCCAGCTCGGGATATAAATAGCCAACAGCAGCTACACCTGAGGTACAAAGTGGGACTTCTCAGCTAAGGTCCTCAATTATACCCCAGAAAGTCATGAGGTTTTCTGCAAGGATTTATCTTGGCAGATCGAGTTTTCAAGCCTGCAGAGCTCGGAAAAGAGGGAGCAGGGGCAGGACGCTGCTGGATATGGTTGCTAACATTCCTTGGAGAGAAAAATCCCTGTTTGGACTTTTTGGTTAGGCAGATTTAAATAGCATGTTCAAAGGAAGCTATCATTTATATCATATATATAGATATATCATTTACATATATGAAGTGACAAATGATGCCCACCTTCATGTATAACCTTTCCCAATGTGAATTAGTAAAAATTAAAATGTTCCTTGGTAAAGTTTTAGTATTTGTTTGCAGGCCTTGGGGAAGAGTAAATCTGGAATTTATTTAGGCAACATTTGATCCTTACATGACTAGAACCTAAATCTTTTTCTGGACTGGAAAGTGTCAGTTCATGGTCACGATCGCCTGCGGTAGCTCCATAAGAAAGATCCTGGTAGGGGTGTTTGCAGAAGGGCTCATTTACCAGGTACGCACAGGGAACGTGTTGCTCTACATCTGAGTGTTCTTCCAACATGAATGTGTAGGCTTTTGAGAAATTTTTAGAAATTTTGACCATTTTTGATGGAAAATTTCTAAATTACAAATACCTTCATATGTTTTACTGTGATTTACTGTGATGATTCAGTCACTGTTAAAGTTGTCCATTCTCCAAAGAAGACATCAAGATGGCCAACAGGAACATGAAAAGATGCTCGTCATTGCTGATTATTAGAGAAATGCAAATCAAAACTACAATGAGGTATCACCTCACACTAGTCAGAATGGCCATCATCAAAAAGTCTACAAATAACAAATGCTGGAGAGGGTGTGGAGAAAAGGAAACCCTCCTACACTGTTGGTAGGAAGGTAAATTGGTGCACTATGAACAGTATGGAGGTTCCTTAAACAACTAAAAATAGAACTAACATATGGTCCAGCAATCGCACTCCTGGGCATATAATCCAGAAAAGGCGAAACTAATTCAAAAAGATACATGCACCCCAATGTTCATAGCAGCACTATTTACAATAGCCAAGACATGGAAGCAACCTAAGTGTCCATCAATGGATGAATGGGTAAAGAAGATGTGGTATGTATACACAATGGAATACTACTCAGCTGTAAAAAAGAATGAAACAATGCCATTTGCAGCAACATAGATGGACCTAGAGATTATCATACTGAGTGAAATAAGTCAGGCAGAGAAAGACAAATATTATATGATACCACTTATATGTGGAATCTAAAAAATAATACAAATGAACTTATTTACAAAACAGAAACAGACTCGTGGACATAAAAAACAAACTTATGGCTATCAAAGGGGAAAGGGTGAAGAAGGGATAAATTAGTAGCAGTATGGGATTCACAGATGCACACCACTATATATAAAATAGATAAACAACAAGGATTTACTGTATAGCACAGAGAACTATATTCAATATCTTGTAATAACCTATGATGGAAAAGAACTGGAAAAAATATTTATACCTATGTGTAACTTCATCACTTCGCTGTACACCTGAAACTAACACAGTATTGTAAATCAACTATATTTCAATTAAAAATTTTTTTAAAGTTGCTGAAGTGTGAGGCCCTTGGAGCCCACTGGCATAGGTATAGCCCAGATGGGGCCTCCAAAAGAAAGCCTTCCCTAGCACCTGCCCACAACACACACATGCATGCCCATGAAGTCTCCCACCTATAGTCTCACCTGCACACACCTGCATCATAGCCATTAACACATCTCCCACTGCAATTGTACACTGAGCTATTTCCCCACTCCCCACTCTGAGCTCCTCCTGGACGGGCACCACAGGTTTTCTGTTTTATCCCCAGGACCTGGCTTGGTGCTTGTTCCAGAGTGCTAGGTCAATAAATGTTTGAGAATGAATGAATGCATGCACGTATGAATGAACAAAGTGTTGCACTACTTGAGGGCATGCGCTAAATGTCTATGCGAAAATTTTAATGCCAATTTTACTTACAAGAAAACCAGAGTCCGGATGGAGTGACCCATTAAAGTGACAAAGGAGAGAGCAGAAAGGGGCGCCTTCTATCGTGTTACACGTCAATGCTTTCCTTGACTTCTTTGTGTCAAGTTGACCATCGTGACCACATCAATTACTCAATCTACAGAACTGAAGCTGATTCTCAGAAGCATGAACCTTTGAGACTTGGTAGGTAACATTTTCCCTCTGAGTTGCAGCATTAATTGCATATACGTACTTGAAGTACAGTCTGCCACCATTTCAGCAGCAGGGTCTGTGCCAACAGCAGCCCCACATGGAACAATAGAAACAGGGATGTGATTCACAGCAGGTCCTCGCTGTGTCTTAAATAACTCACAGGAGGACAGAGATTTACAATGGCCTTCAGGAGCCTGGCTTTGTGCTTGCTGGTGTGGGTCAAAAGAGCCCTCTGAGGACCAAGCTAAAACCCAAGCGGTCAGTGAGCTGCCCCTGAAACGAGCTTCTATTTAGAAACATGATGAAGTTATTTAACAAATGAAATATCAGTGCCCCTGAAAGCCTCCCGGGATTAGCCTATTTCTAGACAAGAAAGTTTCATTTTTGTGGCTCATGTGAATTGGACAGTGTCTCCAGGCACAGTCTGTTCCATGAATGAAATCACTGGACTCAGCCCAACAATCCACCGGGTTAGTCTGATAAGCATTTTACTATTTTGTTTCTTTATGTGTTTGTTCTCTAACAAAACCAACCAATGATTATAGTGGTCAATTCAATAAAAACATTTCTTAATCGGTCTTAGACAATCTCAGACAAATAAAACCAATTTGATTAAAATAATTTCTATCACCCCAGTCAATTCAGTCCACAAAAGTCAGTAAAATAAGACAGCTAGCTGGCCTTTAAGGGAAGAGTAAATCAGCATTCAAGGAAGGAAAAATGAGACAGCATTTCCCATGGAATATACAGCAAGAAAAAGTGCGTCCTTTACCTTGGTCAAATGGCTTGTTGGGATTCCAGTTTCTGAAATAATCATCCTATATGAGGGGAAAAAAAAAAACAGAAAACAAAGGTCAGATTTCTAGAAGCTACTCACATAAATGCATAAAAAGCTGCCTTTCCCCCCACCTCCCAAAACACAAAGGAAAACACTAAGGGCTTAGAAATCTTTCCAAGGCATTCACGTGCAATCAAAAATATCAATTGGCTTTTTAAATTCTTGTCTTTCAAACTGTATGGATTATACACTAGGAAGAGTTAATACATTTCAGCCTAATATGGAAACAGCACTGTTCTTCCTGGTTTGACAGATAAACGGAGACACCTTCTAAGTGCAAGACGTATTTGCTATCAATTATACCGCTAGTGGTGATGCCTAGCTGTTCTCACTTGGGATTAAGCCTCTGTGTTTGTAACCACTGATAATTCAACTGTCAACATTTCTCCTACACGAAGACATGTAATTTTGGCACACAGTTCCAGTTTTCTAACACTCCCCAAACCTAAAAACAGAGGGCCATTCAAATGTGAGAATTAACCACAGGCATATATTCAGCTTAATACCATGTGTCCCAGGTGTGTAAAGATAAAAACACAAAGGCTGGCCAATCTGGTTCGTTCATAACCATGTCCTTCTTGCATGAAGCTTGCCTCGATTTATGCTCAGAGGCTAGACACTTCATTACTTTGAAAGTGCAAGGGTCCAGGTCACTCACTGCTCTATCATCACATTAACCTCTTCCCCACTGCTAATAACCCTTCCCTTCCAAACCTCCACTGCTCACTCTTTCTCCTCCCTGTAGGTGCTCCCCCACCCACTGCGGCCGAGCACACCCACTCTGTCAGCTCAGCTCAACTGTGTGCAACATGCAGGGGCCTCACCCGTGGAAAACACCTCCACACCATTTTCAGGGCATGTGCCCCCATGCAGTTAATTTCCTCCTGCATATACTCAAATGATCTGCTGGATGTGTTTTCGGCTGGTACTCTGCATGCTGCAGTTCCAGAAAGCTGTCCAAAATGAGGCCTCGACATCTCTTCTAGAAAAGTTCATTTAGATCGAAGTGCACAATTAGTTTCAACTATGGTCCATGCCATGCCGTCTCCTGCGGCCATTTATCTCCAACACCATCTCCTGTGAATTTTATCGGCCTCTGTGTCATTCAATTACCTGGCTTTATTAGATCCTGGTTGAGTTCACCTAAGCCCTTAAATAGATTTTAGGAAACTGGATTTAGAGTAAAATCAGAACATTGCTCCTTGGGCAGTGAGATTCCATTTTCCAGAGCATGAATAAACATGAACGGGTTCCTCCGGATCCTGGGGTTTCAGCATTAAATCATTTTTAACTCCGAGGAATTGGCCCACTTTGCTCTGGCTTTAAATTTATGGCACAACTGGTCTTCTCACCCATCTGGTTAGGAAGTCTCTGAGGTCTACACCATGAAATATCACTGAGAAGGTTTAAAAGAATCCCTCTGCCACATCTCTCTCCATTTATTATTTTAAATATAATCCTAGTCTTTTGAATTACGTGGCAGCCAGAGTTAATGATTCTAAGTTAAGAGCTGGATGATTGGTGGGAAATTTACCACTTGATTTCTCAGCTTTGATGGCCAATATACTCAGCACTAAATATAAGCAAGTGACTCAGACATTCTGCTGTTCACAAGGGCAAGAGAAGAGATAACCGAGGATGAACTCACCCTCACCACTGGAGAAAAAACAACAAAACCTCTGTCCTTCCAACTGTGGTTCATCAGTGCCCTCTGCACATCCAGAGGATGGCACCACCCAACCGCAATCTAAAATCATGTGAACTATTTTCTACTTGAACATGCTGTTCTAATACATGGAAGTCCTTGGAAGCTAGGATGTGTGTCTAACAAGGAAGGACTAGAGCCAAAGACAAGTTCCTTTGCTTTAATTTCACATGTCACATTCTCTTTGATATCCAAGTGAGGTTTAAGCCAGTCTCAAGAACTGAATATTCCCTAGTGATTTCAACATACATTATAACTTGGATGGAATGTGAAGCATTCTTCTGGACCTTGCCACATTTCCAGGCTAACTATAACTGCCATTTTTACATATTTCTTGGGGAAAATCATGATTTTAAATATAAAACCTCTAAAAGTGGCTATCTGCATGAGAATATTTAAAAACTCACTGCACATGTAATAATACTGCCTGACTGCTGCCCAAATGTGAAGGTACACCTGAGTCAAAGCTCATTATGCAAAATGAGTCCTTCAAAGAGTCTCTTGCCCAGCAAGGCCAAGTGGGGAAGGAAAATGATTTCCCTGCATCTGATTGCTTTTGACCTGCCTTAGGAAAGCGGGTGCCAAAGCAGAACCCAATGAGCTGGCAGCCCAGACAACCTTGGGTGTGACCGCTGTGGCTACAGCTGAGAGAGAGGCACCAGAGCCCACTTGGGGGATGGCCACTGAGCATGGGGAAGGGGGCCACTGAGCGGTCACTGCAGCAGCGAGGTCCAAATATGAGCGGCCAGAGTTCACGGATCAGCCTTCCACACTGGACCGGCCAGGTCTGCAGACATGGGCAGTCCAAGCAGCTGGGCCTGTGCCAATCAATCCACTCTGCCTCTGGGGCAACGTCTGGTGAGGAAGCATCCAAACCCGCATGGAAAAAGCCAAAGCTAGAAGAACGCCCTTCTAGAGCTTCACCTCACCCCTGAGTCCCACTTTACAGTCAGTATGCTCAAGGGACAAAGGACGGCTGGCTGGTCATTTCTCCAGGGCTTAACATCCAGGGGCACCAGCCCAGCTCTTCCTTTATCTTATTTTCTATCTAAAATTTTTAAATATAGCATATATTTTAGGTTATCCTAAAACAGACCCAGGACTTGCTGTGCTGTTGATGCTTCTACCTCCTTTCTCACAGTGGCAAATCCCACTGTGGGAAGCAGTGTGCCAGCCCCACACCACCCAGGTGCTGCCCGGTACCTAAGTGCATTATGCTGCATGGACCCCAGAGCCTGGTCCAGAGACCAGAAAAGCACAGGACTTGAAAAGCCCTCACCTCTGATCTTCCTTCTGGCCCAATAAAGATGTGGCCTGTTAAAATTCAGACTGTGGTGGAAGGCATGGTGGACATACTAGATCACACTCGCCAGGCGAGGTGTATCTGTCTGTGTTGGCCTCTTAATGGGTAATTTTATCTCTACTGATGAAGCTTTTAAAAATGACTCGCAAGGACCTCAGCAACAGTTAATTCTTAAAACATACACCTAAATAGAAGTTCGCATACCTAGATACATTCATTTATTAAATTCAATAACTCCTATTAGTGCATTCTACAGGCTGAAGAGTGAAGCATGGCAGTGTTGCCATGCATGTATATTTTATGGGCTACACTGCACAGGATAATTATATCAGGCCTCTGCTGGACAGGGCAGAGAACAGTCTTCCTCTAAATTCTCACCATACGAGGAAGGGCTTATTCCATTTCATGATACCACTTCGAAAATGAAAATCACCCAACTCTTTAGGGACTGTTAAAACCCGGAAGAACCTATAAATTTAAAAAGACTCTCAAATTTGAGCATACTGAGTTATGTCCAAAATCATGAAACATTCCAGGTGAGCATACAGTCATAGTAAAAACACATCAAAAGTCAGCATACCTAAATGTCCATCAAGAGAGGAATGGGTAAAGAAGATGTAGTACATATGTATACAATGGAATATTACTCAGCCATAAAAAGGAATGAAATTGGGTCATTTGTACAGACATGGATGGACCTAGAGAGTGTCATACAGAGTGAAGTAAGTCAGAAAGAGAAAAGCAAATATTGTATAATAACACATATATGTGGGATCTAGAAAAATGGTATAGATGATCTTATTTGCAAAGCAGAAATAGAGACACAGACATAGAGAACAAATGTATGGATATCAAGGGGGAAAGGGGTGGGGTGGGAGGAATTGGGAGACTGGGGTTGACACATATACATTATTGAGACTATGTATAAAATAGACAACTGATGGGAACATACTGTATAGCACAGGGAACTCTACCTAATGCACTGTGGTGACCTAAATGGGAGGGAAGTCCAAAAGGGAGGGGATGTCTGTATGTGTATGGCTGATTCGCTTTGTTGTGCAGTGGAGGCTAACACAACCTTGTAAAGCAACCAGACTCCAATAAAGATTATTAAAAAAAAAAGCATACAGATCACAGTAAGAAAGCGACAAATGATAACATCTAGAATGACGAAGAAGGGAGTGGTGCTGGTGGTGGAGGGAGAGTCGTGGGAGTGATCATGGCCTCAGTTATTTTTTTAAACCCTCCACCACTGATCAAAAGAGGTAAAACCATATTCGTTTCACTAAATAAATATCCCACTAAACACAATACTGGATCCTGTGAAATTATTGGCACCCAGTGGCTGGTGCAAAGGAATTTAACTCTGGTTTTTCAACTGCTTTAGAGATGCCCTGTTTTGATAAACATTCATGGGAAGTGAAATCTTTTTAAAATATACACATATATAACACATGTTATATATTATATATATAAAAGATATTAATAAGGATATATTTATCAGGACATGTTAATAAAATACGTATATATACATATATACCAAAGGACATTCTGATCTATAATGCATCTTCCAAGAAAACTTTTCAGCCTCCCTACCATGAAATGATGCAAAAATATTCCTGCCATAATTTTAGTGATTAAGTCTCCTCATCAAGGATGTCATAACGAATTGGAAAGTCTCTGGGTTTAGCCCATTTTGATCAGGAAACTGAATTTTTCTTCCCCTGTCCCACAGCCCCCAAATGGCTGATGTAATTTAGCTCAACTATTCCCCAGGGGGTTGCCTTTCCAGAGATGCTTATTTCACCTCCAAAGAATGTCAAAGCAACTCTGAGGAAGAGATGAAGTGGCACAATCAAATGGAAACCACTTTTGAGATCCAACTGCTTTACTCTCACTTATGAAGATGATGATGTAATTTATATATACCTTACAGCTTTAGCTACTACAGATCAAAGACACTTAGCTCTCATGGAACAGATCATTTCTCCTTCACACATATTTTAGCTAAGTTGTTTGAACACTGAAGTATCATCTGAAGATTACCTGAGGTAATAAAAAGTACCAGCCTAGAAAATAAATGGAAGCCTCACTTGTCTCGACCAGGAGTGAGCAGTGGAGACATGTACAGAAGGAAGTAAGGTGATTTGAGGGCAGTCAGCCCCTTGGGGTCATCTGAAGACCCCCTGCAGATAAATACCAAAAGGAGAAGCATTGCCCTGCAGGGCCAGGTGGACTAAAGCCAGGTTTATAGATCCTAGATGGAGGTTAATCCCACTTTATCAAACCCCAAACCTTTACAAAGAGATTAGTTAAGGGGCTATAGGCAAACTGCTCTCCAAAGGACTCAGTGCAAACTAGTTATTTTTCACACTAACTGACTGGGGAAAACAGGAAGGAGGGGTGGCTGGCAGGTGGGAAAAGTATCTCTGAAATGATACTAGAAGTCATTGAAAATGTGAGATTTCCAGATGACATTATGTAAGTGCATCAGCTGTATGATGTGAAATTTTCCTGTAATTTCAATTTGTGTGCAGTGGAAACCCCTACTAATCACACTGTTGAGAAATACAAAACATTCCATCTATTGGGAAGGAGCTAGCTTCCCAGACACCATCTTACCTCTGAGCTATTTCCAGTCACATCTCTGGGCAAGCAATGTGCTAACGGTTTCCTCTCCATCAGGCCTGTCCTGCCCAGCCCTGGTGAAGAGCCCCAGTGACAATCCTTCTGAATGAAGCAAGCGACCAACCAGCCCAGCATGGACAGTGACTTGAGGTCCCCCGCCCACCCCCCATCACTCCACAGACCCCACTCATGCGAACCCTGTACACCAGGGACTGGAAGCTGGGCCATTAATACATCTTCCATTGGCACATATCACGCCCACACACCTGGGCCCAGGCTGCTTCTGAACAGGGATGGGTCTTACTCACCTGCACATTCCCCCAGGGCAACACTCAACAGTACACAGTAAGTCCTGGACAAACTATATATAATTTAAATAAGCTGTTCCAGCTTTAACATCTCCGTATCCCTGTGAAATGCCCATAACTGTTCCTGGTGTGTGCGTAAGGACAGGTGGGTGTAGCTTTATACAGACACTCTAAATCACTTTCTTCCTGAATAGAGTGATTCTTTGATAAATTGGTCTGACATTTGGTATAAAGTCCTGCAGGCCTCAGACAAGATGATTTAGAAAATAACAATGTCAGTTGCTCTGCTCTTTCAATAAATAACCCACCAGTAAAACACAGATAATAACTGACAATCATACTTGCACTGTAACTAATGAGAAAAGATAAAGCAGCAAATGGACTGTTTATATGCATTTGATAAATTGCACCCCCTGGATATACCCATGAAAAATAAATGTGTGTGGTCCTGTTTCACTGAACTAAAACAAACATTTACCACTGAGATTTAGGATTTAGAGTGAAATTTACATTTTATTTGGCAACTATTTTGATGCTATGTCTACACACAGTGGAAAAATCAAAAACCTACCTCAACTTCCTGAGTACGAAAGCATTATAAATGAGAAAAAAAATAAAAGAATCACATCAAGCAATAGGAAGGAATGTAAACATTTTCGATAATTGCATCAAAATTTCAAATTATCATAACATTAGAAAGGTCACAGGCAGACATTTTCCCAACCATCACTCCCTTGAAAAGGTCCCCTTGTTCACTAAGTTCATGAAAAGAACATTAGGTTCTCAGTGGAATAAGTGAAGCGCAGGGAAATCAGAGGGTCCTCTGGTGATCTAGTGTCATTACTGCAGAACAAATAGCAAAATCATGATTAAACCCAAATACGCAGGCATCATTATTATCTTTGAGAATTTCAAATGATTAATTTCCTGTGACACGGTCCAAAGGGTGAAATTCAATAAAAGTCCCGAGATGACAACAGAGAGCAAGAATAAAAGACCTTCTACATTTCTGCAAAGAAATTCTTTGGCCTTGCAGCTCCAAAATAGCTTGAAGGGGTCTAAAACCTGAGAAAGATGTGGATTTATGGTCTTGGGATGTAAAATGAATAGGACTGTCACGGCCCCTCAGGTGATTAAAGGATTATAACTGCCACAAAGTCCCCTTCCTCAGGACTGTCTGCCTGTCCATTTCTGTCCATCCAAGCTGGGGTCAGGGGGAGTGACGGCTGATTTGGGCTTTTCTCAAAGAGAAAACCTGAGTCTGAGGTCCATTCCAGAAAGTGTGCCCTATATCTGGCTGCTGCTTCTGGGAATACAAATGGACCTACGACGCTGCATTTGTACTCTGACCAAGACAAGGGGCGTCTCCCCAGACGGAAAGCCACCCACACCCTTGACCTCGTTAGCAAAATGATCAAAACACCTGAGCTAGCCGGGAGCAGGCTTCTGAATGTCAGATGGGAGTGAAGCAGGCAGGGCTATGGTGTCAAAGACAGAGGACACACTATGAACAGGACAGGCTCTGAAGCAGATACAGGTTCAAATCCTGCCTTGAACACTCACCAGCCAGCTGGCCTTGCACAAACCCCTCAGCTTCTGAGATGCAGTCCCTTGATCCACAAAGCAAGACCGCTGCACCTGCCTTGGAGGCTGGGTCACCATGATCCGCGACAATGTGGCAAAGTGACTGGCATATTACCAGGCACAAAGAAGGACTCAATAAATAAAATTGTACACTTTTGTGTCCATCTCCAGAGGTTTATAATATTGAGATGTCTCAAAAACATTGAGAGACACAGGCTTTATAGAAACAATGACATGCTTAAAATTTCAGTAATGGGACTCTTGTGCATTTGGATCTTACCAAACAGGCCCAAATGAAGGGAGATCAATTGCGCTTGGGAACAATAATTATGAAATATTTCAAACGCGTGCAACTTTATTAACCTTATGGATGAAGAGTGACTTAGAAAACATGCAATGAAATATGAAAGCATGAGTTGCAAGCAAATCTCTGTTTAAAGGTCAGGCCCCCATTCCCGAAGATTCAGTGACCCTGTCTATTAAAAAAAGATATTACTTACACCATAGAGCTGTTCTGTGTAACCAGTGAGGTGTTTTGAACCATTGTTAGCAATTACACATCATACAATTCTAAGTCAGTTTAAGTTTCAATTTTGACTCACTATATCCCCTTAAGTGGACTGGACCTGCTCTGAACAGGTAAAATTTCTGCATAATCATTAATTGACATGTAGAAAACAGAGGAAGGAACCGTGAAAAGGTCCATCTAACTGACACACCAAGTAAGGCCCTTGCCGTCTTGGAGCATGTAAACCTTTACTTTACAGAAAATGCAAACTGTACTTGCCTAAGGCCCAGCCCTGTCCGAGTATCACGAACTCCAAATTAATTAGGTCCCTCTGCCTTTCTGAGAATGCCACTCCTACCACCCCCTAGGCTGGCAGGCCTCCATCAACATCCACATGCTGCCTTCTGGAGTATACAACACTGGCTATGAACTATCACCACACCCCTTCCTCCCCACCCACCCTGCACGGGAGGTACCAACCGCAGGCACTGGAAAGCAGTAGTTCTCATCCTTGACTGACCCCTGGGGTCGCTGAGGACCTTTCCAGACACTGATGCCTGGCACCACCTAGGAGATGCTGACTCGGTGGTCTGCGTCATGGCCTCCACAATGGGACACTTAAAGTTCCTCAGAGGATTCTAATGAGTAGCCCCCATTGGCTAAAGGAAGCCACACACTGATTCAATCACAGTGACTGAAAGGTGACCAGGGGACAATCAGGTCCACCACAAACAGCAAACCCGGTGCAGCCCATCAGCGGCCTCCCTTCCCCCAGCTTCCAGAGCTTTCCAGAGTTAAATTCACCTTCCATTGTCAGATCTGGCCTCAACGCCTCCGGGGCTCAGTACACAGTACCTCTGGGCGCCCTGCTGGCCAGGCCAGGACCCAGGCTGGACTGGTCCCTCTTCCCTCCCTCTGCCATTCAGGCATCAACCAGGCCCCCTCCCTCCCTGGATCTGTCACACCTCCCACTCTCTGCACCCACAACCTCTCACTCAGTCGGGCCCCCCAGCTGCCCCTCGGGTCACCACCATGTGCCCAGCCAGCCTCCACTCCCTGTACCCTGCTCAGGCTGTTCTCCATGCTGCTCCCACGGGGACCCTCTGAAGAGACGTCTGCCCTCATCAGCCCCCAATATCAAATACTCGAGTTGCTCCCCACAGCTCCCAAGCAAAGGCCAAGCCCAGGAGCAGCTTACAGGACCCTGCAAGGCACAGTCCCTGCTGAATCCCCCAGTCCCCCTGCAGCCACACCCCAGCCCACGTGCTTCACTCCAGCCCCACAAGAACCACTTCTTGGTTCTGCAACAGCCATGCTTACTTCGAGCTCTGAAATTCTGCACATGCTGCTCCTTTTGTGCCTGAAATACCCTTCCTCACCCTTCTCTGATGAACATTCGCTGCTCGATCAAATCCCAGTTTAGATTAGACGATGCTCCTTGTGCACGAACCTCCCCCATCCCCAATGCCTCCACATCAGAGACGTCTCAGCCGTGTGGTCTACACAGAGCACTGACGCAACCGCTCTGCAGTGGCCGACCACTCTCCTGCCACTCAACCACACAGCCGGCAGTCCCCACGGCCAGGGGCGGGACATCTTCACCTCCACACCTCCAGAGCCCAGCACATGCCCATCTTGCAACAGGTACTCAATGAGCACCTCCTATAAAGAAAGAACCATTCAACCTCTGTTGCTTCTTTTACACCAGTACCTTGGGCTGCAACTCCCCAATTAATTCCCTGTTGACTCAGAACTTCAGGCTCCGTGACCTGGAGGTTTCCGAGGAAAGTGAAATGGGCAACTCCCTTGGTGTAACTTAAACTGGGCAGTAACGGGAACCTGGCACCAGCAGGGATGACGGCAGAAGACCCTGGAGGGATCGACCAAGGAGGACAGGTGGACCCCTGCACAACAGCCTCGCCCCACGCCTGCTAACAACCCCGAGTCACCGCAAGGAACAAACAGACTCCATGACTTGGCTCACCACGGCTGGCAGAAATCTGATGCAAGATTCAGGACCTGCGTCAAGTTGAGGTTGAAATGAAAAAGTTGAAATCCAATCCAAAAAATCCAAGTGATACCGACAGCAATGGTAACGTTAATCCTATAGGAATAACAGCAGCTACCGTTTTCCGAGTGCTCCATACGCGCCAGGTGCTGTCCAAGCCAGCTGTGTGTTAGCTCACTGAACTCATATGATAACCGTGTGAGGCAGGCACAATCAGCACCCTGGTGACATAGCTGGGAAAGCAAGCTTAGAGAGATCGCATTTCTATATAAGGTCACACAGCTAGCGAGAAGCAGGGGGATTTGAACTCAGTTTTGCCTGACTCTGAAGATCATGCTCTAACCACTCCACACCGCGTTAAGGGCACCATGTGAAGGGAGGACCAGTGAGGTATGTGAAGACTGGAGACCCTGGGAGACAACACAGGGCTCGTTCCCTATTGGAGATGGAACACGATGGTTGCAGGAGAGGCCAAGGGATGGAGATGAGCACAGAGGCCTGAGGCCTCCCAAGAAGCTCTCTCTACCACTGCATTGACCCTTAGTACATCTGAGCCTCAGCTTTCCCGTCTGTGAAAGGGGGGGATTCAAACACCTGCCTCAGGGTTCTTTGTGAGCTTGGACAGCAGGTCCATCTGTCCTGTGCCTGGCCCCAAGAAAGCAGTCAGGACAACCGGATGTCCTGATCGCCCCGTACCCCAGATGGTTCCCCGGGCTTCAGAGCCATGGCCAGCAGCACTGATGACAGCAGCCTCAGGAGCAAGCCCTCCCGAGGAGCACTTTGTGGGCTCTGGACCAAGCACTGCCACCACACCTGTCTGCCACCACACTCTCTGGGGCCCACTTCAAAGTGGAGCATCCAACGCCAACATCAAGCCACTGCACAGAGGACGTGGTGGCTTCGGCACCGCCCATCTCTCTGAGAAGCCATGGCCACAGACTTTGCATGAAATTTTCATTAGCTGCACAGCAAGGCCTGCTGCGGTTCCTCCCAGCCCTACCATTCCCTCTTCTCTTGGAAGGAACATCTGGGAAAGTTAGCAATAAAAACTCCCTCACTGTGTCCCTAAAAGCATCCTGGCAGCCTCCCTGCCTGCCCTCCTCTGCATCCTGAGGCTCTGGCCCTTGGACCATGTACACAGCAGATGCTCCTTACCAAAGCCCCAGAAATAAATCTGGTCAAGGTCTTTTCTCCACTTCAAAGCAATGATGTCACCATCAGAATCTGAGAGGGTTCATTTGAAATCTGCAACTTCTGAACTTCTTTCCCCCATGGTAAGAGGTCACCAGAGTAGACAAGCCTGCCAAATAGACCCACACTCCCAAGCCACGATTTCCCTCTGTGATCACTGGCAAAGCTTCCACAGAGAAGGGGGAGTGTGCCCTGTCTGAGGTACAGCCACTGCTATAACTAGGGCTCGCCACGAGGGTAGAACAATCCTCTTGCACTGACTGAAAACCCTCCATAGGACCCACACTCCCAAAGGCCGCTGGGTCCAACCAATCCTGGACCATGGAGATGGGCTAAGTTTCCTGTCACTCAACGAGCACTTATGCAACTCTATGATGGATGTAATCCAGTCTCTCACGCCCAGCACTGCCAAATAGATGCCTGGTAGACTCAGGAGACTTAGAGAAACAATCCCAAAGTACTTCAGCCAGGCTCCACACTTGGAAACTTGCTCACCTGGCCACTCGGACAGGTAGATGATGTACTTAGGTCGTATGACAAGACAGAAAGTCCAGAGAAGATATAAGAGAACTGTCCTCATACCAAGATCAGTGTGCGTGAGTCCCTGACTAAAGGGGATCTGTGTACTCCGTGAGCATCTAGCTGTCCTGTTGCCCTCCAGGGCTGTTTCCATAATCTGTCCATGTTCAGTGAGGGCCTGGGGCACCCACAGAGACAGAGCAAGGTCGAAGCTGCAAGGAAGTTGGGGGCAGAGACTCGAGGACCTCAGTGCCTGGAGAGATATCCATGCCTTATCTCCAGGCACTAAGGAGCCACTTGGAGGTGGGCGGACTTGAAGGTGGATCCCATCACACCAGTACTTTCCGAAGGAGCTGGGCTGACTGAGTGTGGGAGAGGTTAGAAGGAGCCCAACTGAAAGCAAGGACACCAATGAAGAAGTTCATTCTACGTGTGCACAATTATCACTTACAGCATCTGCTGCACATGTGCCTTTGTGCCAGAAAACAGACACGAAGAACACCCAGCCCTTACCCTAAGAAGCCCACAATCTGGCCAGAGGAAAGGGAACCAGAAATGTCAACAGATGAAGGCATAATACTACCAGGCAATGTGCTCATTATGAAAAGAAAATAGCTACAGAACACAGAGGAGGAAGCCACCAACGATTCCAGGGAACCAGGACTGACTCTACTGAAGCAGTGGGACGTAACGCTGGGTCTGGACGGACAAGGAGTTTTCCAGGCAAGGAACGTGGAGTAGGTGGGACAAGGAGCCAGCAACTGCAATGAGCAGGACTCTTTGCTGCAGCAGCCCTCAGCTCAGGCAACAGGAGAGGAAGCCTGAGCCCAGGTGCAGCCACAGAGACAGGACGATAGGAGACATCTGCCAGCTCTGCCCAGGGTCTCCGACCCACCACGGCCACACCACTAGGTCTGCCATCTGCTCTGCAACCAGAAATCCTGTAGCTGCTGTGGCTGGTCACTGGCATCACTGTGATCCGTGCACTCCAGCTGGAAGGCTGAGCAATGACACTATGTCTAGAAAAGACGCACTGACCCATGGCATGCCACCCCAGGGACAAGAGCCAGCTCACATCCTGGCCCTTCCAACCAGCAAGCGTCCCCATGCCACCTGTTACGAACATGTGTAAGTCATACGGGCCACAACTGGAACCAACTAGTCTCTGTGCCTGTCGCTCTCTCTGTCCTACAGAGACACACTGCCAGCTTGCTCCACCTTCCTTTATTAAATAAACATCTCTCCCTTTGGAGGTGAGATCCCTGAGAACAAAGGCCATGCCACGTGACCGTGCTCTGGGAACCAAGACCCTGGAGGTGGCCCCTCCCCACCCGCAGTCAATGATAACAATTAAGGGCCTCTTGTTCTCACCGAGCCTTTGAAAGGTTCCACTCTTGTTTGCAGGGGACAGTGGTAGGGAACCAGGGTTCCCTTCTACCCATCTTTTAAAATCAAAACACTCCAGGGCAAAATTATCAGGTTACACCATTTATATGGTAACAAAACACACATCAATAAGGACATATTTATTTCTTGTGGAAGAGTACTCAGCCAGCAGAAGCCATGTAATATTTTTATTTTTATGCTTTCTTTTAATTTATTATTTGGAAAATAAGAGGAATGTTAATAACAATGCAGGCCCCTTCCAGTCCTAAAATTCAATAATTCTAAATATGTCAGATAATAAATCAAACACGCCTGACAGCTCTGTGTAAATAAAGTGGGAGCAATTTTCAGACTAGCAAGGACTACAGTGTACTGGAAGAATCCAAGGAAGACCAAAGCAATAAGCTGTTTTGCCTTTGATTTTTATTTCTGCTTCCAAATTTTAAGAGCCCAGCAAGAGCACAAACAGTAGTTATGTCCTAGATCTTTAAAATCCCTTTCCTATTAAATAACTTATGAGCATTAAAGAAAGAGTCCAGTTGGGTTTTTTCACATGATGCTACTCAGAGAGAACTTTTGAAAAAAATTTCCAAGATCTAATTCTTTAGATAAATTACCTTCTTGTGAAAGGTGGAGACTCCTAGAAAGTCACATACAAAAACATGGGAAGAAAGAAACCAAGAAGCAATAAAAAGGACCAACGATGCAATGTAACTATCTCTTCCACTCGATAACCACACCCTCCCCATGCCCAGAGCCCACCCCTCAGAGGCCTGAGAAGAAAGAAGGGGCAGCCAAGGCCACCAACAAGCATGAAGCAGCGCTGGGTCCCGCTCATTAAAATCGACCTTCTCATTTAGCCAGTTGCATGGTCACATTTTCTAGGTATCTCAACTGTCCTTAAAGAGTGCCCATGATTCGCCATAAGAAGAAAAAAATACAAAAAAAAGAACTAGAGAAAAGTCAAAATGGTAACAATGGTTATCAATGGTTGGAGGAATATAAGAGTTTTCTTCCTGCTTCTACTTTATTATTTTTCAATTAAAAAATAACCTGTATTACTTCATGTGTTTGTATGTTGTCTCCTCATTCATCCATTTACCCATTCTTCATTCATTCATTCATTCAAAGTTCTATGGGATAGGGAAAATGAAGACAGCATTACCCTAACATCATGGTTGGGGCAACTCTAGACAGAGAGGTAAAATCATTTTTAAATGAATTCACACAGCACTAAAATCTGCAGTATAAGATCTATGTACACCAAAAGATTAGACTGAGAGCTGTACTCACAGCCCAGACATGGGGAATAAGAAGGAAGAACCTCTTGGGCCATGACCTAGAACAATGACTAGGAACCTTTCCAGGCAGCTGAATGGAATCACAAGCCCTTCTTATTACCCTGTCTCTGGGCTGGCACACAGGGTAAGCATTCATTTATTCCTGTTGTTCTGGCACCCTATTAAGGAATGAAAGATCTGGAATAAGCAGGGTGTGACCTTCAGCTCACTCACCAGCACACAGCCCATGGCCTCTGCCAAAAACAGGTAGGAGAAGGACCCAGAGCTCACAGTAGAAATCATACATTTACTCACAAGGCGGTGACAGCTCCTGCAACAAACCCAAACTGTGGCTCAATTTAATAAGGCATCCGATGCTCAGATGCCTCATCTGATTTACCAGCAGGATACGTAAATCACAGCTAGAATCGGAGGCTCCTTGTCAGGGCTGCCTGCTGGAATTATTTGGGAACAACACTGCATGGGTTATCTTGGTGTTGCCCATCAAAGCCTCATACGTCTGTTTCACACACCTCTCTTTTAACAAAACTCAGCTCTTAACCCAGATTGGAGCTAAAATCAACGGTTCTGCTTCTGGATCTGAAACATAAACAAACATAAAAGCCTATGGCAGTTTCTTAACTGGTAACTCCTCTTGATGTCCACTGTCACTGCCTAAGTGATTCTGGGTAAACAGTCCAACCTTTTCGAGCTTCAGTTTCTTCATCTGTAAAATGAAGGCTATGGTGCCCACTCTACTAGGATTACTGGGAGGATTACTTGGAACATAGATGCAAAATGTCCAGCATGTAGTATGCACCAAATATCCAAACATGGTCACTGCTATCTATCTATCTATCTATTTATTTATGGCTGTGTTGGGTCTTCGTTGCTGTGCGCAGGCTTTCTTTAGTTGCGGCGAGTGGGGGTTACTCTTCATTGTGGTGTACAGGCTTCTCATTGCTGTGGCTTCTCTTGCTGAGCACGGACTCCAGGCACGCGGGCTTCAGTAGTTGTGGCACATGGGCTTCAGTAGTTGTGGCTCACCGGCTCTAGAGAACAGGCTCAGTAGTTCTGGCACACGGGCTTATTAGTTGCTCCGTGGCATGTGGGATCTTCCTGGACCAGGGCTCAAACCCATTTCCCCTGCATTGGCAAGTGGATTCTCAACCACTGCGCCACCAGGGAAGACCAGTCACTGCTTTTTTTAACTGACCTCAGTACATCCTCTGCTGTAAGCTGATAACAGAATTTAAATAAATAAATAAATAAAAACCACTAGTTTCCTCTGGATTAGTATATTTGTGATACTGCCATCCTGACCCTACAGAAATTTTTAAGAAATCAAATCTGGGTAATGGCTGCTTTGGAAAAGCAGCAGCCACTGCTCTGTGCAAAAACGTAAATAAAATGCCACTTAAGTAATCACATTACTCATAGCTTAATGCATGTGATCCAGAGCTACAAGCAAGCATGTCTGTGATGGATTTCTCATCTGTGGCTGCCACTGCAGCCCATCCAAGCGTCTGCAGGCATCCTGACTGGGAACATCTACATTAGCTCCTGATGGGACCCACACTCCCACTATCAATGGGAACAGACTCAGCAGGAAGGAGGCGATGCCTTCATAATAAGGTAATAATACAAACGGAAACGTTTGCTTGGGGAAGAGCTGCTAGGTTCTAGGTCAGCCATTAAATGTCCCTTCCTCAGTTCTCAGGGGCTCCCAAAGCAGTCTGGGATCCCTAGCTGAATCTTCCCAGCCCCTGCCAGGTAGGGATGGAGCCTCCTCAGATGCCGTGATATGGCCAACTTTTGACTCAGCACTGCTGAGTACCAGACTAAACACCAAAGGAGACGACTGGCAATGCTGGACTATATCTACCTTCTTTCTGAGGAGGGGCTCTGAAATCTCAGCATTTTCCGTTTAACCAGAGCTGCCCTCAAGGGTGCCAAGCACTAACTTGGGATATTCGGTCCTTAGACCATTTACGCTCTGGATAAATGCAGAACTTCTAGAAAAGCCAATTCAGACTCCAACCACAAGCATGCTCTAAAGATGTGGGTGGGAGGAGCTTCAAGATAGCAAAAGAGTAAGACGTGGCGATCACCTTCCTCCCCACAGATACATCAGAAATACATCTACACGTGGAACAACTCCTCCAGAACACCTACTGAACGCTGGCAGAAGACCTCAGACCTCCCCAAAGGCAAGAAACTCCCCACATACCTGGGTAGGGCAAAAGAAAAAAGAATAAACAGAGACAAAAGAATAGGGACGGGACCTGCACCAGTGGGAGGGAGCCATGAAGGAGGAAAGGTTTCCACACACTAAAAGCCCCTTCGCGGGTGGAGACTGCAGGTGGCGGAGGGGGAAAGCTTCGGAGCCACGGAAGAGAGCGCAGCCACAGGGGTGCGGAGGGCAAAGCAGAGAGATTCCCACACAGAGGATCAGCGCCAACCGGCACTCACCAGCCCGAGAGGTTTGTCTGCTCACCTGCCGGGGCGGGCGGGGGCTGGGAGCTGAGGCTCGGGCTTCGGTCGGAGCGCAGGGAGAGGACTGGGGTTGGCGGCGTGAACACAGCCTGCAGGGGGTTAGTGTGCCACGACTAGCCGGGAGGGAGTCCGGGAAAAGATCTGGAGCTGCTGAAGAGGCAAGAGACTTTTTCTTGCCTCTTTGCTTCCTGGTGCGCAAGGAAAGGGGATTAAGAGCGCTGCTTAAAGGAGCTCCAGAGACGGGCATGAGCCGCGGCTAACAGCGCGGATCCCAGAGACAGGCATGAGACGCTAAGGCTGCTGCCACCGCCACCAAGAAGCCTGTCTGCAACCACAGGTCACTCTCCACACCTCTCCTCCTGGGAGCCTGTGCAGCCTGCCACTGCCAGGGTCCCGTGATCCAGGGACAACTTGCCCGGGACAACGCACAGTGCGCCTCAGGTTGGTGCAACGTCATGCCGGCCTCTGCCACTGCAGGCTCGCCCCGCACTCCGTGCCCCTCCCTCTCCCCCGGCCTGAGTGAGCCAGAGTCCCCGAATCAACGGCTCCTTTAACTCCATCCTGTCTGAGCGAAGAACAGACACCCTCCGGCAACCTACACGCAGAGGTGGGGCCAAATCCGAAGCTGAACCCCGGGAGCTGTGCGAACAAAGAAGAGAAAGGGAAATTTCACCTAGCAGCATCCAGACCAGTGGATTAAATGCCCACAATCAACTTGATGTACCCTGCATCTGTGGAATACCTGAATAGACAACAAATCATCCCACATTGAGGAGGTGGACTTTGGGAGCAACGTTTTTCCCTTTTCTCTTTTTGTGAGTGTGTATGTGTATGCTTTTGTGTGTGATTTTGTCTGGATAGCTTTGCTTTTACCATTAGTCCTAGGTTCTGTCTGTCCATGTTTTTTGTTGTTGTTGTTGTTTTAGTATAGTTTTTAGCATTTAGTATAGATTTTAGCACTTGTTATCAATGGTTTATTTTTTTGTTTGGTTGCTCTGTTTCTTTTTTGTAATTACTTTCTTAATTTTAAAAATTTTTTTATTTTTAATAATTATTTTTTATTTTAATAACTCTTATTTTATTTTTTCATTCTTTCTTTCTTTTTTTCTCCTTTTTATTCTGAGCTGCGTGGATGACAGGGTCTTGGTTCTCCGGCCAGACATCAGGGCTGTGCCTCTGAGGTGGGAGAGCCGAGTTCAGGACACTGGTCCACCAGAGACCTCCCAGCTCCACATAATACTGAATGGCAAAAACCTCCCAGAAATCTCCATCTCAGCGCCAAGACCCAGCTCAACTCAACGACCAGCAAGCTAGCGTGCTGGACACCCTATGACAAACAACTAGCAAGACAGGAACACAACCCCACCCGTTAGCAGAGAGGCTACCTAAAATCATAAGGTCACAGACACCCCAAAACACACCACCAGACATGGACCTGCCCACCAGAAAGGAAAGATCCAACCTCATCCACCAGAACACAGGCACTAGTCCCCTCCACCAGAAAGCCTACACAACCCACTGAACCAACCTTAGCCACTGGGAGCAGACAACAAAAGCAACGGGAACTACGAACCTGCAGCCTGCGAAACGGAGACCCCAAACACAGTAAGTTAAGCAAAATGAGAAGACAGAGAAATACACAGCAGATGAAGGAGCAAGGTGAAAACCCAAAAGACCAAAAAAAAAAGGAAGAGGAAATAGGCAGTCTACCTGAAAAAGAATTCAGAATAATGATAGTAAAGATGACCCCAAATCTTGGAAATAGAATGGAGAAAATACAAGAAACATTTAACAGGAACTAGAAGAACTAAAGAGCAAACAAACAATGATGAACAACACAATAAATGACATTAAAATTTCACTAGAAGGAATCAACAGCAGAATAACTGAGGCAGAAGAACAGATAAGTGACCTGGAAGATAAAATAGTGGAAATAATTACTGCAGAGTAGAATAAAGAAAAAAGAATGAAAAGAATTGAGGACAGTCTCAAAGACCTCTGGGACAACATTAAATGCACCAACATTCGAATTATAGGGGTCCTAGAAGAAGAAGAGAAAAAGGGACTGAGAAAATATTTGAAGAGATTATACTTGAAAACTTCCCTAATTTGGGAAAGGAAAGAGTTAATCAAGTAAAGGAAGTGCACAGAGTCCCACACAGGATAAATCTAAGGAGAAACACGCCAAGATATATATTAATCAAACTATTAAAAATTAAATACAAGGAAAAAATATTAAAAGCAAAAAGGGAAAAAAACCCAAATAACATACAAAGGAATCCCCATAAGGTTAACAGCTGATCTTTCAGCAGAAACTCTGCAAGCCAGAAGGGAGTGGCAGGACATATTTATTTAAAGTGATGAAATGGAAAAACCTACAACCAAGATTAATATACCCAGCAAAGATCTCATTCAGATTTGATGGAGAAATTAAACGCTTTACAGACAAGCAAAAGCTAAGAGAATTCAGCACCGCCAAACCAGCTTTACAACAAAGGCTAAAGGAACTTCTCTAGACAGGAAACACAAGAGAAGGAAAAGACCTACAACAACAAACGCAAAACAATTAAGAAAATGGAAATAGGAACATACATATTGATAATTACCTTAAAGGTAAATGGATTAAATGCTCCAACCAAAAGACATAGCCTGGCTGAATGGATACAAAAACAAGACCCATATATATGCTGTGTACAAGAGACCGACTTCAGACCTAGAGACACACACAGACTGAAAGTGAGGGGATGGAAGAAGATATTCCATGAAAATGGAAATCAAAAGAAAGCTGGAGAAGCAATTCCCATATCAGACAAAATAGACTTTAAAACAAAGACTATATTGAGAGACAAAGAAAGACACTACTTAATGATCAAGGCATCAATCCAAGAAGAAGATATAACAATTGTAAATATTTCTGAACCAAACATAAGAGCACCTCAATACATAAGGCAAATGCTAACAGCCATAAATGGGGAAATCAACAGTAACACAATCAAAGTAGGGGACTTTAACACCCCACTTTCACCAGTGGACAGATCATCCAAAATGAAAATAAATAAGGAAACACAAGCTTTAAATGACACATTTAAAAAGATGGAATTAATTGATATTTATAGGACAATCCATCCAAAAACAACAGAATACACTTTCTTCTCAAGTGCTCATGGAACATTCTCCAGGATAGATCACATCTTGGGTCACAAATAAAGCCTTGGTACATTTAAAAAGACTGAAATCATATCAAATATCTTTTCCAACCACAACACTATGAGACTAGATGTCAATTACAGGAAAAAATCTGTAAAAAATACAGACACATGGAGGCTAAGCCATACACTACTTAATAACCAAGAGATCACTGAAGAAATCAAAGAGGAAATCAAAAAATACCTAGAAACAAATGACAGCAAAAACACGACCACCCAAAACCTATGGAATGCAGCAAAAGCAGTTCTAAGAGGGAAGTTTATAGCAAGACAATCCTACCTTAAGAAACAAGAAACATCTCAAATAAACAACCTAACCTTACACCTAAAGCAATTAGAGAAAGAAGAACAAAAAAACCCCAAAGTTAGCAGAAGGAAAGAAATCATAAAGATCAGATCAGAAATAAATGAAAAAGAAATGAAGGAAATGATAGCAAAGGTCAATAAAACTAAAAGCTGGTTCTTTGAGAAGATAAACAAAATTGATAAACCATTAGTCAGACTCATCAAGAAAAAAAGAGAGAAGACTCAAATCAACAGAATTAGAAATGAAAAAGAAGTAACAACTGACACTGCAGAAATACAAAGGATCATGAGAGATTCCTACAAGCAACTGTATGCCAATATAATGGACAAACAGGAAGAAATGGACAAATTCTTAGAAATGCACAACCTGCCAAGACTGATGAGGAAGAAATAGAAAATATGAACAGACCAATCACAAGCACTGAAATTGAAACTGTGATTTAAAATCTTCCAACAAACAAAAGCCAAGGACCAGATGGCTTCACAGGCGAATTCTACCAAAGATTTAGAGAAGAGGTAACACCTACCCTTCTCAAACTCTTCCAAAATATAGCAGAGGGAGGAACACTCCCAAACTCATTCTACAAGGCCACCATCACCCTGATACAAAAACCAGACAAAGATGTCACAAAGAAAGAAAACTACAGGCCAATATCACTGATCAACATAGATGCAAAAATCCTCAACAAAATAGTAGCAAGCAGAATCCAACAGCACATTAAAAGGATCATACACCATGATCAAGTGGGGTTTATCCCAGGAATGCAGAGATTCTTCAATATACGCAAATCAATCAACATGATACACCATATTAACAAACTGAAGGAGAAAAACCATATGATCATCTCAATAGATGCAGAGAAAGCTTTTGACAAAATTCAACACCCATGTATGATAAAAGCCCTCCAGAGAGTAGGCAGAGAGGGAACTTACCTCTACATAATAAAGGCCATATATGACAAGCCCACAGCCAACATCATCCTCAATGGTGAAAAACTGAAACCATTTCCACTAAGATCAGGAACAAGACAAGGTTGCCCACTCTCACCACTATTACTCAACATAGTTTTGGAAGTTTTAGCCACAGCAATCAGAGAAGAAAAAGAAATAAAAGGAATCCAAATCAGAAAAGAAGAAGTAAAGCTGTCACTGTTTGCAGTTGACATGATACTATACAGAGAGAATCCTAAAATAAACATGCTACCAGAAAACTACTAGAGCTAATCAATGAATTTGGTAAAGGAGCAGGATACAAAATTAATGCAGGGAAATCTCTTGCATTCCTATGCACTAAAGATGGAAAATCTGAAAGTGAAATTAAGGAAACACTCCCATTTACCACTGCAACAAAAAGAACAAAATACCTAAGAATAAACCTACCTAAGGAGACAAAAGACCTATAGGCATAAAACTAATAGACACTGATGAAAGAAATTAAAGATGATACAAACAGATGGAGAGATATTATACCATGTTCTTGGATTGGAAAAATCAACATTGTGAAAATGACTGTACTACCCAAAGGAATCTACAGATTCAATGCAATCCCAATCAAACTACCACTGGCATTTTTCACAGAACTAGAACAAAAAAATTCACAATTTGTTTGGAAACACAAAAGAACTCGAATAGCCAAAGCAATCTTGAGAAATGGAGCTGGAGGAATCAGGCTCCCTGACTTCAGACTATACTACAAAGCTACAGTAATCAAGACAGTATGGCACTGGCACAAAAACAGAAATATAGATCAATGGAACGGGATAGAAAGCCCAGTGATAAACCCATGCATGTATGGTCACCTTATTTTTGATAAAGGAGGCAAGAATATACAATGAAGAAAAGACAGCCTCTTCAATAAGTGGTGCTGGAAAAACTGGACAGCTACATGTAAAAGAATGAAATTAGAACACTCCCTAACACCATACACAAAAATAAGCTCAAAATGGATTAAAGACCTAAATGTAAGGCCAGACACTATCAAACTCTTAGAGGAAAACATAGGCAGAACACTCTATGACATAAATCACAGCAAGATCCTTTTTGACCCACCTCCTAGAAGAATGGAAATAAAAACAAAAATAAACAAATGGGACCTATTGAAACTTAAAAGCTTTTGCACCGCAAAGGAAACCATAAACAAGACGAAAAGACAACCCTCAGAATGGGAGAAAATATTTGCAAATGAAGCAACTGACAAAGGATTAATCTCCAAAATTTACAAGCAGCTCATGCAGCTCAATATCAAAAAAAACAAACAACCCAATCCAAAAATAGGCAGAAGACCTAAACAGACATTTCTCCAAAGAAGATATACAGATTGCCAACAAACACATGAAAGAATGCTCAACATCATTAATCATTAGAGAAATGCAAATCAAAACTACAATGAGGTATCACCTCACACCAGTCAGAATGGCCATCATCAAAATATCTACAAACAATAAATGCTGTAGAGGGTGTGGAGAAAAGGGAACCCTCTTGCACTGTTGGTGGGAATGTAAATTGATACAGCCACTATGGAGAACAGTATGGAGGTTCCTTAAAAAGCTAAAAGTAGAACTACCATACGACCCAGCAATCCCACTACTGGGCATATACCCTGAGAAAACCGTAATTCAAAACGAGTCATGTACCACTGCAGCTCTATTTATAATAGCAGGACATGGAGGCAACCTAAGTGTCCATCGACAGATGAATGGATAAAGAAGATGTGGCACATATATACAATGGAATATTACTCAGCCATAAAAAGAAATGAAATTGAGCTATTTGTAGTGAGGTGGATGGTCCTAGAGTCTGTCATACAGAGTGAAGTAAGTCAGAAAGAGAAAAACAAATACCATACACTAACACATGTATATGGAATCTAAAAAAAAAAAGGTTCTGATGAACCCAGGGGCAGGAGTGGAATAAAGACACAGACATAGAGAATAGACTTGAGGACATGGGGAGTGGGAAGGGTAAGCTGGGACAAAGTGAGAGAGTGGCATGTACATATATACACTACCACATGTAAAACCAATAGCTAGTGGGAAGCAGCTGCATAGCACAGGGAGATCAGCTCGGTGCTTTGTGACCACCTAGAGGAGTGGGATAGGGAGGGTGGGAGGGAGGGAGGGAGACGCAAGAGGGAAGAGATATGGGGATATATATATATGTATAGCTGATTCACTTTGTTATAAAGTAGAAACTAACACACCATTGTAAAGCAATTATACTCCAATAAAGATATTGACAAAATAAATAAATTAAAAAAAGAAAGATGTGGGTGTCTGTTGGGGCATGGGCTGGAATACCCACAGGAAAGGAAGTGATGGTCACTTCTTAATGTGAAATCCAGGTTCACCAAGGCACCTGCTGCCTGTGCTCACATAGAGCTCCCTACACATGGGCAGCTTTGACTGCAACAAGGCAATCAGAGACTTTGCCCTTCCCGCCTCTACCTCCCAGCAGGGTGCCCTCATGGTCTTCTCCTCTACTCTTTCTCATCAAAACTTGTAAAGAGGACTGGGGCAGCTCCACTCACATTCAGTAAGGAATCCAATCCCAAGGTGACAAAATCCTGCCAGAGTTTCTGCCATAGAAAAGGTGAGAAATATTTGGGGAGAGGGCCTTTGCTAGCCCCTGAATTTAAAACACACTCATCAGCCTGTGTCCTTGTAAAGATGGAAGGTGAGGAGGATTAAGAATTAGTGTAGGAGACTTCAGACAATGCTACAAAGCTACAGTAATCAAAACAGTGCGGCATTGGCACAAAAACAGACATATGGATCAACGGAACAGAATAGAGAGCCCAGAAATAAACCCACACACCTACAGTCAATCTTTGACAAAAGAGGCAAGAATGTACAATGGAGAAAAGACAGTCTCTTCAGCAAGTGGTGTTGGGAAGGCTGACAGCCACATGTATATCAGTGAAGTTAGAACACACTCTCCTACCATACACAAAAATAAATTCAAAATGGCTTAAAGACTTAAATATAAGACATGACACCATAAAACTGCTAGAAGAGAACACAGGCAAAACATCTCTGACATAAATCACACCAATGTTTTCTTAGGTCAGTCACCCAAGGCAATAGAAATAAAAGCAAAAATAAACAAATGGGACCTAATCAAACTTATAAGCTTTTGCACAGCAAAGGAAACCATAAACAAAGTGAAAAGACAACCTACAGACTGGAAGAAAATATTTGCAAATGATGAGACCAACAAGGGCTTAATTTCCAATATATACAAACAGCTCATACAACTCAATAACAAAAAAAATGATAATAATAACCCAATCGAAAAATGGGCAAAAGACCTAAGTATACGTTTCTCCAAAGAAGACATACAGATGGCCAATAGGTGCATGAAAAGATGCTCAACATCACTAATTATTAAAGGAATGCAAGTCAAAACTACAATGAGGTATCATCTCACACCAGTCAGAATGACCATCATTAAAAAGTCTACAGGGCCTCCCTGGTGGCGCAGTGGTTGAGAGTCCGCCTGCCGATGCAGGGGACACGGGTTCGTGCCCCGGTCTGGGAGGATCCCATATGCCGCGGAGCGGCTGGGCCCGTGAGCCGTGGCCGCTGGGCCTGCGCGTCCGGAGCCTGTGCTCCGCGACGGGAGAGGCCACAACAGTGAGAGGCCCGCATACCACAAAAAAAAAAAAAAAAAAAGAAAAAAAAAAAAAAAAAAAAAAAAGTCTACAAATGCTGGAGAGGGTGTGGAGAAAAGGGAACCCTCATACACTGTTGGTGGGAATGTAAATTGTTGCAGCCACTATGGAAAACAGTATGGAATTCCCTCAAAAAAACTAAAAATAGAGTTGCCATATGATCCAGCAATCTCCCTCCTGGGCATATATACAGAGAAAACTCTAATTCAAAAAGATACATGCACCCCAATATTCACAGCAGCACTATTTACAAAGCCAGGACATGGAAGCAACCTAAGGGTCCATAGACAGATGAATGGATAAAGAAGATGTGGTATCTATACACAATGGAATACTACTCAGCCATAAAAAAGAATAAAATAATGCCATTTGCACCAACATGGATGGACCTAGAGATTATCATACTAAGCAAAGTAAGTCAGAAAGAGAAAGACAAATACCATATGATATCACTTATATGGGAAATCTAAAATATGACACAAATGAACTTATTTCTGAAACAGAAACAGACTCACAGACTATGAAAACAAACTTACGGTTACCAAAAGGGAAAGGCGCTGGGGGGAGAGATAAATTAGGAGTTTGGGATTAGCATATACAAACTATTATATAGAAAAGAGATAAACAACGAGGGCCCACTGTATAGCATAGGGAACTATATTCAATATCCAGTAATAAACCATAATGGAAAAGAATATGTATACATATGGATAACTGAATCACTTTGCTCTACACCAGAACCTAACAAAACACTGTAAATCAACTATACTCTAATTTAAAAAAAAAGAAAACTAGTGGAGTCGGGGAAAGGGAATGAAAAGAGTCTGCAAATGGTTTTAAAGGGAAAAGATACAGCAACCAGGAAAATGAACACAGGCAATGTGAGAATATTTTCTACTACAGACCCAAAATGGAGCCAGTGGGCAGTACAGCAAGGACCCAGGTCCTAGGGAGGTGCTGGGACCTTGTCATTTTCGAAAGGAAGATCAAGAAATAGCTACTCAAGCCTGTATTCAGCCTACAGTGGGAAGTACCAAGTGTCCACGGAACACCTACTGCCAGCCAAGCACGGTGCTCTGCTCTGCACTTCACGTTATCCCCCATAATCATCACAATGACTTTGCAAGGATGGAGGTAGCCTCTACATTTTACAGTAGAGAAATCTATGGCTCAGGGAGGTTACGTAACTTGAGCAGGGGCCCAGCTCCAGCTCTGTCCAACAGCAGAGCCCTGAGCTCTTTCCACACACCATGACAGCCCAGTGCCGCCAGTTGGTTGAGCACCCCACCAAGTTCTAGACCATCAGCTCCCATAGGATGGACTCCACTGGACCCGACTCAGGCCTGATCAACCTGCGAAGACTCAGAACAGCTACTGGTTGAATCAGAGCTGGTATGTGGAGAAATTATGATTCTCTTGGAAACTTGTAATTTAATCCTTTTGAAGGCAAAGTCCCACCTTTGACAAAGCCCAGGGAAGCTGAGCCTCTAGGGCTAAGATATGGGTGAAGCCAGAGTATAGAAAGGGAGGGGAGAGAAATCCCAGGAGGCACCTGGAGGGATGAGGGAGGAACAAGCTATTACACCCGATGTCTGTGTGGCTGCTGGGCTGGAGTCGGGTCTGGAGGACAGAGGGTGAAGCAGGATCCTTGCCCATAAGAGGTACAGCATCCAGCAGGTTCCAGGAGCGGCCAATTCCCATCCTAAGCGAGAGCAGCTTGCTAAGCGCACCAGCCTGCAGCCTGATCCGTGAATCACCCCAGACTGACGTGCCTCTTCCCCCAGCCAAAAGCCACGCGGGCCACAGGCGGTTCCCACGCGCTCGTGTACAGGAGCGCACACACCTTAACAGACCTGGGGCCCAGCTAACTAAAAATTAGACACAAATTTGATTTGGGTCATTGCTTGCCTTCCTGCTGGTCCCTGCATTCTGCCACACAACCTTGGGGCCTGAATGACAGAATTGGAGAAAATATTGAATAAATTATGGACACACACTCAACCACAGCTACCCAGACCTCTTGTGCTTATTAACAATGTCTCTCTACCACGTTATTCTTAAATTTTCCACAACGAAAATCTACCTGGGAACGTAAATCTTCCTCACCATAACGTGAACAAGTCCCATAATAACAGCTCATTACTGAGCCATGTTGGATTATATTTCTCCAAGAAAATAAATAACCAGTTTAAAGATTGTCAGAAAAATGTTCCACTGGTACTCAGGTTAAACGTGATTATTTATTAGAAATTATCGAAAGCTACTGACACCTGTGGTAAGTATAAGCACACAAGGTCCTCAGTGAGTTTTATACTGAAAGGTGGGAGAGAGATGTAAAACACACAACTGCTACAGATTTTCGCTTTGAACAGATCTTCATTTCTTTGGCCTTTGGGGCTGATCTTGGTGATGGGAGCCTCTTGCACCAAATGCTCAGACAGAGAGAACCCTGGGGAAAGATTCGTAAGAGGTGGAAGAGGGGAAAATACCATATGGAGAGCCATTACTCTGTGCCAGGCAGAGATCAACCCCCCAAATTAGAAGTCAGAAAACTTATTTCCATGAAGGGCCAGAGAGTACATTTTTTTGGCTTTGTGGGTCACAAACAGACTCTACCACACCCTCTTCTCCCTGCCCCCTTTAAAAATGTATCAAGAACTCTATATACACTATTATATATAAAACAGGTAATCAACAAGGACCTACTGTATAGCACAGGGAACTCTACTCAATATTCTGTGATAACCTATATGGGAAAAGAATCTGACAAAGAATGGATATGTGTATAACGGAATCACTTTGCCTAACACAGCACTTTAAATCAACTATACTCCAATATAAAATAAAAATTAAATTAAAAAAAAAAGTACCAATCACTCTAAACTAGTGACCTCAGCTGGACTTGGCTTTCGGGCTGAGTCTATCCATCCCCGCTCTAAACAGACTACTTGTCTCAACTCTTTCCACTACCCTCTGTGGTAGATGCTGTTTGTGCTCCCATCTTAAAGACGAAGGGAACGAGGTGCTGAGATGTTAGGAAGTCTACTTGAGTTCACACACTTGGCTTAAATGTCAAAGTACAAAGCCAGGCAGGATCCAAGCCTAGGCCCACTGGTTCTCAAAGGTCATACTCTTCCCACTATACCTCATGGCCTCAAAAACACTCTGAATTTGGCAACTCTCTTTTCAGCAAAGAGTGAATTTATATAATGAATAAGAAGGGATGACAAAAGAACTAATATTTGTTGAACATTTAGTGTGTATTGAGCCCTGGCCATGGACTTTACCATGAGACTGCACAGGGCCAGCGTGGATAGTTGTATAAGTCACTCACTGTACAGGAATGCCCGGTCAGTAGTGGTTATTAGTGGGGAGAGAGAAGCGGGGAGGGGGGGACAACACAGGGGTAGAGGAAGAGTTACTATGGGATAATATGAAATCACGTGTGAAACTTTTGAAAATTGTAAAGTACTATAGAATTTAAAGACTCTGTCATTCAATTAAAAAAAAAAAAAAGACTGCCAGGTCAGGAAAGGAGTCAGGGGGCTGAAATGCCATGTGCACTGCATGCATCAGTCACACCCTGGAGCAAGGCTGTACCCACCCAGAGGGAGCACCTACTTCCACTTCGAAGGCACCATGGTGGCTGTAGCAGTCCTGCCAGTGTATCTCCCAGAGGGCAGGATGCGAGAGGAACAGCCTCACCAAAAGCCAGGGGAACCTGCAGCCTGGGACAGAGAAGGGAGACAGAATAGAGTCCAAGCGGGCAGACTTGCAGAACACGAGGGGGATAGGAGAAACCAGAGACAGGAACCACGGCACCGAGCCTCAGTCGCTAAGGAAAACCAAGCTCACCCCACCCTCAAGTCTTAGCATAGAGTTCTGCAGTCAAGAGAAAGGCCAGTTTCACACACCATGTGACTTAATGGACTTCATTACTCCCAAAGGTGATAATAGTGGAAAATAGGTATTTTAAAGGAAGATTTACACAAATTCTATTCAGTTCAACAGACACTTATTGACTCCCTTAGTGGTCATGACCTAAGGGTTTATTAAAGGAAGCCAGGAGCAGCTGCAGAATTTCCCTAACATCATGAAGTTTACATGGTGTAGGTGTCATCCTTAATAAAAATGGACTCTTAATCACAAAGCAGAATGGGTGAGACCCAGTGTGACCGCTGGGTTCCTGCGGGCTCCTCTGCTGCAGTTCTGACCGCTGCAACCCAGGCCATTATAATCCCTCCCCATCACTCACACAGTACAGGGAGCCGGGGACCTACAAGCACCCGCACAGCTGTCGTGGCATAAACCGTTTCCACCCAGAGTGCCCCGGCAGAAGACAGCCCAGGCACAGCCCTGAGACGGCCCAGGTGTACCTGCCTCATACTCTACCTCCTGGGCTCAGATGCCCCGGTCTTAACTTGCAGGAGGCAAGCTGAACCAAAGGCTGCAGGAAGTCCTGAAACACAGAGGCCTGCGCCTGCTTCAGCACATGGTGACACATCCCAGGAGGGACAGCACTGGGAAAGAGTCCTTAAGGACCCATGAGACTTCCTTTCTTGCACACCCTACGCAAATGGGGGAAAAAAAAAACCCACTCATAATTGTCTTCCTGAGACCTCAGCAGGCAAACACTTAACTTGTTGGGAATCAGTTAACCAGTGGAAGAAACTGCATTTTGTTTCCTTTATCATCTCCAACTCCAAGGACAAGATTTTTCTCAGATGCCCCTAAAAGTTTTTGCAGTTGTCTCCAGACAGATACTAGTGAGGAGAGAAAGTAAATTACTCTCTGCAATTACTAAGCTCCAAACTCCCTAAACAGCCAGTCTTTATGCCACCAGTGTAGCTGTGTCTGTGGACGGCTGGTTCAGGCGAGGGCAATCATTCCCTGAGCCCTCCCCTACTGCTCAATGTTCAAAAGGCAATGAGAAAATTACCCAGAAAACAGCTGTTTATGCTTTAGGTGGTACCTATGTGGAGAGAGAAGTGATGGGCCGGTGGAAGTCACAAGCCATAAAATTGAGAAAATACTATTTTCAGGTTAAATGTGAAGGGAATTCCCTCTGCAAGAGGTAATCAATAGTCAAGCAGAAGCACTACAGGACAAGACCCTCTGGTGATGGAGAGAAGGAAAGTGCCACGAGTCACCTCTGAGTGACAAGTCACTGAGCTGCGACAGCTGCAGAGGGACTGAACTTCACCACTGCCACCATCCCCAGAGCAATGAAGGTGCTTCACCCAGCAAGAGGGAGCCAGGCCCAGCCCCCAGCTTCTGGATGATTTTCTCCTTCCAAGCACACAACCCTACAACATAGAGACAGCGTCTAAATCAACTGTGGTAAACTGTGCTGCTCCAGGAACAGCTCTGTGGCATTCTGAAAGAACAGGTAATGGCAGCTATTACTCCCTCCCAGCCATAACCCAAGAATCTAAGAGATTTGGGAACCCTTGAACATACCCAACCCTGACTTTGCCCCAATCTTGACAATAAGCTGCCCACAACAGAGAGGGCCCAGCACAGCATCCTGAATCCGACTCAATGCTTTGCTTATGAAGGTCCTATCTCCCCAACCAGGGCCAATTCTCACCCTCATGGCTGTGAGAATTTGGTCCAGTGGGATGGAAAGTAATGGTCCTTAACCAGTGAATACAGAGAGCATCTAGAAGCAGCCAGAGGTTCTAATCACTGGCCTCTCGTAGTTTCCTGAGACAAGGCAGTCATTTGCTGCCAAGCTTGGACATCAGGTTACATTTAAAAGGGAAATCTGGACTCATAATGATTTTAAACATACATAATTCTAGACCAGGTTGTTGCTAAGCACTGAAGTCTACCTTATTTTACTCAAAACTTCCAGGTCCTCCGGACTGCACCCGGGGAACAAGATGCAATGCCTTCTGGAATGAGGAGAAATAAAATCACTTCAAAAGGCACTATGGAGACAGCTTCATTGATTTATTTCTGAGATAGAAAACTGGGGAAGGAGAAGCTACCAATTTTTCATCAGTACTGAGCTATTCAAAGCAGGAGGCTTGACTTGTGGTTTGACTGGCTTGACTCAAACTGCAAAGAGCAAGGATGCATCTTCACCAGGAGGGCAGCACAGCAGAGCACTGAGCTCTGGAGTCCAACAGAGCCCACTCTGAACCTCGGCTCCAACATTTATTGAAGGTGTGACCTTGGAAAGGTACTGAACCTCGCTTTTCCAATCTATAAAACAAGGTTATTAATAGGGCCAACTTCATAGAGTTTACAAAGCCCAAATAAGGTAATCCATGTAAAGAACTGATGAATGCTCATAAAGAGTAGCCATTAGAAACAGTATTGCTGTTAAATATATGATTCTCATTTATGTTCATTTTAACCCTCGATTATTCTTCTTTTCAAAGCTAGCCCATCGTATTAGGATTTTAGGGGGGAAAAGTTTAAAAGGAACGTTTGCTTGCCCTCTTGCTTTTCTTTGAAAAACAGCATTCTCTGGCTCCATGGTCTGAAAACAGGTCCAAAAAGACAATGACTTAGTCTTTTAAAAAGGAGGGAAAAGGGCTTCCCTGGTGGCGCAGTGGTTGAGAGTCCGCCTGCCGATGCAGGGGACATGGGTTCGTGCCCTGGTCCAGGAAGATCACACATGCCATGGAGCGGCTGGGCCCGTGAGCCATGGCCGCTGAGCCTGCATGTCCGGAGCCTGTGCTCCACAACGGGAGAGGCCACAACAGTGAGAGGCCCGCGTACCGCAAAAAAAAAAAAAAAAAAAAAAAAAAAAAGGAGGGAACAAAAACCCTAACATGTAAGTCAGAGGCAAAGGTGACAGAAAGTGGTTCTGTTTACCATCAAGAAAAAGCAATTCAGGAGGAAAGACCCACATGTCTCTGTGTTGGTTGAAGCCAGAATAAACCCACAGAGAGCTGTACATTCTGCTGAACAAGAGCAGGCAACCACATTTTCCTAGATGCTTCTTTAAAATATGTAAGGGAAATGGTATGCAAAGACAAAAACTCATGAAGCAATCTTTCTCATCAAAAAACACCATAAGGAGGGTGAAAAAAAACAAGCCACAGAGTGAGAGGAGATATTGGCATCATTTAAAACCAACAAATGGCTTGCATCCAGAATATATAAAGAACTTATACAAATCAATTAAAAAGAAGACAGACAACCCAGTTAAAAGTAAAGGGCAAGAGATGTGACTAGGCACTTTACATAACAGGATACCCCTAGGTCAAAATATACCATAAGGGCTAAAACAGGGAACTCTGACCACACCAAGTATAAGAAAAGATGTAGCGCACCTGGGACTCTCCTGCCCCACTGGCTGGAGTGGAGCCCTGCAGTGGTACAGCCACTTCAGAAAACCACTGGACAGTGTGAACAGAAGATATTCCTATCGGCCCTGTGACCCAGCAACCCCACCCCTGGGAATATATCCAACAGAAATGAGTACAGGTATAGAAAAAGATGGATACAAGAATGTTTATAAGCAGCAGCACTCAAAGCAATCTGCACTTGAAACAACTCAAAAATCCATCAATAGCAAAATCGATAAACTGTGGTCTGTTCACACAACCGAATACTAGACAGCAATGAAAACCAGTGAACTATACTATACATTCCAGCCTGAATGAGACCACATACATATATATATAATACGGAGTAAAAAAGGTCCAGACACCAACAAATATAAACTGTAGGATGTCATTTACATGACATTCAGAAAAGGGCAAAACTAGCACTCACTGCAAAGTTAGACTAATGGTAACCTCTGGGAAGAAGGGAGAAGAAGTAAGGCAGAAGGGAAATAAGATTAGGGGAGGATAAGTGAGACTTTCGGGGTGCTGCTCATGTCCTGTTTCTTGATCTAGGGGCTGGTCACATGGGTCTGCGTACTTGGTAATAGGTCTATTCTATTTGTGCACCTTATATGCATATTACACTCCAATACAAAAGTTTAAGAAATGAGTGAAACAGATACAGTATATTCTGTTGTATTTATGTGATCTAGCTGGGTCATTGCTTAGCTGGAAATAAAGAGATGCAGTTGGCCCTTGAACAACACCGGTTTGAACTGTGCAGGTCCGTTTATACGTGGATTTTTTTTTTTCAATAAACACGTACATTACAGTACTACATGGTCAAGGGTTGGTTGAATCCATGCATGAGGAACTGTGGATACAGAGAAACCACATCTACAGACTATGAATTATATGCGGATTTTCAACTGCACAGAGGGTCGACGCTCCACCTCCCACAGTGTTCAAGGGTCAGGTGTACTGTGAACCAGAAACAGCCATTTCCAGGGAAACATTCACATGGCAGAATGTGTTCTTCTGACACCCGGGGCACTGCTGGATGGGTACACCCCGCAGTCACTGCAAGGGAGGAGCACTGTCCTAGTCTCAACCCTGACAGAAAGGTACCTGGGAAGCTAGAAAGGTACACGGAAAACCCAATAATGGCACAAATAACAACAAATGTATTTATCACTTACTAAAGTCCCGGTATTGTTTTAAACACTTAAAATGTATTAACTCATGTAATCCTCCTAAGTCCCCATTTCATTTTTCAAATGAGCTAACTAAGCACAGAGGAGTTAAGTGGCCAACCCAAAGTCACACAGCTAGCAAGAGCCAGAGTGTGGATCCAGGCCAGGTGTTCTTGCTCCAGAACCCCACACACTTAGCCACGTGCTGTGCCACCTCCCTAAACTACCTGACAATCTGAGGAAGAACAGGAAATCCAACCACTTGCCTCAGCAGAGGTGTTCATGCCACTGATGGGCAGAGGGAAGACAGAGGCCAGGAGGAGAAAAGCTGCGATTCACAGAGCACCTAGGTGCCAAGCAACGGGCTAAACACCCTCTTCATGCCAAATCTGGTTTAATTTTCACAACAGCCCTATGAAGTAGCTAGTAGTATTATCCCTATTTGGGAGATGAAGAAAATGGGCTGAGAAAATGTAACTAACCTCACACAGCCAATGATTGGCACAGGCAGGATCTGAACCCAAAACTCCGCCACCTAAAAGGTCAGTAGTCTCCCAGATCCTACAAGCCAGAATAGGCCCTGGCATCATGGTGTTTCCACGGCAACTCCAGGAGGCCACCCCATTGAAATGGCATATGGGAGGGGAAGCTCATGCCTGCATAGTTGCTTCACAGACCCCAGACCCCAGGCCAGAGCCATACCCAGCTGGTAAGAATGGAGCTGGGAGAGGGGTGGACTAAGGCATAAAGATTCCCACACGGACAAAAGCTGGAGTGAGGTCTGAAGATGCCCCACGCTGCATGGTGGAGGAGCTAACTGTTTCGTCTGGCCCACAGGGTCCCCCTTTTCCTCTAAGGCAACACTTTACTTTTGGTTAAGGCCTAGATGACCACACTCCCCAACTACACAGAGAACCACATGACTCAGGCTTGGCCAATGTGAGTTCTCCCTCCTTGCCACACCACAGGGATTCACCCAGGAAGGGGTACATGATCCCACAGGTTAGTAAGAGTCTTCCTAGGGTTTGCATATGGATGAGGGAAAGACAGTGTTCTCCATTAGGAAGAGTTATCTTGGAACTACCAGAGAACATCTTTCCAGTCACTGGGAAGAGCGTGCCTAAGAATAAAGCCAATGTGCCAAAGTTGGTGCAGCAGAGAGATGAGGAGAGAGTGAGAGCAATCCCTGGATGCAGCCCTGCCTGAAGTCCACAGCTGGACTTTCAAATTATGTGGACCATTAACTTGGCTCTCTGCTTAAGCTCGTCTAAATCAGGTTTCATTTGCTTGCAGCCCTAAAGGTCCTAACATAGCAGAGGTCTCTGAAGAAGGTATGATGTAGAGTATGGACATATTTCGAAACAAGAGGTGGCAAACTGGATGGGGTGAAGCCAAGCTGTCTGAGTTACCTCCAAGGAGGTTTTCAAATTGGAACGACCCTAGGCTGAACCCCCAAAATCCTTACTCAGCTTCCAAGAAAGGAAGGCAGCATGGTGTCATGAGAAAACTCTATGCTGTCCCCACTCACTGGTATAGTTTAAAACAAAGAAAAAGTGAAAGGGAGGCAGACCAAAATGCTGGGGCAACTACCAGGCACGCAGATGTGCTCTGAAACAGCTGAGTCACCCATCATCTTCCAGCGCAAACAGATGTCAGAACTAAGCTCTTCTGTGGCAGAACTAAATGCACAGCCAGGCTTGTCTCCAACAAATGAATCTCTCTGGTGCAATGAATCGACCCACCTTTAACGAGAATTTTTTTGCGATTTTAATTCCATACAAGATTCAGCCAGTGAGAACGATCAAAATGGTATTTTACTACCTGCAGATACACACCTTACCTTTTAAATTCATATCTTCAGATAGAAAGGGGGTTAGCAGTAAGAGGAAATTAAATCCATAAATCCACTGATTTATCACTGCACAAACACACAACAGGCACCATGACAGTAAACTCTTTGCAGGCGGTATTTCCCCCAGAGTCATCATTGCAAACACAGTGGAAAATCCTGATTTGGAATGAGAAAGAATTCCATTTTAATCTTTTTTATCTTCTTGGTCTAGTAATCCCCTGTGGCCACTGCCCATCTGGCATGTTCCTAGAAGAAAACTGTGACCATTATTGTGTAATGCAACTTGATGATTCGTTTGTGGAATTTTTTTCAATGTATACTATAGGCCGTTGGGTATTGGGTTTTTTTCCTTTTTTTGATAAATCTAATAAACCAATACTGAGTACCATTTATTTCAGGAATGTTTTGAAAGTACAAATAAGACACAAGCAGCTTTTATGAGAACACATGAAATGCTACCTGCAGGGAGTTAACAGAGCCCAGTGAATTAGTCTAATCTCAAGTGGACCAGGAGGAAGGGAACTGATTCATCAAAGCAATTTGCAATTAGTAATAATATTGTGCAGTACTGTAGCTCGCACCATCAGAGCATATTAGGATGTGCAACACGCCTTAATTAATTCTGACAGTGCCCTTTAGAGCCCCGAATCGCACACTTTACCCTGCACTGGAATCACAGAGGACGTGACGAAGAGGCAGATCCCTGGGCCTTACCCTCAGCAATTCTGGTTCAGGAAATCTGTCACGGGGCTTAGAAATCCCATCCCACTTCCTCTCCCAAGTGACTGTGATCGTGGAGGTCCAGGGACAGTATTCTGAAATGCCACTACGAAGAAAGGTATTATTGCTCTCACCACACACATGGACCAGAGCTCAGAATGAATAGAGGTGTTCCACTTGCTCTAGAGCGTCACTGTCCAGTAGAACTTCCAGTGATGATGGAAAGGTTCTGTAGTCAGCATGGCCCAGACAGGAGCCACATGTGGGTAATGAGCACTTGAAATATAAGTAGTAGGACTGAGGAACTGAATGCTTCATTTCATTTCATTTCAATTAATTTTAACTTAAATGGTCACATGTGTCTATTGGCTTAGTTATTGAACTATGCAGCTCTCGAGAAAACAGCAGCATTTAAGGAAAAAAAATGGAAGTTAACTGTATTAGAACATATTCCTTTCTGTCTTCAGCAACTTGTCAGCTATTTCTTTAACATATGCAAAATGGCATGATCTGAGTACCTGCTATTCTCAAGACCTCTTATCAGGTAAGTTTTATAAATGAAGAAACTGAGGCTCAGAGAAGCTAAATGAAGTCACATGGCTGGATACAACAGAGACAAGATGTGAACCCAAGTCGTGCAATTCCAGCACCGTGATGCTTCCATTACAACAAGCTGCCTCCACATACATGAGCTCAACCTAACACACAAAAGGAAGAGTAATGGAACTGTCACCTCCCTTATCCTAAACTCCTGAAAGTTTTCATTGTTTTTCCACCTAGCAATTGGTATTCCTATGCAGGGTTCTATGAATAAAAAAACACAGCATTACACTGAGAAAGGAAACGGTTCCAGGGCCAACCACACACTGCAGGATTTGGCCCTCATTGATCCTCTTCCTCTCCAGTTCTCCCCTCTGCTCCAGCCACATTGCTGCAGGAATATAGCAGGCACTCTCCTGCCTCAGGACCTTTGCACTAGCTGTTTGCTCACCTCAAATGTTCTGTCTTCAGATATCCACATGGCTTACTCTCTCTTTCCTGAGAACTCTGTTCGACTGTCCCTTAAAAATGAGTCCTTCCTTCACTATTATTATTTTTTAAATTCCTCTTTCCACTCCCACAAGCCATTACTCCTGGCACTGCCTCTCTCCCTTTATTTTTCTTTGTAGCATTGATCACTTGTTTATCATCTGTCTTTCTCTGTTCCCATTGGGATATAAGCTGCAATGGGGATAATAATTCTGTCCTGTTCACTAATGCATCCCACCACCTGGCCTACAGGAGGCACTCAGTAAACACTCTGGATAAATACATAAATTTACAACAGAAGTTTTCTTGCATGGCTGCAATATAGGCATTATTCTTTCGTTCTTCACACAATTCTATATTTCCCCAATATTCCACAATAAACATCTACATCCCTTGTGGTCATAAATCAATAAATAATTCAATCAACAAATATTCTTCACATAATCCTACTCAGTTGTCATTGTGTTGCCCTAATGCCACCCGCTCCATGAAGTCTTATCTCATACCTGCCCCTAATCTCCACCCTTCCTCCTCTGAGCTCCACTAACAACGGCACGGAGCTACTAGCCCCTGGAGACAGAGATGGTCACGTCTGTATTTCATCATAACTGCTGGATCCAAGGAGCTTAACCACAGAGGCCAGCCAACGAATCATACTCGAAAATCAAAATTCATTTAAAAAATATAACTCCATCATTTCTGACAATTTTACAATTGCATCAGAGGCTAAGAATTAAAAGGCTCCATACTTGCTGAAATAGCTACACAATGTCCTCCCACTAAAGGCCAACTCTAAACACTCTTTATAATGCTAGCATTAGGAAGCTGGGGGTACACTCAACCCCACTAACCAAGCATGCTTAGATAACGCCTGTTTTACTGGAAAAAGAAAAAAGCATTGTTGGATGTGGTCTCTGATTAATATCAATCAAGTATCAGCAGAGTTGCATCATATGTAAAACAATAAAGGCACATGGTGTATCCCTTCATTTTACAAAAGGCTTTTCCTCATGCATTACCTTATTGAGTCTTATCAACAACTCAGTAAGGTGGGTTTTATGTGTATTCCTGTTAAGAAGTTGAGGAAACTAAAGCACGGAAAAGCAATATGACTTCTCACATGTCCTAAGTCGTGTAGGTAGACAGTCATGTAGGTGGAGCTGAGTTAAAGGACATAATCTCTAGTTATGAGAGTTATGAGCAAAGTAGCAAGGAAGGGTGTCCAGACAATAAGAGAAGATGTGATGGGCAGCTACAAAGTGTGGCATGGCTGATTGAATACGAACTAAAGCAGCACCCAGGCTGTGAAATTGTGCTCCGGGCTCTGCCTATGAACATTAGTGTTTGACAAGTGCAGCCCAGTGAATCGGTAGATGGAAAGGTTTTCCCACTGGCCTGACACTAATGCAGGCTAGGTAAGTAAATAGCACTCATCTGTGACAAGTACAGATAAATCCCAGTTTAGGGCTCTCCTCTGGAAGGGCTAGTGGAGGTGTCCTGACACTCCACTAGGACAATTCATCATCCCAGGGAAACAGGTTAAAAGTTGCACTGAACACAACGTAGAATCTCAACACGAGCTCATACAGCAGGGACTGGGGACCTGGGATTTGATAAGGCACACAGACAGAAGAGCACAGACCTGCACAGCAGGTTTCCCGAGTCAAAACAATGAGTGGCACAGCTAACCCCAATAAGCTGTAATACATTTGCTTACAGAATTTTAGTTTGAGTGAACCTCAAGAAATGACAGAAGAGACTACATGTATACACATAGCTTGTGTACATTATTCGTATGATACATATATATACCTGTATACATACATATGTGTGTGGGTACATATACACGTACACATATATGCATACACGTGTGTGTACATATGTGTCAGAGGTTATCTCACCAACAACTAGGGAGGTCAGTGGGTACCTTCAATTGAGGTGCAAAAGGGTAACTTCTGTGCACACTTAATTTTAATAGAAACAGAATAATTACATGAATAGAAAAAGTACAGCTATAAACTATAAGGGTTGACAAAGGACACATTTTCATCAGACAAGACCATAGTTCCAAAAATCTCATCAGGAAAGGAAATGCAACTAAACAAATGTGATTAAGAGACCATACTAATGTGGTCCAGAGGAGGGCCTCTGGAGTCACAGAGACCCAGCCCGGACCTCAGTTGTCCCACCCACTGGCTATGAAACTTTGGGCAAGTCACTTCAGTCTCAGCCCTCCAACAGGGATAGCTGTGTGAGGATGACATGAATTACTGCGTCTAAAGCACGTCTTAACACAGAGCCATGTGTGCAGTGAGGACTTATTGAGTGTCATTGCCTTCCCCTCTCACTGTGGTGGGCTGACCATACCCAACCCCGAGTACAGGGTGTCCTTTTGGACACCAGAATGGGGTCTTCCCAGAGGTCCTGTGGGAACTGTACACACGGCATGATTTAATTTCCAATTATTTGAGATTTGGTTGATACTGATTTCTAATTCAATTCCACAGTGGTCAGAGAACTCTAAGATTTCAATCCTTTGAAATTTCAGTCTTATTTTATGACACAGGATGGTCTTCCTCATCATATTTCCACATGCACCTGAAAAGTAAGTATACCCTTCCGTTAGGTGAAGTGTTCTATAAAAATCTATTAGGTCAAGAGGACAGATAGTGTTTGTCAGATCTTCTGTATTCTGATTTTTTGGTCTGGTTGTTCCACCAATTACTGAGAAGGCAGAGTTAAGATTTCCAGCTACAATGAAGAATCTATGTCTCTCTTCAGCTGTATGTTTCTGTTCAAGTATGCTGAAGCTATGTTATTAGGCACATACACATTCATGATTGCTAGGTCTTCTAAGTGAACTGACCCTTTTATTATTAAGAAATGTCTCTCTTTATCTCAGATAATACTCCTGGTCTTGAGGTGTACTTTTTCTGATGTTAATATTGTCACTCCAGTTTTCTTATGCTTATTTTTTTCATGGTATGCCTTTCTCCATGCTTTTACTTTCAACCTATCCAACCTTCTATATTTAAAGTGGGCCTCTGGTAAACACAATTTAGTTGTGTTTCCTTTCTATCCAGTCTGACAATCTCTACTTTTTAAATTAATGTTTATTTACATTTAATGTAATAATGGATATGGTTGGACTCAGATCTCACATTTCTCCCTCCCCCATTCTCTTCCTATAAACTATTGTTGATGTTCATACATATGAATATATGTATATATATTTTATACACATCATCTACATACATTATAAACCAAATACAGTGGTATATTTTGTTTTTAATAGTTATATGTCTTAAATAGATCAAGAGATTTTAAATAAAGAGAAGAAAAATATATACTTAAACAGTCATATATATATATATATATGTGTATATATATATATATATATAAAATTCATTCACTCCTGTCGATCCGTATTGTCATCCAGTGTCACTTTCCCTCAGCTTTAATAACTTCCTTTAGCATATTCTGCAGTGCAGTTATGCTGGTAACAAATTTTCTGCTTTTACTTCTCTGAAAATATTTCACTTTTTTTGTGTGTGTGTGCGGTGTGCGGGCCTCTCACTGTTGTGGCCTCTCCCATCACGGAGCACAGGCTCCGGACGCACAGGCTCAGCGGCCATGGCTCACGGGCCCAGCCGCTCTGCGGCATGTGGGATCTTCCCGGACTGGGGCATGAACCCGTGCCCCCTGCATCAGCAGGTGGACTCTCAACCACTGCGCCACCAGGGTAGCCCTCACTTTCATTTTTGATGGATATTTTTGTTGGATACAGATTCAAGAAGTGACAGATTTTTTTAGTGTTCTTTTACTATTTTAAATGTTTCATTTTCATCTGACTTCATTCTTTCTAATAAAGAGTCAGATTTTTAGTATTATTGTCACTGTATATAATGTGTCTTTTTCCTCACTGTGGCTGCTTTCAAGATTTATCTTTCTTTGGTTTTTAACACTTTGACTGTAATGTACCTAAAAGGCAGCTTTCTTTGTATTTTTCCTGCTTTGGGTTTGTTGAGCTTGCTCTATCTTTAAGTTGATTTTTTCTCCAATTTTAGGAAATGCTAGGCCTTTCTTTCTTTCTTTTTTTTTTTTTTCTTTTGTGGTACGCGGGCCTCCCACTGCTGTGGCCCCTCCTGCTGCGGAGCACAGGCTCCGGACGCGCAGGCCCAGCAGCCATGGCTCATGGGCCCAGCCGCTCCGCGGCACATGGGATCTTCCTGGACCAGGGCACGAACCCGTGTTCCCCGTATCAGCAGGCGGACTCTCAACCACTGCGCCACCAGGGAAGCCCCTAGACCTTTATTTCTTCAAATATTTTTTCTGCCTCATTTTCTCTTCCTTTCTCCTTCCAAGATTCCAGTTAGATGCATATTAGATTTTATATTATTCCACTGTTCCCTGATGCTCTGTTAATTTTTTTCTATCTTTTTTTTTCTTCTGTTTTTCAAATTGGATAAGGTTTTATTGACCTAACTCCAGCTTCAGTGGCTCTTTCTTCTGCCATTTCCTATCTGCTCTTAACCCCATCTAATAAACTATTTCAGATACTATACTTTTCAATGCTAGAATTTTCATTTTTTAAATAGTTTTCATTTCTCTACTTAGATTCCTCATTTGTTTATTCATTAAGACTCTTTCCTTTAAGTCTTTGAACATATTTATAATGGTCGCTTTGAAGTGTTTATCTCTTAATTCCAATATCTGGATCATCTTAGTCAGCTTTAATTGCTTTGTCTCTTAGCCACAGCTTACACATTCCTGTTTCCTCTAGTAATTTTTATTGTATAGTGGATATTGTGTAGGATACATTGCAGAGGGTATAAAATCTTTTATCTCTTTTAAAGATATTTATTTTTATGTTCTGGCAAGCAGTTAATTTGGCTAGACTCAAACTGCAAATTCAGTATCCCCTGCAGTGGGTAGCAGCTAAAACTTCTCAGTTTCTTCAGCCTTTAAGCTGTTGCTTTTTGTTGGGAACCTTGAAGTCTCCCCCATTCACATGAGCTCAGGCATCAGCCAATGATTTGGGCAAAGTTTACAAGGGTGTTCATGATCCTCCTTCTCTAGCTCCCTCCTTTCTGAAATATCTCCCCTCACTTTCCAGCTCTTCTGGCAGCTGTGAACTCTGCCCTCCAACTATTCAACTCAGTAGGTTGACCTCTAACCACCCATGCTGCAGTAACTGGAGTGTACCCTCAAGCAAAAAGCCACAGAAAAATCTTACCAAGTCCAGCCCTCCTTCATGGACTTTTTAGAATCAGAATGTAAAGGCAAAGACAAAAATCAAATTAGATTTTAAAGTGCTCTGAACAAATAAATTGCGGGAGGGCATGCATATTGTAGGAGACTCCTTTCCTTTACAAAGGAGTTAACCTTGGGGTTCCTTTAAATCTGTTTTAGATCCCACTGAAAGTCTATTTACATTATAAGTTCTCTAAAAAGCACACATTCACACACATACATTACAAATAATTTCAGGGGTTTGGTACACACTTGAAAGTGCCCATGAATGTTCACATTCATTAGAAGTTCATAACTCAAGGTTAAGAAGCTCAACAGTGCATCTCTCCTTTCCCACCCTGTCACTCCATCCTGGTGCATAAAGATGGGAGTTGTAAGGCTAGGGGAGTTGCAGTCACTTTCAGCACCCTATTTTCAGAGACTTGAACAGGTACAGGGCTCGTACAAGGTAGGTGCTCCCTAAACACAGATGGTTGAAAATACTGTTGACGAATCAGCAAACAGAAACTTCAAACAAAGAGAGCATAAACAAACAAACAAATAAACAGTGAAACATTAAATAGCCTTTACCTACTGAAAACGCGAAAGACAGCATTGCTGATAATAAAAAGTGATTGAAATATTTTCATCCATGAGCAATTCGATTTTGATGTTCTAAGGCCCGAATGCACACCTAACACTGAAAGCAGAAAAAGAACAATGTTCTGTTTATCTCCGCCCCTCACACAGACCCTTGCACACAGCAGGTTTGCCAATAAACCCCTGTTAACAGCCATACACAAACCCCATTCCAGCACATCTCCTCCCAGGCCTCCCAACACTCTGGCCTCCACAGCCTCCCAGGGTTCTCAAAGGGAAGGCATGTGATTTGTCAAGTTTAGCAGTTTCAAGTGTGACCAATGAAACATAAGTGTAGCTGTGCAGGGCTGGGGGCAGAAACTGCAGAATGTATGGAACAGTCAGGAATAGGATTTTTATAGTGGCAGGAATATGAATGCCCCCCAGAAGGCACTGTGGTGGGGTCTGTGCCACTGGGAACCAGCAGGGCTGACAAGGGAGCAGCTCCCATCCTGATGGGTGAGTGGGCAGGTCGTCCTGGTCAAAAGAGGAGCAAGATCCACATGCTGCTCTGAGCCAGTGATCCACTTCCTGCAACGAATACCACCAGGATAGCCTCTCCCAGAGAAGAGGGGAGAGAGCTGACCAGACACTACCATGACTGGCTGTGTGCCCTCGACGAGCAACTTTACCTTTCTGTGCCTCAGCTTCCTCATCTGCCAGTGGGGGTTATGATTTTATAGCCCTCATACGGTTGTTGGAGAGGGCAGGGTATTGGTTTCCTAGGGCTTCTGTAACAGGGCATCACAAACTGAGGGGTGGGAAACAACAGAAACGATAGAAATCCAAAATCAAGGTGCTGGCGGCGCCGCACTGCCCCTGAAACCTGCAGGGGAGGATACCTCCTTGCCTCTACTGGTGGTTGCCAGCAGTAGCTGGCATTCTTCAGCTTACAGGTACGGCACTTCAACCTCTGCCTCTCTTGTCACACAGCTTCTGCCTCGTGTGTGTCTTTGTGTCTCTTTTCTTATAAGGTCACCAGCCAGACTGGACTAGGGTCCGCTCTAACGACCTCACCTTAACGTGATCACATCTGCAAAGGCACTTTTCTAAATCAGGACATACTCGCAGATACCAGGGGTTGCGACTTCAGCACAGCTTTCTGGAGGCCACGATCCAACAGGGAAATTCAACGAGATTGGGTTGGAGGAGCTGTTAGCATAGGTTCTGGCCACAGGAAGTACTCAGTGAAGGTCAGCAGGTCCAGTGACTCTGATCAGTATCATGCAGGCTGCAGGCTGGCTGTCGCCATCATCTACTTTACTCTGCTTACTGACCTCTGCTATAAAACATGGCTCCTCCCTTTAGGCTGGTCCTAGTGCCATCACCTTCATCCCAGCTCAAATCGGGTTCCTCCTTGGAAGTCTCTACAGTCAAGGCAGCCCCAGGGACGCAGAGTTCCCCTGGCTCCAGGCAGGCTTGCCGTGAAGGTAGTAAGCCTCAGGACCCTCCTGGCACATACTCCTTCCAAGACCTTGAGATGGGCCTAGCAATGTGCTCACATAGATATGTGTTTGCATAAAATGTGCCAAAGTAAGATCGTTTAACCACTGTCAGTTACGACCCATCTCCTTCCATGTCACAGCACACCCTGTCGCATCCCAGCTGGTCCCAGCTAGCACCGGAATCCAGCCAAGAGGAATCAGGTGGACATACGTGCAGGGAAAATTCAGTGGGATGGATTATGTAGTTTGTGGGCACCTCTATGTAGAGGCAAAATTACCACGAGCCATCAAGGTATGGGAATGGTTTTTGGGAATGATCCCGTTCACCCACTGTCATGCTGACACAGAAGAACAGGGTTGGAAGTCACACCAAGATAGGAACACATCCTCCAGGGACCAGCACTGGAAGTATATGGGCGGAGAAGAACCAAGGTCCGAAACTTACAGAGACAGAATCCAGGCCGTGGAACAATCTTCCAGTAAGAAATCAGACGCATACAACGGCGCTTGTTAAGGCCTATTCGAAATGGAAGCTCTCTCTCAACAGAAGGACCCCAGATAATGCAGCACACACGATTGCAAGTGTTCAAGCTTAATTCCTTTCTTTCTTGGTGGGAGTCAGATGACATCAGATTAGTTAGGATCCCTGTGCTTCAGGGGTACAACATTATGAACAGTGGGCAGAAGAGATCTGTGGAGGACGTTGTGTGCTTTGTGCATCCAATCGTCAAAAATAAAAAACAAGGGGCTTCCCTGGTGGCGCAGTGGTTGAGAGTCCGCCTGCCGATGCAGGGGACACGGGTTCATGCCCCGGTCCGGGAGGATCCCACATGCCGCGGAGCGGCTGGGCCCGTGAGCCATGGCCACTGAGCCTGCACGTCTGGAGCCTGTGCTCCGCAACGGGAGAGGCCGCAACAGTGAGAGGCCCGCGTACAGCAAAAAAAATAATAAATAAAATAAAATAAAAAACAAATTTCACCAGCCATGCTGGAGGAAAGACTGAACTCTTTCTAATCTCTCTGTAGCAAATATTACAAAATTAATGTCATATGAACAGCAGCAAAAAACATACAGGGAAAACATACTGTAGAGGTGTGTCAGGCAGTTAACTTACAATATAAATTTGTTATTTTCTAGGCTGAGTCATCTAGGCTTTCTGGAATTTGTAAATTTGTGATGATTTATTTTCTCAACCTAAACAACAAATAATTTTACTCCTAAATTTGTGTGTGTGTGTGTGTGTATCTGTGTTCTTTTTCATAAAGAGGGTCCCCTATATAAACTTCAGACCCCATAAAACCTGGATCCACCCAGGCTCACACTACTGTGGATCTCTGAGTTTACTCTCGCTAGAAAATCAAGTGGTCTCAGAACACACTGTGCACACACAGATCCTCCAACAGGACCACTCAGGGGTCAAGACAGACCCCATCCTTATCTAACTCTATCCCTTGGTGGATGTTTATCCAACCTCTTTGAGACTCGATTTTTTGCAATAAAATGGGAATACTTTATATGGCAGCTTACATATGGGGCTGAATATGTAAGCTGCCATATAAAGTATCCCCATTTTATTGCAATATATATATTGCTATATGTATGTGTATATATATATATATATATATATATATATATATATATATATATATATTGCTTTTTCAAGTACTGCGCTAGGAGCTAGAGATAAAATCATGAGCAAAAACGGATATAAAGGCATGGTCATTGTTGTCGTGAGGCATAGAGACTGGAGGGGAAGCAGGCCTTTGTTAACACCCATCCACTTAACCCCTGCCTCTGAAATCTTTTCCTAACAACCCAAACATACATACACACAAGCCATATTAGTACAGATTTAATATGCATCTATTTTTCTCCAAGACCTACTTTTGCTCCCAGGCAGGGAGAACAAGCACAGCTCCCGGGACGGCTGAGCCTCTCGGGCAGCCTGTGCTCTGCCACACGACCCTGAGTTGATCCTACTCTGCGGTGTGTTTACTCTGCTGTGGCCTCTTTTCCACCACGGAGTTTGTGTTCTGGTCTACAACTTTTACTCATTGTGGCTTACACCCACAAGGGCAGGCAAAAGATAGGTAGCAAAGGAAGAATCTGGCCTGTGGTGATAAAAATGCAAAGTTTACAGATGAAAACGACAGGATACAGGGAGCAAAGAGAAACACACCCTTCGGGATTGGTGACCACCTTGAGGACTCGGGGGGGCATCATAAAAGCCACTGCAGCCTGGGTGGACCAGCCCACAACTGTCAGGAACGGGGAGGGGAGTGAGAGTGGATGGACATGTGGCACGACCTCGGGGAGTCTGAGCTGAAGGGTGACCGCAGGCGTCTGAGGCCTAGAACGCAGCACTACAGGGGCTCATGTACGGCGACCTTGCCGAGTGCTGATTCGGTGAGCACTTTCTTCCCCAGGAACACATCCTGCACTGAACAAGGTCTGCGTTTATATAATGACAGGATGAGATCAGCATTAAGAAGAAATAGAATGCTGTTCTATGAGCCATGAAGATTAAAATGATAATATACATAAACTACTGAGCACAGTGCCTGGCAGTTAGTAAATGCTCAACAAACAGCAGCTGTTAGCAATTCCTATTATGCCCCCTGCTCAACTTCACTACAGGGCAGGGTAATGGCCTATAGTTCTTTGTATTCCCAGCCAGACTTCTGCCAGTGCAGGGCATACAGTAGTACTAAAAAGATAGCACCTGATTAATTCTACCAAGTTTTTTCAGACACAAAAAAAAAGCCTTTAGACTAAGTTGCCCAATTCCCATACGTGCCAGTCTCAGAACAATCCCTTGCTCTTCCTCTGCTCTGTATCAGAGGCAGAGGCATTTCTTGACTCCTTTGACCACTGGCTGCAGCAAGGCTGTCCAGCGACAGGTGGGATGAACATCAGGGGACGGGAGAAGCCGGGGTGTTTCCCCCCACCTTCCCCTGATTCCAGTGGCATCTCAGCAGTTACTGCGTCTCCACCATGACCCAACTTCCTGCAGTCCCAGCTCAGGCAGGGCCGCCCTCACCCTGGTCCTGGCTCCCAACCTCTGGTACCACCACCTCCTCCCTTATGCCCCCCAGCCCAGGAGTGGAACAACTTCCTGCTCTTCTCAGCTTTTCCATCTCCCATGTAACCAACTCTCTGTATTCAGTCTTCCGCGTTGAGAACACCCAATAGTTTCTGCTTTCCTAACTGGACCCTGACCGATACACCATCTTCAGAAGAACTTTTACACAACCATTCAATGGAGCACTCAGCAGCAACGATACATACTTCAATGTACAGACATATAAAGATGACTGAGGGCTATGGTTAAGAGAATAAGAAGATGTGAAACAGTATCATACTTAGGGAAAGACAGACAGTGAGAGGCAAGCTCATTTAGGCACTGAAAAAATGCACATAAAAAAAAAAACTAAGTATATATGAAATTTTGACTATCTCCAGGTGGTGAGGTGATGATTTTCTTTTTAACTTCCTTGTGCTTCTCTGGAGTTTCATTCTTTTGTAATAATTAGGAATTACTTTTCTATCAGAACACCAAAAAAAAAAATAATAAAGGCAATTCTACTTTGGGGGAAAATATCACCTAAAAGGAGACTGATCTTCAGGAAGAAGTGAAGGGTCTCATATCCCATTGCCCTCTGTCTCCTGGGCCTAACTTAGACTCCTAATGGAGACGGCATTCCAACCTTGCTCCTGGCAGGAGGAGGGGGGAAGCAGGGAGCCCACAGGAAGATGGTATGGGCCATGGGAAAGGGTGGCAGAGAGTCACCAGAATTCCCGCTGAGAGTAATGGCTACCATGTACCCCCTCTGTGGGCCTCTCACCATCACCCCAGACTGGTCTTGAGGACACTGTCCTCCCCAGCCACTTCTCCACCGGCTCCCTCCAGATCCCTCCTACAAACCAAATCAAACAGCTCCTCCTCCGGAAGGCTTCCCCGCCCTTCTGAGCCAATGCTATTACTTTTCCCAAGCGTGTCTGCTCCCTGTCTTCTCGGCACAAGCAGAAGGCACAGCATAAATACATTGATCCTCTAGTGTGGGTTGAGCATGTTATGGCATGATTCCCACTGACTATAACTTACGTGTTCAGAAGAAGCTCAAACCTGAGTCCAAGTCCTAGTTCTGCCATTTTAAATCTGTGTGCCCGCTAGCGGATCATTCTTCTTCACTGAGCTGTGACTCCGGACTACAGACAGTTATCACATAGGATTATCATGAAGATTAAATAAGAGAACTCAGGGGCTTCCCTGGTGGCGCAGTGGTTGAGAGTCCGCCTGCCGATGCAGGGGACACAGGTTCGAGCCCCGGTCTGGGAAGATCCAACCTGCTGCGGAGCAGCTGGGCCCGTGAGCCATGGCCGCTGTGCTCCGCAACGGGAGAGGCCGCAACAGTGAGAGGCCCGCGTACCGCAAAAAAAAGAACTCAGGTGAAGTATCTGGTATTAAAGCTGCCACGTAGTAGGGACTCAGACATTGGGCTCCCCCATCATTCACAGGTCCAGCCTTCACGAACGGTGCTGACATACTGCAGGCATTCTGTAAACAGTTGTTGTTCAACGTCCCTTTGTACACACAGTCGTCATTCATCTTGTCATCAAGGAACCCTCACATGAAAATGCCTGCCTCTTTGCACAATAATCCCACAAAAGCCTAGAAAAGGTGTAGACTTTGGATACAGGGCCCTTTTGTTCAAATTCAGATTGTGCCACTCACTAGCTGTGTGCCTCAAAACAAGTGACTGAACCTCTCTGAGCCACTTCTGTTCAAGGGGGATGACACCAACTTCCTGAAAAGAATCCTCATAAAGATTAAAGAAGAAAATGTATACCAAGTGCACCACATAGCTCCTGGCATGGGAGGGCTCTACAAATATTAGCCTGAATCTCTCCCATTTAAATGGATGACACCAAGTCTTTTTTCAACTCATAAAAAAAAGCAAGTTAACCTTGCTGCAGTTATACACACCACAGCATAATGGCACCCAGGTGGAACCACGCTAGTGTCATCTTCATTTAAGAATTTTATATTGTCAACTGATTTATTAACCATAAGAAGCAATTCCTCAGGGGAGATTACAGTTGAAATAATTGTTTTGAAGAAAACAGGGTGGATCAACACGCCGGAATCATTAATCATCAGAACAGTAACATACATTTGATGAGAAGGCTTCCATGGAGCTTTCTTTCTGTGATGAAAGGAGAATGTGCACAAAAATCTACGGTATAGCTCTGTCATCAAACAATTCATCAGCATTTCTCCCGGCCCTGCCCCGCTTCACTCCACAGCAGTGGGACTCTGTGTCTGGGAATGACAGTTCCAGGGGAGGATGGGCCTCCATCATTAATCACTGCAAAGCAGCAAGAGTCTGATGGGTTTATTAATGAATTAATAACTTAGCAAACATTATTTGCTATTTTCTACTGAGTACTGTCCATGAAATACTGCAAAAGCAACCCAGGAAATGAGAAGCTGTGACACTGAACACGAGAAAAAGCTGCTTCTCTCAGATGCAGGTAAGACACGGCATTAAAATCAATTTGGCGCTTATTAGAAGGTAACAGGATTACTGTGTTCCCAAACACAGGCACTCCTTGAGAGAGGACAAGCCTCACGGAACCCTCCGCTCGTTCAAGAACAAACCTCCTACAGGCTGGTTTAGAAATCTCTGTTGTTTTCATCTTAAAAAGCACATGTTTCAAAGCGGGTATTAATCTCTCAGGCCATAAGGTAGAGCCTCTGGTGTTGGTTTAACAAACACAGCGAATCCAAAGGGATAAATTCAAAATCATTTCTTTTTCCCATTTGCTGCAGAATGTCATAGTTTTACTGTAATCAGAGGTAAAACCCTGACTTCAGAAAATGATGGCTGACCATTTTCTTTTGTCTTTTTAAATTTTTATTTATTTATTTATTTATTTTTGGCTGGGTTGGGTCTTCGTTGCCACGCGTGGGCTTCCTCCAGTTGCGATGCGTGGGCTTCTCACTGTGGTGGCTTCTCTTGTTGCGGAGCATGAGCTCTAGGTGCACAGGCTTCAGTAGTTGTGGCACGCGGGCTCAGGAGTTGTGGCTCACGGGCTCTAGAGCACAGGCTCAGTAGTTGTGGCGCACGGGCTTAGTTGTTCCATGGCACGTGGGACCTTCCCAGACCGGGGCTCGAACCCGTGTCCCCTGCATTGGCAGGCGGATTCTTAACCACTGTGCCACCAAGGAAGCCAATTTTCTATGTACTTACTAGGTATCAGTCACTGCCTTAGATTTTTTGGGGTGGGGAAAGAAGATGGGCCAAAGTGATGTCTATTCCTGAGCTCCATGCTATTGGTTGGCTTTCAATCCTGTCTATATATCAAAAGCAACTGGAAAGTATTAAAAAAATACTAATGTCTTAGATTCATCAGAGACATTCCCATTTGATAACTCCAACAAGCCTGTATAACAGATAAGGTTACTCCCACTCTGCTGAATCTCTCAGTTTCTTCATCTGTAAGCAGAAGTCATCTGTCCAACATACTTTTAAATAAGTTCCAAGTGTCAACTCCCTTCCTCTTTTCTCAAGTCCAATCTTTATACACACACATACTTTTATTGCTTTTTCCTCCTCTTATTTGAGAACTATCGCATGTATACTAAAAATAACCAACATGTAGAAATAAGAAAAAACAATCATCACCTGCAAAGTGAACTCCAGGAAGGGTCACTGTTCACATCTGATGCCTGCCTTGTCAGTTTTTTTCTCTATATATTTTTTTACATTACAAGAAAATAGGATAATTCTGTACCCACTCTCTTGTAACCTGCTTTTTACACTTAATAAAGCATGAACTTTTCCCCATGTCATTAAATATTCTACAGCATCATCTGAGTGGCTGTCTAGGATCGCAGTGTATGTGTGTGCCCTCATTTTCTTAGCTCGTCTGAATTAACTAGGGGTTACTGTCTGACAAAAGTTAGTCTTCCGTTTCTATACCCGAACCAGAAGAAGCAGGTACTCAGGTATTTGAAAGTGTGGAGACCCTTTCATTGCTTGGCATGTTGCTGCATTAACGTGCCATTTCTTTAGGGTACTTCTTTTTCAAAGGGATCCGAGACACATCTCATGGCAAAAACTGCCTGGAAACCCCCTAGGATGTGGCTCCATATTCAGAACTCAGCTCCCTTAAATTGCCAGCAGCAAGACAGCACTGAAAGGGCTCCCAATGCCAGGCTCAGGACAGCCTCCTGTCAGAGTTGTGAAATGGTGAGAAAAGCAACACTGCAGGTTCCAGAGACTGGGTTCAGGCCCAGGTCTGATTTGGCTCGTGATCTCAGAGGGTCACAGATCCAGGCAGTTTCATCCCTGCTGCCCTCAGATGAAAGCAGCATCCCTCAACCAATGAATCTCTCCTCCAGGAGGGTTTGAGAATAAAGCAGAAAGTTGCCGAACCCCTCGGGAAAACCAGGCTGTAAACATTCAAGGCCCTTTATCACTACACCAGTGAGGAAGGTACATGATTTGTTGCTGTTATTCTTTTTCTTAATCCAAATTCAGAAGTCAAGTTATAAAATAGGCTATGCCAAGAAGCACCAGCACAGTAGCCCGCAGCCCCCAGGAGCCTAGGATGGTTCAGGTTGGAAACCCAGGTTCTTCGAGAAGCAGCGAGCCCCGTGGTCCAGCAGCCAGGGGACGGTGCACAGGAAGCATCACAGAGGCCCACTGGGGCTCAAGCCTTGAGGATCTGAGAACAAATGCTTTCTTGGCTCCAAATCCTCTTCTCTCCCCATCCCACCCTCTCCCATCCCCGTCTGGTAAATATTCCACCAACAGGAGGTTCCTCTGTGGTAGAAGGATTTCAAATACCCTTGGAAGAGAAATGCCCACTTATGGCTGGAACTGAATAATAACTGGAGCTCCACAGACAACGGTGGCTCCTGGGCCAGGCCTGTTTGTCCATCATCAGGTGGACATAAATCCCAATCCTGAGGATCCTGCGTGACTGTTCTCCTCTGCCTCATCCTGGATTAGAGCGAGCATGGACCAGAAGAGGAATGTGGTTCAACTACATGGGGTCACAGAGGGTGGGGCTTAGGTATACTGAACCCAAACACGTCCGACCACCTGTTCCCTGAAGCACCTACAATCCCCAAAGTTAGATTCTCTGCTAAGCACCCAGTGGGAATGTGTGAGTTTTAATACGTAGAAAGCATTATGCTTTTGCGAAATTGAAGGGGTAACGCGTCAACTAGCCCTTACTAAACTAGTTCACTCAGCGCATCGTAGGATACCCCCACCATCTGGCTGGAAGCAGGGATGAGGCATGGCCACACCCAAGGGGCAGGCTTTCACAGGAGGATGAGGTGGAAGAGAGAAAGGGCAGAGACCAGCCTGGCGTCTTGCTGCCGAAGGTGCTTCGCCTGCTGCAAGTGGTGGTTCCAGAATAACTGGAGAGCAGGCTGGGTACCTGGGTCACCCAAACAACAGAGAGTTGGAGGGTCACCAACTACCTCAGAAGGAGAATCCCAGCTCCAGTCTCCCTTCCATCCCCTCAAAAGGAACCGGACCCCATTCCTCTAAGCTCCCAGAATACACTGCCACAGTGCACACCTACTGATGCTCTGGGAAAGAAGAGTTCAAATCTATCCAAGCTACGATCCACCCCTTGGCCAGGAGCCCACCCTACCCTATGGGCTGTCCCCACAGTTCTCTCAGAGCTCCTTGGACCAAGGGGCTGTGTTCAGGCAGGACAGGAAAAAGGACGGTTCTCCTAACTTGAGTACATTTACTGCAGGACTCAGGTGCTCCGCATCTTGAGGGAAATGAAGACCAACCCTGTTGCAAGTGCTCCTTGTGGAAGAGGGTAGCAGTAGAACTGTCAGAAGCTCCTCACTGGGAGACGTGGAGCTGGCTGTTTGTCCTTCCAGATGGGTCCTGCCCCTGTCCCCTGCGCTCCACCTGTAGACACCCAGCCTCTCTCTCTCAGTAGGAGCTCCTGGTCCCTGCAGCTTCTCAATTTGGTCTGGCCTCAGGCTTGGAGCCCTACCCCTCAGGCTTCCCTGCCCTTGTGTTTGATCCTTTTGCTCCTAAGCTTGCCATCAGGAGGCCTGGAAGGACCTCTCTGCTCCTGACAAGCAGGACCCACCTCATTCCCCCACTGGGCTTATTTCATTGAGCGAGGCACACAGTCCCATCACTGCTCACTGGTGAATAAAGGACACGGAAACATCATTCCCTTGTACAACGTCGGGAAAATCCTAACTTCCCTGGTAACAGTTCAAAGAGCTCCAAAATCCAGCGTCACCAACACTCTCACTTTTGCACTAGAGTAACCCTGCCAACTCCTCCTGGCTTGATTAAAAACTGACATATGGTACACCAGAAGGAAGACAGGACCTGCCATAGGACAAAGCCGTGCTCAAATCCCAGCTCTGCCCCTCATAACTTTTCTGGGCCTCACTTTCCTCACCTATACGCCAAAGATAATCAAAGCTGCTTTGGGGATTGTAAAAAATTAAATACCGCACAAAAGGTATGGAGATAACACCCCGTCCTCTATGAAAGACAGTTAGGACTAATATTTGTCATGTGTCCATTGTTTCTCCCCAGGTGGAATCCTTGGCTATTGATTTATACCCTGGCTTTATTTTAAAAGACATACAAATCCTATCACGGTTAAAGTTTTTAGAGTGCGTGGACTGCCTTTTCCCCCTTCACTGCCCGAAGCCCACCTCCTCCCGAGCTCAGCACCAAGCAGGTGCTCCACAAACGAGGCTCCCAGGAGAACCCCAGTCAGTCTCACGTGTTGAATTGGCCTGAGGGAGGCCAGCAGCACTGAAAGCTGTCTGTCCATCAACGTGCACCGGCTCGGTCTCAACACCAGTGAAAATGAGTTGTCCTCGGGAACACTGGGGAAAGTTGCTGTGAGGCACCACATCCAACTATGTGAGAAACCCTGCAGCTTCTCTAAAATCAGAACCCTCCTCTGTCTTCCTTACCCCCGCCAATTCTGTCAGGCCGCGACACTCCTCCGCAGGAGTTTAGCAATGACCGCGCCACTCTGAGAGGAGCAAAGAATCTCACAAGCTAGAGCTGGAACCATGCCCATGAACAGTTGCACCGTCTCAGCTAAAAATCCATCTCTCTCCACTAGGAAGCCTTCCAGGATCCACCCAGACAGAATTCTATGCTGCTCCTCGGGGGCCCCGCCCAATTCAGTTTCCACAGGACTGTAATTCCCTCTGCAACCCATATGTCACCCCCCACAAAGCCAGGAGCTATGATGTGTCTTCAACTCTACACCAAGTAAGGTTTCGGGTACACAGCAGACATTCAACGAACTTTTACTGAATGATTTTGAAGCTGATAATGCTTTTCCCTTGCATTTTGTACACAAGAAAACTGAAGCTGAGGGGGGCTTAGCACTTCACCTGGGATCCCTCTGCTCCACGGAGGAGGGAAAGATGTCCTCCACGCCAGGACACCTGCCACCAGGGCAAACTGGGCGGCCCCCTGCAGCCTTGAAGGCTTGAGGCTCTCAGAACACACCTGTGATATCGGTTTATCTTGTTTCATAATTATTTGCTTCCTCCTTCTAGATGGTATGTATACCCCCTAATACCCGGCATCGGTCTATCTCCTCTCACGGCACCCAGCACCATCAGGGTAGCTAGGCTGGGCTCCCATACAAACTGCTGCCAGAAGGCAATGGCTTACCTGTCCGTCAGCACCTGTCGGACTTTACTGGGCCTTCAAATCCCAGGGGGAGCTGGTTAAAATGCAGATTTTTGATTCACTAGGACTGGGGTGGAGCCCGAGAGTCGGTCTGTATTTCTAATGAGCCCCGGGGGATATGAAGGCGGCTGGAAAGCAGGGCACACTCTGAGAGGTGAGGGTAGCGTCCCTGGAGGCTCAGCTTGAGCTAATCCTCTTCTCTTCAAACAAACAACTTGTTTTGCATTCCTAGGCACTTGGAGCTGTCGCTTCTCTCAGCCCCGTCATGAGAACCACACCCTCCTGATGCTTGCTATTGCGATTCCAAAAAATCAGTGAGTGAAGCTTCAGTCCTCAAAGGCCGGGAGCCCCCGGGCTTACCCCCCTCTCTGCGGGTTCCACGCCCATGGCCAGGACCCAGGGCTCACACAGCTTATTCCTAACAACCCAGCCACGGCCACAGGGGCATGAGCAGATGCTTCTGCTTTCGAATCCCCAGAATTCAGAACTGTAGACGGGGAGCCTCACTGTAACAACTTTTTTCCCCTGCAGGTTTCACCTCTAGCCTCTCTGCCCTCTGCATGTTTCATTCATGCCCAGGACTGCGTCTTAAATTGCAGGAAACCGGAACTCTGCAGATCAATTAGCCTAACTCACAATGTGTCATTTTTCTCATTTTGCAATTGGAATGACATGGTTTCTGTGTTGGGCATGTGCCTGCTGTGTCCCACTAGAAAGCAAATCCACCTGCCTTCAGAGGAGATGCATGTAAGAGCCACAGCCCTCACAGTGCCTTGACACAGAAGACCGGGGACACTTGTGAGGATTACACTTTTCTCCTCGTTGATAAGAGGTTTGAATGGTCACTGGGTCCGGCAACAGGCAGCCCACCTGTCTTCCGAGGGCTCTGGGTACAACCCACCTGCTCCCTCCCTGTGCTGCATGGCTGAGGCAGAGGGGCACCTCCTCAGGCAGAGTTCAGTGCTGATGTCCTACAGGCGGTCCCCAGTCACCAACCTAAAGCCCTTGTCTCCCTCCTCGGCTTCCACTACAGCTAGGTAAATTAAAAGGCTTTGTGAAAAATGTTAAAATCAAAACAGAAAGGGCCTCTATTGCTGGCCCCTCCAGTGAAACTGCTGGAATCCCTCACCTACTCACCCCTCCCGTCTCACAGCCATAGAATGAGGGTAGAGAGAACTCATGGTCTCCGACCTTAAGAGGCTCCAAGAATTCGTCCCTGACCTATACTGCCGCTGCTTTGGTGCAGTGCAGGATACTAGGGAGAACGTGGCCTTCAGCTTATCAGGAATGCATGCGTTCCATAAACGGATGGAGGGTGGTTTTATGAAAGTCAGGTGAGAATGTGTGAAAAATTAGAAGTTTACTGGTATGACTGAACCAACAGCAGATTCAAATTGTCTTTATCTGAAGAGCATCTTCGAAACATCCTGCTTCAGGAAGTGAAGGTCCGGTTCAGCAGGTACCATTCTTCCTGGTGTCTTGCAAACCAACCAGACAAGTCAGCGGGCTAGAGAGAAGTCTGACACCCACAGAAATAAAACATTACTGCAAAGGCTTCCTCCTTCCACCAGTGTGATGCATTAATGACGAAAGAAGGAATTCACCAACCATGACCCGCAAGTGAAACCAAATTACAATAGGCATATTTTCTCTTCTTTTACTCCATCAGATGAAGCCAGCTTCCAAGATCTGAACAGCTATAATTTCCCACCCCACCTCCCCAGCAATTTACATTTTTCTTTCTCTTGGCAGACACTTTATTTTTGAGAGCTGTACCCAGTTCTGTTTTGATAGCTCACCAAAACCTAGGGTAACAAGTACTTTTGATTTGATTATTTGAAAAGTCTCATTAATTTTTCAAGCCACACAACACACACAGGTACAAACATATTTGCCAGACATTTGCAACCAGTGAAGGTTCATAGTCACTTAATGTAACTGCAGACGTGACAAGCACTCGTCCTGTCCCACTGCATTTTCAAAGACCACATAATTATGTAATCTATTCCTCCCTTTGTCTATCATTACATTCCACTGGGGCAATTCGGAAGAGCTGTCCCCCTGCCCTGCTTCCTCCTCAGTAAAGGGCTGCACGGTGCCTGATGCATAGATACTGGGTCTGCATGAGGACGATTTCTGCAGCCATCCATAAACCTAACTCATTGAAATGGCTAGCTGTCGACCTGAGAAGAAAGAAACAGCTGTCTTTAAATTATTTTTTTTAAAAAGTTTGGCTCTATTGTCTCAAATGCAAGCAGAGTTCCTATTTCCATACAGCAAGAGTGAACGACCACCTGCTCATCATGAGGGGCTTTGTCTTCTCAGCTCTCTTCCCCGGGATCACTTCCAAGTGCCTTGAGAAGAGGTAAGAGGGCTCAAGGTGCCTCTCCCTATAACTAGGTTTCTGCTAAGTGATGAACCAGATAATTGTTTACATGGCCAGGTGGATCTGAAGTGGGAAAAGAAAGATTCAGGATGTCACTAAGAAAACCACGCTGAGGAGACCTTCGAGATGGAAGAGGAATAAGACATGGAGATCACCTTCCTCCCCAAAAATACCTCAGAAATACATCTACACGTGGAACAGCTCCTACAAAACACCTACTGAATGCTGGCAGAAGACCTCAGACTTCCCAAAAGGCAAGGAACTCCTCATGTAACTGGCCGTGTGGCTGACAGGGTCTTGGTGCTCCAGCCAGGTGTCAGGCCTGTGCCTCTGAGGTGGGAGAGCCAAATTCAGGACACTGGTCCACCAGAGACCTCCCAGTTCCACATAATATCAAATAGCAAAAGCTCTCCCAGAGGTCTCCGTCTCAACACTAAGACACAGCTCCACTCAATGACCAGCAACCTACAGTGCTGGATACCTGATGCCAAACAACTACCAAGATAGGAACACAACCCCACCCATTAGCAGAGAGGATGCCGAAAATCATAATAAGGTCACAGACACACCAAAACACACCACCAGACACAGTCCTGCCCACCAGAAAGACAAGATCCAGCCTCATCCACCAGAACACAGGCACCAGTCCCCTCCACCAGGAAGCCTACACAACACACTGAACCAATCTAAGCCACTGGGGGCAGAGACCAAAAACAATGGGAACTACAAACCTGCAGCCTGCAAAAAGGAGACCCCAAACACAGTAAGTTAAGCAAAAGGAGAAGACAGAGAAACACACAGCAGTTGAATGAGGAAGGTAAAAACCCACCAGACCAAACAAATGGAGAGGAAATAGGCAGTCTACCTGAAAAAGAATTCAGAGTAATGACAGTAAAGGTGATCCAAAATATTGGAAATAAAATGGAGAAAACACAAGAAACATTTAACAGGGACCTAGAAGAACTAAAGAGCAAACAAACAATGATGAACAATGATAAATGAAATTTAAAAATTCTCTACAAGGAATCAATAGCAGAGTAACTGAGGCAGAAGAATGGATAAGTGACATGGAAGATAAAATAGTGGAAATAACTACTGCAGAGTAGAGTAAAGAAAAAAGAATGAAAAGAATTCAGGACAGTCTCAAAGACCTCTGGGACAATATTAAACACGCCAACATTTGAATTACAGGGGCCCAAGAAGAAGAAAAGAAAAAGAAAGGGACTGAGAAAATATTTGAAGAGATTATAGTTGTAAACTTCCCTAATATGGGAAAGGAAATAGTTAATCAAGTCCAGTAAGCACAGAGAGTCCCATACAGGATAAATCCAAGGAGAAACACACCAAGACACATACTAATCAAACTATCAAAAATTAAATACAAGGAAAAAATATTAAAAGCAGCAAGGGAAAAACAACAAATAACATACAAGGGAATCCCCATAAGGTTAACAGCTGATCTTTCAGCAGAAACTCTAGAAGCCAGAAGGGAGTGGCAGGATACATTTAAAGTGATGAAAGGGAAAGACCTACAAGCAAGATTACTCTACCCAGCAAGGATCTCATTCAGATTCAATGGAGAAATTAAAACCTTTACAGACAAGCAAAAGCTGAGAGAATTCAATACCACCAAAACAGCTTTGAAACAAATGCTAAAGGAACCTGTCTAGGCAGGAAACACAAGAAAACGAAAACACCTACCAAAACAAACCCAAAACAATTAAGACAATGGTAATATGAAAGTACATATCAATAATTACCTTAAATGTAAATGGATTAAATGCTCCAACCAAAAGATACAGACTGGCTGAATGGATACAAAAATAAGATTCATATACATGCTATCTACAAGAGACTCACTTCAGACCTAGGGACACATAGAGACTGAAAGTGAGGGGATGGAAAAAGATATTCCATGCAAATGGAAATCAAAAGAAAGCTGGAGTAGCAATTCTCATATCAGACAAAATAGACATTAAAATAAAGACTATTACAAGAGACAAAGAAGAACACTACATAATGATCAAGGGATCAATCCAAGAAGAAGATATAAGAATTGTAAATATTTATGCACCCAACGTAGGAGCACCTCAATACATAAGGCAAATGCTAACAGCCATAAAAGTGGAAATCGACAGTAACAAAATCATACTAGCGGACATTAACACCCCACTTCCACCAAAAGACAGATCATCCAAAATGAAAATAAATAAGGAAACACAAACTTTAAATGATACATTAAACAAGATGGACTTAATTGATATTTATATGACATTCCCTCCAAAAACAACAGAACACACTTTCTTCTCAAGTGCTCATGGAACATTCTCCAGGATAGCATCATATCTTGGGTCACAAGACAAGCCTTGATAAATTTAAGAAAATTGAAATCGTATCAAGTAGCTTTTCCAACCACAATGCTATGAGACTAGATATCAGTTACAGGAAAAAATCTATAAAAAACACAGACACATGGAGGCTAAACAATACACTATTTAATGACCAAGAGATCACTGAAGAAATCAAAGAGGAAATCAAAAATTACCTAGAAAAAATTGACAGTGAAAACACGACGACCCAAAACCTATGGGACGCAGCAAAAGCAGGTCTAAGAGGGAAGTTTATAGCAATACAATCCTACCTTAAGAAACAAGAAACATCTCAAATAAACAACCTAACCTTACACCTAAAGCAATTAGAGAAAGAAGAACAAAAATCCCCAAAGTTAGCAGAAGGAAAGAAATCATAAAGATCATTCAGAAATAAATGAAAAAGAAATGAGGGAAACAATAGCAAAGATCAATAAAACTAAAAGCTGGTTCTTTGAGAAGATAAAGAAAATTGATTACCCATTAGCCAGACCCATCAAGAAAAGAAGGGAGAAGACTCAAATCAATAGAATTAGAAATGAAAAAGGAGAAGTAACAACTGACACTGCAGAAATACAAAGGATCATAAGAGATTACTACAAGCAACTATATGCCAATAAAATGGAGAACCTGGAAGAAATGGACAAATTCTCTGTAAAGCACAACCCTCCGAGACTGAACGAGGAAGAAACAGAAAATATAAACAGGCCAATAACAAGCACTGAAATTGAGACTGTGATTAAAAATCTTCCAACAAACAAAAGCCCAGGACCAGATGGCTTCACAGGCAAATTCTATCAAACATTTAGACAAGAGCTAACAACTATCCTTCTCAAACTCTTCCAAAATATAGCAGAGGGAGGACACTCCCAAACTCATCTACAAGGCCACCATCACCCTGATATCAAAACCAGACAAAGAAGTCACAAAGAAAGAAAACTACAGGCCAATATCACTGATGAACATAGATACAAAAATCCTCAACAAAATACTAGCAGACAGAATCCAACAGCACATTAAAAGGATCATACACCATGCTCAAGTGGGGTTTATTCCAGGAATGCAAGGATTCTTCAATATACGCAAATCAATCAATGTGATAAACCATATTAACAAATTGAAGGAGAAAAACCATATAATCATCTCAATAGATGCAGAAAAAGCTTTCGACAAAATTCAACACCCATTTATGATAAAAACCCTGCAGAAAGTAGGCATAGAGGGAACTTTCCTCAACATAATAAAGGCCATATATGACAAACCCACAGCCAACATCGTTCTCAGTGGTGAAAAACTGAAACCATTTCCTCTAAGATCAGGAACAAGACAAGGTTTTCCACTCTCACCAGTATTACTCAACATAGTTTTGGAAGTTTCAGCCACAGCAATCAGAGAAGAAAAAGAAATAAAAAGAAACCAAATCAGAAAAGAAGAAGTGAAGCTGTCACTGTTTGCAGATGACATGGTACTATACATACAGAATCCTAAAGATGTTACCAGAAAACCACTAGAGCTAATCAATGAAATTGGTAAGGTAGCAGGATACAAAAGTAATGCACAGAAATCTCTTGCATTCCTATACACTAATGATGAAAAATCTGAAAAGAAATTAAGGAAACACTCCCATTTACCAGTGCAACAAAAAGAATAAAAGCCCTAGGAATAAACCTACCTAAGGAGACAAAAGACCTGTATGCAGAAATCGATAAGACACTGATGAAAGAAATGAAAGATGATACAAACAGATGGAGACATATACCATGTTCTTGGATTGGAAGAATCAATATTGTGAAAATGACTGTACTACCCAAAGCAATAAACAGATTCAGTGCAGTCCTTATCAAACAACCAATGGCATTTTTCACAGAACTAGAACAAAAAAAGTCACAATTTGTATGGAAACACTAAAGACCCCAAATAGCCAAAGCAATACTGAGAAAGAAAAACAGAGCTGGAGGAATCAGGCTCCCTGACTTCAGACTATACTACAAAGCTACAGTAATCAAGACAGTATGGTACTGGAACAATAACAGAAATATAGATCAATGGAAAAGGATAGAAAGCCCAGAGACAGACCTACACACATATGGTCACCTTATCTTTGATAAAGGAGGCAAGAATATACAAGGAGAAGAGACAGCCTCTTCAATAAGTGGTGCTGGGAAAACGTGTAGAAGAATGAAATTAGAACACTCCCTAACACCATACACAAAAATAAACTCAAAATGGATTAAAGACCTAAATGTAAGACCAGACACTACAAAACTCTTAGAGGAAAACACAGGCAGTACACTCTATGATATAAATCACAGCAAGATCCTTTTTGACTCACTTCCTAAGTAATGGAAATAAAAACAAAAATAAACAAATGAGACATTATGAAACTTAAAAACTTTTGCACAGCAAAGGAAAATATAAACAAGACAAAAAAGGACAACCCTCAGAATGGGAGAAAATATTTGCAAACGAATCAACTGACAAGGGATTAATCTCCAAAATTTACAAGCAGCTCATGCAGCTCAATATCAAAAAAAGAAACAACCCAATCCAAAAATGGGCAGAAGATCTAGACATTTCTCCAAAGAAGATAACAGATTGTCAACAACCACATGAAAGGATGCTCAACATCACTAATCATTAGAGAAATGCACATCAAAACTACAATGAGGTATCACCTCACACCAGTCAGAATGGCCATCATTAAAAAAATCTACAAACTATAAATGCTGGAGAGGGTGTGGAGATGGAACCCTCTTGCACTGTTGGTGGGAATGTAAGTTGATACAGCCACTACGGAGAACAGTATGGAGGTTCCTTAAAAAACTAAAAATAGAACTACCATACGACCCAGCAATCCCACTACTGAGCATATACCCTGAGAAAACCATAATTCAAAAAGAGTCACGTACCACAATGTTCACTGCAGCTCTGTTTACAGTAGCCAGGACATGGAAGCAACCTAAGTGTCCACTGACAGATGAATGGATAAAGAAGATGTGGCACATATATACAATGATGGAATATTACTCAGCCATAAAAAAATGAAATTGAATTATTTGTTTTGAGGTGGATGGACCTAGAGTCTTTCATACAGAGTGAAGTAAGTCAGAAAGAGAAAAATAAATACCATATGCTAACACACACACATATATATATATATATATATATATATGGAATCTAAAACAACAATGGTTCTGTATAACCTAAGGGCAGGACAGGAATAAAGACACAGACATAGAGAATGGACTTGAGGACACGGGGAGGGGGAAGGGTAAGCTGTGACGAAGTGAGAGAGTGGCATGGACATATATACACTACCAAATGTAAAACAGATAGCTAGTGGGAAGCAACCACATAGCACAGGGAGATCAGCTCGGTGCTTTGTGACCACCTAGAGGAGTGGGATAGGGAAGGTGGTAGGGATACACCAGAGGGAGGAGATATGGGGATATATGTATATATATAGCTGATTCACTTTGTTATACATCCGAAACTAACACACCATTGTAAAGCAATTATACTCCAATAAAGATGTTTAAAAAAATGAATTTTAAGAAAATTATGGAAAGCATCCATATAAATAAAACAGCAACCCATGAACCACTGGATATCTAAAAATAATAATAATAATACAAAATAAATAAAATTGAGTCCTATAGAAAAAAAAAAAAAGAAAAGAAGCCTCTGGCTTCCCTGGTGGCACAGTGGTTAAGAATCTGCCTGCCAATGTAAGGGACATGGGTTCGATACCTGGTCCAGGAAGATCCCACATGCCACAGAGCAACTAATCCTATGCACCACAACTACTGAGCCTGTATTCTAGAGCCTGCGAGCCACAATTACTGAAGCCCACCTGCCTAGAGCCTGTGTTCCACAACAAAAGAAGCCACCGCAATGAGAAGCCCGTGCACCGTAAGGAAGAGTAGCCCCCTGCTCACCAGAACCAGAGAAAGCCTGCACTCAGCAACGAAGACCCAACTGAGCCAAAAATAAATAGATAAAATAAAATAATTTTTAAAAAAAGAAGAGAGAAAACCACCCTCTGACGAAAAGGGAAAACAAAGCTGAAACAAGTATTGCCTATCTGTGAATATTCCCTCTATTATACACAGGGTACACAGGGGGAAAGCTGGGACTCTGAAAACCAGAGCATGCATGGAAAAGCACAGAGAAGGCCCATTTTAGACATTTCACCCAGTCAAAATAAAATTTCTTCCTAACTCCAAGACATGCCGCTGAAGGCAGAGACACTCAGTGATGTGGATCTGCTGACCGATTCACCTGCTTCTCTGCAGGAAATAAAACTTCATTCGTTTACAGACTTGCTCAGTCACTGAGGAGGGTTCGTGAACACCATTTTACCTAGGGCAAACAAGTCACATTTTTGTCCCTAAAATATGCCAACGGATGTAGTTGTAAGCTAAGAAATGTAATCAGTCACTTTCTCCACCTCAGCAGTTCCAGTTTGTTGAATCTCTGCCTCAGAGAAAAGAGGAGATGCACCCAAATTCCAAGGCTGTATATCATGAAGGCTATGAAGCCTACCTGAGACATCATGAGAACTACCCAGCTGAATTTTAAGCTGCTTCTCCCCAGAGAACTGAGGACTCATGGATTCCCAGATAAACTATATTTGGAGGAAAATCTGTGAGTAAAAATCCAAAGAGAGTTCAATGATTCAGCTCTCCTTTGGTCTTTAATTGATTTACAAGCAACACTCTGTGCCTAGTGTTGGATGAAATACCTATTAATTTAAAGCCATTTATTACCACTTTCTTTCAGCCAGCACATTTTCCCAATATGTTTATTGCTCATTATAAGTAACAGATTGACATCCCTTGAAGAGAAAGTCTTTTTAATACTTGTAAAATGGTTTCTTGGAAGGCATCAATTATAAAACTAGCTATGACACCACTTGAGTAATGCTGCATTACAATTTTAGGAAATCCCATAAAACAATACTTTGTGTTCAAGTGACATCAGCAAAGATGGCAAAACAGAAAGCCCCAGACTTCATTCCCCTGCAGAAAATCCAAGTGAAGAACAACATATGGTCCAAAAACCCTTTATAAGAACTCCATAAATCAATCAGAAAGTCGTCATAGCCTAGGCAAGCTCAAAGCCAGAAACAAATGCATTAAAGGAGGTAATAAAAATCATTTCTTTGCAACCATGTCAGCCTCTCCCTCAACTCGGCAATGCTCATGATTGGGAGGAAAAGCCCTACTTGTAGCTTTTCCCTTGGAAGGGAGAGAGAACAGTGGAACGTACATCAGTGCACTGGCTTTTAGGGGGCTGCCCAAGAGAGTAGTTTCTGTCTTGCCCAACTCAGAGCACTCATGAGGAACAGCATACCTTGGATGCCTGGGGGCAGCAGAGAACAAAAAAGAGTTCAGCAGCTTATGGCAACACCAGAGAACTTGTAATACTGCAGAAAGAAATGGACACAGCTCGCTGCAACTGGGAGAAAGTGCCCAGCTGTGGCTCCTCCCTTGGGAGAAGAAAAGAACACTGAAACGTGCATCAAACATGCTAGCTTTTTGGAGAGCTGCCCAAGGGACGGGTTTCTGTCTCACATGACTCAGAGCACTGACAGAAATGGCATACTTTGGGTACCTGGGAGCCACAGAGAACAAAACAGAGCTCAGTGGCTTGTGGCAGTGCCAGAGAACTTGCAGTGCCATGGACAGACACCAGAGGGATCAAGAGACAAGAAACTCCTGAAAAAGAAACTGGTAAACCTCTCTAACTGGGAAATCACATGCACAAGCCCAGCGAGTGCACAAGCCCAGAGATTACACATCCCCAGAAAATATTTGAGAGCCTCCCCAAATCTCTAGCCTGGCTGACTGATGAAGTTCTTTCCCTGAATGAAGCAAATCTGTAAAGACTGAAAGAAATGACTTTTTTTTCAAATGCACACATCCCAACACAAAGTTACAAGTCTCATGAAGAAACAAAGAAACATGGTGCAATCAAAGGAACAAAATAAATCTCCAGAAACCAACCCTCAAAAAACAGAGATATATGAATTACCTAACAAGGAATTCAATATAACCATAATAAAGATGCTCAACAAGCTCAGGAAAATTATTCATGAACAAAATGAGAATATCAATGAAGAGACAGAGAATTTAAGAAAAACCAAGTCAAAATTCTGCAGCTGAAGGACACAATAAATGAATTGAAAAAGTCACTAGAAGAGTTCAAGAACAGACCTGATCAAGCAGAAGAAAAATCCGAGAACTTAAAGAGAGGTCATTTGAAATCATCCAGTTAGAGGAACAAATTAAAACAAAAAAAATTTTTTTTGAAAAAGAGCGAAGAAAGCCTGAAGGAGTTATGGGACACCAAGAAGAAGATTAATATACACATTATAGGACTCCCAAAATAAAAGAGAAAAAGCAGAAAGCTTATTTGAAGAAACAATGCCTGAAAACTTCCCAAAAGGGGAAGAAAATGGACATGCACATGCAAGAAGTCCAACAGATCCCAGAAAGACATATCCAAAGGAATCCACAATGAGACACATTATAATAAAATTGTCAAAAGTCAAAGAAGTAAGTTTGAAAGCATCAAGAGAAAAGTGGCTCATGGTGTACAGAGGAACTCCTGAGAGACTATCAGTGGATTTCTCAGTAGAAAACTTGCAGGCCGGAAGGCAGTTGGATGACATATTTCAGAAACTGAAAGAATAAAACTGCCAATACTGTAACAACCAATAATGTAACAAGCAAAACTGTCCTTCAAAAATGAAGGAGAAATAAAGACTTTCTGAGACAAACAAAAGTTAAGGGAGTTTATCACCAGTAGACCTGTGTTACAACAAATGATAAAGGGAGTCCTTTGAGTTAAAATGAAAGGATGCTACACAGCAACAAGAAAGCATATCAAAGTATAAAGCTCACCAGCAAGAGTAAATATATACACAAATACAGAATACTATAATACTGTAATGGTGCATAAATCATCTTTAGTTCTGGTATAGGAGTTAGAAGACAATAGAACAAAAATAACTAAAAATTAATTAGTGGATGCACCATATAAAAAGATATAGGGCTTCCCTGGTGGCGCAGTGGTTGAGAGCCCGCCTGCCCATGCAGGGGACACGGGTTCGTGCCCCAGTCCGGGAAGATCCCACATGCCGCGGAGCAGCTGGGCCCGTGAGCCATGGCCGTTGAGCCTGCGCGTCCAGAGCCTGTGCTCTGCAACGGGAGAGGCCACAACAGCGTGAGGCCCACATACCACAAAAAAAAAAAAAAAAAAAAAAAAAAAGATATAATTTGTAACATCAATAATACAAAGTGCATGACGGGAGAAGTAAAAGAGTAGAGTTTCTGTATGTAATGGAAGTTATCAGCTCAAAATAGATTGTTATAGGGCTTCCCTGGTGGCACAGTGGTTGAGAGTCTGCCTGCCAGTGCAGGTGACACGGGTTCGAGCCCTGGTCTGGGAAGATCCCACATGCTGTGGAGCAACTGGGCCCGTGAGCCACAGCTACTGAGCCTGCGCATCTGGAGCCTGTGCTCCGCAACAAGAGAGGCCGAGAGAGTGAGAGGCCCGCGCACCGCGATGAGAAGTGGCCCCCGCTTGCCGCAACTGGAGAAAGCCCTCCCACAGAAACGAAGACCCAACACAGCCAAAAATAAATAAATAAATTTAAAAAAATAGATTGTTATAATTATGTTTTATTTAAGTCTCATGATAATCACAAAGAGATTATCTGAGAAGGGAATCAAAGCATATCACTACCAAAAAAGAAAAGAAAAGGAAAGATAATACAGCGAGAGAGGAAAATAGGGATGAAAAGGCTAAAAGAAAGAAATAAAACATTTTTTAAAAACAATTTTTTTAACGACAATATTAAGCCCTCCCCTCTGAGTAATTATTCCCTGATCAACAGACAGAGTCTTTAAATGGATTTTTTTTTTAATCCAACAACATGCTGTCTAAAAGAGACTCACTCAAGATTTAAGGACACACATAGGCTGAAGGTGAAAGGACGGAAAAAGATATTCTATGCAAATAGCAACCAAAAGGGAGCAGGGATGATCATAATTATATCACACAAAATAGACATTAAGATAAAAGCTGTCACAAGAGACAAAGAAGGACATTATATGATGATTAAAAAGGTCAATTCACCAGGAAGATATAACAGTTACAAATATACAGTTGACCCTTGAACAACATGGATTTGAACCACATGAGTCCACTTATACAGAGATTTTTTTTTCAATAAACATACAGCAGGCCCTCCTTGTTTGCATCCATGGATTCAACCAACCCAATATTGAAATTTCTGTCCACAGCTGGTTGAATCTACAGATGTGAAACCTGTGGATATGAAGGGCAGACTGTATTCATTGTGCTATGTCACCTTATATAAGGGACTTGAGCATCCATCAATTTTGGAATAAGCAGGAGCTCTTGGATACTGAGGGATGATTTTATATGCATCCAACAACAGAGCAATCAAATATATGAAGCAAACATTGACAGAATTGAAGGAAAAAGTAGCAACACGGTAATAGGAAGAGATCTCAATACTCCACTTTAAATAATGGATAAGTCATCCAGAATGAAGATCAATAAGGGAGTGGAAGAACTGAAAAACACTACAGACCAAATGAACATAACAGATCTATACAGAACATCCTACCCAACAAGAACAGAATACACATTCTTCTCAAGGGTACATGAATTATTCTCAAGGACAGATCACATGTTAGGGCATAAAACAAGTCAACAAATTTAAGAAGTTTGAAATCATATCAAGTGTCTTTTTTGATCACAACGGAGTTAAACGAGAAGTCAAGAGTAGAAAGAAAATGGAAAATATTTTAATATGTGGAAACTAAGCAACACAAACAATGGGTCAAAGAAATCAAAAGGGAAATCAGAAAACACCTTAAGACCCAAAAATACATACCAAAACTTATGGGATATGGCAAAAGTAATACTAAGAGCAAAGTTTACAGCAGCAAATGCCTGCATTTAAAAAGAAGAAAGAGCTCAAATAAACAACTGAACATTATACCACAGGGAACTAGGAAAAAAACTAAGCTCAAAGTTAGCGGAAGGAAATAAGCATTAAAGCAGAAATAAAATAGAGAAGAGGAAAACAATTGAAAAAAATCAATGAAACTAAGAGTTGTTTTTTTGAAAAGATAAACAACCTTGACGAGCCTTTAGCTAGACTTAAAAAAAAGACTCAGTTACTAACATCAGAAATAAAAATGGGGGAACATTACCACTAATTTTATAGAAACAAAAAGGATTATAAGAGAGTGCTGTGACCAGTTACAAGCCAACGAGTTGGATAACTTAGATGAAATAGAAAAATTCTTAGAAACACACAACCTAGCAAGATTGAGTCATGAAGAAACAGGAAATCTGAACAGACCTATAATGAACAGGAAGATTGAATCAGTAATCAAAAACCTACCCAAAAAGAAAACCTCAGAACCAGATGGTTTCACTAGAGAATGCTAAACATTTAAAGAAGAATTAACACCAATCCTTCTCAAACTCTTCCAAAATACTGAACAGGAACACTTCCAAACTTATTTAATGAGGCCAGCATTATCCTGATACCAATGTCACACAAAGACAATACAAGAAAATAAAACTATAGGCCAATATTCCTGATGAATATAGATGCAATAATTCTAAACAAAATACTAGCAACCTGAATTTAACAGCACATTAAAAGGACCATACACCAAGTGACATTTATCCCTCAGATGCAAGAATGGTTCAGCAAATGAAAACCAATCAATGTGACTGACAGAATGAAGGATAAAAATCACATGACCATCTCTACTGAGGTGAACCTTAAGGACATTATGCTAAGTGAGATAAGCTAGTCACAGAAGGACAGACACTGCTTTATTCCACTTATCAGGTATCTAAAGTAGTCAAATCTTAGAAGCATGAATTAGCACAGTTGCCAGGGATTGGGGGAAGGGATAAATTGGAGCTGCTGTTCAATGTTCATGCAAGATGAAAAAGTTCTAGAGCTCAGCTGTACAACAATGTGCATACCAGTAATACTGTACTGTATACTAAAAATCTGTAGAAGGTAGATTTCAAGTTATATACTTTCAGCACAATAAAAAATAAAATAATACTTCCTGTCCAAGCCTAAAGTCTCAGAGGAATCCAAACCCCACACCATCTCACAAGCAGTTTTCTCCATCCTAAATTTAGCTTCTAAAGGAACAACAGCAATGCACCACCATCACTAAGCCATGCAGGAAAGTCTGATGGCTCAATCCCCAAAGCAGAATGAGGGGTCAGCACTCGTCCTGGAAGATAAAACATTTACCAATCCACTTACAGACCTCCCGTTTGATATATATGTATGTAAACACAAAAAAGTATGCTTGGAAATAGAGGTGACAAACTGATAACAGTGCTGACATTCTGCGGGGGGAGGGGGAGAAGGTGGGGACAACTGAGACAAGAGATGGTCAGGATACTTTAGCCTTGTGAGTAGTAAGAGAATCTTTTAAAAGAAAAATGGTAATGACTTAATTGTGTAATTTAAAACAATGAAAGTAAAATTTCTTGATTACAAACACTATTTACCGATCAGTTGTGGTATTATCTCTTAATATATGTCATTGATACATAAAAACATCTAAGCCCTCTCTTACATGACATCCCTTTTCAAGACACGGAAATTTCACCTTTCTGTCAGTGACAATCCACACTGTTTCTGGCCACTGAGTTCACTGTCCTTGTTCCTTGAGACCAAGACAAAGTATCCCATCCACGCTTTATCAAGGGAGCCAGACCTCATGTACAGACACTTCTTCTCAGCACCCCTGTCTTTGTTCAAACTAACCGCACATATGCAGTTCCCAAGAACAAACAGCCCAGTTTTATGGAATGTTTGTCCAAACAGAACTCGAAGGCAATAACTTGTGATTATATTATTCAACAATTACTTATCAAGTACCCACTTTGTGCCAGACACTTCACTGCTCTCAGTGCTGGATACACAGCACTGAGAACAAATCAAAAGACCCTGCCTTCTTGGAATTCACCTTTGTGAGTGGTGTGGAGATGGGCACACCAACTCACACATGTTGTGTAACAATGTCACAGAGAGTTAAAGAGCTATGGAGAAAACAAGGAGGAGTAAATAATCTACAGAGGGACTTCCCTGGTGGCACAGTGGTTAAGAATCTGCCTGCCAGTGCAGGGGACACAGGTTCGTGCTCTGGTTCGGGAAGATCTCACATGCCACAGGGCAACAAAGCCCATGTACCACAACTACTGAGCCTGCGCTCTACAGCCCTCGAGCCACAACTACTGAGCCCATGTGCCACAACTACTGAAGCCCACGTGCCACAACTACTGAGCCCATGTGCCACAACTACTGAAGCCCACGTGCCACAACTACTGAAGCCCATGCGCCTAGAGCCCGTGCTCTGCAACAACAGAAGCCACCACGATGAGAAGCCCGCACACTGCAGTGAAGAGCAGCCCCAACTCACCGCAACCAGAGAAAGCCCACGCGCAGCAACAAAGACCCAAATGCAGCCACAAATAAATAAATAAATAAAATTTTAAAAATAATAATAATAACCTATAGAGTGATGAGTGGTGCTAGTCTACATGGGATAGTTAGGTACCACCTCTCTGAGAAAGTCATGCCAGAGCCAAGCCCTGAAATAAACAGTGAGCCAGCTATGCAAACAACGGTGAGTAAAGCACTGCAGAGAGAGGAAAGAGCAAGTGCTAAGGCCCTGGGGCCTTTTACTTTGATTGGTATCAACAAGTTGACCTCTAAAAGGGCTTCACCAGCTCACACTCACCAGCAGCATCCAGGAGTGCTTCTTTCCTTACACTTTCACGAGCAACTCATTTAACTTTTTTTTTTTTAATTTTCTATAGAAAACAATGACCACTGTGTTTTCTTTAAGAGCTTCGGCTAGATGGACTCAAAGGAATGGATGATGGGAGCAGAGGACAGGAAAGGAAGGCAGCTTCCATCTGGTGCTTCCCATACCATGCACTTTGCTCCTTACTTTACAGGTGTTTCAATTCATCCTCACATCAACCATTCAAGAGAGAAGCATAGGTACCTTCTTTTGCATGCAAAAGAGCTGAGGCCTAGAGACTTTGGGAAATCAGCCCAAGGGCACTCAACTCTTAGGACAAAAGTGGAATTAACCTCCAGTAAGCCTGACTCCAGAGCCTGGACTCTTTCTGTGACACTGGGCTTCCCAGCCAGAGGTACAGAAGCGCGCTAGGCAATGCCATACAAGGGACACAGGGACCTACTCAAAGCTCCCACCTGAGTGGAGCTCATTATCCTGGGTAATTTCTTGCATATGCATTTGATTTTCCTTTCACTGGATTTTTTCAACAGTTGAAGCCAGTATTTCCCAATGCACCAGGAATTTATCCACAGCTGAAGTAAGTTACCGTCAGGAAGATGTGGATATGAATAATTAAGCCCCTATTAAACATGCACACATCTTGTAATAAATCTCAAATTAGATAGAATGTGCCAAGGTCTTGTTAAACCTGCCAACATATATTCTTAAATAAGGTGGGAATATAATTTGGAGCTTATCAGGAGACTCAACCTTTTGCAAAAGATGCTCTTTGACTGCTCAGAATTTTAATCCAGACATTACCTGAATTCGCATTGTCTATCATTCCATTGTGTTTATGCCCATTGTAAGAATCAACCAAGTAATTTATCTTGGGACATCCTCAAACAGAGGGCATCTCAATACATATTACATTAAACCTCATTATTTGGGATGAGACGCTGTCTAAAAAGGCCTCACTCTAAATACACTTCACCTAAATTCTGAAAAGTAATCATTTGCGTTCATCACTGACTTAAATAGAACCTTTCTAAGAGCCCAAGCATTGTGTTTTCTGTTGCAGGAGGGGTGGAGCACTATGGCTAAGGGCACTAAACCTTGAGTTGTACTGAGTCCCTGCTGCAGCTCCACCACTTCCCAGTAGTAAAATGAGGACAGGGTGGTTTTAAAGAATCCATGAGTAAATCACCTAATGCGCTGCCTGCCCTATAGTAAGTGCTTAGTAAGTGTCAGCTGCACTTATTATGGTTTGGTGCACCCCAATAATGCAGACTGATATTAGTCAAAACAGGTAACTAGCAGTTTTTAGTAACTTTATTTTTCTGATATAAAAATAATAGTTTATTTTCATAATCTTAACCTACAAGAATAATTTTAAAAATAAGTCTTAAATATAACATAATGGAGTCTTAAATATCCCTATGACACTGGCAAAAGCCAACACAGCTACATTCATTTTGCCATCAGGAAAATTAAGATACTAGTGGTTGAGAAACTGGTTCTTAACATCCCAGAGAAAAGGAAGGAGACACAGAGGAAGACGCCCAGCCTTCCACAACTCTCTGTACGGTGCCTCGGGGCTTCCTAACCCCATAGGCCAGTACATTCTTTATATATAACCCTTTATTTTACATTCAAGCTGTGTAACCTTGGGCAAAGCAAATAACCGATCTGTGCCTCAAAGTTCCCATCTGTAAAGTGGGGAATAATAAAAATACACCATTGCCAGAGTTGCTGTGAAGAAAATGAACTAGTATATCAGCGTAGATAAGTCCTGCCACCCACATGTAGTGTTGGCCAGCTTGATGAACCGTGGGGAAGGTACATCCCCCTGCCTTTTCTGGAGTGAGTCTTTATAACTCGGGAAATAATCCAGATTCTCAAGCTAAAGAAACAGGAGGAAAATGTCTTGGCAAGAAAAAAAGAACATGAATGTATGATTCTAGCAGCAACCCCTCAGATCCTGAAAGATCACACCTTGGATTTAACTGTCCACTATCCATGCCCACCTGTGACACCATTTCAGGTGAAAACAGCAGCAGCTCATCGTAGCCTTTTGTGCTGCCTGACATCCAACTGATCGCTGAACTACTCTTTCCTGGTAACTGGGGAACCAATTATGAAACATGATTGGACGGATCAGTGAATATGTGCCAGGAACCCTCTTGAAGGACAAACTTGTGATTTTACAGAATCTGTAAATACTACCCAGCTGGATGGCAAATGTGCTGGAGTTCCTAGGTCAGGGACCTCGATCCCTAGGCCACGTCCCCTGATTTGTCTCCAACGCGCCCCCCCATCCTCCTCTGCCCTCTGGAGAGAGGGAGAGCAGCATGAGGACGGGCCTGGGAACAGTGACCGTTGGCCAAGGCCATCCAAAGGGTGACTTACCTCCTCCCAAAAGAAATAAATCTCTTGTTAAAATGACAAAAGAGAGCTTCCCTGGTGGCGCAGTGGTTAAGAATCCGCCTGCCAATGCAGGGGACATGGGTTCAAGCCCTGGTCTGGGAAGATCCCACATGTCGTGAAGCAACTAAGCCCGTGCACCACAACTCCTGAGCCTGCACTCTAGAGCCCGTGCACCACAACTACTGAGCCCACATGCCACAACTACTGAAGCCCGTGTGCCTAGAGCCCCTGCTCCGCAACAAGAGAAGCCACCACAATGAGAAGCCCGCGCACCACAACGAAGAGTAGCCCCCGCTCACCGCAACTAGAGAAAGCCCATGCGCAGCAACGAAGACCCAATGCAGCCAAAAAAAAAAAAAAAAAAAAAATTTAATGACAAAAGAAAGATTCCGGAATAGAAAAAATAATCCACGTGGTTTGCAGGGAAGAGAGCAGATCAGATACTAAGACCTGAACCTAGTTCCCGAGCAGACAGGCCAAAAGGGAGTCCTGGCAGAGAAAGCATTTAACACAGTACCAGGCACACAGTGTTCACTTTATAAACAGTGACCCTCCTCCTCAGCGCAGAAGACAGCTACAACAACAGCCAGCATGCCACAGGCCAAGGCGTGATGCTAAGTGCTTTCATGCCTTGTTTATTCACTCCTCAGAACAGCACTGAAGAGCAGGTGCTATTATCATTTACACATTCCAGCTGAGATAACTGAAGCTTAGAGAGGCCAGGAGACTTGCTGGATCACATAATTAGTTCATGGCAGAGTTACAGCACCAAGCCAAGCCTTCTGCAACACTCCCTCTAAACTGTATCGTCTCCATAGACCACGTGATTTTTGAACAATAGTTTTGCTATGTCAAAGTCTTTGGGGACTTGGAAATGATATATGAAGTCATAAATGGCCCCTCTCAACTGGCAGGCTTCCCCCATGCCAGACTCTGGAAGCTGTGATGGTTAACTTTGTGTGTCAACTTGACTGGGCCATGGAGTACCCAGATATTTGACCCAACATTATTCTGGGTGTGTCTGTGAGGGTGTTTCGGGATGAAAGGAACCTCTGAATCAGTAGACCGAGTAAAGCAGATTGCCCTCCCTAACGCGGGTGGGCTCCATCTAAGCAACTGAAGATCTGAATAGAACAAAAGGCTGAGTTCTCTAAGACGAAATTCCTTCTGCCTAATTGAGCTGGGCCTCTGGGCTCTTCTTGCCTTAGTACCTAAATGGAAAAACTGATTCTCCTCGGAGCTCAAGCCTGACAGCTTTTGGACTGGAACTTACACCACTGGTTCTCCTGGTTCTCAGGCCCTTCAGACCCAGACCCGACCTACACCATCTGCTCTCCTGGGTCTCCAGCTTGCCGACTGCAGATCTTGGGACTTCTCAGCCTCCATAACTGCAGAAGCCAATTTCCGTTTTATTTATTCTTATATTTATATTTACTCCCCTGGCCCTCAAACTAGGCTCAGTGGGAATTCATCTGGCATCAGCCTAGTCAGATCAGCTATTACTGCATGTTGCATGGATTTATCTATCTCCATACTGTTGGTCCCCTTTCTCTGGAGAATCCTGGATAATAACAGACGCCAAGTATCACCTAAGGCTCCACTTTGTTAACAGTGGAGGCTTCTTATGGGCTGTTTACACATTAAGCATCCAACAGCCCAGTTTTAAAATTGGACCTTAAGTAAATGTCCAACCGGTAGAAATGCTGTTTTGAAAATAAAATGGGAAGTGATTTGAAGAGGGAGAGGAAGGGGGATACAAGAGAGTTGTGCTCCTGTGGCCCTACTCAGTACCTTTCCACATCACTGTTGTTTCATCAGCTCCTCTAACACAGCACATCCCTTTGAGCACAAACACTACCCCACAGAGCAGGCTTGAGAAGCATATCACCCACAGCTCTCCTCATCTTACTGAGTCTACCAAAGGGTCTGGAAGAGCCTGGACAAGTCATGGTTGGGTCAGAACCTCTTCTGCAGTTCCTGTCTCTCTTCCAGGTACGAGACAGACTCCCCTGGCCCTCCAGCTAGGCTCATTGGGGATTCATCTGTCATGGGGCTGGAGTCAGATCAGCCATTATTGCATATTGCACAGAAAACAGACCTGGGACCCCACCTCTGCCCTGCTAGGCCTCCCGCCAGGGCTCTGCTTCTGAAAATTAGCTCCTTCATCATGACAAGCTGCCCAAAGCTCAGAAGTTAAGAGCTGACCTATGGGCCCAATTCACAACATTTATGTTCCTGCCACTTCCGTGCCTTCTATCTCTGCTCAGTACCTCTGGCTGGCTGAATCAGAGGTCCCCAGATATTGTGGCCATGGAAATTTTAACGGCAATTCCCAATCGTGGGCAACTTTTAGGGTGAGGGCTATGCATCTACAATGCTCCCAACATTTCCCAGCTCCTTCCACCAAATTCAACCAAAATGCAAACTGACACTACCTCCATAGTTATATTAGGATAAAGCCAGCTGAACTCACTTTTTAAATACAACAGCAGTTATTTTAAAGCCACCTATCTCTCACATCTCAAGACATGAACCTGCTCTAAATCTATCATCAGATGCATTATGAAAAATCACATGGAAAGCTAGAAGCAGAAATTTTTAAATGGATGTAATTGCAGGGTTGGTACTTGGTTATGCAGCCTGTTTTAAGTTCTCGATAGTAAAAATATTCATCCATGCAACGCTTCGATGAATACATGTTGAGGACTGACTACGTGCCAGTTACAGGCCGTGGAGACACAGAGATGGACAGGGGAGGTCTGCAAGAGTCCCCATCCACTCATGGACTCTGCCAAACCCCCTCCATTTGCCAAGAAAGGGTTCTGGGAACCTGGGCAGAGACCTGCCCAGCCCAATATTCATCCTGATAACTTTAGAGCTTTTATCTAAGGGAGTCACATGCCAAGCATAACGCAGCCATACGTAATTGTCATCATTCTGTTTACTGAGCACCTGAGTCGGGCACTGTGATAAGTATGCACTATGCACATTATACCCTTTAATCCACCTGACATCTCTGCAAGGTAGGTATGAGCACTACTAGCTTACAGCTGAGGGCCAGAGAGGTTAAATGACTTGCCCAAAGTCATGGAGCCAGCAAACGGTGGTGGAGCTAGGATTCAAACTCCTTACCTGTCTGCTGGTAAAGCTCTAGTCTTCCTCGGCAACCGCTATGACTCCCAAGGGGTTCAAAAGAGGCCTGCTTCTCACTCAGCCATACGATCACCTTCACACCACTTCGCCCCTGAGGCTAAGGGACCGTTGACTCTTCTGAGAACAGCTATGTGAGTGGCGGGTCTGTAGCAGCAGGCCCCAGACGTGTTGCTTCCCCTTCCTTGAGTCAGCCTTCTCATCTATCAAATGAGCAAGTGGAATAAGGGGATCCAAAGGATGTCTTCCAGACATCCCTGCAATTGGAGGACCTGCCAAGGTGTGGCCAAGAGGCTCTAGCTCATTCTCAGGGCACGCAGTCCCACCGCCAGGCCTTGACGGGCAGCCACCCAGCGATGAGCTGGCTCCAGAAAAACTGCCCAGCCACATCCCTGTCACACACAAAGCCAAGGCTGCCTTTCGTGCTCCTCCCCTAGTCCACCGCGCTTGCCGACAGAGTGCTGTGTAGTTTATATTAGAATTTTAGCAAACTCAGATCACATCTCTCCCCTGCATTAAAGGTAATATTCCCCAGTCGCTGGTGATGGAAACCCCTGGGCACGACCTGCAAGCCCCAGGGGCTCACTCTGGCCCCTGGCCTCACCTGGGCCCACAGCCCCAGCTCCTCCTCCAATCTCACCAGGTGCTCTTGCCCTTCCGTGTCTGCAACACTCTTCCCCTCTCTTTCCACGGCACGGCCCCCCTGTCCTTTAGGCCTGGGCTTACAGGTCCCCTCCTGTGAGAGGCCATCCCACTGGGTATTCGCTATCTCAGCCCATCTGGTTCCTCACAGCAGATACCACGATCAGTCATTTTTCTACTGAGGCTCCCCCACTGAGGACTCTGCTTCACCTGCCACCTGCACCCAGCAGAGTGCCCAGCACAAAACCTGCCTCAGTAAAGACTAGCCGAACGTCAGAAAGAACGACATTGCTTATCTTGATCAACCCTGTCCGCTTGCTGTAGCAAATGGCCGGCCAATCTCAAGGGTCCTCCTCAGCAGCTGCAGGCTGCCTGTTGGAAGGGGGTGATGGTGCCGAGATCCACGCAGAAAAGCAAGCTCCCTGCTCTGTAGGAGCAAAGTCACACATGCGACAGTGTTTCCAGACTATAAACTGCCATGCAAATATGAGGCAGTTCTTTTAGATATACATAACTGGTATGAAAATACATCTATGACAAACACTTAAATCATGGTCCAAGGCAGAATATGCTAAGTGCAAAGTGAGCATCACAAACGAGGGTAAGAGAGTGCAAGAGGGAGCAGGTGAGGTTTTCCAGGGAAACAGAACTCAGCCAGGCCCTAAAAGAGGCACAGCCCGGGACACATCAATAGGTGGAAGAGCTGAAGTGTGGCCCCTACCCAGTGCAGAAGTGATCACCGGAGACACTGGTTAAGAGCACAGATCCCAGGCCTCACCCCCGACTCACTGGCTTAAGCTCTGGGCATCCGTACACTTCATCACATCCCTAAGTTATTCTAATGCTCATTAAAGAAAAGTAATCACCCAGCTAAATGGAAGCCCACCAGACAAAAGGGTCTGATGGCACCCAGCAGTGTTGGTAGGACAGTAAGTTGGAAAAATCTAGCATAAAGGGAATTAAAAGTTGGAAATACATGTTAGGGCTAATAATGAGGGGCTTTGAATGTCAGGTTCAAGAGCTAGGTCTGGATTCTATAGGGAAAGGACTTGGGAGCAAAGTAATGACATGCTAACTGCAATATTCCGGAAAGAGAGGAAAACAGCTCAGGAAGGATGATGCGGAAAAGAGCTGGATGAGAACAGAGGAGATGGTCAGGGAGTCACAGAAGGCTCCAGCAGACACTGCGTCGGCAGAGCCCTCCCCTGTCTCCCAGGGCCCCATGAAGGATTTCACGGGGGTGGCTACCACTGGCCACCACTAAGCACAGACACCAAGTCTCCTTCACAGGCATCCTCTCTGGCCCTCCTGATACGTCCAGGCCTGAGGATGCTCTGACAGAGGAAACACACAGGATCTCAAGGCACAAGTGAGAAAATCTTATTTGCAGGTCAGGAGAGTAAGAGATCCTTCAGAATTCAAGTGCTCAAGCACTGGTATTTGGCAGAGGTGGGCAGTATGCCAGGAGTCCAAGTTCCTGGAGACAAATAAATAGTAGCCGTAATCCGGTCAAAGCCAAGAACCTGCTCTTTGGGGGAAAGCTGGCACGTGCCTGTTGCATCTATAAATGAGCAAAGAGTTTCGTGAACACTAAATGTAAGAGCGTTATTTTCTAAACAGACGCATCTGTTTGTTGGGAGGTGAATTACAATGGCCTCTACTATTTAATAAAAAAAGAAAGAAAGAAAGAAATCAGGAGAGGGTGCATATAGAAACATCACGTCCAAAGCATCACTATTAAAGTGAAGCACAGTGGGTAGTCTCTATCCTGACTGGGGAATTTAAAAGAGTCCCCATTAGAGCCCAGCAGAACCTCGTTCTCCGGGGGTCTCTGTCAAGGGAGCCGTCTCTTCTTCCCTCCGTCCCTCCTTCCTTCCCTCCCTCCCTCCCTCCCACGTCTACATGGCTCTCATACTGTATTGCTATTGACTATTTTTACAAGAGTACATGGAGTCTGTGAGATAGACTTGCCTCAAAACAATGTAGTTACATAACTTGGAATCCAAAGGATGAAGTGTATGAACATCCAAACAACTTCCTTTTGTGCTGAGATAAACAGAACAGGTGACTTTTTAAAAGCTTCCCTCTTTGGAATGCATGAACGAGGTTCCAGCCAAAAGAACTGACATTTGTTTCCACTTGTCTGAAAGCAGACAGGCTGTAAACATTCCAGCAAGATTTGGGGGGAGTCCTTTAAGGTCCACATAAGAAAGGAAATGGTTTGAGAAACGTCTCTCCAGTTAGCTGAGGGCAAAGAGAGAGAGCAAAAATATTTCAATTCCAGGCAAATCTTCCAGGAAGAATTTTGTCATGAAATCAGGTCCCTGTGCTTCCTGCCCTGTCGCCCCACATTCTCTCCAAAGAAGACAATGCTTTTCTGGCCCTTCTGGCTTCAAAGATAACCTTCATGGTGAAACTCAATAGCTGTAATGCAGTCTTTGGTTCAGAATGAAGCAATAACCCTGGCCCAAAGATGAGGTTCCCTGTCGAGGTCAATGGGATGCTGACACAGACACCTCATTTTTTTCTCACAATCATGTCAACATTTGTCTTGGCACTTAGGCAAGAATCCAGCCCAATCCTGAAGAAAGATACCTGTGCTGTCCTGCCTTTCTCTAAAGAGAGAGATGCCCACACCATTCAGATTGCACTGCCCATTAAACCAAACACTGGTATATACGCTGCTGGCATGCCAGTGCTGCCTCCGAGGCCCTTCCTCAGTGATGCAGATGCCATAATCGTGCTCCAGGAAAGAAGCCAGATGCAAAAGACTGCATGTGTATGAGTCCATTCATGTGGCATGTTCCTAAAAGGTGCATTTATAGAGACAGAGAGACCGGGGTGAAAGTGGGAACTCGGGGGATTTGGGAGGATGCTGGAAATGTTCTCAAACTGGATTGTGGTGATGGGTTTCACAACACTAAAATTTTACTAAAATTCATTGAACTGTACACTTAAATGGGTTAATGTTATGATATTAAATAATACTTCAATAAAACCATTAAAAAGTGCATTCATTGAGTAGTTAAAGATATGGAAAATGTGATAAGTAAAAAAACAACAACAAAACAGAACACCAGCTATCAAATCACATGGTAATTTGCTAAAACTACATATTGGCACACAAAGGGCATAAGAGAAATAAGAGAAAGAAATATACTAATTCAAAAAGATACATGCACCCCAATGTTCATAGCAGCGTTATTTACAATAGCCAAGATATGGAAGCAACCCAAGTGTCCATCAGTAGATGAATGGATAAAGAAAATGTGATACACACACACACACACACACAATGGAATATTACTCAGCCATAAGGAGTGAATTTCTGCCATTCATTTACAACAGTGTGGATGGACCTAGAGAGTATTATGCATAGTGAAAGAAGTCAGACAAATGTATGTTAACTTTGTCAAACACACAAAGTATGTTATCACTTATATGTGGTATCTAGAAAAATAAAACAAATGTACACAACGAAATAGAAACAGACTCACGATATAGAAAACTAGTGGATACCAATGAAGAGAGGGAAGGAGGGAGGGGCAAGACAGGGGTATTGGATTAAAAGGTACAAACTACTAGGTATAAAACAGATAAGAACAAGGATATACTGTACAGCACAGGGAACTATAACCATTATTTTTTAATAACTTTAAAGGGAGCATAATCTATAAAAATATTGAATCACTATGCTATACACCTGAAACTAATATTGTAAATCAACTGTATTTCAATTAAAAAGATAAACCAAAACATTTATAGTGGTCATTTTATATACGATTATAGATATATTATTAGATTTTAATTTTCTTCTTTACAATTTCTGTATGTTCCAAATTTTGATCATGAACATGTACTACTCTCATAATTAAGAAATGAATTTATTCAATAATGCATGTATGATGTCACCAGCCCAGTGTCCATAACTGGAAGGGTTAACAGCAATATTTGAGAAGATACCACTTTGGGTCCCATCACCTGAGTACATCCTTAATTCCCTAGCTGTTGCTGAAATTCAGGGGCTTGAAAGAGTTAAGCCTCTCTCTTCAAGTCAGCACATCCCTCTCTCCTCAGTGGGTCTACAGTGTGTGTTCCCAGAAGGGGGTCAGCACAGGGAAAGCAAACATTAATTAAGTCATGGATTGCACATGCATTCAGCAGCTCCCTGTTAATACATTGGAACAAATTTCAATGTGTTCAATTCAATTAAATGTGGACGAGAGTAGTTGGAATGACATTAGTGAGCGTGAGCCCTGAGGTGCCCATCCCTAACCCACAACACAGCCTATTTGTACAAAGGCTTTTTTCCCCCCATGAGAAGGGCTCTTTATTTCTTGGAATACACAGGCTTACTGTAACAGAGGATTTACTGGCCCTGACTAATGAGTTCCTATCCTTCAGGATTAATATCACACACTGGATCTCTAGGTACTTTGCTGATACAGAATTTTCTAAAACACTAAACACTTTGGACCATGCTAACACAGGAGTTTCTCCATCAGGGGTGTTAAGATTGAGGACAAGGGTCACCCGAGGCCATTCCTGCCGTTTGCTGGTTTGAAAAAGTGTTCTCAACTGAGGCAAACAGCAGGTTTCCTTGACCTGGCCCAGTAGGGAATCTTGAGGGTAGAATCCTCAGCCTGTGAGCAGTTTTCCAAGAACTGCTCCCCACTTATCACACGGACAGGCCCTGCAGCTTGGTTGGTACCACAGAACCCATATCCCCTCTCAGACCACAGCTGCCGGGGCTGTGGGCAAAACCCTGGCCCAATTATCCTCTCTCCTGACATTAGAACCAAGCTTTGCAACACTATTCTCTCCACTGGTCCTTTGAAACATGGATCTATAAAGTCCAGAGCAGCCATGTCCCACCAATGCACCTGGTGAAGCAGGTAAAGCCAGGCTCAGGGGACAGCATGGTAATGTAGAGAACACGGCTGTGAGAAAGTGAGTGTGGCCTTCTCAGTCTCCAATAGTTTGCTAGGTTCTCGTGACAGTCCCTGTGAGGTCAACTCTCAGGTTGTACAAACTATTCCTTTATTCCTTGTTTTGGCTTAAACTAGCCTTAGTTTTTGTGACTTGCATCCAAAGGAGCCTTCAATAAAGAATGTACAAAATACAGTCCACTCTGAAAATAGCAAATACTTCCCTTGGCTCTCTGCCTGGACTCATTAACAAAGGGAGAGGCAGAAAAATGAATGTTCTCCTCCCCAGGACTGAAGGCAAGCTTCCTCAGAAAAGGGCTCCCAGGTCAGGTGTCCACGCTGGAAGCCCAGGGGAGCCTCCAGAGTGATCGATTCACTCAATGGATCAGAATGAGACTCCCCAAGGGCAAGGACTAGGGACAGCGCCTGCCTCGCTCACCGTCGGAACTCATGCACCTAGAACAGCATCTGCAGCACAGAAGGGGCTCAACTAGTACTCTCTGAATTAACCAACAGATGCCTAAACACTTAGCATTTACTTTGTGCAAAAATCCATTCCAGGCAGAGGATCCAGAAGTTCCATATCCCAAGATTGGGCCTTTCCAGGAAGCAGGAAACAGCCCCATCTGGGGGAAATACCAAGCATGTTTGCAGAGCTACAGATTGCAACTACAAGAGAGAAAGCGTTGAGTATCAAGCTAAAGAAGTAATCTTCAAGTTGACTCACCTGCAGGTCAGATCACACACACCACAGCTAAAATATCTATGGAGCAGAAGTCATTTCCACTGCAGTTCCTTTAATCACGCTTCCTACTTTGCTTCGTCACTCTACCTTCTAGATATTCCTACTTACCAGGAAGAGTTTGAGGCATCTTCTCTTTCTGCATCATGTACCATGAAGATCCTAAGTGTACTGAGACCCGTATGGTCTCAGACTCGCCAGCACCCTCCACCTCTGGATGTTCTGACCACAGGCACCTAACAGCTCACGTGACAGGAGAGGAGAGGCCCCATCAGCTTCAGCAACCATCCAGCTCAAGGCAGAGAACAAGTACCAGTTCACCCGAAGACCAGTGGTTCAACTCTCTCCATTCTACAACAGCACATTGACACACACCTGTACACTAACATACACACACAGAGAACTCAGTTGATAACTGCATGGAATCCTGGCCCTCCTAAATGAAGACACTTTCCAGTTTTTGTCTAGCAAGAAGCATTAATAAATATCCAATTATCTTTTCAGTAAGTATGTCTATAGGAGGGGGCGAGGGATTCGACAGAAAGAGTACTGGCCACTAGACCAGAATAAGTTTTCACTGTAGCCTCTCTGCTAATTAACCCAGGTAACTATGTGACTTTCCAAGGCATTTCATCACCCAGAGTCTATTTCTCCAGCTGTAAAGTGGGGCTACTAATAATACTCCTTCACAGTGTTATTTCAAAGATTAAGTCAAAGAATGCACATCAGAGAGTCTAGCAGTGCCTGTCACGTGGCAGGGACTCAACAAATGGCATCTGTGACCATAAGTACTGATTTGACTTAGCGTGAGCTATCATGTCAGTTTAAGCAGCGGCCAGGGTACAACCCCATACCTGCCTATGGAATATAGTCACAAGTGTACACAGAACCCAGAAATGGCCAGTGACTGGGGATCAAAGAGATCTCGCAGAACAGCAAGTGCAGGGAGTGGTGTTTCACATCGTGGCCACCAGCATCTACCTCCCCTTCTCTGGGTTCCTTTGGAGAACCAGCTCTCCCCTCATATACTTCTTGGCTTTGGGTCACCCCAGCTAAGGACAGAGCATGGGACCCAAACCTAAGCCCCTCAATGCACTGAATTTTTCTGGTCATCTGGATGGGCACGTGATACAGTCAGAGCCAATGAAAGGCAATGAGCTGTTTGCCAGGATGGCTGGAAGGCATGTGCTATGACAGGTGAGTGTGCGAGGCTAGGAGCCTGGTGCCACTGCCGTCAGCTCACCCCCGTGAGGACACCGCACACCTGAGAACAGATGCAACGCACAGAAGAGAACAGAGCTCGGAGACAGAAGGTGGGAAACCAGGCCCTGGGGACATCTACGAGCCTGCATCAAGCTAAATCTCAAGTCACAGCTACCTGCTGAATTCTTGGTTTTGTCTTAGTGGGTTTTTCCCCCAATCAACTGTAAGTCAGAATTGTGTCTCCCGACACCGGGAGAGTCCTGACTGATACACAGAGTGAAAGGATGTGGGGCTGGTTAGAGGTGAGGGAGCAAGCAGAGAGGCCCAGATTCACTGTGGACTGTGGAGAGGCTGCCGGACCTGGCCCAGCAAACCCAAAACCCTGGGAGGCATGCTCCCAACCTGAGGACGCCACCCTCTAGCCCACAAACCCGAGGCCAGCTGTGGGGTCCAGCCCGGGTTTGATGTGCAGGTGCCCCTGTACAGAACAGCACCTGACTTCCTCTCCATCCCATCCTTTGGGTGGGAGGCACCGGGACATTTCCCAGGGCCATGACCCCTGCAACACAGCTTGGGAGCTCCTCATAAATTCTACTTTACTGACTGTCTTCAAGGAAAAAAACAAACACGTGGTTAAAATGCACACAGGAGAAGGTGGACCGTTAAGGGACTTAGAATCTCTAGCTGTCATTGCTGGAGCACAGCTTGATCCTGGATTGTGACTAGGAACTCCGAACACCTGGGGTGAAGCGCCCTACCACACGGCACAGGTGCAGTGTGTCGTCATCCTGACATCAAGGCCGTCTGAACTCTTGTCGGCCCCTTCTGGCCCCAGCCAGCTCCCCACAAGCTGGTCTTTACCAAGAGGCCATGTGGGAGAGTGGTTACTGCCACATTTTGGAGCTTCAGCACTGCCGGCACTGGATTCCTGACCCTGCTACGTCACTTTACCTCTCCGAGCCCCAGGTTCTGCATCTGTAAAACAAGGCTAGTAATCCTACCCTCTTGCAAGGTTGTTGCGAGGATGAAATGAGGAGTGACTTACAGGCTGAGTGGGGAGCAGGTCTTAACTTAGTTCTAACAGGAAGACAGCGGAGGGCTTCCCTGGTGGCGCAGTGGTTGAGAGTCCACCTGACGATACAGGGGACACGGGTTCGTGCCCCGGTCCGGGGGGATCCCACATGCCGCAGAGCGGCTGGGCCTGTGAGCCATGGCCGCTGAGCCTGCGTGTCCAGAGCCTGTGCTCCGCAACGGGAGAGGCCACGACAGTGAGAGGCCCGCGTACCACAAAAAAAAAAAAAAAAAAAAAAAAAAGAAGACGACAGCGGAGGTTAGAGTGGATAAGTGACTTGCCAAGGTCCTGGAGGTAAGGATTTCAGGATTTTGGACTTGCATCTCGGTCTGACATCAGAGCCCCGACCCTCTGCATCCCTCCCCATGTCTGCAAGGCTGTTTCTCTGGCGTCCCGTAACTCTGTCAGTGCACATACCACATGTGATGCTCCCCTGGCTGGCTCCACACATGCACTTTTTGTGGCATCCAGTCTGTAGTCTCTCAAGGGGGACAACTTCAAACATTACTGTTCTACACACACTTGGGAGCAACTTTATGTTCTAGGAAGCAAGGTCTGAGAGATGAGAAGCAAGTTCTAATTCCTAATGTGTGTGCTTGCTCGGGGTGCCTTGCAGGCATATTATAAATGTAGCTGTATTTTAAGGTCTGCTCAGAATAAAGAAAACCTGTTCCTGGAGCCTTTACTCTTCCTAAATGTCAAGGTGCCCCAGCAATCGAACAGGTTTATTGACATACAAAGGAAATTAGGATGCTGCCAGGGCAGACGCCTGAGGCCTGAAGGATGTAACTGTACTGTCTCAGGTTTGAAAAAAATCGTGGCCAAAAAAAAAGTGTCAACTCTGAATTTTGAGGCTGTGCCTACTAGCACAGAGGACATTTACATAAACCATAAGAGTTCCCCAGGACTACCAAATTTTTAACATACCTTCTTGTGTTCATTTCTTCCAAGAATTTTCACTGAGACCCTACATGTCAGGCACTACAGGAGACCCTCAGGTTATAACCCTAAATGTACCAGGACGGCCCTTGCCCTCCCATAGGGAGCAGAGCCAACACCTCCCAGGGCCCTGCATTCCCTGCCAGTGGCTCAAACAGGTTTGCAAAAACTGCCTGTTCGCAGTGATGTGGCAAACAGCTAATCCCAAGAGAAAATCATTTCATGCAGCAACATTTCGAAAAACTTGTTCCTTCTAATAAGGTGTCAAGGGAAGAAAACAAAAAGCTTTTGTGGCCAAATTAGTTAAGAAGGACTGGTTTGTCTGTCTGTTTATTTATTTATTTTTGGCTATATTGGGTCTTCGTTGCTGCACACGGGCTTTCTCTAGTTGCAGTGAGCGGGGGCTACTCTTCGTTGCGGTGCACGGGCTTCTCGTTGCAGTGGCTTCTCTCAGTGCAGAGCACAGGCTCTAGGCACGCAGGCTTCAGTAGGTGTGGCAAACAAGCTCAGGAGTTGTGGCACACGGGTTCAGGAGTTGTGGCACACGGGCTCAGGAGTTGAGGCACATGGGCTCAGTAGTTGTGGCACGTGGGCTCTAGAGCACAGGCTCAGTAGCTGTGGCGCACGGGCTTAGTTGCCCCACGGCTTGTGGGATCCTCCCGGACCAGGGCTCGAACCCATGTCCCCTGCACTGGCAGGCAGATTCTTAACCACTGCGCCACCAGGGAAGTCCTAGAAGGACTGGTTTCAAAGCTGGCGCACCAGTTTCTTTAGTGAAGGATGTCTCCCATCCTTTACCTCGGGAGTGTGCTTGGTCACATGCCAACAGGGCACCAGGGCTGCAGCATGTGGGCGCACAGGGCCCGCTCAACCCTACGAGGCCAGCAAAGGTTTGCAAAAACGTATGTGATCAGGCAAACTCTTATCCATGGGGTGTCTTGATGGACCAGCATTCCACAGAAAGCACTTTGCAAAAACACTGCCGTCAAGGAGGTGGCTGAAGTAGACCCACTGTGGCAAGAAAACTGCACCACCTGGTCCCTGCTCACCTGTCTGTGCCATCTCCTTGCTACGCCAAGATTCTATGTTTCTCTCAGAACAAGATTTCTTTCCATGGAAGAAAATTAAATTGAATAAAGCCGTCTGAAAGGCATTTTAGTCCTTAGGTTACTAAGAAGTCTCTTATCTTGGGTACTTCTGTCAGCTCACCTCACAAAATTCATCACTGTGAATAAGTGACAATATAAATAAATACGTTTAGTGGTCCAGCCAGTCTCTATGGTGTCCACTGAAGGTGGAAATTGTTGTTGTCTCAAGAGGCATCTTTGTGACCTCCTTCCTGCCCATTCAGGACCAAAAAGAGTGGCTATCCAATGAAGAGTGCCCAGCAAAAGTGGTCAACAAGAGCGCTGTAGAGCAACAGAAACTGTACGCCCTGCAAGAGAATGAGGATCTTCATGGATTATTTAAAATAAAAAAGAATTCGGGCTACAGTTTCAGACCGGAAGAGCAGAGCAGGTTGAAATGGAAGATGCTCGGCTATTCACAGTCCATGGCCCGTGACTGACGAAGGAGTCCAAGAACCTTGCCCCTTGGCAACACTGGGCAGTGGAAGTTTCTTTTACCAACTCTGGTCTCCAAGTCCTGTGCCTTTTAGCTCCTCCCGGCTTTTCTGTTCCGCTCCTTGCGCTGACCTGACCCGCCCGGGAGTGCAATATCTATATCCTCCTCTCCCAGCGCCATCTCATCTCATCTCATCTCAGGAAATACGCTCAACTTCATTCACATCAGACTGTAATGACTAATACCAGATACATGATGTGTCCTAGATTCAGTATTAAAGCAAAAGAACCACAACTGCCCAAGCAGGGTTTTGGGCATCAGAGAGCTGGTGGGTGAGTTTCTTTGAGCAGACGCGCCTTCGATCAAGTCCAAGTACATTGCAAAACTTATCCACCCCCATAGGTGTCAGGGAAAGACGCTGCAGGAGCACCAGTCACCGGGGGCTGGGGGTGGGGGTTGCGGGCAGGGCTTGACACACCTGGTCCAGGTCAAGCCTCCATGTCCACGCTGAGGCAGAGACCAGCTGTATCTGCAGAGCTTTGGGAGAGGAAGAGGAGCTGAGGGGGGAGAGCAGAGCAGACTGAGATGAGAAATCCCACAGCATTGCCTTCCCCTCCCTGCTCAGGACCCTCTAGTCCAGGCTCACCCACAGCAGAAGAGATGCAAAGGCCACCATCTTTCTCTGCACAAGAGCCACACACAGTGGAGCTGTAAGTGCCCTGGAGATGTCCATGTTCAACACTCCCATCCAACAGGGGAAGAAACGGGGACCAAAGGGAAGGGGCTTCCCAGGTTCACTCAGAGGACTGGCAGAAGAGCCTTACAAAAAGCACCTTGTTGCTTCCAACCCCGTCAGCTGCATCTACTCAAACTCCCCATCACAGCCACCCGGGAGGCTCCAGGCTCTCAGCCCTGTTGTGTGAAATCCCACCTGCAACAGGAGGCATATGCACACAGATCCTCTTTAGGGTCTCCTCTGCTTTTAGAAAACAAGGTGTCAATCCCTTCTGCAATACCAAGGACTCATCCTGTGACAAGTCCCTGAGCATCAGGCTGCTAACAAGACCCTCTGTCCCAGTATGAGAAGACCAGGAGGCTCGGCTATCCATGCTATGGAGGTGCCCTCCCTGGCTAGCTGATTCTCACTGAAGGTGTTAAGTCCAGGTGTTCATCTCTGCACGCAACAGGTACACACTGGAGAATTCAGCTCTAGCTCCCAGAGCAGGCTTAGCAACGTTCATTTAACCAGACTGTGGTCCACGTGGATGCCCAGTCATTCTCTGCCTCACAATGAATCTGGTCCGCAACACTCTTGGAATATGTGTTTGCAGTACAGAAAGATATTTCATGCAATAAATAGCCCTCTCTTGCAACTGAAAAAGCTAATAGAATTTAATTACTTCAGAGAGATTCTAAGAGAAATGAAGTTACACCTTCCCCACTCCCTCCTCCAAGTGTTCCAGGCACCAGCAGTGTGAAGTCAACACGTGAACCTGGGAAAGTGCACGGGTGGCCTCCGAGAGCATGGCCAGATGTCCCCATCCAAGTGTGCCGAGTCATTAATGCCAGTCCATCCTTCACGAATGACTCTCCTCTATGACTATTTCAGAATCAAAACAAAGGTCATAAAGCTACTACCAGTCAGAAGTCATTTCACATTTGCATTAATAACCTCCTGTAAAGACAGTTGACACATCTTAGCTTTTAGTGACCCTGTGACACGTGCTGTCATTGAAATGGTCTGGATGTTCACAGCATGCTTCAGAGCAGTGGTGCTTAAGCAGGAGCAATTTTGCCCCTGGGGGCACTGGCAATGGCTGGAGACAGTTTTGATTGTCACAAATGGGGAGTGGGAGGGGCTCCAGACATTTACTGGGGAGAGGCCAGGGATGCTGCTGAACATCCTAACTGCACAGGACAGCCTCCCACAACAAGGAATTTTCCAGCCCCAAAAGTCAACCATGCTGAGGTTAAGAAACCCTGATGCAGAGCAACAGGTTTCAAACCACACTGGGCATAAGGTCTACATGAAGACTTTACATGCAGGTTTCTGGATCCCACCCCAAGAGACTCTGTTTCAGGTGGTCTAGGGTGGGAATGTGCTTTTAAATAAGACAACAGAAACCGCTCCCCTTTCCCCAAGGGGTTTGTTTTCACTGATGCCTCAAAAGCATGGGCTTACAATTCCAGGAGTTGCCACCAGGGAGCAGTGCTCTTTTTTTTCTTTCTTTTTTTTTTTTTTTTTTTTCCGGTACGCAGGCCTCTCACTGTTGTGGCCTCTCCCGTTGCGGAGCACAGGCTCCGGACGCGCAGGCTCAGCGGCCATGGCTCACGGGCCCAGACGCTCCGCAGCATGTGGGATCTTCCCAGACCGGGGCACGAACCCATGTCCCCTGCATCGGCAGGTGGACTCTCAACCACTGCCCCACCAGGGAAGCCCTGCTCTTAGCCTGCGCAACAAACACTTCACCCAAAGTTCTTGGGGACAATCTCATAGAACCACATATGCTCTGTTTCATACCACAGTTAAGGAGCAAGATGGACTAAATACAGAAACTGAATAAACCCACATAATACAGTGCAACATCAAGGGCAAAAGGAATGCAAACGTCAAACACTGGAGGCAAATATTCTCCTCTGCCTAAATTAACTTAAATCGAATCTTTCAGAGTCAAGCTACTTCAGACATGGAAGGACTGAAGTCATCCAGTCCTACAGCCTCATCTGAACAGACAAGGACATGCTGGTTTCTAGAGCCTGTGACCTTGCCAGGCTGTGCCCACCGAGAGTCCCAGCCGTCAGCGCTTCAGGGAAGACCACAGAGTTCCACCTCTGAGGAGCTCTTCTCATTTATGGGCTGAACCTGCATGCCTTAAAAACATATCCCCAGCTGCCTGAACCTCTTGCACAAAATACCCCCACAGAGGTGGGCCTTACCTGGATCCCACAGCCCAGTGTTAGCCAAACTTGCCTTATCCTAAGACTCGCCTGGGACTTGGTGAAAATGTAGGACCTCCCTCTGGAGAACCCCTTGCAGCAGGTCCGGAGCAGGGCAGCGAATACCTCTGAGCAAACGCTGAGGCTAGAGGACGCTCCACCTCCAGCTTCATTCCCAAGTTTCCCACCATGTGGTCCCTATGAGAATCACCTGGGCACCATGTTGGATCAATCGGACCCTCTGGGGGCTGGGCCCAGGACTATTTTAACAAACTCCTGGGCGATCCTTTTGCACATTAAGGTTGAGGACCCCTACATTCTCTATGGAAACCACTTATAGCATGATGCCCTCCCTTGTCTGATGGGAGTATCATCTTGAGCAAGGGGCTGGGGGAAGCTGGGGAGACACAAATGTATCAGATTGTTGCACGCACTCCACCCACACTGGGGGCAACACCTTGCTTGTTAGCATTCATCTCTGCCTCATCTGGCCCTCACACACCTGTGCAAAAGAGATTCTCACCACCATTATGAGGAACAGACTTAAGTAGCTGCCCAAGACCACAGGGCTAGTGAGTGGCAGAGCCAGGATTCAAACTCAGGTCTGTTTTACCCAAAGCTCCGTTCTTCATTTGACAGGTGAGAGGCAATTTCACTAAGGCCTTGACTTACCCTTTCCCTGCACTCAACTCCTTTCAGCTTCCTCTCCCAGGGCACAACAGAAGAGACACCCCCCTCCACTCCCCCCACAAAGAATGTGAAGCCCAGGAAGGCTGGGAGCTCGCATTTCCCTGCCATCTCCTCCGGTCCTCAGATTCGGTTACCGGTCCCATGGGAGCCTGAACCACAGATTGAGCAGGAACCCGTTCCCCTCCTCACTCAGCCTCTTCTTTGCCCTGTCCTTTCACCTGGATGGCTGATTCACATACAGAGAATGCATTTGCCTCAACTCTGCGTTGTTTGACCCACTACCTGCTTCCAGCTGCAACTCCCATGTCAAAAGGCGGGAAGTCAGAACAGGGAGGAGAGAAGCACTGAGATAATCAGCCCTTGATTAACACTGAGCTGTGAAAGCACCACCTTTCCCAAAGCTGCAGGGAGGGCTGATGGGAGGAATGCAAATGAGACGGCATTAGGAAAATGCTGCCTGAACTGGAAAGCACCACCCAAAGAGGAGTTATCATTCACATTAAAGAGAAACAAAGAGGGAAACACAGCTTTTTCCAGCCAATTCTCTGAGAATCACCTTCTTCAACCGAAGAAGGGCAAGTTCTTCAGAAAAGTGGGTCACGGCTCCAGATGAGGACTCCACACGGCACCCAGTGCCAGGCTCTGTTGCTACGCGCCATTAAGGAAAACCAAAATGTGTGGGACATGGCCTTGGCTTCAAGAAGCTCATGATCTAAGGAACAGGGGAGGAGAGAAATACCCCAACCCCCAGGGCGCATGTCTACAGGAGGTGAGAGTCAGAAGAAGTTACCCAGACCTTCCAGTTCTGGCCCCTAGGCCTGTCTCCCAGGCATCCACTTACCTCCCTGTACTGTCTTACTTCGGTCCAAGCCCATCATCTGTTGCCTGGACAGTGCTCCACTCTCCCCTGCACCAATCCATCTCCCACATTGCAGAGAAAGTCATCTTTCTACAGTCCATCATGTTTTGAAATCCAACCCCATGTAAACACCTCAAAGGCTCCTTGTAACTTTCTGGGGAAAGTTCAAACTTCTTGTCTGAATGAAGCCCTCTAAAAAGTTCACTGCCTCTCTTCTCCCAGCCTCCTATTGTGCTCTGAGCTCCTCCAGCGGGCTGGAATCTCTTCCCTCAGAGTTGAAGCACAGTGGCTTACCTGGGACCTAGTATGTCAAACACCCACTCAATCTCTGCCTGGATCCTGCTTCTGTATCCTTAGATTTCTTCCTTCTGGAGCCTTGCCTGAGCCCGTCCCATTCTAGCAGAGGCATTACTCGCTCTGCCCTGTCAGTCTGCCCTACAGGTAAGCAATTCACACCTGAGTGTTTTCACATCCCACTATAATTACTCATTTAATGGGATGTCCTCTTCTTTAAGGAATAGGCGTCACCTGTAGATCTTGTTAACTGGATTCAGTAGGTCTGGGGTGGGGCCCATGATGCTGCACATCTAACCAGCTCCCAGGTGATGCTGATGCTGCTGGGCTGTGGACCACGGAGGGTCCACGATGGACCAGGCAGGGCCAGGCTCGTCTTGCTCACCATATATCCCTAGCACCAGGTCCTAACCTAGCACGTGTTGACACTCAGTAGACTGTGACAGGATGAATAAATGAGGACGGTGGAGGGGATGGAGACAAACACTCGGCAGTTTAGGGTTCAGATAATAGTTTCATTAGAGCCGTAGGGGACAGTGATGCTGACAATGTCTACAAAATTAATACTGTCCTTTACAGATCAGACCTTCCTGAGGAATACGCAAGGATCCATTTATAAAGTTGATTTTCCACCTGAATCCAATTCACAGAGCAAGTATTAGACCAAAATAGAACATCTGAACTTGGTGATTTTGTGCCTTTTACCAAAGCTAAACAAATTGCTACTTGCTGCTGTCTCAGACAGAGGGCCGCAGTGCCTGTGCTTAACTGTGAATTATTAATGTGAAAGATCTGCATGTGCTTTTTATGATTATGGCGGACTTTGATGTCTTTGTGCCCTGCTTAGGGCTTCCACACACACAGCTATAATTTCTTTGCAAAAAAAAAAAAAAAACAATTTGCATAGACCTAGTATAGAAAATGTATTGAAGTTGTTTCAATATAAAACGAAATTGCAACAATTATATTGCGCCTCCCTTCCAAGGGTAATCTGAAAGGATGAAGCACTGGGACTTGTTTAAATCGTTATCAAGAGAAAAGGAGAAAAGTCGCACAACATCTCTTTGGCAGCCAGGCTCTTAATTCTGCAGACCAATGATTTCAATATCACTGAATGGGAAAAATGGAGGTAAGCATCTGCAACAACTCCAATAACCGGCAGCAGATCAATACAGCTAGAAAGCTGCCCTCCTCGCCCTAAGCCTTCCAAAGAACTCAGCCCGACTTGCACGATTCCTTACAAAGATCACATTCTAGAACTCAACACACTGGTTCAGCTCATACACAGTGGAGAAGGAACTGGTGAAAAGGGAAATTTTAGGTAACTCTCCCAAGTCAAAATCGATATTTCTCTGAAGAATAGAAAGGCAGGCACGCTGCTGAGTGCTTACTTACATACATGTGGCTCTCAATATATGCCTGCCCCATGGCAGAAAGAAGAAATCAATAGTTTCTCACAGGAAACCTGAAGTGCAGAGGGATAGGATGGATATAAAAGGGGTTTGGGGTTTGTATCTCTCTTTAATTCCAATTCTGCACATCCTCGGGCTAATATCTATAATTGCCCAAGACCTGCAATAGTTGAGGGCATCTATTTAAATAGCCGATATTATTGAGTGCCTAACTTCAAGCTGGCCTGGTTCTCTGTGCTGAGAATTCAGGTTTCTGGCTTGATCAAGTGGAGGAGCCATTCGCCAAGACCGGGAATACAAGAGGAAGGGTAAGCTGGCAGCACGGATGGCAGAGAGGAGTATATTAGCTTCCTAGGGCTGCCGTAACAACTCACCACAAACTAGATGGCTTAAACAACAGAAACGTACTGCCTCACAGTTCTGGAGGCTAAATGTCCAAGTCGAAGTTTTGGCAGGGTTGGTTCCTTCCCAGGGCTGTGAGGGACAATCTGTTCCAGGTCTCTCTCCTAGATTCCTATGGTTTGCTGGCCATCGTTGGCATTCCTTGACCTGTAGATCCACCACCCCGACTTTCACCTTCATCTTCACATGGCATTCTCCCTGTGTATTCTCCCATAATCTTCCCTCTGTGCACATCTATCTCGGTGTCCAAATTTACTCTTTTCATAATAAGGACATCAGTTATATTGGATTAAGGGCTAATGAGCTCATTTTAACTTGATTTTAACCTCTGCCAAGACCCTGTTTCCACACATGGGCCCATTCTGAGATCCCAAGGGTTAGAACTTCAATGCATCTTTTTTGAGGGACACAATTCACCGTCTAACACGGAAGCGAGGGAAGATGGTAAGCCGGGTCCTCGGCCTGGTGAGGGTGAGCTATCTGTGCATGCATGGGTCCTCAGACCAGGAGAAAAATTTGAACGAGAGATAGAGTTGAGAGACATATGTTCATGTATCGGGTCAAACGGAAACAGATGTTTGAAGGTCAGGTTCTCGGTGAGGATGGTGTGGCTAAAGCTGTGACATGAATGAGATTGCCCCGAGAGGAGTTACAGTGCTTCGGAGAGAAGGGGCACTGAGCAGGGAACCCTCAGCACATTGGCACTTCAGAGGTAGACGAGGGAGGAGGGGCTGCTGTGGAGGTGTGAGAAGACCCAGGAGGGTGACATCGCTGAGGCCCAGGGCAAAGAAGGTCTGAGGGGAAGGGTCACTGCTTCCATTAAGGAATCCCAGTTGTCTATGACAGTATGACGAGCTTCCCCAACCTTGGCAGCTTAATGCAACCATCCCCTGTTATCTCTCAGTTCCGTGGGCAGGAGTCTAAGCAGGGCTTGGAGCAATGCTCTTGCACCACGTGGCACTAACTGGGGTCACTGGGTGGTATTCACCTGGGGGATGAACTGGTCTGGAGGGTCCGATATTGCTCCCTCCCATGTCTGGCACCTGGGGGTGGGAGATGGGCAGGGGAAATGACTGGACTCAGCTGTACGTGTCCTGCAGAGCGCCCACCCATGGCCTCTGCAGCCTGTGGTCTCAGGGGCAGGCTCTATCTGGTTTGTGCCTCTTTATCCTTCTGGTCCCAGCGGAATCAATCTTCAGCCGCAAAATGAAACCGTGGGATTTCTTGTACAAAAAAGAAGGAAAAAGTGTCATTAAAAGTAAGAAAAATAATGTACACTTAAAAACTAGTTAAGAGGAAAGATCCTATGTTAAGGGTTCTTACCACAACGAAAAGAAAAGGATTAAATGAGATAACCAGGTAAAGACCACGTCGTACAGGGCCTGGCACACATTAATCATCCATTATACGGTTGCCATGATTTAACCAGTTCTAGAAGGCTTGTTATGAAAAGCAATATACACATCCATTTCCCTCTCTCCAGAGGCATTTTGGTAGCTATTTTTATAATCCAGCATTATCTTTTGGAGGGATGGGCTGGGCATAAAGGGAGTTAGGGAATAAGCCTGTTCAAATTCAAAAATGATAAAGCTTTAAAAATGGTTAAGACTTAAAAAAGAAAAAACAAAAAAGCTTAAAGAAAGTCTGCATATTTCCAGTTAACTAGGGGACGGTATACTCTCCCTGAAAAGAAAAGCTCTTACAATGAGAATAGCATTGCTACTGAGTGAATCAGAGGTAAGCAAGTTAAGTTATTCAGGCATGACTATTATTGACAGCATCCAAGTTACTTAAACATATTGGTTTAAAATGTGATTTAGACAATGCAGTCACATGTTTCATATTTAAATATATTTGATGCCATTTTATGTTGTCAAATATCAAATTTTTTTTAAATCAAAAGTGAAAAAATGTAGAAGTTGGTATTAAAGTTCTCATGAAAGTACTACTACACTAAAAGCATTAAATCTGATCCGTTTTCATGGCATTTGGTTGGGATGTGAGCTTCTATCTTATCAATAGGCATTCTTCCCATAAGTGCCATATGAAGGACATATTTCATTCTAGGTCAAGACAGCTGATTCCATCAGGACCCAGCAGAGTGCAGATGGTCATAATTTCCAACTAGGACTGAGCAGCAGGTTCAACAAGTGGCCACACCTGTTCCAGAAAACAGGCATGAAAACACCCCTGATCCATCAAATATCACTGCAATTGAGGTGAGCCCAGATGGAGAAGAATCTGGATGAAGACAAGAGCATCAAAGAAGCAGGAATGCTGGGGTGGAAACAGGATGGCCAGGAAAGGTAGAACATCCAGGATGCAACGCCCCCTCCCAGCAGAGCAGGGGGCTGTAGAAAGAGCTCGGCCAGATGGCTGACGCTGTCGCTCAGCGCCATGGCTGCAGCAAGGCGCTCAGCGCTCAGCCTCCCCACTGATCACACAGAAACACAACGCAGCTTCTCACCGGGGGTCGTGACAACAGGCTGATTGGTGGAAAGCACCCTCTATGCAAGATACTCTCACTGTCATGGTCCAGTGGTCCTCCTCAATCCACTTGTTGTCCACCTCCTCCCGACAGGAGAACACAAGCTGGGCCAGAATCCAGCTTGAGAATTATCCATCTTCCCTGAGAGGAAGAAACCCCAGCATCATGCCCTCCAGGCCCTCCCAGTTCTGTGTCACCACCAACCACCCTCTGTGCAAAAAGGCCTGACATTCGGCGGTATGAATGCACAGCCATGACGCGGGACGACTTCATCAGAGGACAGTAATTTCGCATACATTGCTGTAATCATATGGAAGTAAAACATCTCCCCAACATGTCAAGTGTCACCACCCTTTACAGCAGCACCTTTTAAAACACTTAAAGGACACGTAATTTTGTCATGTAGATCAGAATATCTACAAAACCCTGATATAAGTAGGGCCCGTCTAAACCAAAATTATATGACAGCAATAGGGAACTACCAGTCATAACTTAGCATCTAATCAGCCTTGCTCTAGAAGGTATAGCAGAGATGCTGCATGAGAAACTTCCTTATTTGAGGCTCTGGAAGACCTGAAGGCCAATCACCAGCAAGGCCATGTGGAGAGACATGAAGGGCTCAGGTTCTGGAATCAGAACAACGTTGGAACCCTCTCTGCAGTTTATTGGCTGTGTGTCCTGAAGTAAGTCTCTCAACTCCTCTGTGCCACCTCTCTTCCTCATGAGTTAAAATCCAGCCTTGCCACATTGTTGAGAAGGTTTGAGAAAAGGTAGGCCCCAACGAACAGCAGCTACTATTATTGTTATTATTGTGCTAGTAAATATTTTAATAGATTTTTTTTCTTCAAGGCAGAGAACTAAATTGCATCTAAAAAGACATCTCTGTTAATCACATATTAAATATTTAATGAGCCCCTAATATAATCAAATACTGTGGAGGAGAAAAACAAACAAGATGCATGATGTCTCACTTCAAGGTAGTTATAATGTCATGACGGCTGAAGATGCTCCATTCTTGGTCACATGATTTGTAAAGAATTTTCTGTATTTTTTCATCAAGTTGTGAATAATCTTTTTATGTATGTAAGTGTGGCATCCACTAAAGGGAAACCCCTGGAAGGACCAGACCACATCTGTCACAGAGCTGGGAGAGTGCCCAGCACAGCCCTCATAGGAGGAGCTCAGCAAGGAGAAATGGGGGTGGAGGTGAGGGTGGGGAGACACTGACGTCAGAAACTCCCTGAAAAAAAAAAAAAAACAGCCACACCACTTACTGACAGACACTGACAGGCTGTAGTCAAGGAGAACTCGGCACTTCCTGTAAAGGCTAGTGAAGCAACTTCTCTAGTTCAAAATAAAGACGGGGACCATAGAATGGGTGATTTTTCACGTGTGAGTTGGAGGGCGTGGGCTTGGTAGTGACCTACCTCCACGTTCTCGTCTCTCTTCACACATACACACGTTATTTTCTGTATTTGCAAAAAAAATGTACAAAGTCCTCCTGAAGGCCATTTTCTGGCATTTACACAGCACACAGCTTTGTAGTTCTGGATTTATCCAGGACCACCACCGTTCTGGTCAAGTCAGAGCAGACAGACTGACAGAGGACCAATAGGCAGAGCTTCAGGGAACACTTTCCTGAAAGTGACACAGGATGAGAAGGGGACCCATTGGCTTCTTCCCAATAAACCAGAAGGCAGCCTGATCACAAAGCCTTCTGCTGGACCCACACGGGCCACCGACCACCTCAGCGGTGGGGTTATCTCTGCACATCGGAAACAAACGTCTCTGATCAGATAACACCGGGCTCCAGACCAGACAGGGCAGCCCCTTAAACAGATACAGATTATTCAGTCCGTCAGAACTCTGTAACTGCCAGATTCCTCCTGGGCACATTATGATCCCACCAGCAGGCACGGTAGCCACGTATGAATCAAATGTCCTTAGAACACAGCACACCTGGCGAGCACAAGTTCGTGACCTAAAACCCCTTCCTGGACAGGAAGCCCAGCAGAGGCGAGCAGAGACGGCCCCCTTCTCGGCTCTCTGCCCCACTTCTTGCTCCCCGGCAGGCCCATCTCCTTCCAGGCTTTAATTCCTGGACCACATCCTCCCTCCACAGACACCTGCCGGCCTCTCCAGCACCACAAGGCAAAGCTGAACACCACCTCTTCCCTCCAAGCGGCACAGCCAGCTGGACTTCTCAATGTGTGTGTTAAAGGTGCCCTTGGCGTCCTCTGGGAGTATCCCCCCAAGTCACTCACAGTTCTTAAAAAGCCCCAGGGAGGCTGCCCGCAGGAAGCTCCTGCAGCCCTTTTCTCTGCATGCCCAGCACCCTCCCTCACATCCAGATCTTCAGGCGCTCCGGCATCAGGTCTCCCTGAATCCATACTCCGCACCCGCCTCCCAACGCCATCCCCAAACTCGTCCCAAATGGGTCTCCAGCCCTCCGCTGGAGGAAACCCAACAGCCGGAGCCTCCCCGCTTTGCCATCCTGAGCACAAATCCCTGACCCTGGCCTCCGCCCACCCAGGCTCCTGCACTCCTCCACGTACAGCCTTCACTCCAGCCACGCAGCCCCCGCCCCCGTCCCATCCTCTCCACACTCCCCAAGGGCTGCCTGGAAGCCGACCTCCATTCAGCCCTCACCGAGGGCTCTGCTTCTCCCCACCACCCCCAGCTCGGAGCTCCTTGAAGGCACAGCTTAGTGCTCATCACCCCTGCATACACCTCTCGAGGTGCCGAGAGTTTTACACACCACAAGTTTTTGATCGATACTTGCTGAACATACTACCTAATCCATCGATACAGCATAATGTCTAGAATAAGGGCCCTGGCAGCAGAGCGGATATCCGGTACTTGCCTGCTGACAACTTTATTTTGTATCTCCACCTCTAGAAGGTATCCTGCCTGAGGAGACAGGCCTGTCAGTCTGCCTGGTCCCCCCACCTGCACCTCAGCATCCAGGGGAGGAGCCGGCCCCCAGGAGGCACTTAGGGAATGTTTTTTGGTTTTTTTTTTTTTTTGAGGTTTTTTTTTTTTTTTATTAGTTTCTGCTTTATAACAAAGTGAATCAGTCATACATATACATCTGTTCCCACATCCCTTCCCTCATGCATCTCCCTCCCTCCCACCCTCCCCATCCCACCCCTCCAGGCGGTCACAAAGCACCGAGCTGATCTCCCTGTGCTCTGCGGGAATGTTTTACTAATTCAGTGATCTACTCTCAAGTCCCTGCTCTGCCGGTTATATTAGCTGTGTCACCTTGGGTCAGGGACTCACTCTAAGCCTTAGTTCCCATCTTGGTAAAACAGGAGAACAGTGCAGTATCCTCTCCAAGAGCTGTCATGAGGCCCCAGTGAAGTGATGCAGGTCCAGGGCTTGGGGTGGGGCTGGACACCAGAAACGTCTGCAGTGACACTGTCACAGTGTTCCCGCCACACCTCTTTCATTCCGGGTTGCTTTAAAGATCTGAACAGTTCAATGCACCTCGAAGCACTCTGGGCTGTGCCCCCAGAGCCCTCCACCCTCCTCTCTGCTCCCCTGGGCCCAGCTCACACCCATCCCCCAGGTGGGGTCCTGCACACCTCGCTCAGAGAGAGTCTAGAACACAGCAGGCCATGCAGATCAGAGCTGGGCTCTGGGAACTCGCCCCCCTGGAACTCGGCCTTGGGGGCAGCAAGCTCCCCTGAGAAGGAAGCAGGCTGGTGGAACGGCTCCATTCTACCCCCATCCTCCCACGGGAAGGGAGCTGTGCACTGCTGCTGCTATGGGACCACAACTGAGGTGCCGGGCCTAGTGAGCCCCGAACTCACCCTCAGAGAAGAGGCTCCTCTGAGCCAAAGTACCCCAAGCTCCTGCCCTCCTCCCACCTGCTCAACCTTGTTGCTGCAGTTGCATGAGGCTAGGTGTCCCGTTTCCATCTCACTAACGGTAACTCAGGCCTGATTTGGCCTTTCAAGGCCACCCCCCACCAAGTCCACCTATCAACTAAGGTACACCACCAGGCAAGGTCAATTCATAATTTAAAACTTCACTGCATAATGCATAAGATATCTTATTATAAATTATTCACCACAAATTGCCATCTGGATATTTAGGGAACTTGGGGGGACATTTAAAAGGGAAGCGGGCATTTGCCCAGCATCGTGTCAGTAAGCAAAGAGTACTCGATTTGGTTGTTGCTGCTGCCATTTTATTTGCTAGAAACCCGAGCAGATGGACCCCACTGCCCTCCACCTAAGGCCACTGGAGAGCTGTGTGCTGCCCATCCTGAGGTCGGCCACTCGCCCAGTCCCTCTCCCTCCCCAAGTCCCTCCCTTGCTCCACCTTCATGACAGCTACAGGCACGTGTATCACAGGAGCCTGTCTTGTCTCCCAAGAACACAAAGAGAACCAACACCTACTGCTGACCTGGCAATTATCAGAGACTTCTCCTCTCTTCCCCTCAAGTTGATAAAAAGAACTGATTTTCACTCATCCACAGCTCAGTATTCACAATAGAAGCTCCCCTAAAGAGGGGATAAGAGCTTACAATGGAACCCAGTGAGGGTACCATTCACCGAGTTTGCCATTTGACATTAGTGCATCCTTCTCTTAGGTCACTGTGCCGAATCCATCCATTTGAGTAATCATAACCGAATGTCTACGACTATGATGCAGGTACTGTACTATTTGCTAAGTCACAAACATGAACAGAATACCTTCCCTGTTAGGAAGTTCACAGACCAGAGGCTAAGATGCTCATGCAAACACAGCACTACAAAACAAATGAGATCTGAGGTCCACTTTGTTCTAGGCACAATCTGAGGCAATGAGAACTGTATGTGATACATTTATATTCAAGGTCAGTGGGGCTGCAAAAGATTCTGTGATCAGCTCTGCTCGCATGTGGCAAGGGCGAAAGAAGGCTGCACAAAGAAAGGGATGCCTGAGCTGGGCCTTGAGGGGTGACTAGGAGTTTGCCAGGCAAACAAGGAGAAAGAGCATTCTGGGAAGAAGGCCCAACCTGCGCAAAGGCTGCAGTCAGGTAACTGCAGCACACAGACGGAACTGCAGGTGGGCTTGCATACATGAACACTTTAAGGGCGAGATGCAGCCTTGAGGGTGCTGCTGTCGGGGGGAGTTGGTTGGGGGAGGCGAGATATATGCTCTTCCTTTAAAGAGGTCAGTGTGTTTCCGCTTCATCTGTGACTAATGATTCTCACAGACTCTTTGTGCAGGTGGAAAGAAATGGAATTTTTCTAATTCTTTCGTAACGGAATAACTGGAACCCATGCAGCCCCCTCTTCTCGCCCTCTGTTCGTAACCCACCCTTCACTAGAGTAGAATATTATAACTCTAAGGTACCATTCCATTTAAACCTTATGGATCTTCCTGGCAACAAAGAGATCATTGCCAAACTCACCCCATCCTGAGATACAAATGTGAAAGAAAGAATGGAAGCTTTGCCTTCCAACAAGGACTTCTGGAGCCCCGTTTCTTCCCTGAAGACTATACCAGTTACTGAAAATCTGATGGGTTTTCTATGCAGCAAGCAACAGGTGACCCAATTAGGCCTGCTTAGTAGGGAGGGGAAGGGTGAAGGGGCTTTGTGGCTGCATGCTGTGTGTCCCTGCGAGACATCACCAGACAAGGAGAGAATAAGCCCAGTCACTTTCCCCCAAGTAAAACATCTCAGTATCCTCCTTCATACCTGCCAACTGTGCCCAGCACAAGGCGCTGTGTCCAGGTGAGGTTGGGCCAACACCATTGCCCCCTCGACAGAAAGGGACACAGTACTGACCCAGGGCATGGCTCTCTGGCCCTTCATCTGTCACCACATTTGGCTCTGTTCGCTTTCATGCAACGAAGTCAATAGACAGTGGATAGACAGACAGACAAAGACCTGCTCTCTCCCCCAACAATATCTCCCCAGACAGCCATAACTTTCCACCAACCAGGATAAGAAATTGAATCCATCCAACAGTTCTTCATCTGTTTCCTCCAAAACTTGAGTGCTCCAGGTGGTTGTGTATTTAAGGGAAATTCTCTATTGTTTTTTGATAAACTGTTTATATCACAGTTTGATATTCTTTGGCTAAACCCTTTCTGAGACTCTGTTCAAATAGATTAAACACTCAAAACTTTGAAGGGTTTTTCTATGCCTCCTGGACAAAATTTCAAGACTTCCACGATCAAATCAAGAACCGAGATACCCTGAACTCCAATTTAATAGGCACTTTCAGATGGCACTGAAGGTATGAACGCATCACAAAGCCTGCAGTATGGGAGAACAGAGGACAGCTTCTTAAGGTATCATTTCTAGGATGAAGGCTAAAAATTGTCTATCACAGCCAGTTAGCCTCAAAGGAAGCCTAAATAAATCAAGCCCGCTGGGGAGCCAGTGGAATATAAGGCCTATATCAGGAGGAATCTTCTGAGCATTGTGTCCATATGAGGCAAGAATTCTCCCTCTAACTAGGGCACAGGACCCTCTTAGGAATGAAACTTTGGATTATGTTATAGTATGTTACTGTATCTTAGAAAGCAACCTAAGGATTGAACTGGAAATCTGCACTTGGATGATACTCTCATTTGACTACAAAATATTTTTCTGAGTTTTCATCATCAGGACAGCAGCAACCCCCAGAAAGGTAAGCAAGGCATGGTCATGCCATTCTCATGCACAGCTCCATCTCTGATTCAAAACCAAAATACAGGTGATCCAGAGCATATAAAATCAATTAAGAGAGTTAGTACACAGAAAGCACTTTGAACCCTGAATGAAAATTAGCTACTATATCAATAGAAATAATAACTTCCATTTCCTGAGTACCTACCATACACCACGACAGGTGCTCTCTAATTTGATCTAAGAGCAAACCCTACAGGGTAGTGATAACTCCCACACTGTATAGATGAAGGTGAGGAAATGCAAATTTTGTTAGTTCCTGCCTTGTTTGCAGGCCTTTGTTAATGAAAACCATTTTTATTTTTATTTTTATTTTTTATAAAACACTGCATTCCATACTAAGAAGAAAATGCAGCCAGCATTTTTACATCATTGCCCAACTCGGATAAAGACAAAAAGCCAGGAGGAAATACCTAGACTGATACATTTCCTGAAGTGGATTTTTCCCCTCTGTGATGGACTTACTGTAGCACTGAGCTTTCCTCACATCACTTACACATCCATGTGGCTGCCCTGTCCACTGCTGGGAGGTGGCTATGACCCAGAGATTCATCCTGCCACAACGTCTGAGATCCTCATGGTGACAAATGCACTACTAAGTACCCACCAGGCCCTCCCTGACCAATTTCATCCCCTGAATGTCAAAGGAACAAAGAGGGCCAACTTCCATTTCAGTAACTCAGAGAGGATTTAAGAAAAATAGCAATTGGTGCCACTACTCCCTCAGCAGATGCATCACTCGAGGGCCCAGCTCAGCTGTCAAACACAAATGTGCAGGATTCAATCTGCAATCAGTTGTCACAACAGCCATCTCTCACTCTGCCGTTCCTCAGGGGGAACAATGTAAAAACACACACACATGCAAGAACCAAGACAAAAGGCAGAAGGCAGTGGCATGTGGGTGCTCAGAACTTTGGAAGAGCACTGGGTCTGAGCTTTGACCTTGCAATAATGTCGTGTGTCCCTTCGCCTTTTACAAGGCATGCAGCCTTTTCCACAGTAAACCCATGGTCCTCGGGACCACATGGGTCTGGGGCATCTCCAAAGTCACCAGGAAGCAGAGGGGAACCAGGATTTCTCCACAGTGCTGCGGAATCTTCACAACACAAGAGCCTCTCCAAACACTACCCATCCTCACACGTGCTCTTGAGTCTATGGAGGTGATTCTCTTTGGAACATTGCCTCCTGCCTCAGGAGTAAGTTCAGCATCTCCAAATGAGTCTGCCTGCTTTTATCTCTGCAGTGCCTCACTTGATTTCTAAAGTGCCCCATGCTGGGAAGACAGTCTTGATAATAACATAGTATAGCAATTTGGCAGAGGTGGGGGGGCTCCACCACTAACAGTAACTACTAATTTCCTTTCCTTCCATCCCATTCAAATGCACATTTCTCAGAAGGCTCTCTATCATTCCAAAGAGAGCTGTTTATCTGGATTCCTCAAGCTTCCTTCAAAGAGATAACTAGGATTAACTTCCTGTGGAAAGCCTTTCCCTTCTATACATGTTCCTACAGATCCTTTATTTCCCCACATTAAAGCATTATCATATGATGTTAGTTATGGACTGAATGTCTGTGTTCCCCACAATTCATATGTTGAAACCCTAACCCCTCAGTGGTGGTGTTTAGGGGGTGGGGCCGGTTTAGAGGAAGTTGTGAGGGTGGGGTCCCATGATGAGATTAGTGTCCTTATAAGCAGAGGAAGAGACATCAGAGCTTCTTCACTCTTCCAAGTTAGGACACAAATCAGAAGGCAGCCATCTGTAAGCCAGGAAGACAGTCCTTATCAGAACCCAACCATTCTGGCACCCTTATCTCAGACTTCTAGCCTCCAGAACAGTGAGAAATAAATGTCTGTTGTTTAACCCACCCGGTCTACGGTATTATGTTACAGCAGCCCAAGCTGACTAAGACAACGTTACAATGATTAATTCTCTCTCTCTACTCCCTATTAGACTGTGATCTCTGTAAAGGGAGTGATAAGGTGTATTTGTGCTCTCCGCTGCATCCCTGGCACCTAGTACAGGGTTTGGGATGTAAGAGACACTAAGGAAATATCCGTTAGATGGATGGATGGGTGCATGCATGGGGGGGTGGGGGGGTGCGTGGGTGGGTGAGTGGATTTATGTGTATGAGCATAGATGAAAATTATGGTTTTGAAGAACATTCAATGCTGGAGGAAATGGCTATGACATAATAAGTACAATGCGGGAAACAAAATTATATAAACAATGTGATTTCAATTATGTGAACACTTACACGTGATTAGGGATCTGGCAGGCAATAAGCTAAAAATGCTGATAGTGGTTCCTCTGGGTGGTAAGATTAGGATTGATTGTTGCCCTTCTCTCCATTTCCCATGTTTCCATAAATTGCATGTATTACATTTGTGATCCAAAATAAGATTACATTTTTAAAAAGGAAATTACTAAGAGAAAAAACACCAAATGCCTCCGCATTTTAGGAGATTTTGTCCTCTAAAATCAGAGACACTTGAGGTGGGGAAGCCCAAACACTGGTAGATTCGTGTGCCCAGAGGTCAGGTGCTCACACCTCTCCAGGTCTCCCGGAAGCATGAAGGATCCTCACACACAGCCTTCCTCTTTTCACAGAGGGCTTCCCTGTTAAGCGTTCTTTCAGCTGCAGCCATTCAGAGATGGAGGTGAAGGAAGGGCCACCTCTGAGGACAGACCAAAAACTGTAAGGAATCATCAGACCAGCGGAAAAAGATGGGGAAGGAAGCTGACCCAAATCTTGAGAACTGTGAAGACCAAGACTAAAGGAATCACAAATCTGTTCACCAAGCAATTGAAGAGGTCCTTCCAAAGCTCTAAGGGACAGAGGAAGGTCATTGCTCTAAAGGTAACTTTTTTATGGAGTAGAAGGGGCTGAAGCTATAGGTAACGATAATAATTGTGACAACTACAGCTACCACCTGTACAGAGCTTAACACAAAGGTTGGCAAACTCCGACAGTAAACAGCCAGGTAGAAAATATATTCGGCTCTGAGGGCCATAGAGTCTCTGTGACAGCTACTCAACTCCGCTGTTGTCATGCAAAGCAGCCACAGATAACAATAAAAGGATGAGCATGCTGTGTTCAAATAATACTCTATACACAAAAACAGGCAGCAGACCAGATTTGGCCCGAGGGCTTATAGTTTGCCAACCTCTGACTTCACAAGGCAGGCATTATTGAACCTCTAATTTCATTCCCACAACCCTAGGATGGGGAAACAAACTCTGAGAAATAAGTCACTTGCCCAAGCTACGTCACCAGAAAGTGGCAGGGTTTGACTCAACTCCACATCAGTTTGACTCCAAAGAGCTCACTCTTTACCAGGAGGTCATACTGAGCATATCCTCGTGCCAGCATCATGCTCAGGGTGGGGACCCAGGGGTGAGCAAGACCCAGACCTTGCCTTCTGAGGTTCAGAATTTAAGATGGGCATCTGCCCCACAGGTACCTACCTGGCACCCACTCCCCAATACAAGTATGTCCCAACAGAAGAAAACAGGCATCAGGAACACTAACACCCACAGCCCAGACACACACTGAGTGTACCAATTCCTCTACAAAAGGGTTTCACGCTCTCCACAAAGGATATTGCCAGGAAGTGAGCTCACATGGGGCTTTTAAATACTGGTTTATACGTCTGTAAGTCATGAGGGCAGAAGCCAAGAAACAAAGATAGAGCATGAGGAATCCCTACCGGAAATTCACTGTACCAGGTCACAGTTTCACTTCATGGTTAACAGCATAGTACCTGAGGTCAGGTAGACCTGGATGGGAATCCCAGCTCTGCGTGACCTTGAGCAAATGAGCCAAGCCTCAGCCATCTCCCCTGTTAAGCCGAGGTTCGGAATCCTTACTGGCTTGGGGATGTTAGGACACAAGATGGGGGGCAGGGACTGTGTTTATCTTGTCCATCATCATATCCACAACACCAGGATCAACAGGAAGTACAAAATAAAGGGAAGTAAGAGAAATTAAGATGGAGACTTTCTGAAATAAATTAAGTCAGCAGGAAAATAGGACTAGCACGGGAAGCAAGGCACAGCTGCCTTGTAGGGCTGGGGACCAGCCTGGAGATACACAAATATACCCTCTGGATGAGCCCAGGAGGTCTCTCTCTCTCTGCCCGAGGCAGGTGTGGATGGCAGTTAAAGCAAGCAGTGAGAGTACAACATGGCTTTTGCTTACCCATCTCAACACAGCCTGCGGTTCCAGGACCCTGGCTCTGCCTCCAGCCCCTGCCGCTGGTTGATTTCACTAAGCTGTCCGCCTCCTGTTTCCCACTCTAGAATAAATTCTGACCTTATTAACCTCCAGCAAGCAGGGGAGTGAACACCCAGCCTGACCCTCCCCCCACTCCCCTTCCACAAGCCTTTCTGGGAAGCTGCCAAACTGGAAGATTCGCAAGCATTTTTCTCTAATGCTGAACCACCATCTGCACACCTGTGGTTGCTTCATCAACTCCGAAGCCGGAGACAAGGGAATGGGCAAGAAAAGTGACATTTTCTGCATCTGCAGCATGCCAGGGACCATGGGGCTAAATACACAAATTCTGTGATGGTTTCTGTATGGCAACCCTGAGAGTGTTTTCACCCACATGTTTAAGAGGGGGCTGTAGCACAGAGGGGTTATGTCATCAGCCCAAGGTCACACAGCTTGTAGGTGGCAAATCTAGGTCCATCTAAGCCCAAGGGCTCTCCAGCTCACCTTCAATCAATGCCCATCTTGCCCTGCTTCCCCCTTGTCCACTGTACACCAGCCACAGCGGTCTCCTTTCTGTTCTAAGAATCTGCTGCTCTCCTTACCTGGAATGTTCTTCCCCCTTCTCTTTACCTGGTTAATACCTGTTCAACCTGTGGCTCTCAGCTCAGTTATCACTTGCTCAGGAAAGTCTTCCTGGCCACCACCCCTGACGAAAGTCCAGCTTAACCCTCCACCCTCACCACTCTCTCCTCCACTGGGGCCCTGGGTCTTTCCTTCATAGCATTTATAATCCAATGGCAAGGTGGATGAATATTTTCTTGTTGTTTGCCTACCAAACAAGACAGTGGATTCCAGGAAGGGAGTAACTATGCCTGACTTCTACGCTACTAAACCCAAGTACATCCCATGGTGCTTGGCACATAGCAGGTGGCCAACTGAATCTGATGAATGAACAAGCGAACTACCATCTAAACATATTCCCAGGACAGGAGGCCCAAACATCATCTTCCTTGAGTTTAGCACAAGCATTAATCACACGTGCACACATCCACACAATCTACCACCCGTGTTAAGTTCTTGAAAAGCAAGATTACAAATCACCCACCCCTCTTTTCAAATTATAGCACAGTCCCAACCTGCAGTTTCCATACTGAACCGTGCACGTGTCACGTCTAGGTGCTACTGCCACTTCAGTTTATCTGCCATTGCTACTGAAAAGACCTGAAAGAAGAGTTCACACGACGCCAGAGAAAAGTGGAATCATTTTTCATAAGCTGTGTCAATATCTTTTTGGATCCACCTCCTACAGCAACTGAAATAAAAACAAAAATAAACAAATGGGACCTAAGTTAACTTAAAAGCTTTTGCACAGGGACTTCCCTGGCGGTCCAGTGGTTAAGACTTCGCCTTCCAGTGCAGTGGGTGAGGGTTCGATCCCTGGTCAGGGAGCTAGGATCCCACATGCCTCGCAGCCAAAAATCCAAAAGACATAAAACAGAAGCAATATTGTGACAAATTCAATAAAGACTTTAGAAGTGGTCCACATCAAAAGAACTCTAAAAAATAAAGCTTTTGCACAGCAAAGGAAACAATAAGCAAAACAAAAAGACAACCTACAGATTGGGAGAAAATATTTGCAAATAATGCAAATGACAAGGGATTAATTTCCAAAATATACAAATAGCTCATAAAGCTCAATATCCCAAAAACAAACAACCCAATCAAAAAACGGGCAGAAGACCTAAATAGTCACTTCTCCAAAGAAGACATACAGATGGCCAAAAGGTACATGAAAAGATGCTCAACATCACTAATTATTAGAGAAATGCAAATCAAAACTACAATGAGGTACTACCTCACGCTGGTCAGAATGGCCATCATCAAAAAGTCTACAAACGATAAACACTGGAAAGGGTGTGGAGAAATAGGAACCCTCCTACACTGTTGGTGGGAAGGTAAATTGGTGCAGCCACTATGGAAAACAGAATGGAGGTTCTTTAAAAAACTGAAAATAGAACTACCATATATGATCCTGCAATCTCACTCCTGGGCATATATGTGGAGAAAATCATAATTCAAAAAGATACATGCACCCTAATGTTCACTGCAGCACTATTTACAATAGCCAAGACATGGAAATAACCTAAATGTCCATCGACAGATGAACGGATAAAGAAGATGTGTTACATATATACAATGGAATACTACTCAGCCATAAAAAAGAGTGAAATAATGCCATTTGCAGCAACATGGATGGACCTAGAGATTATCATACTAAGTGAAGTAAGTCAGACAGAGAAAGACAAATATCATATGATATTGCTTATATGTGGAATCTAAAAGAAAAAAAAAGACACAAATGAACTTATTTCAAAAACAGAAAGAGACTCACAGACATAGAAAACAAACTTATGGTTACCAAAGGGTAAAGGGGGGTGGGGGAGGGATAAATTAGGAGTTTGGGATTAACGGATACACACTACTATACGTATAAAATAGATAAACAACAAGGACCTACTGTATAGCACAGGGAACTATACTCAATATTTTGTAATAACCTATAAGGGAAAAGAATCTGAAAAAGACTATATATATAATGTATAACTGAATCGCCATGCTGTACACCTGAAACTTACATGATATTGTAAATCAACCATACTTCAATAAAAAATTTTTTTGAAAAAGAAAGAAAAGTGGACTCATTTTTATAAAGCACTTGGGTGAGGAATGGATACACAAAAGGCTACAGAACATGAAGAGCTTTTACACAAAGGTCCCACAGCCCTGATGATACCTGGCAAAGAGACAATGGGGCAAATTCACTCACTCACTCAACTAACACCTACAGTGATGAGTATAAAAAGGGAAGGATCTTGAACCCCCTCCCCTCCCCCTGGGGCCTATATTGTTGGAACTGTGCCCAACGCTTTACACTTAGGACCAGACAGGACTTAAGAGCCAAGGCTGGAGTTGGGCAAAAAGCATGACTCCATCACTTACCACTGTCTGCGTGGCCTTAAGTTTCCTCGTCTGCAAAATGAGGCTAACACTAGTGCCTCCTTCCAAGAGGTGTTGTCAGGACCAGGTGACTTAGATGCAGGCAAACTGCTTGTTAGTGCTCCCTGTGTGACAACTGTCACCCCATCATCTGTGGTCCCTGAAGGAATGTAGCTCCCCCCAGGGAGCAATCCTGAGAGGTTCCACTTAGCATCCAAGCGCTCAGCACAGGTCATGCTTTTGATGAGGACACTCACACAAGCTTGTAGGCTGCATCTGCAGAACACCCAGCTCTCCGCAGCTGCCCCCTGCTCAGCCTCCCCTCTCCTCCCAGGTTGCAGTGCTCAGCCCAGTTCTCCACTAAGAACCTCCTGAGCACAGTGCTGTGGCTGGTGAGCAGGAGAAGAGCCTCAGCCTTTTCCTTCATCAGCATGGGAGTCTCTGGCCAACCTAAATGAATCTTGGGTTCTTCCCAGCCCTCCACATGGGCCTTGGACTCAAAGGTTCACAACTCAAGGGGGAGTTCTGACCTCAACCTTACTAATTAAGTCAGGTGTGGGAGGAATTCTAGAGTCTACTCTGGAAGTGACAGAAGTGGGTAGCCTCTCTCCCCTGCAAACAAATTTTCCCTCTTTGAGTAAAGGACCCTGAGATAGCCCCTTAAAAGTAACACCAATATTGGGGCAAACCTCCTTTATGAGTGTCTTCAACAGTTTAGTAAGCTAAAGTCTCCCTTTAAAAGAGCTAATTGTGGAACAATTGGCCACCTAATGCATTCATAAATCAGACATTTGAGTCTTAGAATAATTTCCCCATAATTCATGTTAATCATTCCACTCTCGTAACATGAATCATCTGTTTAAAGGAAACCTTTACCAAGACAGGCAAGAGCCACTGGATCTTGCTTTAAAAATCTCTCCAGAGCTCAGAAGATTTTCTATTATTGACAGAAAAGTTACTGCATTTTTAACAGGCACTTTAAATATTACTCATGCAATCAAAGCTGTTTTCCTAAGTCAACTTACACAGTTTTCAAACCTGTATTACGTTTGACCTTATTAAATATTCTGTAGCGCCACTTACACATCATGGCACACAAAAGTACAGTCCCCAAACTTCGGGCAGCAATGGGATAAAGGGACTCCTCATATATCGTCCAAGGGGAGCATCAAAGGCTCTGAGCAGGGCATGGACTCCCACGAGATGCCGTGGGAGGCAGAGACAGGGGACGGGTCCCCAGAAGAACTCTTTGCGCAGAAGTTCCGTGGGTAGGCAAGCAGACAAAGATCTGGCTTTTCTCTACTTTCATCAAGAATTTCACTGAATTCTCTCCAAGAACACTCTCCAAGCGCTCCAAGGACAAGACAGTATTTTTCAATCTTATTAAGGTCCAGAATATCAAGGGGGTAACAGGACAGTGTGTTGTTTTCGAAATGGAAAGCTTGGAACAACCTCTCATCAAAATCTATAAACCAGATAATAATACCACAAGTAGCTGCCATTTACTGAACACTCACTACCAAGCGTTGCGCTAAATGACGTAGAGATTAAGATCTCCCTTAATCCTCACGATAATCCTATGAGACAGGCATTATCATCTTCATTTTTCAGACAAGAAAAGACAGCCAGAGATATTAGTAACGAGCCCATGGCCACCACACCAGAGAGTGGCAGAGCCAGGCTGGAAGCAGAGGCTTGTTCAACCCCAACACCCAGGCACTAAATCCTTACTCCAAACCAGCCTAGAAGGTCAAAGCTAGAGTCCCACCTCACTCCCACCTCCACCATATGGGACTATGTTCAGGTGAAGAGTCATTGCCATTAACCACCAGTCAACTATCAATATCTGTCAAAATAGTTCAGCTCCTTTGAACCGGCAGGCACTTGAGTAAGGCTGAGACCTCCGTGATTGAGCAGGAGTTTAATTAGAAACAGCTGGGGCAAGGAACCCACCTCCAGCTTCCAGTGAAATCAGAAAGGAACCAGAGGAGAAGGAGCATGGCTCTAAGTAAAGGTGAGAGAAAGGGAGATGGATGCTCCAGCTAAGTGTGAACCAGTTGGCAGCAAAATAAAACCAAATCAGACCAAGTAAATGAAGAGAACAGCAAACAACCATGGCGGCAATTGTTAAGGAAGAGGGAAAAGGAGGCGGGAGGGGAGAGGGAGGGGAGAAGAAGGGGAGAGGGGGAGAGAGAGCACAAGCTGTGACAACTGAGTCAAATACCAGTGATTCTGTGCTCTGAGTGTTGTTTTGTTTGTTCGCCTATTCAATATGTTTTGGAGTAGATGAAATAAAACTACTTGGATTGGGCCTCCCTGGTGGCGCAGTGGTTGAGAGTCCGCCTGCCGATGCAGGGGATACGGGTTCGTGCCCCGGTCTGGGAGGATCCCATATGCCGCGGAGCGGCTGGGCCCGTGAGCCATGGCCGCTGGGCCTGCGCATCCGGAGCCTGTGCTCCGCAACGGGAGAGGCCACAACAGTGAGAGGCCCGCATACCGCAAAAAGAAAAAAAAAAAAAAAAAAAAAAAAAACTACTTGGATTACACTGACTTCATATCAACCTGGATACAGGGGAGGGAGTTTGCCTGTACTTCCTAGAGTTTGTGTCCCTCTAGGCTTCCCTGACCAAGGGTCCCCTCCTTGGTTCTCCAAAGTGAACCACTGACAATCACTAGTCAGCAACAACTGGTGAAAAATGTATGACGCAGAGGAGTAGCCTGGCCTCTCCTGGATCCCCCTTAAGCTTCCAACATCCCTGAACCATCACACCCAATGCTGTGGTCAACCGTCAGCAGGAAGCAGCACTAGAGCACTGTGCAGGAAAGAAAATAAAGCTGAATTTTAAAGAAATCAAGTCTCTGGGTATTTCTAGAGCAGCTCCAAACAGATTGTGGCCCCGGATGAAACATGTGAGAGACACTTTTGCTGAAGAAGTTTACAGCTTAATGGAAAAAAATATAAGTAACTCCACTAGAGACATGCCTAAGAACATTAAATAAGATCACGGGCATACAGTGAGCAAAATGTCAAAAGTGCCAACATGTGGGACCTATTATTACCATTACTACCCCATGTTAAGCTCCTCTTGCTCCCCAGTTTTATCTGCTCACAGTCCTTCACACCATCCCACATAAACCACACATCCCAGCAAAGTTTTTCAGCACAAAAAGTTTGGAAATCTCTCTATACATCTTCTCCTCTCTTTCATACTGTTTGAACCAAAACCTGTTAGGCACCAACTACCTGTCAGGAATTCTGCTGAACTGTTGGGATGTTAACATAAAGCAGAAAAAGCATTTGATGAAATTCAACATCCACCCATGATAAGAACTCTCACCAAAGTGGGTATAAAGGGAACACATCTCAGCATAATAAAAAGCCATTTACAACAAACCCACAGCCAACATAATACTCAACAGGGAAAAACTGAAAGCCTTCCTGCTAAGTTCAGAAATAAGACAAAGATGCCCACTCTCACCTCTTCTATTCAACATAGTATTAGAAGTCCTAGCCACAACAATCAGACATGAAAAAGAACTAAAAGGTATCCAAAACTGGAAGGGAAGAGGTAAAACTGTCACTCTTTGCAGATGACATGATACTCTATATAAAGAATCCAAAAGACTCCACATAAATCTATTAGAATTAATAAATGAATTCAGCAAAGTAGCAGGATACAAGATTTATATACTGAAATCTGTTGCATTTCTTTACAGTAACAATTAAATATAAAAAAATGAGAGAAAGTAAAAAAAATTCCATTTAAAATCACATCAAAAGAAAAACCTAGTAATAAACTTAATCAAGGAGGTAAAAGACCTATACACTGACAACTATAAAACACTGATAAAGGAAACTGAAGATGATTCAAAGAAATGGAAAGATATATACCATGCTCTGAGACTGGAATACTTCATATTGTTAAAATGACCATACTACCCAAAGCGATCTACAGATTTAACGCGATCCCTATCAAAATACCAATGACATTTTTCACGGAACTAAAACGAATAATACTCAAATGTACATGGAAACTCAAAAGACCCTGAATTGCCAAAGCAATCTTGAGGAAAAAAAGAACAAACAAAGCTGGATGCATCACCCTTCCAGACTTCAGACAATACTACAAAGTTACAGTAATCAAAATCGTGTGGTATTGGCACAAAAATAGACATATAGATCAATGGAACAGAATAGAGAGTCCAGAAATAAACCCACACACCTACAGTCAATTAATCTATGACAAAGGAGGCAAGAATATATAATGGAGAAAAGGCAGTCTCTTCAACAAGTGGTGCTGGGAAAGCTGGACAGCAGCATGTAAATCAATGAAGTTAGAACACTCCCTCCCACCATACACAAAAATAAACTCAAAATGGTTTAAATACCTAAATATAAGACATGACACCATAAAACTTCTAGAAGAGAACACAGGTTCAAAACATTCTCAGACATCAATCACGGCAACATTTCCTTAGATCAGTCTCTCAAGGCAAAAGAAATAAAAGCAGAAGTAAACAAACAGGACTTAATCACACTGAAAGGCTTTTGCACAGCAAGGGAAATCATCAATAAAACAAACAGACAACCTACAAAAAGGGAGAAAATATTTGCAAGCCATGCAACCAACAAAGGGTTAATGTTCAACATATGTAAACAGGTCATACAACTGAATACCAAAAAAACAAACAACCCAATCAAAAAATGAGCAGAAGACCTAAATAAACATTTCTCCAAAGAAGACATACAGATGAACAACAGGCACACAAAAAGATGCTCAACATCACTAATTACTAGAGAAATGCAAATCAAAATCACAAAGAGGTATCACCTCACACCGGTCAGAATGGCTATCATCAAAATGTCTACAAGTAATAGACACTGGAGAAGGTGTGGAGAAAAAGGAACCCTCCTACACTGCTGGTGGGAATGTAAATTGGTACAGTCACTATGGAAAACAGAATGGAGGTTCCTTAAAAAGCTAAAAATAAAGCTACCACATGGCCCAGCAATTCTACTCCTGGTCATATATCTGAAAAAGATGAAAACTTGAACTTGAAAAGATACATGCACCCCAATGTTCACTGCAGCACTATTTACAATAGTCAAGTCATGGAAACAACCCAAGTGTCCATCAACAGATGACTGGTTTAAGAAGTTGTGGTGTGTATGTAAAATGGAATGTTACTCAGCCATAAAAAAGAAGGAAATATTACCACTTGCAGCAATAGGAATGGACCTAGAGAATATCATATTAAGTCAGAGAAAGACAAATATTATATGATTCACTTATGTGTGAAATCTAAAAAATGATACAAATGAACTTATTTACAAAACAGAAATAGACTCACAGACATAGAAGACAAACTTACGGTTAGCAAAGGGGTAGAGGGGAGGGAGAGAGAAATTAGGAGCATGGGATTAACATATACAAACTACTACACATAAAATATATAAGCAACAAGGTTTTATTGTATAGCACAGAGAAATATATTCAATATCTTGTAATAATCTGCAATGAAAAATAATCTGAAATATATATATAAAAACAATCACTTCACTGTACATCAGAAACACAATACTGTAAATTAACTACACTTCCACAACAACAACAACAAAAGAAACAAGCAAACAACAACAAAGTCTAGGGCAGGACTCAGAGAAGCTGTTGCTTTGGGGGCAGGAAAAGGGCTATAACCGAGTTGTAGAAAAGGGGGGCAAGAGCCCACCTCTAGTTAGGAAAAGCACAGGGAATATCAGCCCATATGCCTGCCCACCCAGGCTTCCCCACCCTGCTTAACCTATACCCAACCACCCCAAAAGGCTGTTTCTCTATCTCATGACCCTCTCCTCACTACACTGTTTGAACTGGGATGAACAACTGACCCCAGAAGACACGCTCAATAGTCCAAAATAATCCAACCAAATTCTCCCTCAAAAAGTGTGGTTAGGGGGCTTCCCTGGTGGCGCAGAGGTTGAGAATCTGCCTGCTAATGCAGGGGACACGGGTTCACGCCCTGGTTTGGGAAGATCCCACATGCCGCGGAGCAACTAGGCCCGTGAGCCACAACTACTGAGCCTGCGTGTCTGGAGCCTGTACTCCGCAACAAGAGAGGCCGCGATAGTGAGAGGCCCGTGCACCGCAATGAAGGGTGGCCCCCGCTTGCCCCAACTAGAGAAAGCCCTCGCACAGAAACGAAGACCCAACACAGCAAAAATTAATTAATTAATTAATAAACTCCTACCCCCAACATCTTCTTTAAAAAAAAAAAAAAAAAGTGTGGTTAGCTAATGATGGGCTTTTGAACCAGAAGACGATGTTGACCGAGGGCTGGGAGAACTGTTTTCAGACACGCACATACTAACGAACCAGAAGAGAATTCCAGTTTACCTAGTGACGTGTGAAAATAAACTAGACAAGCCAAGAAAATGGGGGCCAGGGGTTATACTTTAAGGTAAAATTACAACTGTGCAAAGTGCCACAAAGGAGAGCACGGGCCCCTGAGAGTGAACAATGGGCACCTGGGACCCAGTCTGGGGGTCAAGGAAGCTTCCCCCCAAGAAAGGAGACCTGAAGGAAGAGCGGGACTCCCCAGAAGGAGAGGGACAGGACGACCCGGGCAGGAGGAACAGCATGTGCAAAGGCCCCACGCCACCCACACGAAGCCAGCCAGGCGGGAGGCAGGGCTGCGGGGGCACACAGAGCACTCTGCAACCACCCCAGGGCGTCCACGCACCATGAGAAACACAGCACACACCCAGGTTTGGGAGCCCTGCCTAGGCTGCTCTTCCTCCCAGGAAGTTTTCTAGGCCGACCTCCTCTGAGGCTGCTGCCCCGGGCGGGGGCGGGTGCCGCCCTCTCCCCCCACCCAGGCCCTCAGTCCCTGATGCTTCTGCTTCTCCTGCGCACAGGACAGCTCGTTCCCTGGGAGGGCGTGCTCTGCCCCCGTATTAATCTTGCTACATCTTATTAAAATGGCCTGGTGCCCGCCTGGTGGTCTTCTGCACAGAGCAGCGGGGTTCACGCGGCAAGTGGCAGCTGGGCGAGCTGCATTTCATTTCTTTTGTGTTGGAGCAATGACCTAGATGCTGCTCTGTACAACAGACTCACAGACTCACACTTGCAGGCTTTAACCCCTTCCTTCCCATCAGCCCGGTGCCCAGGTGGGAGCAGAGGTCTGGGCACCCACGGGAAGGTGTCAGCTGAGCTGGGACAGGACAATGTGAGACCACTCAGGACCGTTCCAGATGACCAGGGCAATGCCCCCTCCCAGGTGGGTGTCTCTGGGGAGGCCAGATGCAGCAGGGGAAACTTCTCTGGGGACCCTTTTTCATGGAGAGCGGTGCCCACGACATGAGTGAAGGGAGGCGAGGGCCTCGTGGTTCCCTCCATCTGTCTCTTTTCTTAGCTGGCTTCCATCCCAGGCTGTCGTACTCATTGATTCATTCACTCATTCATCCCAGTCATTCATTCCCTCTGCTGGTATCTTCTCGGTGGCTACTCTGCACAGGCTCTGTGAGGGACCCAGAGGTAAATGACAGAACCATGAGAAATCCTCCCAAGGAGAATACAAATAGCAAAACACCCACCGGCACCATCCCCAGGCACTTCCCGGAGGGGAAGAGGAGCCAGGGAGATCACATGGCAGGTCATTTCCCAGACTGACCCCGGGGGCACTGACTGACCAGGCAACTTGGGTAAGCTCCTCAAAGTGGTAAAAGCAACCAGGACCACTGACTTAGCTCAGGCTGCTGTAACAGATTACTGCAGACTAGGTGGCTTGAACAATGGAAATTTCTATCTCACAGTCCTGGAGGCTACAAGTCCAAGATCAAGGTTCCCCAGTGAGGACTCTTTTCCTGACTTGTATCAATAGATGGCTGCCTTCTCACTGTGTCCTCACAGGGCAGAGAGAGAAGCGGCAAGCTCCCTGGTGTCTCTTCTTAAAAGGACAGTCATCCCACCATGAGGGCCTGGCTTGGTAGAATTAGCACGGGGACTAACTAGGATCCCATGGAGTCACCAACTTAGACCAGCCCCGAGCCCATGGAAACGCCCTGAGACTTGTTTGTCTTGTGATCGACACGGGTCTGGTGCCTCGGGTGGGCGGCGGGTGGAATTTGTCTCCCGGGCCCCAGCCTGCCTCTCCGGACACCCAGAACCAACAGGTTCCACACCCCCTCCCGACCCCTCCTGACCCCTCCTCCCTCGTTCTGCCAAACCAGAGAGTGACATGGCATTGAACTTTTTCCCTCCAGGGGTATGAAAGGAAACGGAACACATAAGAGATGTGATTAGACGCTGACTGAGCTGGCCATCGGGCCCTGGGATCTATCTGACAGCCGCATGCCGACCAGGTCTGAATCACGTCCCTGCTGCTGAACATCAATGAGAACAAATGCTAATAAGGCTTTAACAGGCATTGGAGGTCAAGAGGTGAGGAATGAGCCTTGCATATTTTGACTGAAAGAGGGTCAAAGAGGAAATAACCGGGATACTAAACAGAAATCTTTTGTTCAAGAGGAACGGCTTCCCTGAAAGGCAGCTGCTCCAATTGGTGATACTCACTCATTAAAGAATGTGCCGCTCGGCGTCCCGCGGCAACAGAAACACCCAGATTCGTGACATGTACCTTTCCTGGCATTTAGCTAACGCGGTAAAGTCACCAGCAAATGTACACCAGGCCTCAATGAAAGATAAGGTCCTTTCTTGACACACGCGGTCATTAGAGTTTTAGCTGTGGTGAAATTTCTCCGGGAAAACACTGTGGCCTTGGAAACGTCATAGCAAATGCCTCCTGCAGGAAAGCACTGACAAAAGTAATGCGTGTGTCAAGTGTGTGGGGCTGCGTGTTTCTCTCCCTCCGCAGGGTCTCAGGAAAGCCTTGCTCGTGGATGGACTTCACGTCCACAGAAGAATCACAGAACATCTACCTGGCTGGGAGGAAGGGACAGCCCAGGACCAGGCCTGTCTGGTTTGCTCTGACTGCTGGTCATCGTACCTGGCCACAACCCTGCACTTCACTCTGGTTCCAGAACCCAGCACAGCTGTGGCCTGAGGATTCTCAGCCATTTTCTGGGCTTCCTATGCCTTCAGACATATGGCCTTCTCCAGTCTCCCAGACATCCTGAAACACCCAGTCTGTGGCTGCTTTGGATTTCCTGATTAAGGCAGACCTGCTCTGAGTGCTGATGAGGCAGAATAAAGAGTGTCGTGACTTCCCAACCAGACAGACCAGGACTCCAGGCCCAGCTGCCTCACTTGCTGGATATGAAACTTTGAGCACAGTCTTCTCCTCAGCGCTGCTTTACTCCTGTGCAAACTGGGGAGGCCTGTACTATGGAAAGCAATGAGCACAGGACTAGGCATGCGACGAGCACTTCATAAAGGGTAGCTCTTATAACTGGTTTCATAGAAAATGGGTTTTTCACTCCAATACAACATTCAAAGTAGCTGGGTAAATAAGGAAGCCTCAGGGGGCTCGACAAAGCACTTTGCAGTCAGAGGCCATCCCTTTAGGTAACAGGGTTCACCGTGGATTATACAAACAACCTTCCATTAAAAACACAAATGGGAAGCCGAGGGGAGCAGGATTCTCTATATCACTAGAGCACCCCCCAATCATATATAATCTCTTTGGAGGAAGGAGTTCATCTCAAACCATAATCCAGATGTCTCCAAATTTTCTCCTCTTAGCTTAGATTTCCACCCTTGATGACAAGATGACGACCATGGTGACTGTGACAGCCTCTAAGGTTCCCTGAATGCTTACTACATGCCAAGTACCAAACAAAACACTTTCATCTATTTGCCCATTTAATCCTCACAAGAACTCATGAAGAAAGGGCTCTATCAGTCCAGGTCAGGGCTGTCCAACAGAAATATAATGTGAGCACAAACATGAGCCATGTACGTCACTTAAATTTTCTAGCAGCCACATTAAAAAGTAAAAAGAAACAGGTGGAATTAAGTTTAGTGTTTTATTTAACCTAACATATCCAAAATATTATTTCAACATGTCATCAGTATTTTAAAATATTAATGATATGTTTTACCTTCTTTTTTATACTAAGGCTTCGAAATCTGGTGCATCAGATATAGAGAACAAACTTATGGTTACCAAGTGGGTAAGGGGGGAATTGGGAGATTGGGATTAACATACATACACTACTATGTATAAAATAGATAACTAATGAGAACCTACTGTATAGCACAGGGAACTCTACTCAATGATCTGTGGTGACCTAAATGGGAAGGAAATCTAAAAAAGAGGGGATATACACATATGTATAACTGATTCACTTTGCTGTACAGCAGAAACTGACACAACATTGTAAAGCAACTATACTCCAAAAAATAAAAAAAAATCTGGTGCATATTCTACGCTCACAGCATATCTCAATTCAAATGCTCAGTAGACACATGTGGCTGGTGGTCACCATGGTGGACCGTGCGGGTCTAGACAATGAGGAAACTACATGAAGAAACTTGGCCAGGGTCCCACATGGACCCAAGCAGTGCGTCCAGAGCCAAGCTCTTAGCTCAGATGCTCTCCTGCCTCCTGTGTGCTGAATCCATTAAACCCCACATTCTGCAGCCCACCACATGTACCAAGAAATAGGGGCTTCATCCTTCATTCCAAGGACTGGATGCAAATCCCTTCCTGCGTGCTGAGATTTGAAAATGCATGGAGGGAGACACCTACGATTTCACTTGCAAAGATCCTGACAAGGCACCATCTCTAAAACCTGACAAAAATGACCCCAGGGTGAGAAACAGATAAGAAGGGGAGACACGCATTTTTTAGCAGCACCCAACTGATGTCAGAGGGTAGTTTCACAACTGTCCCAAAAAAGTCCAAATCTGTGTCAGAACTTCCTAGAGAGGGAGGCGAGAGTGAGTGTTAGAGACTAGTTACGATTGGGTAAGGATCCCAAAGTAAAATACCAGAAAACAACAACGCTCGGCACAGAAAAATACGGAGTCAACGAAGAAGTAATACACACTTAACCGGGAACAGGTAAGTGCATATTTCCCTGGAGATAGAGCGGAAGGGATAAGCTGCAGGTGAAGAAGGCCCTTCCCCGGCCTGCATCTCACCTCAGAATCTTGAGTTGCCCCCTCACAGACATGGAAATCATTCGGCCCAGAAACTCTCGGCAGTTGTAATGTGTGGTATAATGGCATCATGGTAATTACTTGCTGCCTATTGTGCTGTGAGGAAAGCTGCACTCAAGGACCAACATGGCTTGAAAGGCCTCCATGAGACTGGTATGCCCAGCAGAGTTTCCAGCCCAGAGACAGCTGCTGGGAACACCCAGAGCTTAAAGACAAAGAGAATTGCAGTTTCTGGAAGAGGGTGAAAACCCCCGAGTGTGAACTGCTTTGTCTGGAACTAAGCACAAAACTGACCCAATGTCCCCGTCAGGCAAGGGTGGGTTTCACCTCCTGCCCCCCAGCCCCCGTCAGCATCCCCGTAGAATGGTCCAGGACAGAAACATCTGCCCAGGGCCTACAGCACAGGAGTGACGGGCCAAGCCTGAGGCCCACCACCAAGCCTCTGCCCTGCCAGGCCACGTGAGGGAAGCCAAGGCCTCAACCCCTGACAGATGAGAGTCCTGAACGACCCCAGCTGGGTGGTGGGTGACGCGTCCTCCCTGACGCACACTGGCTTCATTACCACAGGGATGTATGCCAATGCTGAGCTCAGGGTAACATCTCTCCATCCCATCCCAAACCTGGACCTCTGTCCGTCTGGGAGGGGCCCCCAACTCCTGCACAGGCAGCCGTTACCAGCAGGAGCTCAGCATCACACACACCCAGCTTGGCTCTTACTCACACAGTGACCTTGGTTGAGTTATTTAACTTCTCTGAGCTTCCATTTCTTCTTCTTTAATAGAGAATCATTTATTCATTTAACAAATATTTATTGAGCCCAGCCCTTCCTAGTTTCTGGGGGATACAATGGTGAAAAAAAGAAAAAACAAGCCCTCCCACCTGGAACTTAATCCTACTTGGAGAAGGAGGTACCCAGCGGGCAGATCAACAGGTATCCATAAATATAACCCCAGGGCCTCTCTCACAGGGCTGTTGTGAAGATTCCATTAAACAGCACATCTAACGCAGACTGCACACACTAAATAAATGTAAGCTATTGTTATTATGAATAGTAATAACAGTTATAGCTAATCCTTTCAGCTACACCTGGGCCTGGCTCCAAAAATCCAATTTGGCTGGAAGCCAGAGTGGGATAAAAGCCGGACAGGCGGGGCTCCCTTCTCCCCATCCTAACATCTTTCTGGATTCGCACCACAAGGACATCCTGCCACAAGGATGGAGCCCCAGACAGCCTTCATTTAGCAAGCTCAACAGTCCCATCAAGCCCAGGTTCACAGCAAAAGGTGGGTCTGGGATAGGGCTCTGGGGGATATATTTCCACTACCCAGGGAAGGGCCAGCTTTCTGCCAGGCTCCACGAGAGGCCATGTACCTGCCTCCAAGGAGCTCACACACCGGCAGGGAGAAGAGCCTCAGAGCTACTCCAAGGCTCTGTGGCATATGGCATCTTCATGAGGCTGGAAGGATAGTAAGGGCTGCGATCCTGCCAGTGGCGTGAATTCATGGCTTTGCAGTGGCGCCCCAGGGAGCACTAGGACCCTACGAGATGGAAATGAGGATGCCTACAAGGATGGCAGAAGCACTTAGCATACCACTTACTAGGCACTCGCTAAGTGTCAACGCTGCTTTGCATTTACTGCCTTAACGTTTTCAGTGACCCTAAGATGGCAGTACTTTTTTCAACCTCCAGTTTGTAAATAAGGAAACTGAGATTAAGTGATTTGTCCAAGGATACACAGCAAGGGAAACCAGGCAGGTGGTCCAAGTCCAGAGGCCAGATCCTGACACAATGAGCGAAACCTCCCCACCTGTGGTCACCCCAGGGGAAAGAGAAGGCAAGGAGGCCGAGCCGAAGCCACCAACCTGCCGTAGTCACATTCAATCTAGCTCCTAGGTACAAACTCCATGTGGAATTTCACTTGGGAAAAAAGAAAGCTCCATTGCTAATTTGTAAAAAATCATTCGAGTGAATGATGACCAGTATCGAAGGATGGCTTATACGCCCAATGTTTAAAACCGTCAAGAAGCCAAATGCCCATCAACAGGAGAAGAGCTGAACTGTGGTAATAAATTCATACAATGGACTACAACACAGCAATGAAAAAGAACTACTTCTAGATACAACATGGCAATCTCACAGACATGATGAATGAAAGAAGACACACAGAAGAATACATACTGGATGAATTCATTCTATATCAAGTTCAAAAACAGGCAAAACGAATCAATGGTGATAAAGGTCAGAATGGTGGTTACCCTTGGTAAGGGAGCATTGGCTGGGAAGGGCGTGAGCCTTTGCAGGTGTTGCAAACGATCTTATGTCTTAATCTAGACTAGGCTTCAGAGCAATATTAGAGATAAACATTTATTGAGCTGTACACTTAAGATCTGAGTACTTTTCTGTATTATACCTCAATACAAATATAAAAGAAAAGTCCAAGAAAATCTCGATAAGTTATTTAATCCAGGATCTTGCCTTTAGGGAAGAATGAACCCAGACTCCTTTAAGAAAAAAGGCAACTGCCTATCTTGGTTGTTAAGGTAAAAATAAAGATTTTTTTAAACCCCAAAACAAAAATTCAGCCACAACAATCAAACACTCAGCAGTGGAATTAGCCAGGGGAAGCCTCACGCTCCAGGTCTGCACGGGTCATACATGACCTCCAGCGACCCCCAGCCTGCCCGTGGGGGAGATGCACAGTTTGATTCTGGAAAGAGGTGTATGCAGAGAACAAAGCCCACGCCCACCACTTCAAAGGGGCTTGGAAGAATATTCCCTTCCTCTGCGCCCAGGAGCATCAGGCCTTTTCAGAAGGCACCGCAAGAAACTCAAAAGCACTCCTAAAAGCTAGGGACCCACCCAGTCACAGCCCCTGAAAGCAACCCAGGGCCCCAGGCACTCCTGGTCCCAGGAAGAGAGCAGCACAGATACAGCCTGGCCTCCCCTGGCAGCCAGCAAAGCCCCTCTCCCTCCTGCTCCCCGCCCCCCCTCCCCCCTCGCCGCTTACTCAACACGCAAAGCCAGCTTGCAGAGAATCACAGGCCAGGGTGCTGGCCTTTGCTGCCGTCATTGTGAATGGTTTTGATGTAAGAGGCTAAGGAGTAATGAGGGTTGCTGAGTCTGATCACAATCACACTCAGATTTGAATTACGGTTCAGCAATTACAAAATCCTCAGCCAGTAGAGGCCCTTGGGATTAGCAGGGAGGGAGGGGGCTTCTCAAAAGGAAATTTGACCCACCAAACAAACAGGTTTCCCTTCCAAGCTCCTTGGGGAAAAGTCTTTTTTGCAGGAAACCCCCTTCTGGCGCTGGGTAAGCCTCACGGGAAAAGTAAGTCATGGATTCATGTTATTTTCATGCTCTTGTTTTCCTTTCCTATCAGTTTCTTCTTTCTTAGATGCTGCTGTATACTGGATCTCTGTCTCCACCCTTTCTGGTGTACCTCTCTATATGTGCCTAGAAAAAAGACTAGGTCGACAACAAAATGTTAACAGCTGTGAAGCAGGGTAACAGACTCAAGGGTGACTTGTGCCCTCCTCTTTGTACGTACTTGTACATAAAAGGGTACATTATTAAGAGCTGTATTGGTGTCTTTTTGCTCGCCCCTTTGTTTTTGCTGCAGTATTCTCACCAATATGGCACCTCACTTCCCTGACCCATGAAGAGGAGTCCAGCTTGAACTTCTAAAGATCTGGGTTCTCCTTGCTCCAAAGAAGAGTAAATATTATTATTTGTGGGTTTCAGAATGAGGTGGGGAGGAACTGAGAGGCAGAGGACAAGCCCTCCTCCAATTTCTGTGTTTTCAATTTCTTGCCCCAATGAGGAAAATTACCTGTAATGAGCATCTCCACATGGCCGGTGGAGATGCCAGCCTGGGCTCAAGCACTGAATCAGGGCATGGCCTCACACAGGTGGCTGTCTTGGGCAGGGATGAGCAAATGGAGGCCTCCAAGGGTGGGTTGGGGGAGCTTGACTCCTCTGGGCCACAGGGCCCTTGTCAGGGAGGCACCTGTGCGGGCTAGGCCCTCAGGGCCTGCCTCCCTCCCTTCTCAGCCTCCCAAGTCTCTCTCAAGGGAAGGAGCCTTGAGAAATTCCTGACACCAGGCCTCTCGTCTATCTCAGCAGGTTGTGCCTCAAGTTGATTCAACTTTAGGAAAAAAATTTAATGTGTGATGTCTTGCTCTCCTAGCATCAAAAAACAATTTGGTCCTGTTACTTTTTTTTTTTTTAATTCTCTACAAGGAACATGTATTACTCGTGGAATAATAAAGTATACTTTTGCAACAAGGCAAGACATCAGCAATTAAATAAGCTGACAGATCAACCATGGGAGCGGGGGCTACTTCTTATGCTTCCGCTTGATCACCAGCTGTAGCAGAACTCAGGATTCTCTTCAGAATGTGTTCAGAAGAAACCCCTTGATGTTCTCTAACCTGGACAGATTCCAAAGGCAACAAATTAACCAGATCAGTCCTGAAAGGGAGTCCTTGTCCCAAAGAGAAATTAGCCCGGGTCTAAAAGAAATCAAGCAAGACTAAATAAATGAGAACCAGGAGACAGAGCTAGAAGAAATGCAGCACAATCCCCTCCTCCCTGCCAGTTCTTAGCTTCGTTCTGCATGGGCGTTGTGGCCTGAGGGACACCAATCCCAGGAGAGACCTAGGCAGATGCTTGGGCTATGGGGCTGGAGGAGGAAGGGGAGAGACCAGGGACGGGGAGGGGAGAACAAGGCGGCATTGGGAGTACAGGAGGGACAGGCACAGCCACGCCAGCTCCGCAAGATGTAGATGGGCCGGCTGATGATCAAAGCCAGTCTTGAAGGTTGAGCTAACCAGCAGCAATTTGTCTCAGACGTGGATGGCTTCCGTATCTGAGCTGGAAACACAAATGAACCCAAAGGCCCTTCAAGCAGATGAGGTCAGACGCCCCAGTGAGCCAGAGAGGAGACTAAGATGCTGCCCACAGTTCCGCGCAGATGGCCCCTTACTGAGCAAAGTGGCCAGACGGGTCCAGGACCCAGGTCAGCATGTCTGTGGCACGCAGCTCCTGGGCCTTGGCAGGCCAAACCGGGCTCAGTGCCTGAGGCAAAGGCTCTCCTCCACAGAACAGCCAGCAACGGTGAGCTCGAGAAGGAACACAGTTCCCTCTTGGGGAGCTGGAATATGAGTCCTCTCCAGCCCAGCAGGGTGGAGAGAAGAGAGAGGCAGCAGAGGGGCAGAAAGGCAGCCTGGTACACTCTGAGGCACCCACAGAGGCCGCTGCTGTATCCTGAGCCACCTCCCAGCTCTCAGCAGGCTTGGCTGTTGGAGGGGTTTGGCTTCTGCACAACTGTTTCCTGAGCCTCTCCCCACCCCAGACATGCGCTACACCCCGCGCTCCTGCAGCGCCCTGAGCAAGCCTGAAAGAACCCAGCACCCGCTCCCTGCACCATCTAACGTGGAGGCCTCCCTCCAGGGGGTGCTACACAAGGCAGTGCATGGTGGTCGGGGGACAGGGAGCACCTGCCAACCCTCCCCAACCCCGGGGACTGATGGTGTCAGGATCCTGTTTTGAAGCCACTAGCATGAAAACTCATTCTGCCTTTCCAGCACAACAAAGACAGACTAACCATCTGAAAAGAGTTTCATCATAATGAATCTATTTTAATCTCCTTCAAACACAAGAGAGATCAAACACACAGAGATTTATCTTTACTGCAAAGGGGATAAAAAAAATCCTGGGTAATATGCGAATGTGTTTCTATGCTATCCTGTGGCTTTAACTAACAAAAAAGGAGGGTTTCGTGTTCAAAAACATACTGCTTAAGTGACAAGGTCTCTTAAGACTTTTGCTGCTTCCCAAGCAAGCTGCAAATACTGTTGAACGACATCCATTACCCACTGGAGGGTACTGGTGCTACTTAAAAATCACATAAGACAAGCTCATGATTTTAAACTTTTTACTCACTGCTTTGGCTTAATAGCTATAAATCATACATTAAGTCAGCGTCTAATTGGAATGCGAAATCTTCCTTCCATAAGCCAAGACACATCTGGCAGTACCATCATGCAAGTCACCAGCCAGGGCTTGACCATCTGAGGCTGTGGAATGAGTATGGTTGAAAACTATCTTCTCTTCGTGGATGCATCTAGAGACTGTCATACAGAGTGAAGTAAGTCAGAAGGAGAAAAACAAATATCGTATATTAACGCATGTATGTGGAACCTAGAAAAATGGTACAGATGAACCGGTTTGCAGGGCAGAAATAGAGACACAGATGTAGAGAACAAACATATGGACACCAAGGGGGGAAAGCGGGGTGGGGGGGATAAATTGGGAGATTATGATTGACATGTATACACTAATATGTATAAAATAGATAACTAATAAGAACCTGCTGTATAAAAATAAATTAATTTTTTTAAAAAAAGAAAACTGTCTTCTCTTTCCAGAGTCCAAATAAACTCATCTCTCAGGTACTTCAGACCTTAGTGGTGGATCACTTCATGAGCCCCAATGGTGAGAGCACTAAAACCAGTTCCCCTGCACAGACTGAATCATCAGACTAAATATTGCCGCTTTAACACTTAGTAAGAATTAGAACGTCAGGGAAGAGCTTTCCAGGCATTCATCATTCCCCTCTTTTTCCTCTAAGATATTCATATAACAACCCCCTAAGACCCACACCAAATAAACTCACCAGACCGACAGCTTGACAGAGCAAGTGTCGCATGTGTGAATCACCCTCCATCTGCAGTGTAAGAGAGCCACCTTCTACCAGCAGGACTCACTAAGGGCAGAGAGGTGGGATTGAGAGGGTGGGGCATCGGGGGAGGGGAAAATATGCAGGGAGGTAATATGACATGTTAGACAACATTCAAAGCCAAAAATGGATGGAACTCAACAGAAGATGCATTCATGTAATTACTTTATCGCTGTAGTCATCTGGGTGCATTTTCCTAAGCAGGTAATGAAACTGTCTGTGTGTATCTAATAAGTGAGCGTGACCTTCCGAAAGAAGCTAAGGCTTAGGAAGAGAGACCCCAGGGAAGAGAGTAGGTGGAACTGCCCAGTGGTAGAAAGTAGCTTATATATGTTCACCTTAAAATGGAAGCAGGTAATACATGACTAGGTCTCAGAAGTTTGATTAGCTGCTGGGCCAGGACTGGTTAAAATTGTGAAACAGATAAAGATTGTCCCCTTGTCTTTCTTTCCCTCTTCCACAATCTCCATGTAGACTACCCTCCAGGCCTGCCCCTCCAAGACAGCAACTCGGGCTCCAGAAGCACAGTGAAGAGCATGGCCTTTGGAGTCAGAAAGACCCTGGGCTCAAATCCCAGCACTGCCACTTACTGTGAGTCCTTGAGTCAGTCACTTAAGCCTCCAAGCCTTCTCCTCCCATCTGTAAAATGGGGATATAAGAACTTCTCAAGGAGCTGCTGTGAAGCTCAAGTTATATAAAAAACATGCAGAAATTTTAAAAAACCTCAGCACACTGCCTGGCCCACACAGGACTCCACAAACGGCAGCCCCAGCTGTCTTTCTCCCAACCTCCCAGCCCTCGATTTCCACAGCTGACCTGATGACTTTTTTTCCTGTCAACACCAGCAGCTGAGTTTTACCTACTCCTCTTCCCCAAGAGGGGAAGGGAGGGGAGAGAAGGAGCAGCCTTTGACATCTCCCTCATCGTGCGCCTCACGTCCAAGGATGCAAGCTGCCTTCGCAAGGCCAGCCAGTCAGGGCGACTTGACTCCTTCCCTCCGGCCAGGGAGGGAACACAGGCCAGGACCCAAGACAGCAGCGCACAGGCTCAGGGCAGATGGGAATATCCCGAAGTCAGGTCAGCCCTGACTCAGATGGAGATGACTTAACAAGACTGGGGACATCTGAAGCCCCTGAGGCCAGACCCCAGGCATCACCCTGCCCTTTCTCTGTGCCAGGAGGCATCTGCCACAGGCCGGGGAGACCACCAGCCACCGGCTCCTTCTCAGGAAATGCCTTCAGTCTTTTAGGCCTGGAGTCTATTCCACCTCCTTCTTCCCCAAGGAGTACTGAAGCAGCAGCAATTTTACAGTCAAAGCTCCCACTAAAACTCAGCCACCGGCTCCCTCCTCATCACCAAAGCAAGGTCATTGTTATCCCAAGTGTCAGAAAAGGGACATGTTGTCCTCCCCATCCCCCAGAACAAGCACAGAGGCCTCTCTCTCTCCTGCCATCTCTGTGTCCTGTGCCTCAGAGAGCCAGTCAGGATGGAGGCCACATTTTCCAAGGCTGCCCTCTGCGTCCCCAGCCGGCACAAGCCATACGGGCTCTGTTCCAGGCATGAGGGCTGGGGCCGAGGCTGTCAGCACAGCAGGGACATATGGCCCGGCGAGCTCACATGGGGACACAAGGGGCAGAGAGGTACCTTCTCTTTCAGGCTGGGAGCGTCTCAGGGGTCTCTCAGAAATAACCACAGATGGTCACTTAGAAAGGACGGCAGAGCTGACCAGAGGGGCTCTGCCCACAACAACGGTCTGCTAGTCAGGCTCTGTCCCACCTTGAGCCCAAATCCTGCCCAGCGGCTAAAGCAGACTAACTTGGGTTTGAGTCCAAGCTCCAGCACCCGCCAGCTGTGTGGCCCTGGGCAACTAACTCAACATCTCCCAGTAGGATGGTAATTGGGCCTGTATTTGTTTCTTGTGGCTACCATCACAGATTACCACAGAGTTGGTGGCTTAAATTTTTTTTTCACCTTTTTAGAGACCAGAAATCAAAAACCCAAGGTGTTGACAGGGCCATGCCCTCTCCACAGGCTTTCAGGGACAACCCTTCCTTTCCTCCTCCAACTTCTGGTCTGTCTTCATACGACCATCCTCTCTGCATCTGAGTATCAAATCCCCTCATTCTTTCTTTCATAAGGACACCAGTCACTGGATTTAGGGCCCACGTTAAATCCAGGATGATCTCATCTCAAGATCCTTAAATTAATGACATCTGCAAAGACCCTATCTCCAAATAAGGTCACATCCACTGGTACTAGAGGTTAGGACTTGGACATATCCTTTGGGGAGACATGATTCAACCCTATAGTGCCTATCACACAGGGTGACTCAGATTAAAAGAGATAATGTCTGTAACATATTTTGCATGAGATCAGGCACAAGGTAAACAATAAACATTATAAGTGGGACTTCCCTGGTGGTGCAATGGTTAAGAATCCGCCTGCCAATGCAGGGGACATGGGATCTATCCCTGGTCCAGGAAGATCCCACATGCCGTGGAGCAACTAAGCCTGCAAGCCACAACTACTGAAGCCCATGCACTCTAGGGTCCGAAAGCTGCAACTACTGAAGCCCACACGCCTAGAGCCCGAGCTCCGCAACAAGAGAAGACACCGCAATGAGAAGCCCACACACCACAATGAAGAATAGCCCCCGCTCACCACAACTAGAGAAAAGCCCATGCACAGTAACAAAGACCCAACTCAGACAAAAGCAAAAAAACAAACAAAAAAAATTATAAGTTACTATTATCACAGTCATCATCATTATCTCCCTTTCCGGGAAGGCTTCCTGATACCTCATTCCAAAAAGAATCCGAGACAATTCAGACTGCCCCTCTAGATGACAACCTCCTTAAGAGCAGGGACCGTGCTTGTTGACATTTTCCCAAGCACCCATAAGACTGTAGGGGAACATAGTCTCAACAGCGAGATCATGGACTCTCAGGTCAGACAGACCCATGTCTGGAACTTGGCTCTGCCACCTTCTAATGATATGACCTTAGACATGTGTATCAATGTCTGCTATCAGCCACTACCATCTGAGGAACAGGAATATTACAGCCCCGCAGAAATGTTATGAGCACCTCAGATAACACATAGTCCAGAGTGACCAGCACACAGTATGTGCTCTGTAACTAGAGTCATGATGCACTGTTGGTGCTCAGCAACTGTCCGGTTCAATAAATATCTGATCACAGAATAAGTGGATGCCACCAGCCACTCCTCCTCATTGTCCAATCAAGGCACCAGATCACACTAAGCCAATCTACATCCTTGCGTAGACCTCACAGGCAGGGCTGGCATTGAGCCCACCACCTCACCTCCTCCACAGCCCTAGGAATGAACCCCCCCCCCAGACTGATAAACCACTTCCTTCATCCGTCCTTCAGGCTCTGCCAGGTAGGTACCTACCACATACCAAGCACCTCTTGGATGATCTTGAGCAGGGATCAGCAAACTTTCTGGAAAGGGTCAGAGAGTAAATATTTTAGGCTTTCTGAGCCATACGGATTCTCCCTGCAACTACTCAATTCTGTGTCATGGCATGAAAACTGCCATAGACAATGTGCACACAAATGAGCAAGGCTGGGCTCCAGAACAATTTTATTTACAAAAACAAGTGTTGGGCCATGGGTTGTGACTCCTGCTTTTGAGGATATATAAACGAGTAAGACTCAGCATCCACACGGAGAGGAAAGGACAAGCGGAGGACAGAATCCAGGTGTCTCATCCCCACGTCAGGCTATTGAACTATGTCTTACCTTGTCCACCCAGGATCGATGAAAAGTACACAATGCAAACTCACAAAGATACAGAACAAAGTAGTTGTTACCAGTAGGGGGAGGGCCAATATAGAGGTGGGTAGGGGCAGGTACAAACTACTGGATATAAGACAGGCTCGAGGATGTATTGTACAACACAGGGAATAGGGCCAATATTTTGTAATAACTGTACATGGAAAGGAACCTTTAAAAAATTGTATAATAATTAAAATTTTTACTTTAAAATTGTTAAACTTTAAAAATTAAAAAAAAAAATTTAAGGGCTTCCCTGGTGGCGCAGTGGTTGAGGGTCCGCCTGCCGATGCAGGGGACGCGGGTTCGTGCCCCGGTCTGGGAGGATCCCACGTGCCGCGGAGCGGCTGGGCCCATGAGCCATGGCCGCTGAGCCTGCGCGTCCGGAGCCTGTGCTCCGCAACGGGAGAGGCCACAGCGGTGAGAGGCCCACGTACCGCTAAAAAATAAAAAAAAATAAAAAATTTAAGTACACTTAAACCAGGGAGAAAAATAGTAACAGTTAAACCAAAACTATTTGTCAGTGGCACAGAGGAAATATTTGTAATATAAAATCCAACCAACAAATCAGAAGAGTCTGTTCATATAGACATTCAACAGGTATTTAGTGAGTTCCTACTGTGTGCCAAGCCTCTGCTAGACAGTAGAGATATAACAACAAGGAAAGCAGACCCAGCTCCTCAGGGGGCCCACAACCCAGTGGATGAGAGCTTCGTCTTGTGGGTGAAAGCACTGAGCTAAACGCTACTGGAAGGCACACAAATTATACAAACCCATGGAATACAAAGAAACCCACTGAACACTGACATCCTTTTCAAATGTTGAGCTAAGTTCTTCCTGTGTTCTCTGATGTAATCTCTGGGGGGCAGGGGCATGGAGAGAGTTGCCGTTCAATTCACAAGATACTGTAGAGAAAAAGCAAGGTCACAAAATTACATGCTTCAAAAACTATTTTTCCTGATAGGCAGCCTGGTGCCCAGAGTTTGTAGGCCTGTGCTAACCCATGGCACCTCCTGCCCTTGAAGTCCACACGGTGTGATGGGTTTAAGGCTCCAACCTCAAGGGCTCCCCGCCCAGGTCTGCTTGATGACACGAGGGCTGCTCTGACCTGCCAGCTCCACACGGATGTGGACCCAGTTTCCACCTTGGTGGGGCACTGACACATATCCCACTGAGCTTTCAGCTTTCAGCTCCTCTGCCAGGGCTGCAGATTCTGCTCTGCAAAGCCCTCTGACTGCTCGACAACCTCTTCAAAACAGGCGAAATTAATTTTAGACAAACATTTAAGAGGAAAAGAAAATCTATCTGGAGGACTTGCCAACACTCACAGCTGTGACACTGACAAGAAAAGGGCTGCAGAGCAGAGAATTCGCCTCACACCATTCACTTGTCATCATATACCGTGCTTTGCACAGATTGGCGTAATTTAGGGAGGCAAGAAAATAAGCCAACTACAGCAAAATGCCGCAGGCTCGTCCCAAAGACCAGTCAAGACAGGCTGTAAGAGGTACAGGTAAGGCACACCGCCAAACACTTCCTGAGAGATGATTTTTATCACAGACTTGCAAATGATAATCCAAGTAGAACTTGTAGTTCCAGGTATATCAGCCCTCTTTAAAATAGTATAGAAGCACCTCCAATTTCTCACGTGCTCTAGAGTCACACTGGACTACGAGAAGGGTCAAGAGCTTTCTATGCTTCCCAGAACACTCTGCCCAGGTCCTGTCTGCCCCTCAGAAGCCTACAGCCTCTCCTCTGTTAGGCAATGCCTGCCTCTTTGGACCCCAAATGTTTCCATCCCTGTGCTCTAATACTACTTTGACTTGTTGTAACTTCTGACCGCACAGGGAAATGCTGGACCACACCCTTCATCAGGATTCAAGGGGTCACTGCCAAGGTGAAACAGAAGCAGGAGGGACCCCTGGCTTTGAAGACTTCACCTGCTTGGTCCCAACACTTGACAAGCAATCCCAAAGCTGGTGCTGGTGGTGAGAGCCGCCGTTTACGACTACAGCTAAGGAATGCACTTGACTCAAGCTCCTCAGGGCTGGAGTGTGGAAGAAAACCTGCATCACCTTGGTTGAGCACAACATCGTGGGCTCCACACAGCTTAGCTGGGCTGTCCCGATTGCCACGAGCACATGAACTCTCATCAGGGTTCGGATGGGGCATGTAGGTTTCAGGCATGCTTGATGGCCTTTTGTGGGGGAAGCCCTAGGCTATAAGTGGTACCAACAAATTCTGGGATTTGTGAGAATGTTAACGGGCCCTCTCAACACACAGGGATACCACCACCCCTGCCCTACTCCACCCTCTAGGGTCCTGCCCACCCAGATCCACGCATATGAGTCCAGGGCACCTGTACATTCCCTTGGCTTCACACAGCATTCTGCATTCCTCCTTGCTCTCATATAAAACCCCATGTCTTTGTCTTGCGTTCCCTAGTTAGAAGAGACCCTTCCTCCTCTTCTCTGTACAAGGGACTCTGCAACCTGGGGGTACTTAGGGATTTTCTATTTAATAAAAACAGCAAAATAGAAGACAAGCTGGCAGACAGAAATCCCCTGTGGACTGAAACAAGGTCACGGAGAAGTCACTGTGAGGAAATGATGCTTGCTGGAAGCTGTATGTATCTCTAAGCAAGTAAAGGACATTTGTTCCCGTGGCTGCTAACACAATGACCCCTGGGACCAAAAGAGCCTCCCAGCCTAACTCTTATATATTTTTAATGAAAAATTGCAAATTAGATTAGCTTAATTTGACCACATCTGCCTTTTTTAAACAAAGGAAATTACCATTTTAATAGGAATACCAGCTATTTGTCTAAGGAAAAAGGTCCTTGCAAGGTCTGCTTTGCCTGTTCTGTTTCTATTTTTAAAAAGAAAAGAGAAAAAGGGCATCAGAGGGCAGAGGGCAGTTGGTCAGGCTTGAAAAACACACAGTAGTTCTCCTGGTGAGCACCACAAAGGGCCAACACCCGACAAATCCCGCTTCCAGAGATGTTCTCAGCCACCAGAGGCAGCAAGCGCTTCTCGTGCGTTCACGCTGCCTGTCTTGATTTCCTTTGGCAAAGCTGTACTGAGCCCCTTCTGCGTGCCAGGCATGGTGCTGAGTGCTGGGGATTCAGCAGAGATCAAGGCACTTTCCAGAGGAGAAATGCAGGAGAGAAGCCAGAGGTCAACTGCCTGAACAGAAGCCTGGAGTTAGAAAGGAAGGAGCAGGTGGGAGAGGGGGGTCGAGCACCCCAGGCAGAAGGAATAGGGTTGGTGGGCGCGCTGGGGGAGGGGCCGGCAGCAACCACAGCATGAAGGGCAGCCAGCGTGCAGGCCACCCAAGGAACGAAGGCTTCATGCTGAGGGCACGGGGACCATCACTGGTTTTCTTTTCAGAAGATCCACTGGTTGCTGTGGGGGAGGTGAGCAACCGTGAGAGAGTTTCAGCAAAGCGAAGACAGCGATGATGCTGCCGCCCTGCATTTGAATGGGGTTCCCTTTCCTCCCAGCCCCACCTGACCTCAAACCCAGGCACCGTCCTCCCAGATCGCTTCCACCCATCTCTCCCTGCTCCTCTCTGTGGCTAAGCCCCCCTCCTCTGCCTGTCCCGGATCTCCATCCCTCAGGTGTCCCTCCCTGGGATTTGCACCCTCGGTTAGTTCCCCCTTCTCAGGCATCCTCCATCACCCCCAACAGTCTCCTCCTGACCGCCCCCCAACTCTGCGATCTACAGGAGCCCCTGGCACTGCCACCCACAGTGCTCCTGGCTGGGTTGCCAAACGCCCTCAGCACAGGCTCCGAAGTGGACACACGAGCCCTGTCCTTCTCAGCCATTCCACCCGGGCGGCAACGCGACCTGCCTTCTGCTTCCACAGCTTGCCTGAAAGGTGCTCGGCTCAGCACCCACAGTGACCTCTGCATTGCCAAATTCTGTCACTCTTTTCAGTTTTCTTCCTCCTAAATGCCTTCCCCACTCCAGACCACAGACCAGCCCTCCATCTTGAAACTCTCCTCCATCAGTCCAAACGGAACAACTGAATGGAAAACACGGATTCTGCCCGTGTTTTCCATCTACCTTTCAGATCACCCCTTCACTGGCTCTACTTCCTCTTCCTACTGCCCAGTGCAAACTGGCCTCCAGGCTCCACGGCCCTTTACATTTCCCTGTTCTCAGCCAGACCCTGTAGGAGCACAGCTTCACCACTGCTTCCGCTCACCATCCACAGACATCCACCTTCATCTTGACCTCAGCAACTTCAAAAACCCCAACTCCGAGACCTCCCTGGTGCCCCAGTGGTTAAGACTTCGCCTTCCAATGCAAAGGCCGCGGCTTTGATCCCCGGTTGGGGAGTTAAGATCCCACAGGCCTCGGGGCCAAAAAACCCAAAACATGAAACAGAAGCAATGGTGTGACAAGTTCAATAAAGACTGTAAAAATGGTCCACATCACAAGCATCTTTAAAAAACAAAACAAAACAAAAAAACCCCAAACCCCAGCACACAAAACGCCTTTCATCAAGTTTTCCTACTTCTGTCAAGAATACTAGCCCTATGACTAGAACACTCAGTTCATTCCAGAACTTTCCTCTTTTCCTCTATAAACTGTTACCAAGTCTTAGCAAATCTCCCTCAACAGCTATCAGGATGATTCCTGGAGTTACAGCAAAGGCTGCAGGCTCTGGAGACAGACTGCACCAGGTCATATCCTGGTACTGCCACTAAGGAGTTATGAGACCTTAGGTAGACCAGCTGCCTCATTGCTATGCCTCAGTTTCCTGGTCTGTAAAAGGAGGGTAATGTAAGTACTGAGTTCATAGATTGTTCTAAGGGTTCCAGGTGATAACACAAAGCATGTGGCATGGCATGTGGTAGCACACAGGAAGAATTCAACTAACGAAAGCCGCAGTTATTAACTCAGTTGTCCTGGTCCATCCCTTCCTTTCCATTTCCTTCTACCTCTAGGCCCATACTTGGATTATTCCAATACATACTGACTTGTCTCCCTTTCTCCAGCCTCTTTTCACCTAAATACATGCCAAATACCTCGTTCAGATTTACCTTTTGAGGTCGCACTGTGATCGTCTCATCCCCAGTTACCGACAAGATAAAGTCCAACCTCCTCCTCCCAGCACACGATGCTCTCCACACGCTGTTCCTGGCACACAGGCAGACCCAGCCTCCAGAAACCCCGTGCTCCCTCCACACCTTTGCCAGAAACAGCCTGTGTTTAAAACCTCACTCATCTACAGGCACATGATAGAATCCTGTGCAGCAACTAAGAAGAGTAATGAGGATGGAGACTGCGGTACATCAGCTGCACTAAAGACCCCAATTCCTCTCTCCTCCCCACATCCACACCCTTGATCACACAATCTTGTAGTGGTTTCCCTCACACTCTGCCCCTTGACCCAGCCATGTGACTCGTGAGCAGACATGACACAAGCAGAGGCTTGACACAGCACTTGAGCATTTCAGTTTCTGCTCTTGTGCCTTGGCCATGACCATGAGAACATGCTTGACCTAGCTGCTGGGAGGTGAGACACGTGGAGTTGTCCCAGCCAAGGCCATCTTAGATCAGTGGACAGCCAGAGGACCCACAGCAAGCAACACCGGCCAAGATGAGCCCAGCCCAGCTAACTGCAGGCATCAATGCTCATTGATGCAATAACGCTCTGTGGTTGTTTGACAGGCAACAGATAACTGATACATGTATTAACCAGCATGGAGAAAAGATCACAGCACATTACAGAGGGAAAGTGACTGACAGCAAAACAATAACGTAGAGCACAGTTGCAACTGAGAGAGTGAGTGTGTGCCTGTGCTTACATTCACAGGAAGTGACACAACTGCAATATTTATTTACTTAACTGTCTCTCAGCCTAGATGACTATGTCCTGGAGGAACCACATTCACTATGTTTACCATTATAGACTGAAGTGCCTAACTCCAGGCCAGGAAAACTAGTATACTCTGAATAAATATTGTTAAATGAATAAATGAGTGAATTTCCATGTATGTGCATGCATTCAAAGGTCCAGAGGTTTTACACCAAATGATCGAAAGTGGTTATCTCCAACTGCTTACACAATTGGTGGTATGTGTTTTAGGTTTGTTTTCTGGTTTTTAGTAAAAAGTATTCTCTATTCTTCTACAATTAACATGATGATTTCTATAAAAAAAGGACTAAGAGTTCAAATAAAATCCTTCAAGGTGAAGACCCTGGATTCAGGGTAGAGGCCGCCTCAGTCAGCTGACCGACCCCCCAGGCGATGCCCTCCTTCTCCCAACTCTGTGTCTGCTGTCATCCATTCTTACATTTTTAATTTGCTTTTTTATTGGCAAAGATCTTGTTTCCATGGGTATATAGCAAAACTCTCAATAATAACAGGAGTTTATACTTTAACCTGTTTAAACACTACAGTCCCAGAGCAGTTATCAATCAATTTTATTTAAATTAACACATGAGCATATTGGATTCTCACAACAATGCTGAGAGGCAGAAGGTTCTAGAATTACTGACCCTACGGTACTTATGAAGAAACCGAGGCCCAGTGATTGTCTATGATCACGAAAGACAGAATTAGAACTCATCACAAGACAAGACCTGGACCTCAAATCCTGACTCTCTCCCCACTGTTGGTTCAGCACCCTCACTGTCTTCACCCACCACAAAGCTCGTGACCACGAGAACAACCTCCCTTAGGAGATCAGGTATGTATCGCATCCATCCTGGCACCCCCTCCCCTGGCCCACTGCCTCACATACAAAAGGTGCTCAATATATGTTCCCTGCACTGAACCAGGCAGCTGAGCCCAGGGAACTGAGGAGGTCAGCTCTCCTCGTCTCCTCCTCTAGAGAAGGGTGTTAGCAAGTCAGGTGGATTCAAGATGGTCTCTAGAGCAGAGGGAGACTGTAGGGCTCACTGGGTCTGGGAGCCCTTAACTTGAGGCCCATGGATGGGCTTTGAGAGGTCCACCAAGCCATGGCATTGTGTGAAAAATACTTTTTGGATGTGTGCATGTTTTTCAGGGAGAGGGCAAAGCATTCATCTGACAGTCAAGGGGAGTCACCAACCCCGCAAAGCTGAGGCCCAGCAAGATGCAATGACTTCTGCCCAATGGCAGCTGTGGTCGCTGGGCAGAGCTGGGGCCAGACCCAGGCCTCCTCACTTCTATCATGGGGCATTCTCTTTCCTACAAACTGCTCACCATGTGGCATATTTATGCCAATGTCATGGTCCATGAATGCTGCATTTCTACAGCTTAGAAGGATGGTCAGACAGGTTTATGGCTTTATTGGATTCTGTTTTCAGCAGACCGCAATTTTTTGTAATGGTAAAATATTTCTGACATGATCTGGATCCATTCCTTTCATTCATCAGCCGTCCATACAACTGTCAAGCATGCCAAAGTAATTTTCTTTAAAATGATTTATCAGCCATATGAACACAAGTCATCCCATCTGATCTCTGAAATTAAAACCACATTTCTCTTCAGAAGAGAATGAATGTGCAGTCTTGACAAAGAGGATGCATTTTCATCAGTCTGGGATGAGCAGGTCTCTGTCAGGAGGCAAAGTGGTAAACAGGAGGGCACTCCATCCAGGGCTGCCATCTCCCCACATCCCACAACACCATGTCTGGCACCCAATGCCTGGTGACTCCTTCCCAGGGCCGACATTTAACAATGACAACCATTACCCATCTACAGCCAAACTGCAGGCAGCCGCGACACTGTGCGTGCACTGGAAAACAGGAGAAGGCAGAGCTATGACGCGCTGAGGTGGCTGACGAAGCAGAAATAACGTTCCTACGATGCAGCTTGACAAAGACACAAGCTCAGCCCTGGCAAAGCCTTGGGGCTAAATTCTCAGGAGGTGAGGAGGTAAGCCTAGGGGCCTAGTCCAAAGGCATGCTGCTAGCCTGGTAGGATTCTATTCTGGGGGTGCACTTGTACCCTGAGAAAAGCCTGGAGAGGGACGTTAACCAGAGGCCAACCACTTAGTTTGCTTTCAAAAGGATCCCACACCCCACATCACCACGTGACGCCTATGATTTCCTGTTAGTGGTGTCCATTCAGAGCTCTGAAAGTCTCCCCAATACAAGTTACATTTCTTTGCAGCCCATAGTACTCCTCAATTTTTTGCAGCTTTGTCAAGGGCTACCTCGGATGACACTTTTGGGTTCCACTATCCGGAAAGAGATGGAGATTTCAAGCCTCAGGACCCAAATGCCCAAATAGATTTGGGGTTCCCCACTGCAATTCAGCCAGTTCTATTCCTTAAACTCCCTCATATAAAAGTGTTCCCTCTTTTTGAATTATGGTTTTCTCAGGGTATATGCCCAGTAGTGGGATTGCTGGGTCGTATGGTAGTTCTATTTGTAGTTTTTTAAAGAACCTCCATACTGTTCTCCATAGTGGCTGTATCAATTTACATCCCCACCAACAGTGTAGGAGGGTTCCCTTTTCTCCACACCCTCTCCAGCATTTATTGTTTATAGAATTTTTGATGATGGCCATTCTGACCAGTGTGAGATGATACCTCACTGTACTTTTGATTTGCATTTCTCTAATGATTAATGATGTCGAGCATCCTTTCATGTGTTTGTTGGCAATCTGTATATCTTCTATACAATGGAATATTACTCAGCCATAAAAAGAAACGAAATTGAGTTATTTGTAGTGAGGTGGATGGACCTAGACTCTGTCATACAGAGTGAAGTAAATCAGAAAGAGAAAAACAAATACCATATGCTAACACATATATACGGAATCTAAGAAAAAAAAAAAGGTCATGAAGAACCTAGGGTTAAGACGGGAGTAAAGACACAGACCTACTAGAGAATGGACGTGAGGATATGGGGAGGGGGAAGGGTAAGCTGGGACAAAGTGAGAGAGTGGCATGGACATATATACACTACCAAAAATAAAATAGATAGCTAGTGGGAAGGAGCCGCATAGCACAGGGAGATCAGCTTGGTGGTTTGTGACCACATAGAGGGGTGGGAGGGAGGGAGACGCAAGAGGGAAGAGATATGGGAACATATGTATATGTATAACTGATTTGCTTTGTTATAAACCAGAAACTAACACACCACTGTAAAGCAATTATACTCCAATAAAGATGTTAAAAAAAAAAAGTGTTCCCTCCACCAACCAACCTCCAACATGACCCCAGTATTTACTCTTGAGAAGTAACAGAGAGAATATTTGGAATAGGCATGAAGTTACCATAAAAAAATCCAAGTTACACTGTGTTTTTCTAAGTATGGCACATACATCACTGAGGATTTTAAGAAGTACCCAAATTTTTTTATTTGTATAATTTGTTATGTGTATTAAACCTGTGGTTTCACGTGTATTATTACTTAAGACTAAATTGGAGGGAAAGGAGAATTGCTTTAAAGAAAAGTATATTTTTAAATAAATTCAAGTATTTGCAGATAGGGCAGAAATCAGGACAGTGGTACCCACAAGTCTGGGAGACCCAGGACTGGATGTGAGATGGGAGATCCACACCCGCTGCACCTGCAGCCGCCTATGAGCACACACAACAGCTCAGGCGTGATGAGGAAGGGCAACCAACATCCTCTGAGCACCTACTCTGCTTCAGAAGCCTTTCATGTGTCATCTCGTTTAACGTTCCTAATGATCCTGCAAGGATCAAGTCTCCTCACTGGATACTCAGAAGAGAAACACAGAGAGGTTAGGCAGTCATCCAAAGTAACACACCTATTAATCCCAAGAGTATGAAGTGGGTCACCTGGCCTGGAAATGTGGCTGGACCAATGCACTGCCACACAAGAGAGGGCACGTCAGCGGCGAGTTACCCCCTTCCACCCGGCAGAATAAGAAAGTATTATATAACATTAAGAATGTGCTCTGCAAAGAGCCTTCCACTTTTATACTTTGAGCTTTTCAAACCATGTTCACATCCATCAACGTCCCCTTACCTTAAGTATTACTTTCATTTAACAGAAAAAGAAAACAGGCCCAGAGATGGTGAGCAGGTTGCCCAAGGTGACCCAGTGAAGTGAGCAACAGAGGCAGGAGCAGAAATGAGGCTTCACCTCGAGCTTTCTCAGCCCTATCTTTCTAACTAGATCATAAGCCCCTAAGGATGGGGATCAAGCCATTCTTGCCACCTCAAGCTGCCCTCCTTTCACACAGTCAGCCCTGAAGGAGGTGAGGTTTACTCACTGTCCTCTCACTCATCACAATGCCTCCTTCTTTTCCTTACCAACCCAGAGTCAAATGGTGGATCTTGCCTGTCTGTCCAGTGTGAAGTTATAGTGACTGAACACATGGGCTCTCGAGAGAGACTTCCGAGTTCAGGTACCCATTCTTGACCTCTGGCAGGCAAGTCACTCACCCTCTCTAAGATTCAGTTCCTCCTCCATCAAGTAGAAATAACATCAGTGCCTACTACAAAACGACTGTAAGGGGTCCAACTGAGAAAATCGGCAGGAATCATTCCACCTGGCTCCTACACGTTCTTCAGGACTCATCCCAGACATCAATCACCTCCTGCACGAAGCATTTTTAGACACACCCACTCTCCTGCCTACGGAGGCTAGTACCACACCAGGCACACAGTGAAGGCTCAATATTTAGCAAGTGAATGTTTAATGAGAATTTCCAAAAGAGAAGAGAATCCTCAGAGCCTAAAAGAAGGAAGAGGAACTACTGCAAGGGTAGTGGGAGGGTCGATCTTCGGGAGCCCAGGGAGCCTGCCCAGGAGACCCTCTCCCCACCAGCTCACACGGGGCAGGGGACTGCCTCTCTCACCCACACGTGGGCCCGTCCTGCTACCTGATGACACTTCCAGTGAGACCTGCCTGCAGTTTCCGGGTATGTGCAAACCTCCGTGAGGCAGTCTCGTTAGCTGATGGGTCGTGACAAGGTGGCACCATGACAGTAACTCGTGCCTTTGAAATAACTGGTGCCTGGAGACCAAGTGTTCGGTCCAAAATAAAGTGGCACGAGGCAGGTCCCTGTCACCCCAGGAGGCAGGCCAGAGAAACCTGAACTGCCATCCATCCCTAGCTCCCCCAGGAAAAGCAGAACATAGCGTGACTGTATCTGGCATTAAGCAATGTCTCTGGCCTTCGATCATTCACTTATATGGCTCACAAAAGTACAGTAACAAAACTAAAATATTTGCTTAGTTTATCTTTGTGCCCCTATCCTTCTAGCAGTTTCTGATAGGATATGCAGAACACATCATTCTCTCAGGAAGACAGAAACAAATCTTTGGGGAAATTATGAGAGTAAATAGAGCTGGAGTCACCTGGAGACCACAGCTAAACAAATACCCAACAAATCTAACTGATTCTCTAATTTGGAAATCTGGCAGATTAACAGGGTTTTATGGTGATTTTATGGATATTATTTCCATAATTTCTTGCTGGTTAAGTGATCGATAAAATCTAATACTATAGCACCTGTTTATTCTTGAAAATGAACAAGCGGCATGAATAACACCTAATGATGGATTCCAAATGCACCAACCTGCGGTAACCTGGAGACTACAGCAGGAAAGAGAGACCAACCTGGTGGGTACATCATGCACCAAACCTTATGTGGCTCTCCCAACAAACTGACACTGCAGGCAGCTGGGAAAACCTAAGACAGCCAGAGGTTTTAGCCAGATGAATGGGTGGGGGAGGGCCATCTGTGTACCAATGACACCATCCCAAAGCATACACCTTGGAAGGCAGGGAGAGGATGCATGTCACCTGGGAGATGTGTACTTATCATCAACATTTCAGTAAGCTTCTTATTTTTCCTAAAAGTTCTATTTTTCTGAAACACAGCAGCCCACGGAGAATGCTGAAAGTGATGCCCAAAAGTGTTTGAAATATACCAGGGGTGGAGATGTCAAGGAAAGACTGCATAATGTAACCATGATAACTAAGAGTTATTGAGAGTCGGGCATTGTGTGTGGCAAGCAAGAGCTCTTTTAATTATAGCAAACCTACCAGGGAGTATCCAGAGTCCAGGTTCTTCACTGCTGGGCTATACTGCCTCTAAGTATTAAAAAAGGAAAGGAGAGGAGAGGAGAGGAGAGGGGAGGAGAGGGGAGCGGAGGGGAGGGGAGGGGAGGGAGGGGAGGAAGGGGAGGAAGGGGAGGAAGGAAGGAAGGAAGAAAGGAAGAAAGGAAGGAAGGAAGGAAGAAAAAGAAAAGAAAAGAAAAGAAAAGAAAAGAAAGGAAGGAAGGAAGGAAGGAAGGAAGGAAGGAAGGAAGGAACTTGTGACTTTGTCTTCAGCATTGAAAAATGATTCCGTGCAGAAGCCCACCACCAAAGCAGCTCCCAACTGGCTGAGGTCCGGGGTGAAGACCAGACCATTTGCACTGGAAAGGGAAGACCCCACCAGCAACAGAGGAAAGCTTTGTGTAGAGATTAACAGTCGACTTTTCCAAACCGTATTTTTCAAATTAATATAAGTTATTTTAAAAATTATTTTTAATAAAGAATAAAGAGATCACAATACTTGTTAACTCTGGGGGAGTTTAACTTCTGTTCTGACTCACTATCTCTGAGGTCAAAATCCCCCCAAATGAACAGAATTACTTTTCAATCTCTCAAAATTGTCTGTCCTGAAGCAAGTCTCATCCACTGAACTACAAATAAGCTGGCTCATCTGCAAAGGCCTGGTTTCCACACATGGACCTTAAGATGACCGTGGTCTTCTCACCTCTCTGTTGGCAGCTGTGGCCATGGACCCGGCAACCTCTAGCCAGCTCAGGCAGTCGCCAGGCCACAGGGTGGAAGAGGACAGTGTTCCACATGCAGCCTGTCCCCACAGGCAGAGGCTGTACCTAGGAGCCTACTGTAACCCCAGCCAGCCCGCAGGTCCCCATAACACGTGCAAATGACTCATGGAAAGATCCTCATTCCTACCGGAGCTTCCACTGAGAAAAGGCTCAGGCCAGCTCTGTATGAGAAGATTCACAAACGGACAAGGAGACCACCAAGGTCTGCAGGGAAGCTACGTGGAGTCTTGACCCCCGCCTGTGCCCAAGAGATGCTTTGTCCTGCCTTGTCCACCCTATCCGGCCACAACAGCCAATCTCCAAGAAACACTGCATTTCCTAGAAAGGAGGACATTTGACTTACAACCTATTATTCCTGCTTGGAGGGATCAAGAGGAAGAGCTTTTACCATAACTGGTCTCTAGGGTTTCACAGAGAGCGTGTGGGGTGAGCACCATAGTGGCCAGGACCCCTTAGCACAGCATTCACAGCTTCAGAGGGCCCTTGAGAAGACTTAAGCTCTGCTCCCAGCCAAGGAGCTGGGCACTGTGTGGGTAAACACACAAGCACAGATAATCCCAAGAAAAGCTGGCAAAGAGGGAGGAAAAGAGTGGATCAAAGAGAAGAAAGAGGGCTTCCCTGGTGGCGCAGTGGTTGGGAGTCCGCCTGCCTATGCGGGTTTGTGCCCCGGTCTGGGAGGATCCCACATGCCGCGGAGCGGCTGGGCCCTTGAGCCATGGCCGCTGAGCCTGTGCGTCCGGAGCCTGTGCTCCGCAACGGGAGAGGCCACAACAGTGAGAGGCCCGCGTACCACAAAAAAAAAAAAAAAGAGAGAGAGAAGAAAGAAAGTCCAGCCCCAGATAAATCAGGGGTGTTTCCGGTGCCCAGAGGGAGATCCTTCCACAGCTGCTTACAGACCTAACCAGCAGAGCATCTTCAGGAAACCCCTTCCCAACCCATCCCCTCGTGTCCTGCCTTTCCTAGAAAGAGTCAGTGGATGGGGCAGGGCAGAGGGAAGAGAGAATCTGCCTCCCAGCAGAGGCCACAGAGCACCCTTGCACCACACCCGACACAGAGCCAGGGGCCATCCCTGGTGGTTCTAGTAGACCCGGTCATCAGGGGAGGTATATACCAAGTCTTACTCATGGAAACACTACAGCTGGATAAAAAGCAGTAGTGCTAAGGGAGTTTATACATTTTCATTATTCTAACATGGTTAAGAAATAATCTAATGCAAGGGGCGGGGGAAAGTTGGCAAAAGGATAGCTAATAAAAACAAAATGTATCCAGTGCTAGCCACGTGCTGGCTCTACCTACATCATCTTATTTAGTCCTCAGAATGACCCAGTGCAGCAGGTGCTATTAACATTCTTGTCTTAAAGTTGGGAAATGGAGGTTTAGAGATTATATGACTTGCTCAAGGCCGCATAACAAAGGCTTCTATCCACCTGAGATCTTAAGATTTGAGCCTCAGGTTTCTCTGGGAAGAAAGGGGCACTTTGAGAAAGCACATTTACTAGTGTTATCTCAGAAGCATGTCTATCTCCTGCCCGAGGAGCTCCAACGAGCCCCATCTGTTCATGAAGATTCCACCTTGAGGCCAGCACCGAAAAGCCAGGGAAGACAGGTTACGAGTGCCACGTTGTCGTGTCTGGGAGAAAATAGACCCATTTATTTCAGTTCCCCTGAGTCAGAGGGGGTGTGCATTTGTTTCAGGAGAAGCTGTTAGGTTTCTCTTGGAAAAGCTTTTAGGAAAACGTACGACCACTGCAAATATTCTAGTTCTTGTGAGATTAATCTGCTTGTGGGCAATATAACAAAACAGACTTGTACATCTCCCTCAAAATGAATTTAAATTATGGAAGAAAGCACTTCACAGGTTTCAATTTAGTCAGCATTTTTAAATGCCACTTTTTATTGACAACCATCTGGGGTGGGGATGAGGTGTGTTTTATGCCACTTGACCAAGGTGATGATTGGCCCATATTATTTCATATTTGACTAATTAATTTTCTATCAGTAAGTAGGAACGGAGGTGAAAAGCTGCACAACTGTATTAGACACCACAGTGTGAATGCTGGGCTCCCAAAAGCAACCCCGGGGTCAGAACTCAGCTTGTCTCCAAGAGAGAGGATATGAAACCGCACTGAGTAAGGCAGCACGTGGGAATCATGTTGTATTTCACTGAGTGGAAGGAAGAAGTGTCTGATCCCAAGAGGAATTGCTAATGGAAATATGAAAAATAAGAAAAAGTGTATTTTTAATAGTATCGATCCAGATTTTGGAAACAATTTGGAACGTTACATTGCAGGTCGAGAGGCCCAAGTGATTTTACCTGTAGGTTCTCCTTTAAAGTGGGAAATACGGTCAGTGTGGACGGAGACCTCATCAAAACTATTGATCCACAGCAATAAAGAGCTGAGATGTCCTCGGAGAGGGTCTAAAGCCACAGGCTCATTTCATAGATGCTGATACTGAAGCCCAGAAAAATGTGCTAATGGTGACACAGCTGGATAAACTCAGAACTGGAGCCACCTACCTGTGTCCCTTCCCCTCTCCTTCCCCATTTCCCCTTTGCTCTGTTTGACAAGGATGCTGCCTCCTTCATCTTCAGTTACAGAGGAAAAGATACAGGAGTGAGAAGACCACATAGAAAACAAGACCCAGGGAAAGCCCTGGAGTCCCAGGCCTCTCGTCTCAGGCTCCACTGCACCCATGCTGCCACTTCCTCCGGTGAGCTCACCTTCCAGGCGGCATCCACTGAGATGGAAAAACAGCTCCCCATTTCCACCATTCTTAGTTTCAAGCACCTTGGAGCTCTCAGAAAACACTCCATGATTTCAGCAACATCCAACCACAGTGCCAGGCATTGTTCTAGATGCTTAGGATAAAATGGTGAACAAAACAAAGAGCCTTGTCATTGTGGAATTCACATCCTAACAGAGAGAGGAGGCAAACAATAAATGTGTTAGAGAAAGCATCTAGTGTGCTTAAAGGGAATAAATACTATAGAAAAATGAAAATGTAGAGCCAGGTATGTGGTGAAAAAATACAGAAGGTGGGCAGGGATGGGATGCAATAATAAATAACATGATGAAGGGAGATCTCATTGATAAGGTGAGACCTGAGCCAAGACCTGTAGGAAGTGAGGGAATTAACCAAGCAGGTATCTAGGAGAAGAGCTCCCAGGGAGATTGAGCAAAGCCCCTGAGGTCTGGCACATTCAGGGAACAGCAAGGAGGCCAGTAAGGCTGGAACAGAATGAGTGAGGGAGAGAGAAGACCAGCTCAGAGAGGTAACAGGAGGCCTGTAGGACATGATGGGCCTGTAGGACAGTGAGCACTATGGCCCTTCCTCTGAGAGAAATGGGGAGCCATAGCAAGGTTTTGAGCAGAGGAGTGACAATGGTCTGACATGTTTTAAAAAGACCAGTCTGACTCTTGTGCTGAGCACAGCCTGTGGAGCAGTGAGGATGCAAAGGAAGAGAAAGCAGGCAGAACTGTGGGCAGGCAGAACTGTGGGCAGGCGTCTGCACTAATCCAGAAGCAAGATGTTAGCTCAAGCCAGGACAGGTGCAACAAGAGCTGATGGGCAGTCAACCACTGGGCATTTATATCTACACTCACTCTGGTTGTAGAGTTGCAAACTCAAATGCCAAGTAGGGCCAAACCGATGAATTAAATAAAGTAGATCAAGTGCAAACGGAGGTGCACTGACAGAGAAGGTGCACGTGCCCCATTGGAAGGGGCAGCCACTGTCCGCCAGCCAACTGTCTCCTTAATGGACCATGAGCCCCTGTGGCCGTATCTGAGGATTTCCCAAGAGAAATAGGAAATCCAGATATGTAGGGTTTTGGATGATATCTTCTAATTTTTCAATGTTAACAACTGATTCAAAAAACTTTTTTTTAACATACTGTCCAAACAAAACACATCTGAGAGCTGGACTTAACCCATGGGTTTGTCACCTCCGATGCACCGATGCAACCAGTGTAAGTAATCACTGAAACACTGGCCAACTAACATCTGAAGACTTATACTGCATCAGCACTCTCCACAAAGCTACATTTCCAGGTGCTTATGGTTTTTATCTTCATGAATACCCCAACAGTCACTTTGAACCTGAGTGTAAATGCAAGAAGCACTGACAAAAGGAAGCAGAAGGCCGAAGTTCTTTGAGGTAATGTTCTTAATAAATATTTGATAATTAGGAAAATAAAGACATCACAACCTCATCAAAGATGCAGGGAGCCTCTGTCACCTGTGGTGCTGGAAAACGTCATCAGAAACCTCACCTAAGACAAGTTTGTTACAAAGCGATGGATGCGGAGCTCAGAAGTTATCCTGAACGGAAAGAAGCTAATGTCTAAATCCATCACTGTTTAGGTCAAAAATGCAAAATCAACCTGCAATGATTCTGCAAGCATCCAAGGAAGGAAGAAGGAAATCCCCTCATCAATTCATATAATTACTGGCAACTCACATAATGAGCTTATTTTAGTCCCATAAATCATCTGAGCTATAAGTTACTATGTCTCTGAAAGGGGAGAGAAGCTTGAGGTGTGCACTGTGGGAGAAGGGCCAGAGGCGGGAGGCAGAAGGCAAAGACGGCAACTGTTTCTCCCATGTCCTGCCCTCCAGGCAGCAACGAGGGTCTTCCCAACGGCAGCGTAGGGGCAAGTGCCACACTCCCACCCCAGTCCCATCCCTCTCACCAGGAACAAGCCAAGGAGCTGCCCTGATCCCCGCTGGGCCAAAGGAGGTTCCTCCTGTTCTCCCAATCTGGGGCTCTCCGAGGCTCCAGATTTCCTCCCAGCAACCCAGGGAGAAGGACCACAAGGGACAAGCCTGCTGACAAGGCTAACACTGCAGAGACAAAGGACAGAGACGAGCCTGGCTAATTCCCTTCCCAGTTTAGCCAAATACAGTAAAATTCCTAATTTGAGAGGACACGTATTTACTCATGGCTAGAAAAAGAAGCAAGGAACCTGCAGCTGTGCAGTGGATCAACCGGGAAGCCTCACCACGCCTCTGGGAACACAGACCAGGCGAGCAGAGTCACCCACAGGCTTCCTGCAGGAGCCAAGCCCCACCAAGCTGGCCCCGCCAACTCAGAGGAGAGAGAAAACAGAAGCTTATGTGGCCGGGCAGTAGCCTGACTCCATCACCCCTCAGTTCAGTGCCCCGGGCAAGCCGCTGCCCTCCAGGGTCCTGCCCCACTCCCACTGAGACGACATCCACAGTTCCAGGAGGCAAAATGAGAAGATGCAGTCTCCCCACTGGAGGGGCCCAGCATCCTACGGAGGAGACTCTGCACAGACAGGAACCTGCAGCCCAGGGCCAGGCGTCCTCACCAACACAGCCTCTTACCAGGGCAGTCACGCTCAGGAACATACAGAAGTGGCGTCGGCCCTGGTGCTCCACGCCTGTGCCAGCCTGCGTGGGTGCTGAAGACGTCTGCAGGGAGGTATTAATTCTGGGGCTGAGGAGCATGCCAGACTCCAACAGGAGCAGCCAAGCCAGGCAGAAGTGGACACCTGCCCACCATCCCAAAGGCTGCCAACACGGCTGGGGGTCCCAGCAGATCACCACTTACCTGACAACTCTGCCGTGTCAGTGCCTGCCGGCTGAGCGCACAATCCATCTTGAGCACTGGGAGCTAAGGGACTGTTGCCATCATCAGGAAGCCCATCTGGATTCAAGGCCTCTGCCCTTCTCCTTAGAAGGCTTCCAACAGGACAACGCTTCAGAATTAGAGGAAAACACCAGAAGGGCACAGAATACCTGCCGGGCACTGTGATAAGGGCAGAGCTCGCATTTTCCACTGACGTCTCCAAGGGAGGACCCGCGAAGAGGTTTACTTAGTTGCTAAGAACACAGGCTCTGACTTCATATCCCAGCTCTTCTACTTCCTATCTGAGTGACTTTGGGCCCATGACTGAACTATGCTTCAGTGTTCACACCTATAAAATGGAAATAATTACAGTACTTGCCATGTCGGGTTGTTAAGAGGATTAAGTCAGTTATTCAAGTAAGCGCTTCAATAGCCTATGTATGAATGTTAGCTAACACTAGCTACTGCTATTATATCAATTTTACATTGAGGAAACAGAAGCTCATGGGGAAAACGTAATTTGCCTAAGGCCAAAAAGCTAGTAAGTGGCAGAGCTGGGTCTTGAACTGAGGTCTCACCCTTAACCACCGTGAAACACTAACGACATCCCGGGATGCTGCTGAAACATAGTTGAAATAAACTCAGGGAGAACTAACATCTTAATTATAGCAGTGAAATATGTACCGGTATAGGACATCATTTCATGGTCTGGAAAAAGAGATATAAGATCTTTACTTCAACTCCACGGCTGTCACTTTAAACCAGCTCTCTTCCAAGGAGAATGGACCATTTCAGAGCAATTGATCTTTTTTTCTCTGGGGAAAAGTGACAACACTGTGCTTTTCTACTTTAAACTACATTTCACAACTGGGGAGAAACTTAGCAAGAGACAGTAGCCAGAGAAACGGCAGCAGTGACAGGCTTAACCCAGAGGGTAGGATGTTATAGTAAAGATTGCACCTGCCTGGGACCCAAGCCCCTGGGGTTCTCGCAGGCATTTCTCAGATGGTGCAGCTGACAAGGGGAAGTGGTGATTACTTTAGAGAATAATGCAGTGATCCCATTAGGTAGTGACCCAGGGATACCTAAATCCTGTCCAAGCCCACCCTGCCCTCCTCTTCCAGGTCCCTGGGGAAAAAATATGACCCAAAAAGCACAAACTGCTTTCTTGTGTCCAAACCTCAACATAAAATACCAGTGACCCAGGGTAGACCACATAGAGAATTTATATCACCTGGGCTACGAAGAGCCACGTTCTCTCCCTAACCTGAAACTGGATCTCAAGTCCTTCTGCTCTGCAAGAAAACAACCCATTGTACACCTACCAGCATCAGAGAAAAGGGAGACAGAGATTACAAAAACATCTGAAACACAGATCACTCCCCAGCTTAAAACCCATAAGCAGCGTCCCCCATGCATCAAATGACATCCAAAGTCCCGCTACCAAGACACAGGCTCTGCAGAGTCTGTGCTGCTCGCCCCTTCCCCCACATCTCCCTCTTCCTTTATTCCAACCACACAGGCCTCCTTGCTATCCCCCCGACCAGGCCCAGCTCTCACCAGCTTGGAGCCTTCACAAATGCCGTTTCATCTCCCTGGAAGGTTACTTCACTTCATCCTGATTTATTTCCTTCCTGGCACTTACCACTTTCTGAAAACATATGATTTGTTTGTTTTCTGGCTTCTTGTCTATTTGCCCTACTAGACTGTAAGTCCCACGAGGACTACAACCTGTCTGTGTCATTCACTGCAGTGTCCGTAGCACTCAGAAGATATTACAGAAGGCAGAGTGGCTAGTCTCCCCCAACTCCACCATGACGACAGGGGCTGGCTACCAGATGCAAGAGAGTGGGGTGAGGAGAGAACACAGACAGAGAGGGACACATGGATAGATGTCTGGGCTTCTCATATGGCTCAACTGTATCCTAAGTCCACTGATAGCCAAGAAGAGGGAAGAGAGACCACCCCCCTTTGCTGGGACCGTCATCACCTTGTAAGCTCCACTTCTGGAAACCAATACCTCCTAAGTGTTCCTGACCTTGAGACACATCATTCCTTGCCCTCCTCCTCAAGGATAAAGAGTTTATATTTGACTCCAATCTACCCTTAGAAAAAAGAAAGAAAAGGAAGAGGGGAAAAGCCTGGAGCTCCCAGCTGTGGCCAACACGTAAGGAAGAGACTCTCCGGACCCCACTTACTGTATTCTTTAGACTGCATGACTTTTTTTTTTTTTAACATCTTTATTGGAGTATAATTGCTTTGCAATGTTGTGTTAGTTTCTGCTGTATAACAAAGCGAATCAGCTATATATATACATATATCCCCATATCTCCTCCCTCTTGCGTCTCCCTCCCACCCTCCCTATCCCACCCCTCTAGGTGGTCACAAAGCACTGAGCTGATCTCCCTGTGCTATGTGAGACTGCATGACTTTTAAGGTCACTTGCAGCTCACACATTCTCTGATTTTATGTCGTGGTAAAGGACACCAGGTAAATCCACCAAGGACTGATTCCCCTGGAAAGTGGAACAAGATGTCAAGGAAAGAACATGAATCCTGGCATGAAACAGACTGTGGGACATACCATCTCTACTACCCACTAGCTGTGTGGCCTTGGCCATGCTTCTTAGACCCTCTGAGCCTCAGAGTCCTCAACTGTAAAATGGGAGGATAAGTCCACCCTCCTCTCTGGGTGGGGGTGGGTAGGTGCAGGGGGTGGGTGGATAGGGCCCAGCACTATGCTTGACACACAACTTATTGTCCATAAAGGTCAGTCCCATCTCCTTTCCAACCCCTTCTCCAAATATGTACCTTAGAATACAGCCCATCAGACTCCTGAGCAGGAACTTCCAAGTCTGAGGGGACCCAGGCCAACTCCACACCCACAAAGTGTCATGACAACCCACCCCAACCCCATCCAGGAAATGCCAGACATGGTCCCCCACCTCCCCATCCTTCAAGAGGATTTCCCTTTCTTCATTCAAAGCCTGGAAGGAGACAGTACTGTTGAAACACCGAGAGGGTGTGTTCAAGTCCTATTTGTCATCCCCTTCACAGGAGGTATGTGCTTCAGAGCCTGAGGAGAAGGGCTGAACAAAAGCATGGGTTCAGGGAAATCTAGATCCACGAGCAATGTACAGGGAGGGAGGCTGCACTGAATACACTGGCTTGAGGCTCCTAAACCTGCATGGGATTGAACTAAAAGCCAGAGGACATCGGGGGGAGGCAGTCTGGCCAAGTGATTCAGAGCACCACTAGCCTCAGATCCCAAATCTGCCATGTCCTCGCTGTGTGTGCCTCTGTTTTCCTTTCTGTAAAATGGCACAATAGTGCCCACCCCATAGGGTCATTGAAAGGGTTGAGGTGATGCACGTACAACACTCAGCACACAGTAAATAACTACTTGGACAAGAGGCATATAGCAACTGCTCATGGAAGACTAGCTGTTGTGTTAGCAGTCATTGGGTTGGTGACACTAGTTTTGCTTTGCTTTCTGAGGTTCCTCTGTCTCTCTGTCAGTTTGAAAGGATACACATGCAAGTCCCACATTCACTCAATGATTCAACATCTATGAAGTTCTAGGCTCATTAGGAAGTGCTAAGCAAAAGAGATGTCTGGCCCTTGGGGAGCTTATGCTTGAATGGAAATGCAGTTTAGCTCAGTTCAACATTTACCAGGCACCTTGTATGTTTCAGGCCAGGGCCAAGAAAGGGGGCTGGGGAAGAGATGCCAAGCTGAATCAGATCCGGATGGTCTTGCAATGGACCCTCGTGAGCTGCCTTCTCTCACCCTGTAACCTTCATTGTCCCCCTGGGTGCCATCACACCTCAAATCATCACACTAACACATTACTACCTTTTCAAGTCTTCCCATTTTATACCCTTATTATCATGCTCCTGAGATACGGCATTCACAGGCACTTAAACAAGGGGCTGGACTGGTTTATTACAACATCTTCCAGCTGACATATTTCCCCTTATCTGGGAACTCCAGCGCCACGCCTGTTAGCGTTTAAAAAGACCTTTTGGGCTTCCCTGGTGGCGCAGTGGTTGAGAGTCCACCTGCCGATGCAGGGGACATGGGTTCACGCCCCGGTCCGGGAAGATCCCACATGCCGTGGAGCGGCTGGGCCTGTGAGCCATGGCCGCTGAGCCTGTGCTCCGTGATGGGAGAGGCCACAACAGTAAGAGGCCCGCGTACTGCAAAAAAAAAAAAAAAAAGACCTTTCCGAGGTATCATTTCACTTGTTCCTGATGATGATTAACTTTAATAACTGATCAAGATGTTAGCGGGAACCAGCCTTTGGAAATTGGTGACCATGGAGGTTTATTGTGACAACAGGGCCTTTTTAAGATGGTATGAGCAGGCCAGCTGCAGGAGGTGGGGAAAAGTCTGCTTTTTTTTTAAATTAATTTTTATTGGAGTATAGTTGATTTACACTGCTGTGTTAGTTTCTGCTGTACAGCAAAGTGAATCAGTTGTATACATATACATATATCCACTTTTGTAGATCCTATTCCCATATAGGTCCTTACAGAGTATTGAGTAGAGTCCCCTGTGCTATACAGTCAGTTCTTATTAGTTACCTCTTTTATACATAGTAATTTGTATATGTCGATCCCAGTCACCCAATTTATCCCTCCCCTCTACCTTTCCCCCTTGGTAACCATAAGTTTGTTTCTACATCTGTGACTCTATTTCTATTTTGTAAATAGGTTCCATGCACCCCAATGTTCATTGTAGCACCATTTACAATAGCCAGGACATGGAAGCAACCTAAATGTCCATCGACAGAGGAATGGATAAAGATGATGTGGCACATATATACAATGGAATATTACTCAGCCATAAAAAAGAACAAAATAATGCCATTTGCAATAACATGGGTGTAACTAGAGATTGTCATGCTGAGTGAAGTAAGTTAGAGAAAGACAAATATCATATGATATCACTTATATTTGGAATCTAAAAAAATGGTACAAATGAACCTATTTACAAAAGGCTGCTTTGATCACTGCCTTGGTGGCTGTGGGGTCATGGCCATCAGGCTCTGTTATTAGTTTCATTACCCCAGACAAGTTCAGTTTTGTGCCCGCTGGATAACGGGCCACAAAAACATCTCTGCTTTTTAATGGAGCCAACAAGTATTAGAGACTGAGTCCCACTTAGTCTAGAGCACATCACAAAGAGATGGCAAGCAGAATGGGCACTGCCTCTGCGGTCCATGGCCCTGAGCATGAGCTCGAGTTAGGAGGGTGTGTGCCAGGCCCGCGCTCTGAGGGGCACAGCCAGAGACACCCCAGGCACAATGGAGGGTGCTCTTCGCCCCTCAGAGGCCTGGATGGAGAGGAAGCAACTAGAGGAGGGAGGGAGAAGGGGGGTGCACACGGCAGCAGAGGCAGAAATGCCGCCTGAGGAGGACACCATACTCCCAGATGAGCACATCAAGTTCAGGGACCACAGGAAAGGAAGTTTCCTACCATCATGCTTTGAATAAAAGCCAGAGTCAAGTCACAAATTCCCTTGCTCCTGGTACCAGTGACAGCACGGATTCCAGCAGGAAGGTCCTTACCCGGCCCCCTCTTATAGACCGGGCACAGTGCTGGGGGCTACTGAGTATTCAGGGGAGAACAGGACAGCAAGGTCCCTGCCCCCAGAGTCCAGCTGTTACCAAACACAAGTTTGCGTGCCTGATGCACAGTGAGCCCAAACAGACCAAAGCGTCGGGGTCTGGAGCAGAGAAAGGTTGACTGCAGGGTCATGCAAGGAGAACAGGTGACTCGTGCCTTGAAAACCCTGATCTCCCCAAAGGATTTCAGCAAAGCATTTTTTTTTTTTTTTTTTTGCGGTACGCGGGCCTCTCACTGTTGTGGCCTCTCCCGTTGTGGAGCACAGGCTCCGGACGCACAGGCTTAGCGGCCATGGCTCACAGGCCTAGCCACTCTGCGGCATGTGGGATCTTCCTGGACCGGGGCACGAACCCGTGTCCCCTGCATCGGCAGGCGGACTCTCAACCACTGTCAGCAAAGCATTTTTAAAGGCCAGGTGAGGGATGGGCGTCCCAGGGTCTGTCATCAGCTCGTGCACAATTCTCTGATTGGTTGATGGTGAGATAACAGGGTGGTTAATTTAACATTATCAATCCTCAGGTGCCAGTAGGTCTGCGGGATGTGTGCTCATGGTCATCAAGTAGTTAATTTCTTCCACTTGGTGGGGGTTTTAGAATCTGTAAAACAACTCTGGAAATGTACATTGGACATGGTTATCTAGGTACTTCAGAGAGGAGCTACAGTAGAGGATATGGGGGAGGGATCTGTCCTGAGAAGGCCCTATAGGGTCCTGCTGGGGACACACACCAGCACAGCACAGTAGGGTGCTGTGCGAGAAACTGGGAGACCTATTTAACCCAGATCAGGATTTAGCCAAGGTTTCCCAGACCAAGGGGCCTCTGAGCCGGGGCCTGAAGGAAGGGTCGTGAGCATCCACAGAAACAGGGCAGAGCAGAGAGATGGGCATGTTCCCAGGGCAGAAGCCAAGACGGAGCACACTGATATGGCTGGAGCAAGCCTGTGAGAAGGGGAAAGTGACAGTGATGGAGGTGGAAAAAGAGGTGAGGCCAAGTCACCCAGGGCCTTGCCTGGCTCGGTAAGAATCTGGGCTCTCTTCTGAACGCAGCAAGGAGCCCTGAAGGATTTCAAAAACAATAAAGGCAATTAGACTGGCATTTTAAGATAGTCCTTCTGGTTAACTAATATGAAGTTCTGGAATGCACCCTGGACTGGCAGCAAGGAGGCCCAGACTTCCGCCCCCTCTGCCGCTTGCCAGCTGTGTGGCTTTGGATGACTTGCCTCCCCTCATGAGCCTCACTTTACCATCTGTAAAATGGGGCTAAGCACAACCAGGCCCTGATGCCCTCACCAGGGCAGGTGAGGCTCCAGGCACCAAATGAGAGCAGCATGAACGGCAACAGGTCAAACCAATGCAACAGATGATGACAGTCCCCAGAACGCTCAAGTCTCACTTCATCCCATGGCTCTAGCCATCTCCAGGAAAAAAATCTATTTACACCTAAAAACAGAAATAAGTGTTGAATGGGAGTTTCCATTGCTCTCTCCAGCTCTCACGTCCACAAGGAAGAGGAGGTTTGAGTGGCTAATCCTTCTCTCACCAGACAGTCATTTTCCAGGACCACCGAGTATCCCTCAGCTCAGATGGAACTGTGCATTCATCAGAGCACAGATGCGCAACCTGAAGGCCCATTCTGCCTCGGGACCTCACTGACAAGTGGCTGGTGTGGAGCTGATGCTGTCTTCCGAGTGTTGCCAGCTGCAGCGCCTTGCTCCAAGCCTAACATCTGGCAGCCCTGTTGAAGAAGCTAGGCCAGAGCGAGACATTAGCTGGACTTCCACTCTACAGCTGACGAGCCTAAAGAAAGGGACCCACGGGAGACAGCTAGGTGTGGGGAGATATTCCCCAGACAAAATACGCCACCCTGACATGAAGCAGTTAGAGAGCAACAGTATGGCTGCCCATTTTACTTTAGGGAGGAACACAGGGGAAGCACAAGGTCTCTTCCTGGAAAGCATCATTCCCAGACCAACAGGAAGAAACAGCACTGACACTAAGACCCCCGCTCAGGCACAGAAAGAGGATAGACTCCCCACCCTGCCCCTCCCGACTTCCCCACATCAAAGGAAGCCTGGGAACATCTGTGGAGCCTCCACTGGGGCCTGTGATCCAAGGCAGGGAGTGTGTGTTGCCTTTTCACAGGCTTCAAGCACAAGAGGTAGAGACGTCACCCCAGAGAAGAGTGTGACAAGGACACCAAGACACACGTGCAAGAATGGTCTCTGCCATCCTTTGAGGGGAGAGAAGCGCAGGGGAGCTAAATTTCAACAAAAACTTTGGAAAAGAGTCCAAGCACACTCTGATTAGACCTCTGTGTTCTAGCATAGAAAGATGGCCAAAATCTAACATTAAGTAGGGGGCAAAAAAAAAAAAAAAAGGTACTTTTGAACACAATGTGTATTAGTCAGACCCTATTTTTATAAAATCTTAAGAGTTCACTTTTTGGGGTGCTGTGCCAAGAACTTATAGGCATCATCTCATTTAATCCTTTATGGGACAGGTATCTACTACTAATTCATTTTATAATTGAGAACATGAGTTGAAAACTCTTAGTTTGCTGAATACAGAACTGCTTCCCACGGATCAGTGCAAGTAATTTTATTCTATCTTCTTCCCCAAGGATTATTCTTCATTCAAAAAGTACATATACACTCTATGTATACACTTCATTAAAAGTGTACATACACTGATTCTCTTTTGCTTGTAGAAAAAACACCCACACACACAAGCAAAAAACAAACACATATATACCATAATCCATGATTTTATTAACTTCCCTTATTTCAAAAGCGACTTTGGGGACTTCCCTGGTGGTGCAGTGGTTGAGAATCCGCCTGCCAATGCAGGGGACATGAGCTCGAGCCCTAGTCTGGGAAGATCCCACATGCCGCAGAGCAAGTAAGCCCATGCGCCACAACTACTGAGCCTGCACTCTATAGCCCGCGAGCCACAACTACTGAGCCCACATGCCTAGAGTCCATGCTCCGCAACAAGAGAAGCCACTGCAAGGAGAAGCCCGTGCACCACAATGAAGAGTAGCCGCTGCTCACCACAATTAGAAAATGCCCATGTGCAGCAACAAAGATGAAACATAGTCAAAAATAAATAAATAAATAAATAAATAAATAAATAAATAAATAAATAAAATTTTTAAGTGACTTTGCTATTAAACATTTTAAATAAGTCAATGAGTGAGTGGTTAGATGGTTGGAATTTATAGTCACACATCTGGGTAGCCCCAGCTGATCTTTTCCCACCTTCCTGAAGGTTCTTCTTTGCCACACCTACTCACTCCTAGCTCCTGGAATGAGCTTTAACCCCCCTAGGTATAAATCATAGCCCTCCAACCAAGATCTGAGCTATATTCTTGGCTTCTCTGAAACCACAGACTTTGGAGGGAGCTGTGCCACACCCAGATTTCACAGTCTTATATGGATATCTGCTGCCTCTAGACAAACTTCAGTCCCAAATACCTGAATAAACCTTTACCCCTCACAATCCCGAAATACCGATTGACTCATACAGAGCCCCTACCTGTTTCCCTAAACAACCAGTTCGTCAATCACCAGGGTCCAACACGTGTGTGATGTCAACAGGCTGTATTTACTCATCTCTGCACCCATTTGGTTTTTACAGAAATCATGCCCTGTCCACCCACCTGTTATCCCTAAATCCTGCCTCCGATTCTCCTGAGAGCAAAATTTGAGCACTCTGCAGGTCAAATAGCCTGTTTCCAACTAACGGTTCAAGAAAAGATCATCTGTAGATAAAGTATGAGAAATGATTCCAAATGGAAAGAAAACACAGAAAATGCTTTGTCCAACTCATAACAGTATGAACAAATTTAATATACGAAAGTTCCTTCTAAGGGGAAAGGCAGATCTGACTTCCTACCCCCACTCTGTCCTTCACAACAGTACCTGCAATCTCAGGCCCTTCCCCGTCCAGCAAGCCCCCTGACCGGGTGAGAGGGGCGAGCAGGCCAGTGTCCCTGGGCAGTAAAAGACAGTGACCAAACATGCCTGTCCTTTGTCCCTAACCAACTTTCTCATTCCCCGTCTGCCGAGCCATCTGCAGGAAAATGTCAACATGTGCTGCAGGGAGAAAATGCATTTGCTAATTTATGTGCTGGGTAAATTCACTTATTCAGTAGAATAATAAAAATGTGACTGCTCACTACCCTTCCCTTCGAGGGTAAAGACATCTTTGTTAATGATTTTAAAACCTGAAGAAATAGGAATGCTTGCTCTGTTTACATTTCCCTATATTAAATGGAAGACATTCTCTTGCTGGTGGCAAAATGTCAAAAATACCCTTCTAGTCATGATTTATTGCTAGAGAAATTTTATTAAATTGGGATGCGACTATGTGTCTAGCGATCAATTACATCACTGGAAAAAGAAAACAGCAGAAATTTACATTTTCAGTAATTCCTGCAAGAAGTGCTCTGTGTTCCTGGGAGATGTTAGAAAATATTTTCAAAGACCTCATATTTTAACCCCTAAGGTGCAGAGCTTCAAATGATGCATATTCTGGTGCTAAAAGGAGTCACAGGTGATCCTCAGTATCCTCCCCACCAAAGCCTTACTAACTGGAGGACATCACATCTCGTGCCCCGTGTGCTACAGCTTTGTTGGTCAACAACTGCTCGACCACAGACCACCTTGATTCTGAATTTGGCCTGAATTCACAAATTAGCATTCAATTCAGGGCAGAGAAGCATTCAGATTTAGGAACTAGCACAGTTATAAGTAAACCAGAAAATATAGGCTGACGTTTTTAAGTCCTAATCTGAGGACATGAGCCATTTGGGGGGGTCAAATTTCAAGTAGATAAGGAAAAAAGGCATTTCAGGATAAATAGGTATTTATGACTAATTCCTGAATTAGAGAAAAAGGCAAGACAGATAAACAAGGCCCCAAATGTTTTAAGATTCCTACCATAAAAGGCAGTCCTTTCCTACTACAAGCACACAGATACTTCTGAGTTGAATCAGTGCTACTGGTAAGCCCCTGGGCCGACTTTTGAAATACAATTCATGAGACAAGAAGAAATCATCCAACCTGTGTGTTTGTGCAGCTGTTTGACAGCTCCTAACAGAGGGAAAAGTTGTGATCTCTACAGGTCCAGGGTGGAGTGACTTACACCACAGGTAGGGGGAAAGGTCCTCTAGGATGAGATCAAGGTGACAGCTAGATCTTGCCTTCTCCCTCCACTATAAAGAATAGTGGAAACCACCTGGATCCCCCTCATGGGGTAAATAGGCAGTCATTCCTGGGTCCAGACAAGCCATTCATTACATCCCAGAAGCTCTACCCCAAGGATCATCAAGCCATAAAGCCACAAATGGGAAATCTCTAACTAGTCAGTTACCCAAATGAATCAAAATTTTAATTTCTTTTCATTTCATTCATTAAGGAAATTCATTTTCTTAGCCCGAAGTCTGGCAGCAAGCCAACCTTGCTTCTGGAAAAAACAAACAAAATAAAAACAAAAACAACAAACAAACAAAGACACTGAACCACCATACTTGCTTCCCTGCTAATTCAACTGAATGAAAGTTCATTAGCTAGCACACTTGATTGTTACCTTGGCAACTCTGAAAAATCACATATTCCTAAATATTCTAAAATCTCAGGTCATCTTGTTAACTCACAGAAATCTTAGCAGATAAAAACTATAAACCCACAGATCCAGGAAGCTCATGAACCTCAAGCACAAGAAACATGAAGAAGACTATCTGAAGTCACATCTTAATCAATTGCTCAAAACAAGTGGTAATGAGAAAATATTTAGAATAGCCAGGGGGAAAAAAGATATGTCACAAACAGAGAAACAAGGGCAAAGGAAACAAATTTCTTAATTGAAACAATTAAGACAAAGCAAACAGAAGACAAAGGAGCAGTATCTTTAAAGATACTGAAAGAAGAAACTGTCAACCTAGAATCCTATACCCAGCAAAAATGGCTTTCGAAAATGAAGTTGTAATCAAGACTTTTTCAGACAAACAAAAGACGAGAGAATTCCTCACCAGCAGACGTGAACTATTACAATAAATGTTAAACACTTCAGGCAGAAGGAAAGCTATGGCAGATGGAAATATGGATCTACACAAAGATATAAAGAGCCCTGGAAAAGGAAACTACATGGGTTATCAGAATCAACATTGTCATATATATATTAACTGCTTTCTTTACAGTAATTATGTTATAGAACATATGTTTTAACCTTTTAACTCCTGCCTGTATAGTATGGCTTTCTTTGACATTGCCTTGGGTTAAGCAGAAGAGCAAAAGTAGTAACTTGATATAATCCTGCTCAAAGATAACAATGTCAGGACTTGAGAAAATGTACTACTCTCCCTAAAGAGCTATAAAATTGGGGGAAATTAAATAAAACATACAGTGACAGAAGGAACCACTAACACACTGAAAAAAATCAGAAGGCTATCAATGATAACATGAATGAGAAACTGCCAAACACTTTTTGAAAATGATTGTACCATTTCACACTCTTGGCAGCAATCTATGAGAGTTCCAGATGTTACACACCCTCGCCAGCACTCTGGTATTGTCAGCCTTTTGAATGTTACCAAGTCTAGTGGATGTGAAACAGTATATTATTATGGCTTTAATTTGCATTTCCCTGATGACTAACGGTGACATACAGAGGAACAGGGGGAAAAGAAAAGAAAAAAATTCTTGATGGAAACAATGCAAAGGAGCAACATCTTTAAAGTACTGAATATCTTCGTCAATGAATACCTTTGCTCAATACATGGCAATGAATACCATGTGCTCACTGGCCATCTGTACATGTCCTTTGGTGAAGTTTTTATTCAAACCTTTTGCCCATTTCCTGACATGAGTTTTTAATGGTGACAAGGTCCCATCCATTTTTTTCTTTTATGATAAGTGTTTTTTGTATCCTACCTAAAAAATCTTTGCCTACCTCAAGGTAATGAAGACTTTCTCCTATGTTCCTTCTAGATTTACAGTTTTACATTTTACTTTAAGTGTGCAATCCATTTAAAGTTTATTTATGTGGTATGAGGTATGTTCATTTTTTTCCATATAGATATCTGGTTGTTCCAGCACTGTTTGTTGAAAAGTCTGCCCTTTTTCCAGTGAATTACCTTGGCACTTTTGTTTTTTAAAAAACCAACTGACCATATATGTAGAGGCCTGTTGTGGACTTTCTACTCTGTTCCACTGATCTATAAGTATGACTCAGCAATTCCACTACTAGGTATTTACCGCCCCCCCCCAAATTAAAAGGTATGTCCACAACAGCTTTGTACGTAAATGTTCATGGCAACCTTATTCATAATAGTCCCAAGCTAGAAATAACCCAAAAGCCCACCGACAGGTGAATGGATAAACAAATTATGATATATCCATGCAATGGAATAGCAGTTAGCAATTAAATATAATGTATCACTGATACACACAATAACATAAAGAAATCTTAAAAATATTATGCTAACAGAAAGAAGCCAGACACAAAAGACTAAACACTGTATGATTTCATTTATAGGGCAAACTTATCTACAGTGACAGAAAGTAGATCAGGTCTCCTGGGGCTAGGGGACTGATTACAAAGGGGCCAGAGGAAACTTACAGTAATGGAAGTGTTCTAAATCTAAATTGTGGTGGTATTTACATGGGTGTGTACATTTGTTAAAACTGAAACTGAACATTTAAAATGGGTGCATTGTATTGCAGGCAAATTTTTCCTCAATAAAATTGATTTTCAAAAAGCAGTCTTCACTGTTATCAGTATGGGCTTTCTATTCTAAAAGTTTACCCAAGAGTCTGTCTATATTCATAAGTATCAAAGATCACATTTATAAAGATTCTGGGCTACCCCTCATTTCTAGCAACTATTTCTAGAATGCTTTCACACGGCTAATATTTTGAACTCACACTTAAGATTGGACTTAGCACAATGGATGGCCTTACCTAGTGGAGAAACATTTGTTACTAATGTACTTCTTGATCTGCACTGGTTGTTTATTTTCCAGAGTTCCATAAAGCCATTGGTATGGCAAAAGACTATGATGCTAGAGACACAGCAGGAATATTCAACACAAATACATCCCACTGCATAACATCTTCTGCTCACATGTGTATCTTTCTGTCTGTGCCACCATGCAAACATCCTTCCCAACCTGCCCTGCAAAAGAGAATGACCTGGAATTTTGCTACCAAATTCACTTCCCAAAAAAAGAAATATGGTTTGCATTTTCTGAAGCAAACAGCATCCATAATGATGTTGATGAATCACAAATACAACTCAGCTCTGCAGAGTACAGAGGTTTGCCCAGGCTGCCATGTTCAGAGCCCAGTTCCTGAAGGCTGATGACACATTTTTTTTTTTTTTTTAAGACTTTGTTATGACCCCATGACTGCATGAGTTAGGAAATCGACTTGGGTGATCCTGATTTATTTCCCACAGCTGTTTGTTCAGAGTGTCATAGGTTTGTAGCACAGCCTGAAGAACATGTTTTTTAAGAGTCATATCATTTTATAAATTTATTTATTTTATTTTTGACTGCGTTGGGTCTTCGTTGCTGCAGGCGGGCCTCCTCTAGTTGCGGCAAGCGGGGGCTACTCTTCGTTGTGGTGCGTGGGCTTCTCATTGCAGTGGCTTCTCTTATTGTGGAGCACGGGCTCTAGGCACACGGGCTTCAGTAGTTGTGGCGCACAGGCTTAGTTGCTCTGTGGCATGTGGGATCTTCCCAGACCAGGGCTCCAACCCAAGTTACATGCTTTGGCAGGCAGATTCTTAACCACTGCACCACCAGGGAAGCCCCTGATGATACATCTTGTACCTCTAGTTTAGCCAAACATGTATTGAAGGTACTCAAGCTGGGAAGTGCTTACCCCAAGCAGTGTCCTGTGTTTTACTAGGGAGGACAGAAACCCACAAAATGACATGGTGCATCTTATCTGGAGCATCAATTTTACATGGAAATTTAGAACAGAGAAGATGGTTTCTTTGTTTGTTTGTTTTCTGGTTTTTTGCGGTACACGGGCCTCTCACTGTTGTGGCCTCTCCCGTTGCGGAGCACAGGCTCCGGACGCGCAGGCTCAGTGGCCATGGCTCACGGGCCCAGCCGCTCCACGGCATGTGGGATCTTCCCAGACCGGGGCATAAACCCGTGTCCCCTGCATCGGCAGGCAGACTCTCAACCACTGCACCACCAGGGAAGCCCCGAGAAGATGTTTTTATGGTACAACAGTCATGCAATATTACAGAATAAAAAGCAATACTCACATAATTGGTTAAGATTTTTTAAAAGACACTTTCAAGACATTTCCTACGTTCAATAGCTGCTTCAGGTTCAATTCCAAAATCCTCAAATCCTTTTAGGGCATACGTTCCCTCTTCTATATTGTCCAGAAAAAAAAAAGCTGCCAGAAGAACCAGAGTATGATCAAAGCCATTAAACTGATAGAGATCTGAAAACCCAGGTCCTGGCACATTCCTAGTCTCCCACCAACTCAGTCTAACTCAGTGCCTATGCAGGGTCAGGTGCCAGGCCCAACAGCCAGGACACCAACTCTGGCTTGGCCACAAATCTTCATTACCATCTTGGGAGAACTACCAAGGTTCCTGCATCCATAAAATAGAGATGCCAATAGTACCTAGTTTATAAAGCATTGTGCAGTTCAACTGCCTGGCCTACAGTGAGTGATCAATCAATGTTAGCTGCCTTATCATCACTGCTGTTTTATTATGGTTTTTAATTTCTATATACCACAGCATAACTTTTTTATATCAACTGCAATCCATTCAGTAATACATGACTGACTATTCACTCTCAAATGCAGAGGGAATTCTGGACACCCAATCTGGAAGCACAGCCTTTCAGGAACTCTTACTCAGACACAGTATGCTCCCTGGAAAGCAGCTGACATCCACAAAGGAAATAAGGACTCTTTCTGGCTGAGCTTCAAAAGGTGACCTGAAGCGAGCTTTGGTGCTCAGTTTTGCAGTGGAGATGAGCTTAAGAGCTAACTCAATCCTTCTGAACAAACATAAGACCAATTTATAACTTAGAATGCCCACTAACATATTCATATGCAACAGGAATATCTATGATCAAGAGCCAGCCATTCACCAAAGAGGCCCCTTCATGCTGAATGGGGCTTCCCAACCAAAGCACCCAGCAGAAGTCTGCCTTATAAGTACAGAATGAGAGCCAAGGCAATGGCATACTTTCAAAGGATATTTCTAACAATGGCAGCCAGATGAGTTATTCTCCTACATTTCAAGGATGCTTCTACTTAAAGAATGTGGAGCATCTCCCCTAGCAAAACACTGGAGAACTCTCATTACACGAAACATGAGTTTCCTCAAACCTCATCAACATAGGAGCCTTTCCCCAGTGCCTGTCCCAACAAGACATAAGACCTCTGGCTTCCAGAAGTCTCGTCCAGTTATTTCTAGGAATCTCTGGGAGCAAAACACACAAGCTCACACGCAATCCTTCCCTGTCTGGCTCCCCTCTATTGCAACGTTCTACCCAAGCAGCACCTCAAGAGCACTGATTATCTCCATGAAGGATACAGTCTCCAGGGCTTCCACGACCACCAACCCAGAGGTGGTACTACACTACAGCTGTGTGTGGCAGAGAGGGCCAGCTTCTCAGAGAAGCTTTCCCAGCCCACACCCCACCCTCACTACCTCAGTTCTCTCATTACCTATTACATATAATATACATTATGTTGTGCTTTGAATACAATATAATTCATGTAAATAGATTATATATAATGTAATGGAAATAATTACATGTAAGAAAAATACATATAAATCCATTATATTGTACTTATCCTCTGTGGCACTGATCGCAATCGTAATTAAATACTTATTTGGGTAATCTTTAAACAGCTGTCTCCTCTACTAGAATCTAAGCCCCATGAAGGCAGGAATGTGTTCAACTTATTGTGTGCTATGTCCCCGGTGCCCAGCACCTCCACACAGGGTAGACACTCAGTAAGTCTAATTTGGCTTAGTCGATTCAGCGCCCCCAGGTCATAGATGAAAAAAAAATGAGGCCCAGAGAAGGGAAGGGGCTTTTCCAAAATCTTGCTATCTTTGTCAGAGCCATAGTTTGAACCCCGGACTCTGCAATCCTTAGCCCATACTGACACCTAAGTCGCTCTAGCACCAAGAGATCGATCCACCCATAAACCAACGGAGAGAATAAAACCTAAACTACAGAGACCAAAAATCTGTATTCAAATCCTAGACTTGTCACTTAAACCTTACAAGGCTGTGACAGGAATTAAATGAGGTGATGTGTATAATGTGATCGGCATAGGATCAAGCACATATAACCTCTCTAGAGACCAGCTGTTCCTGGAACAACTTGTGAAGTGTGTTCTTCAATTCCCACACATTGTCTTGATCAGGCCAGAAGAGCCAAGTCCTTAGGAAGGCAGGAAGGCATCTCCAAATGAGCAGTCACTGTTCCCCTGCCAGGCAGCCAGCAAAGAGTGTTGGATGAAGATAACAAACACAGGATACCAATCTTACCACACAGATGTGTGTTCAACAGCGGGCACACAGAGCCACGTGGCAGGTGATCCATCTTCAAAAGATGGCATTGCCAGCTAACTGATTTCTGCCAGCCATGTATTTATGAGGAATTTAAATTTTGATTCAAATGTACTCATAGCATTATTATTGAATATACCAAAGGCTCGATTTCCACATGGACAAACAAGAGCATCCATCACCCCAGGTCATACTTAGTCAACACCCAGACAGCCTTGGCCTCCTGCAGGAAAATCAGTGTCCTGGAAGCTTTTTCACCACTGGCATATTAAAATGATGTTTCAGCCAATTCTATAATCACCTATTTTTTTCTCATGATGTTTCAGGCCCTGTGCTAGGCCTTGGGGATTCAGCCATGATGAGATATAGCCTCTGCTCCAGGAAGCTCACAGTCCTGTGAACTATATTTACATAGTACTTCGCAATCTACTAAGTGATTGCACTTAAACCTTTATCCATCTTTCCTTGTATTTTTATTATTATTGTTATGGCTTCCCTGGTCTGAGAACAATTTGACGTCAAATTTGTTTCCGATTAAAATCAGGCAGAAGAGCTTAATTACCCTCATTTTTGGCTAAAGAAATCTAAGTAGGGAAGAAAAAAATCGATAGATTCCTCTAGAAATGTACAGTGTGGCAGACTGTTGAGTGGCTGTCCAAAAGCCATCGCAAACCCCCTTTTCCTTTGCTACCTCTCACAATAGAGGTTGAATAGTCAGACACTTGCCCGCCTCCTTTTCACTGAGGGGTCACCTAGTTCCAGCCACTGCAACATTTGTAGGAATCTGTTCTGAGGCTTCTAGGAAAGCTTTTGGTCTGATTTTAAGAACAAACAGTCCTAGCTAGGTTGGCCCTAATCCTCATCACTGTGTTCACAACAGAGGGATGTGATGCTTGGAGCTGTAAGAGCCAACTTGCCAATAAGAGGCAACAAGCAAGTCAGAAGGGAAAGACCCAGAGAATCAGAGTCATTCTTGTTGCTATTGTTGAGCTGCTGAGAAAATGACAGCAGCTCTATCCCTGCACACTATTTATGAAGTAAGAAAAACCAAGCCCTGATTTTAAACCGCTGTAGCAGAGGATTTCTGTTAACCCACAGCCATACAGTCCTGGAATACATAGTTCAGGGCATGACTGAGCACATGCCTTCAAACTAGACACACTTGGGTTTATGTACCACCTCAGTCACTTATAAGCTACATGAGTCTGGACAGTTATTTAATTCCTCAGAGTTCAGTTTCCACCTTCTATAAATGAAAATACTACAACTGCTGGCAAGAATGTAAAAGGGTGCAGCCACTATGGAAAACAGTATGGCGGTTCCTCAAAAAATTAAACATAAAATAACCATGAGATCCCACAGTTTCACTTCTGGGTATATATTAAAAAAAAAAAAAAAAACTGAAAGCAAGAACTCAAAAAGATATTTGTACACCCGTGCTCACAGCAGCATTATGCACAGTAGCCTTGTGCAACCCAAGCATCCATCAACAGATGAATGGATCAACAAAATGTAGTATACATACAAGGGAGTATTATTCAGCCTTAAAAAGGAAGGAAATTTTGACACATGCTACAATATAGATGAACCTCAAAGTTCTTTATGCTAAGTGAAATAAGCCAGTCATAAAAGGACAAATACTATGTGATTCTATTCATATGAGGTACTTAGAGTAATCAAACTCATGAGACACAAAGTAGAATGGTGGTTGTCAGGAACTAGACGTGGGGAGAGGAATGGTGTCTCCATTTTGCCAGATGGAAAAAGTTCTGCAGGTGGGTGCTGATGATGGGTCCTCTTAGTGTGATTATACTCAATGTGACTAAGCAGCACCCCTAAAAATGGCTACAATGGTAATTTTATGTTATATTGATTTTACCATAGTTTTTAAATTAATAAAAATAAATAATAAAAAATTACTTTAGAAAATAAATAAAATGCAGAAACCATCTTAATGAATTCATAGTTTGTCAGACCACACCACCGGCTGACTGCCATCCTGGGTGAAGTCCAGCAATGCCTGCCTCCTTATGGATTTGTCCCAGACCAAAGGATCTAAAAGGTATTTCATTCATGCAGCAAATAAAGACAACTACTTGCCTCTCTAGGACACCAGACATGAGTCAAATGGTTTCCTGCCCTGAGGAAGTCAAAAAGATATCCACAAATAGCCACCCATAAGGGAGAATACACTTGTCCCCCAGAGAGGTAGAAACGATGTAGTTTTCAGAGGTCGGAGCCAATGCTCATGGCTTTGGAGTTTGAGGAAAGTTCCAAAGAAGAGATGGCACTGGAGCTAGACTTGGAGATTAAGAACGTTTATTGCTGAAACAGAAGTAGTTTTAAAGATGTTTCCTGCTAGCAATAATGGCAATGTGAGCAGAGGTAGGAGAGCATTCATCTGGTTGGAGGTAATCGTGCATTAGGATGAACAGGAAAGATAAGAGCCAGACAAAGCCCCAAGCACCAGGAAGGTAGTCATATCTTTTTTTCAACAGAGGACGCCTGAGATAAAGACGTGTGTTTGTACCCACAGCACCTAAGACTATTCTAAGCACAACTCGAGTCCTCAAAAACTGTCAGCTCCTTCAGTGGACTGCAGCATCTGGAGAGATGCTCCAAATGACTAGCACTGGTTATAAGAGTGGGCAGGCCCCACTCAGCTGCCAACACACCTCCTACAGTGGTACCTGGGCTACTTCCACAAAGAATGAGGAGCCACTACAATCACCTCCAAAGACCTCAGTTACTAATGGACACCACGGGCCAGTCCAAGCCTTTAACATGCATGCTCCCAGATGGGGTCAATCCCACCAGACAGAGCAGGACTTCCTTTCTAAAGGGAGACTGGCCCACCTTCCTCCCAGCTCAACACCAAATCTGGGCATCTGGCTCCTTGAGAGCACTGGCCCTTGTCCTTCTCTATATTGAAGGCAAGTAAACTACTGCAAATAACTGAGAGAAAAAAGAAGAAAAATGGATAAGGAGATCCAATGTCAAAAAAAATTTCAAGTGAGTCCAATTTTAAGAAATTATTTCAAAGTTCTAATTGCTATAAGTGATGAAACAATTCATGACAGAAATTGCAATTACCAAAGAAATGATCTGTTCTGCAACAGCAATTTTAGTGACATTTATAACACACAAGAAATCATGAAGCTTAATTTTTTGAATTTACTGGGGCTACAGATGCCGTGTTGAAATCTAATTAAATAGATCCACAGAAACCGGCCAGCTGAAGAAATAGCAAACTTGCTGAACCGTGCTCTGGTTTTTAAAAGCAGTTCGTGAACAGCCTCCAAATAGGCAGTCAGTAATGATCTATCTTTCTTGCTCGACTGTCATTTCAAAAAAAATAAAAAAAGAGACATTTCTCTATTGATCTTCAGTCCTTCACAATAGAATTTACTTCAACTTCTAAAACACATCCCTCATTCTAATGATCTTCGATAGATGACCAGGATAAGTGGAAACTCCCCCACTACTTACTTTTCAGGTCTTACATCCAAACTATCTCAGGTCTCAAGGAAGAAGGTGCAAATCATTAAGTGGTTGAAAGAAAAGATTTCCTCTTCAATTTCTTAAGAATGGTAACAGTCAAACATTAAGAGCCTCAAGAAGTTCTGTAATTCCTGAAATCTCAAATGAATTGCCTGTTTAGATACTAAGTAATCCATGAAGACAAGATTCTGATTAGGAAACTAGTAAATGCTCAAAGAATAAAACATAGAAAACACATAAAGGTACAAAAAAGAAAATTAAAATCGCCAACAATCCCACCAACCACCATATTTAACCACAATTAACATTTTGCTTTCCTTCCAATGTTATTTTCTAAGCATACATATTTTTTATCACAATGTAAACATGTTATCAATATATTTATAGTCTTATATACCATTGTATCATTAAACATTATTTCAAGTACATTTAACATAATTTTTAAACAATCCCCTATTTCTGCATTTATAGTTTGTTCCCAAGTTTTAAGCTTTCATCAGTAAACTGATTCACATCCACTTACATAAACCTGTATCTGCAGCTCTCATTCAGTCCCAGGAGGGATTCTCAGAAACAAACTCCTGGGACAATGTTCATTAACTTTTTAAGGTTCCTAATAAGAAGAGCCTAATTGCTTTAACTAAAAGTTATACCAATCTACATTTCTACCAACAGTGTAATGAATAGCCCAAATTGAGAACTTTTTTTTCTTTCCAAAAGCATTATTAAATTTTCAGTGAATGCCTTGCCATTTTTTTCCTGTATACTTCTCTTTGTTTTACAAATCTTGATATACTATTTTGTCCTGTTTTCAATTAATATTACAATTAACATTGGGACCTTAAAAGTTCTTTGAAAACATGATTCTCTTAGTGAGTACTTTTTTTTTTTGCGGTACACGGGCCTCTCACTATTGTGGCATCTCCCGTTGCGGAGCACAGGCTCTGGACGCACAGGCTCAGCAGCCATGGCTCACAGGCTCAGCCGCTCTGCGGCATGTGGGATCTTCCCGGACCGGGGCACGAACCTGCGTCCCTGCATCGGCATGTGGGCTCTCAACCACTGCGCCACCAGGGAAGCCCTTAGTGAGTACTTTTTGACCATCATATACAATGTATTTCTTTAAGTAAGGGGAGGGATTTTTAAAAGGTTGAAAATTTTTTTCATGTTTATTAGCTATTTGTATCTCCTTTTCTGTGAACTGCCTGGTTACAGCCCTTGCCAATTTTCCTACTAGGGTTTTAGGGTCATTCTTATTTATTTATACATTAACAAAATTAATCCTTTATCGGGTATGTTTTTCCAAGATTTTTTTTTTTACTGGAATTTTGTTTTCTTGGGGAAGTTTTTAGACTTCTAGAAATGTCAATTTTATGTAAAGTAATAATTTTCCTCCTTTGAAATTTTCATTCTGTTAACTCCAATATCAGCATCAAATACAATTTTTCTTTGTTTTTGTTTTCTATGATGGTAATTTTTTCCCCACTTAACTCTTTAATCCAACCAAAATTTATTTTGGTATATTGTGTGAGGAAAGGCTATAATCATATTTTTCCAAGTAGTTAATTTAGGATGTATTAAACAATTCCTCCTTTCCCTTCATCAAGCACTAAACCCTCTCTCACATTAGGCTCCGTTTCTAGACTATTCTGTTCCATTCAACAGTATGTTCCTGCACTAATAACCACATGGTCTTAATTAGCATAGTTTGAGTACATTTTATATCTGGAAATGCAAATCTCCTCTGATTATACACCATTTTCAAAACTTTCTTGGCAATTCCAGCTGGCTGATTCTTCAAGAATTTGAGAATAATTTGACACATTCCAAAAAAAGAAAGAAAGAAAGAAAGAAACCCTCAGCTGAGATGTTGATTGGACTGGGATGAAACGATACATTATTTGGAAAAACGTGACATCTTTATCATACTGGGAGAAACTGGCAGCCCTCATCCCCATTTATTCAAGTCTTCTTTTTTGTCAGTCAATACGTTTTTGTGATTTTCTTCATATGGATTTTGCAACATTTCTTGTTATGTTATTCCTGTGTGTCTTACTTATTTTTACTCATAAGTAAACTACACCAAGCAAGGACGGTCTGAAATAATAGGCCTAAATTTCAACACCACATCTTGAAGGATATGCTCGTCTCTCCAGGCCCTGACAGAGAGGCTCACCGCTTCAGAAATGAACGAAAGGACGAACAGCGAATGGATGACAAATGGGTCCAAAGCCCTGGTGCTGAAGAACTGGGTTGGCTAGACCACACAGCAGACTCATGACGGTTCTATCATTATCAATATCCCCCTTCATATTTTCACAAAAAAAGAAATCATCTTAAAATATTCACAGAACTACCTCTGGTAGCTCTGTCCATCATGTTACACTCTCCCCAAGATTCCTGATCTTCAACTCTATCCCAAGGGGTGGGCACAAGCAAGCCAAGGTCTTTCTAGGAAACTTCAGTTTTGAAAGGAAGGACACTGGCCTTTGGAACTGAGGGTGGTATCAGTCCTGATGAATATTATGAAAAGGTGGTTTGAAATAAAAGGGATAATTTTATTGAGATACCATCCACATGCCATATAACTCATCCATTTGAAGTGTATGATTTTATGGTTTGTAGTACACAGAACTGTACAACCATCACCCCAAAAAGAAACCCTGTAGGCATTTTAAACTATTTTTTAAATTGTGGTAAAATACACACATAATATTTATCATGTTAACTATTTTTAACTGTCCAGTTCAGTAGTGTTACATACTTTCACATTGTTCTGCAACCGATCTCTGGAACCATTTCATCCAGCAAAACTGAAATTCATTCAACAACTACCTATTTCCCCCTCCCTCCTAGCCCCTGGCAACCACTATTCTATTTTCTGTTGCTATGAGTTTGTCTACTCTAGATACCTCATGTAAGTGGAATCATACAGTATTTGTCATTTTGTGACTGGCTTACATCACTTAGCAAAATGTCTTTGAGGTTTATCCATATTGTTGCACGTGTCAGGATTTCCTTCCTTTTTAAGGCTGAATAAATTATAAGCTTTTTTAAAGGGAAGAGAGGGAGGGAGGGAGAATCAAGGAGAGATATAGGGATCAAGGGCAGAGACCAGGAGTTGGGAGGCTCCTGCACTGGTCATGACAGGAGATGATAGTGGTCTGTCCTACAGCGGAGATGGGGAGATGGACAGAATAGGTGAATTCAGATATATTTTGGATTAATGAAATATACTTCAAGATAGGAATGACAGGACTTGCTGATGGATGTGATGTGGGACTAAGGGAGTGGAATACTCCAAAATAATAACCTTGAGTACCTGAGAGAGGGAAGACTGCAGGGGACAGATAAAGGAGGGAAGGGAAACACAGAGCCAAGCAGCCCCCGGGAGCTACACCTAAACAAGCCCAAGAAGAAGTACAAGTGCCTCGTCTCAGTGAAATCAAGGCTGCCCTGGGAGGGAGTGTCTACAGCTGACTTCCCTAAAATGTGTTGGCCAATTTACCACCACTATTTGCTTTATAAGAAAACTTTATTCATCAGATTTCCTTTCCAGGTGTTTACATATGAGTGTGTATGCACACACTCACACAAACATGCATACACAGAAGCCACAAAGCTCAACCTGATGATGTGTCTGAATTCTCACCAAAAGATTAAAAAAGGAAGATAAAGAGTCTTCTCTTAGCCAAAAGGAGTTGAAGGGCAAGCTGCCGCCTTACAGAAGGAGTAGTAAGAAGTAGACCAGACAATCACATTCAATCATAGGAAAAAGAATCATTCCTTAGGTTTCCCTAGTCAAGGCTGGCTATCAAAGCCATCACAAGAGTGAGTAAGGTATACAGATAGTTTAGTCTTTCAGTCAATGCCCAACACAGGACTTAAAAGCGTTCAATGTAATGGTGAAGAGTGTGCACTTTGGGGCTTCCCTGGTGGCACAGTAGTTGAGAGTCCGCCTGCCGATGCAGGGGACACGGGTTCGTGCCCCAGTCTGGGCAAATGCCACATGCCGCAGAGCGGCTGGGCCCGTGAGCCATGGCTGCTGGGCCTGCACGTCCAGAGCCCGTGCTCCGTAACGGGAGAGACCACAACAGTGAGAGGCCCACGTACCGCAAAAAAAAAAAAAAAAAGAGTGTGCACTTTGGAACTGACACTGGCTCTACCACCAAATAGCTCTGTGGTCACGGGCAAATCCTATCATTTATCTGATTTTCAGTTTCCTTATTTATAAAATCAAGATAATCAAGCTTACCTTAAAGGACGGGTGGGAGAGTTAACATGAAACAGAGAGGAGCAGGAAGAGTATGAGTGAGTGAGTGAATAAATGAGAGAGAGAGAGAGTGTGTGTGAGTGTGAGTGTGAGTGTGTGTGTGTGTGTGTGTGTGCATTACAGGGTGGTCAAGTACACTGGGCGGTTTCAGTGCTAGACAGGGAGTCAAAAGACCTAGTTTCTCCTCTAGCTCTGTACTAACTAGCTATGTGACAACAGACAAGTTACTTCCTTCTCTTGCCTTGGGCTTCCTCACTCATTAAAGTCTCACTGACCTGATAAACAGACTTACAAACTAGCATCAGGGAAAGCTAAGAACCAACCCATAATCACTTCAGTCCCAAAAGGCTGAGGAATTCATCCTTTTGGGTTCCTCCCGAGTTATGGGGTAAGGGCCTAAAGTTAGAAGGGTTAATTGAAATTCTTATCAAGAAGCAATTGGGGCCCCTAGACGCCCTCCGCCACTCTGCAGAGCTCAGTACTGCACTTTCTCTACCAAGGCAAAACACATGAGGTTTATCACAGGAGATGGGCTATTATTAGAGGGTTTCTTCATTGAGGGACCCTAGCACAGGTTGAAGCTTACGATAACTCACATAGAATACAGGGTTAAGCAAACAAAGAAGGATGCTGAGATAATCTCACACATACACACACCCCAGCCCTCTCCTCTCCACTGGCCACCAGTAACAATGACAGTCTGACCTTCACACTCCAGGGAAGAGATGGTAAGAGTCTTCTCTGGAGAGTCTGAGCAGCCCAAGAGGAAAGACCAGAAGATATCAGCACTGATTCTTTGGTTACGTTGGTTTATAACATTACATAAATTTCATGTGTACAATGTGACATTTCAACTTCTGGATATGCGTGCTCACATATGTATGCATCACCACCACCCACCAGGCACTAAGGAAAACAGTATGAAGACTCCTCAAAAATAGGAATAGAACTATCGCATGACCCAGCTATTCCAATTCTGGGTCTTTATCTAAAGAGCACAAAGACGCTAACTCAACAAGATATATGCATCCCTTTGTGCATGGCAGCATTATTTACAATAGTCAAGATACAGAAACAACCTCAGTGCCCACCAATGGAGGAAGGGATAAAGAAGATGTGGTCTATATAAAGACAATGGAATACTACTCAGCCAACACTGATTCAGACATCCCAGCCAGATCACCCTACAGGGAGACTCAGACATCCCACCCAAATCACCCTACAGGGAGACTCAGTATCAACAAGCCCCACCCACACACCAGAGCCTCCAAACAGCTTCACAGTCCCTCTTACAGAAAAACCAACAACTGAATATTATCAGACACTGGAGGAAAGCCGTGAACATGACAGAGAGAGATCAAAACAGAGGCGAAAGTAAAGTGAGAAACTTGGAAGAAAAAAAACTCTACAGGGAGGGAAAAAAGCAAAAATAATTTCGATTAACTTCCTCAGAGGGAAAAAAAAACACTGTAACCATAAAATATGAACAGCATGGTACAATAAAAGACCATCTGGAAAAAAATTTTTTTAATGTCTTGGGAAGGGGGAGACCTTCAAGATGGTGGAAGAGTAAGACGTGGAGATCACCTTCCTCCCCACAAATACATCAGAAATACATCTACATGTGGAACAACTCATATAGAACACTCACTCATACAGAACACGGGCAGAAGACTTCAGACTCCCCAAAAGGGTCGTGGCGCTCCGGCTGGGTGTCAGGCCTGTGCCTCTGAGGTGGAAGAGCCAAGTTCAGGACATTGGTCCACCAGAGACCTCCTAGTTCCAAGTAATAGCAAATAGCAAAAGCTCTCCCAGAGATGTCCATCTCAACATTAAGACCCAGCTCCACTCAAAAACCAGGAAGCTACAGTGCTGGACAACTATGCCAAACAACTAGCAAGACAGGAACACAACCCCACCCATTACTAGAGAGGCGGCCTAAAATCATAAAAAGGTCACAGACACCCCAAAACACACCACCGGATGCGGTCCTGCCCACCAGAAAGACAAGATCCAGCCTCATTCACTAGAACACAGACACTAGTCCCCTCCACCAGGAAGCCTACACAACACACTGAACCAACCTTAGCCACTGGGGGCAGACAACAAAAATAATGGGAACTACAAACCTGCAGCCTGCAAAAAGGAGACCCCAAACACAGTAAGATAAGCAAAAGGAGAAGACAGAGAAACACACAGCAGATACAGGAGCAAGGTAAAAACCCATCAGACCAAACAAAGGAAGAGGAAATAGGCAGTCTACCTGAAAAAGAATTCAGAGTAATGATAGTAAAGATGATCCAAAATCTTGGAAATAGAGAAAATACAAGAGACGTTTAACTAGGACCTGTAAGAATTAAGAGCAAACAATGATAAATACCACAATAAATGAAATTTAAAATACTCTAGAAGGAATCAACAGCAGAATAACTGATGCAAAGGACCGAATAAGTGACAAGGAAGATAAAACAGGGAAATAACTACCACAGAGCAGAATAAAGACAACAGATTGAAAAGAACTAAGGACAGTCTCAGACACCACTGGGACAATATTAAACACACCAGCATTTGAATGATATGGGTCCCAGAGAAGAAGAGAAAAAGAAAGGGACTGAGAAAATATTTCAAGAGATTATAGTTGAAAACTCCCTAACATGGGAAAGGAAATAGTCAATCAAGTCCAGGAAGTGCAGAGAATCCCATACAGGATAAATCCAAGGAGAAACTCGCCAAGACACATATTAATCAAACTATCAAAAATTAAATACAAAAAAAATATTAAAAGCAGCAAGGGAAAAGCAACAAATAACATACAAGGGAATCCCCATAAGGTTAACAGCTGATCTTTCAGCAGAAATTCTGCAAGCCAGAAGGGACTGGCAGGACACATTTAAAGTATGAAAGGGGAAAACCTACAACCAAGATTAATATACCCAGCAAGATTTCACTGAGATTCGATGGAGAAATTAAAACCTTACAGACAAACAAAAGCTAAGAGAATTCAGCACCGCCAAACCAGCTTTACAACAAAGGCTAAAGGAATTTGTCTAGGCAGGAAACACAAGAGAAGGAAAAGACCTACAAAAACAAACCCAAAACATTTAAGAAAATGGTAGTAGGAACGTACGTATTGATAATTACCTTAAATGTAAAGGGATTAAATGCTCCTACCAAAAGACACAGACTGGCTGAATGGATATAAAAACATGACCCGCATATATGCTGTCTACAGGAGACCCACTTGAGACCTAGGGACACATACACACTGAAAGTGAGGGGAGGGAAAAAGATATTCCATGCACATGGAAATCAAAAGAAAGCTGGAGTAGCAATTCTCATATCAGAAAAAATAGACTTTAAAATAAAGGCTATTACAAGAGACAAAGAAGGACACTACATAATGATCAAGGGATCAACAAAGAAGAAGATATAAGAATTGTAAATATTTATGCAACAAACATAGGAGCACCTCAGTACATAAGGCAAATGCTAACAGCCATAAAAGGGGAAATCGACAGTAACATAATAATAGTAGGGGACTTTAACACCCCACTTTCACCAATGGACTGATCATCCAAAATGAAAATAAATAAGGAAACCAAGCTTTAAATGACACATTAAACAAGATGGACTTAACTGATATTTATAGGACATTCCATCCAAAACAACAGAATACAATTTCTTCTCAATTGCTCAGGGTACATTCTCCAGGATAGATTGTACCTTGGGTCACAAATCAAGGCTTTGTAAATTTAAGAAAACTGACATCATATCAAGTATCTTTTCTGAGCAATATGCTATGAGAATAGATATCAATTAGAGGAAAAAAAATCTGTCAAAAATACAAACACATGGAGGCTAAACAATACAGGACTTAATAACCAAGAGATTACTGAAGAAATCAAAAAATACCTAGAAACAGATGACAATGAAAACATGACGACCGAAAACTTACGGGATGCAGTAAAGCACTTCTAAGAGGGAAGTTTATAGCAATACAAACCTACCTCAAGAAACAAGAAACATCACAAATAAAAAAACCTAACCTTACATCTAAAGCAATTAGAGAAAGAAGAACAAAAAAACCGAAAGTTACCAGAGGAAAGATATCACAAAGATCGATCAGAAATAAATGAAAAAGAAATGAAGGAAACAATAGCAAAGATCAATAAATCTAAAATCTGGTTCTTTGAGAAGATAAACAAAATTGATAAACCATTAGCCAGACTCATCAAGAAAAAAAAGGAGAACACTCAAATCAATACACTTAGATATGAAAAAGGAGAAGTAACAACTGAAACTGCAGAAATAGAAAGCATCATGAGAGAGTACTATGAATAACTATATGCCAATAAAATGGACAACCTGGAAAAATGGACAAATTCTTAGAAAAGCACAACCTTCTGAGACTGAACCAGGAAGAAACGGAAAATATAAACAGACCAATCACAATTGGTCTGAAAGCACTGGAATTGAAATTGTGATTAAAAATCTTCCAACAAACAAAAGCCCAGGACCCAAAGGCTTCACAGGCAAATTCTATCAAACATTTAAAGAAGAGCTAACACCTATCCTTCTCAAACTCTGCCAAAATATAGCAGAGGGAGGAACACTCCCAAACTTATTCTACGAGGCCACCATCACCCTGATACCAAAACTAGACAACGATGTCACATAAAAAGAAAACTATAGGCCAATATTACTGATGAACATAGATGCAAAAATCCTCAACAAAATACTACCAAACAGAATCCAACAGCACATTACCAGGATCATACACCATGCTCAAGTGGGGTTTATCCCAGGAATGCAAGGATTCTTCAATATATTCAAATCAATCAATGTGATACACCATATTAACAAACTGAAGGAGAAAAACCATATGATCATCTCAATAGATGCAGAGAAAACTTTAGACAAAATTCAACACCCACTTATAATAAAAACCCTCCAGAAAATAGGTATAGAGGGAACTTACTTCAACATAATAAAGGTCATATATGACAAACCCACAGCCAACATCATTCTCAATGGTGAAAAACTGAAACCATTTCCTCTAAGATCAGGAACAAGACAAGGTTGTCCACTCTCACCAGTTTTATTCAACATAGTTTTGGAAGTTACATCCACAGCAATCAGAGAAGAAAAAGAAATAAAGGAAATCCTTTATTTCTTTTCTGTCTTTTCTCCATTGTATATTCCTGCCTCCTTTATCAAAAATAAGGTGACCATATGTGCGTGGGTTTATCTCTGGGCTTTCTATCCTGTTCCAGTGATCTATATTTCTGCTATAGTGCCAGTACCATACTGTCTTGATTACTGTGGCTTTGTAGTATAGGCTGAAGTCAGGGAGCCTGATTTCCCCAGCTCCGTTTTTCTTCTCAAGATTGCTTTGGCTATTCGGGGTCTTTTGTGTTTCTATACAAATTGTGAAATTCTTTGTTCTAGTTCTGTTAAAAATGCCACTGGTAGTTTGATAGGGATTGCATTGAATCTGTAGATTGCTTTGGATAGTATAGTCATTTTCACAGTGTTGATTCTTCCAATCCAAAAACATGGTGGTAAATGGGAGTGTTTCCTTAATTTCTCTTTCAGATTTTTCATCATTAGTGTATAGGAATGCAAGAGATTTCTATGCATTAATTTTGTATCCTGCTGCTTTACCAAATTCATATGTAGTGAGGTGGATGGACCTAGAGTCAGTCATACAGAGTGAAGTAAGTCAGAAAGAGAAAAATAAATACCATATGCTAACACATATGTATGGAATCTAAAAAATAAAAATAAAAATGGTTCTGAAGAACCTAGAGGCAGGACAGGAATAAAGACGCAGACGTAGAGAATGGACTTGAGGACACGGGGAGGTGGAAGGGTAAGCTGGGATCAAGTGAGAGAGCGGCATGGACTTATACATACTACCAAATGTAAAATAGATAGCTAGTGGGAAGCATCCACATAGCACAGAGAGATCAGCTCGGTGCTCTGTGACCACCTAGAGGGGTGGGATAGGGAGGGTGGGAGGGAGACGCAAGAGGGAGGAGATATGGGGATATATGTATATGTATAGCTGATTCACTTTGTTATAAAGCAGAAACTAACACACCATTGTAAAGCAGTTATACTCCAATAAAGATGTTTTTTTTAAAAAAAAAAAGGTCTTGGGAAGTTAAATTTATGTACATGTGTGTATTCAAACTAGTACAAATGGTTACCTGGGGAAGCAGCATTGGAAATAGGATGGATGGTGGATGGGATAAAAATGAAACTCTCCATTTAGACCTTTTTGAACAATGTGAATGTGTTATCCATTTTTTTCTTTAATGGTGTCTAAATACCATGTGACACCTCATAACATGCCATTTAGCTACATCATGGCTTACACAGATTTTTCAGGGCCATTTGGTAACCCAATCATAACCTAGAACATTATTTCCAGGTCAAAATGCATCCAAAGCTACCTAATGATTCACTTATAAACAAACAAACAAAATTGATAGATGTAAGTTGGAAAAGTTGACATGAAATAAGAGGGAAGGAAGGAAAGAAGGGAGGGAAGGAGGAAGGAAGAAGGGAGGGAGGAAGGACAGATATCGGTCAGCTTGGGCTGCCATAATAAACTACAATAGCCTGGGTGGCTCAAACAACAGGAATTAATTTTCTCACAGTTCTAGAGGCCAAAGGTCCAAGATCAGGGTGCCAGCATGGGTGAGCACTGGTCAGATTCTCTTTCTGGCTTGAAGATGGCTGTCTTCTCACTGTGTACTCATGTGGCAGACAGAGAAGGAAATCTCTGAAATGCTACTGAACCCCCCCTTTAACTTTAATTAGCTTCTAAGAGCCCTGTCTCCAAACATGCTCGCATTGGGGGTTAGGGCTTCAACATCTGGATTTTGGGGAGACACAATTCATTTCATGCAGATGGAATAAGGGTTTACATGGCCCAATAATGTAACTCTAGGGCAGAGTATGTACGCCTACCTTGGAAGGACATTCATCAAAGAGCAAAACCCAGGGCTTCCCTGGTGGCACAGTGGCTGGGAGTCTGCCTGCCAGTGCAGGGGACACGGGTTCGTGCCCCGGTCCGGGAGGATCCCGCATGCCGTGGAGCGGCTGGGCCTGTGAGCTGCGGCCGGTGGGCCTGCGCGTCTGGAGCCTGTGCTCCGCAACGGGAGAGGCCGCGACAGTGAGAGGACCACGTTCCGCAAAAAGAAAAAAAAAGAGCAAAACCCATACAAAACAGAAACAGACTCATAGATCTCAAAATAAAACTTATGGTTATCCAAGGGGAAATGTGGGGGGAAGTGACAAATTAGGAAATTGGGAATAGCATATACACTACTACGTATAAAATAAGTAACTAATAAGGACCTACTCTGTAGCACTGGGAACTCTACTCAATTTTCTGTAATAACCTATATGGGAAAAGAATCTGAAAAAGAATGGATATATATACCTATATAGATATATACATATATAACTGATAAACTTTGATGTACACCTGAAACACACAACACTGTAAATCAACTATACTCCAATAAAAATTTTTTTAAAAAAACGACCAAAACCAAGATCAACAGGAATGAACAAGTAACTGGGAGGCTCACCTGTGGAATCTTCTGATTGTGTCAGGGGTTAACCTCTACCACTTGCTGTTCATCACCTGCCTTACACACTCTCTCCAGCCTCCCTGAGCACTATTATTAGTGGGCCTATATGCACCCTTCCTTATGAGCAATCATCTTACAGAACTCAGAATTCAATTTTGATTCTAAACCTCATTATGCTGAAGTGCGGATATGAATGGAAATGGCACAGTGCTCTGGTTCCCTGAAAGTTACTTTTTATTTTTATTTTTTTTACATATTTATTGGAGTATAATTTCTTTACAATGTTGTGTTACTTTCTGCTGTATAACAAAGTAAACAAGCTATACGTATACATATATCCCGATACCCCTCCCTCTTGTGTCTCCCTCCCACCCTCACTATCGCTCTCCTCTAGGCGGTCACAAAGCACTGAGCTGATCTCCCTGTGCTATGTGGCTGCTTCCCACTAGCCATCCATTTTACATTTGGTAGTGTATATATGTTCATGCCACACTCTCACTTTGTCCCAACTTATATTTCCCCCTCCCCGGGTCCTCAAGTCCATTCTCTAGGTCTGCATCTTTATTCCTGTCCTGCCCCTAGGTTCTTCAGAATCTTTTTTTTTCTAGATTCCATATATATGTGTTAGCATACAGTGTTTACTTTTCTCTTTCTGAATTACTTCACTCTGTGTGACAGTCTCTAGGTCCACCTACCTCACTACACATAACTCAATTTTGTCTCTTTTTATGGCTGAGTAATATTCCATTGTATATATGGGCCACATCTTCTTTATCCATTTATCTGTCAGTGGACACTTAGGTTGCTTTCATGTCCTGGCTACTGTAAATAGTGCTGCAATGAACATTGTGGTACATGACTCTTTTTGAATTATGGCTTTCTCCGGGTATATGCCCAGTAGTCATATGGTAGTTCTATTTTTAGTTTTTTAAGAAACCTCCATAATGTTCTCCATAGTGGCTGTATCAATTTACATTCTCACCAACAGTGCAAGAGGGTTCCCTTTTCTCCACACCCTCTCCAGCATTTACTGTTTGTAGATTTTTTGATGATGGTCATTCTGACTGGTGTAAGGTGATACCTTATTGTAGTTTTGATTTGCATTTCTCTAATGATTAGTGATGTTGAGCATCCTTTCACGTGTTTGTTGGCAATCTGTATATCTTCTTTGGAGAAATGTCTATTTGGGTTTTCTGCCCATTTTTATATTCGGTTGTTTGTTTTTTTGATATTGAGCTGCATGAGCTGCTTATATATTTTGGAGATTAATACTTTGTCAGTTGCTTCATTTGAAAATATTTTCTCCCATTCTGAGGGTTGTCTTTCGGTCTTGTTTATGGTTTCCTTTGCTGTGCAAAAGCTTTTAAGTTTCATTAGGTCCCGTTTGTTCTTTTTTTTTTTTTTTTTTTTTATTCTCTTTTTTTTTTTTTTCTTTTTGCGGTATGCGGGCCTCTCACTGTTGTGGCCTCTCCCGTTGCGGAGCACAGGCTCCGGACGCGCAGGCCCAGCGGCCATGGCTCACGGGCCCAGCCGCTCCGCTGCATATGGGATCCTCCCAGACCGGGGCACGAACCCGTATCCCCTGCATCCGCAGGCGGACTCTCAACCACTGCGCCACCAGGGAGGCCCCCGTTTGTTCATTTTTGTTTTTATTTCCATTTCTCTAGGAAGTGAGTCAAAAAGGATCATGCTGTGATTGATGAAACAGAGTATTCTGCCTATGTTTTCCTCTAAGAGTTTTATAGTGTCTAGCCTTACATTTAGGTCTTTAATCCATTTTTAGTTTATTTTTGTGCATGGTGTTAGGGAGTGTTCTAATTTCAGTCTTACATGTAGCTGTCCAGTTTTCCCAGTACCACTTATTGAAGAAGCTGTCTTTTCTCCACTGTATATTCTTGCCTCCTTTATCAAAGATAAGGTGACCATATGTGCGTGGGTTTATCTCTAGGCTTTCTATCCTGTTCCACTGATCTATATTTCTGTTATCGTGCCAGTACCATACTGTCTTGATTACTGTGGCTTTGTAGTATAGGCTGAAGTCAGGGAGCCTGATTTCTCCAGCTCCGTTTTTCTTCTCAAGATTGCTTTGGCTATTTGGGGTCTCTTGTGTTTCCATACAAATTGTGAAATTTTTTGTTCTAGTTCTGTGAAAAATGCCACTGGTAGTTTGATAGGGATTGCATTGAATCTGTAGATTGCTTTGGGTAGTACAGTCATTTTCACAATGTTGATTCTTCCAATCCAAGAACATGGTATATCTCTCCATCTGTTTATATCATCTTTAATTTTTTTCATCAGTGTCTTACAGTTTTCTGCATACAGGTCTTTTGTCTCCTTAAGTAGGTTTATTCCTATGTATCTTATTCTTTTTGTTGCAGTAGTAAATGGGAGTGTTTCCTTAATTTCTCTTTCAGAATTTTCATCTTTCATGTACAGGTATGCAAGAGCTTTCTGTGCATTAATTTTGTATCCTGCTGCTTTACCAAATTAATTGATTATCCCTAGTAGTTTTCTGGTAGCATTTTTAGGGTTCTCTGTGTATAGTATCATGTCCTCTGCAAAACAGTGACAGCTTTAATTCTTCTTTTCCAACTTGAATTCCCTTTATTTCTTTTTCTTCTCTGATTGCTGTGGATATAACTTCCAAAACTATGTTGAATAAGAGCAGTGAGAGTGGGCAACCTTGTCTTGTTCCTGATCTTAGTGGAAATGGTTTCAGTTTTTCACCATCAAGAGCGATGTTGGCTGTGGGTTTCTCATATATGGCCTTTATTATGTTGAGGTAAGTTCCCTCTATGCCTACTTTCTGGAGGGTTTTTATCATAAATCCTTGTTGAATTTTGCCGAAAGCTTTTTCTGCATCTATTGAGATGATCATTTCAAATGATCATAACATTTTCTCTTTCAATATGTTAATATGGTATATCACATTGATTGATTTGAATATACTGAAGAATCCTTGCATTCCTGGGATAAACCCCACTTAAGTATGGTGTATGATCCTTGTAATGTGCTGTTGGATTCTGTTTGGTAGTATTTTGTTGAGAATTTTTGCATCTATGTTCATCAGTGATATTGGCCTGTAATTTTCTTTTTTTGTGACATCTTTGTCTGGTTTTGGTATCAGGGTGATGGTAGCCTTGTAGAATGACTTTGGGAGTGTTCCTCCCTCTGCCATATTTTGGCAGAGTTTGAGAAGGATCGGTGTTAGCTCTTCTCTAAAAGTTTGAAAGAATTTGCCTGTGAAGCCTTTGGGTCCTGGGCTTTTGTTTGTTGGAAGATTTTCAATCACAGTTACCATTTCAGTGCTTCTGATTGGTCTGTTTATATTTTCTATTTCTTCTTGGTTCAGTCTCAGAAGGTTGTACTTTTCTAAGAATTTGTCCATTTCTTCCAGGTTGTCCATTTTATTGGCATATAGTTGCTTGTAGTAATCTCTCATGAGATCCTTTGTACTTCTGCAGTGCCAATTGTTACTTCTCCTTTTTCACTTCTAATTGTATTGACTTGAGTCTTCTCCCTTCTTATCTTTATGAGTCTGGCTAATGGTTTATCAATTTTATTTATTTTCTCAAAGAGCCAGGTTTTAGATTTACTGATCTTTGCTATCGTTTCCTTCATTTCTTTTTCATTTATTTCTGAACGATCTTTATGATTTCTTTCCTTCTGTTAACATTGGGAGGTTTTCTTATTGTTGTTGTTTTTCTTCTTTCTCTAATTGCTTTAGGTGTAAGGTTAGGTTGTTTGAGATTTTTCTTGTTTCTTGAAGTAGGATTGTTTGCTAGGAACTTCCCTCTTAGAATTGCTTTTGCAGCATCCCACAGGTTTTGGATCATCGTGTTTTCATTGTCATTTGTTTCTAGGTATTTTTGATTTCCTCCTTGATTTGTTCAGTGATCTCTTCGTTATTTAGTCGCATATTGTTTAGCCTCCCTGTGTTTGTATGTTTTAGTTTTTTTTTCCTGTAATTGATATCTAGTCTCATAGTGTTGTGGCTGGAAAAAATACTTCATACAATTTCAATTTTCTTAAATTTAGCAAGGCTTGATTTGTGACCCAAGATATGATCTATCCTGGAGAATGTTCCATGAGCACTTGAGAAGAAAGTGTATTCTGTTGCTTTCGGATGGAATGTCCTGTAAATATCAATTAAGTCCGTCTTGTTTAATGTGTCATTTAAAGCTTGTGTTTCCTTACTTAATTTCATTTTGGATGATCTGTCCATTGGTGAGAGTGGGGTGTTAAAGTCCCCTACTATGATTGTGTTACTGTCGATTTCCCCTTTTATGGTTGTTAGCATTTGCCTTATGTACCGAGGTGCTCCTATGTTGGGTGCATAAATATTTACAATTCTTATATCTTCTTGGTTGATCCCTTAATCATTATGTAGTGTCCTTCTTTGTCCCTTGTAATAGTCTTTATTTTAAAGTCTATTTTTTCTGATATGAGAATTGCTACTCCAGCTTTCTTTTGATTTCCATGTGCATGGAATATCTTTTTCCCTCCCCTCACTTTCAGTGTGTATGTGTCCCTAGGTCTCAAGTGGGTCTCCTGTAGACAGCATATATGCGGGTCATGTTTTTATATCCATTCAGCCAGTCTGTGTCTTTTGGTAGGAGCATTTAATCCCTTTACATTTAAGGTAATTATCAATACGTACGTTCCTACTACCATTTTCTTAAATGTTTTGGGTTTGTTTTTGTAGGTCTTTTCCTTCTCTTGTGTTTCCTGCCTAGATAAATTCCTTTAGCCTTTGTTGTAAAGTTGCTTTGGTGGTGCTGAATTCTCTTAGCTTTTGTTTGTCTGTAAGGTTTTAATTTCTCCATTGAAACCCAGTGAAATCTTGCTGGGTATATTAATCTTGCTTGTAGGTTTTTCCCTTTCATCACCTTAAATGTGTCCTGCCACTCCCTTCTGGCTTGCAGAATTTCTGCTGAAAGATCAGCTGTTAACCTTATGGGGATTCCCTTGTATGTTATTTGTTGCTTTTCCCTTCCTGCTTTTAGTATTTTTTCTTTGCATTTAATTTTTGATAGTTTGATTAATATGTGTGATTGGCCTGTTTCTCCATGGATTTATCCTGTATGGGACTCTCTGTGCTTCCTGGACTTGACTATTTCCTTTCCCATGTTAGGGAAGTTTTCAACTATAATCTCTTCAAATATTTTCTCAGACCCTTTCATTTTCTCTTCTTCTTTTGGGACCCGCATAATTCGAATGCCGGTGCACTTAATGTTGTCCCAGAGGTCTCTGAGACTGTCCTCAATCCTTTTCATTCTGTTTTCTTTATTCTGCTCTGCAGTAGTTACTTCCCCTGTTTTATCTTCCAGGTCACTTATCCGTTCTTCTGCCTCAGTTATTCTGCTATTGATTTCTTCTAGAGAATTTTTAATTTCACTTATTGTGTTGTTCATCATTGTTTGCTCTTTAGTTCTTCTAGGTCCTGGTTAAACGTTTCTTGTATTTTCTCCATTCTATTTCCAAGATTTAGGATCATCTTTACTATCATTACTCTCAATTCTTTTTCAGGTACTCTGCCTATTTCCTCTTCATTTGTTTGGTCTGGTGGGTAGGACCTTGCTCCTTCATCTGCTGCATATTTCTCTGTCTTCTCATTTCGTTTAACTTACAGTGTTTGGGATCTCCTTTTCGCAGGCTGCAGGCTGTTCAGTGGCTTGTGTACACTTCCTGGTGGAGGGGACTGGTGCCTGTGTTCTGGTGGGTGAGGCTGGATCTTGTCCTTCTGGAGGGTAGGACCACGTCTGGTGGTATATTTTGGGGTGTCTGTGAACTTAGTATGATTTTAGGCAGCCTCTCTGCTAATGGGTGGGGTTGTGTTCCTGTCATTCTAGTTATTTGGCATGGGGTGTCCAGCACTCGAGTCTGCTGGCCATTGTCTGGAGCTGGGTCATAGTGTTGAGACAGAGATCTCTGGGAGAGCTCTTGCCAATAGATATTACATGGGGCTGGGAGGTCTCTGGTGGTCCAATGTCCTGCACTCGGCTCTCCCACCTCAGAGGCTCAGGCCTGACACAAGACCGGAGCACCAAGATAATGTCAGCCACACAGCTCAGAAGAAAAGGGAGAAAAAAGAAAGAAAGAAAAATAAATAAAATAAAATAAAGTTATTAAAATAAAAAATTAAAAATATATTAAAATTAAAAAGTAATTTAAAAAAAGAAGAGAGCAACCAAACCAATAGACAAATCCACCAATGATAACAAGCACTAAAAACTATACTAAGATAAACATAAAAAGCATAAACTAGTCAGTTGCATACAGGGAACTCCAAGTCTACAGTTACTCCCGAAGTCCACTGCCTCAATTTTGGGATGAATTATTGTCTGTTCAGGTATTCCACAGATGCAGGGTACATAGAGTTGATTGTGGGCATTTAATCCACTGGTCCAGATGCTGCTGGCAGAAATTTCCCTTTCTCTTCTTTGTTTGCACAGCTCCTGGGGTTCAGCTTTGGATTTGGCCCCACCTCTGCGTGTAGGTCACCCTCTGGTGTCTGTTCTTTGCCCTGACAGGACGGGTTAAAGCACCTGCTGATTAGGGGGCACTGGCTCACTCAGGCTGGGGGGAGGGAGGGGTCCAGAATGCGGAGCAAGCTCGTGGCCGCAGAGATTGGCATGACGTTGCAACAGCCTGAGGCGGCGTGCCATGTGTTCTCCTGGGGAAGTTGTCCCTGGATCACAGGACCCTGGCAGTGGCGGGCTGCACAGGCTCCCAGGAGGAGAGGTGTGGATAGTGACCTGTGCTTGCACACAGGCTTCTTGGTGGCTGCAGCAGCAGCCTTAGCATTTCATGCCCGTCTCTAGTGTCCTCGCTGATAGCTGCGGCTCACACCCGTCTCTGGAGCTCATTTAGGCAGTGCTCTGAATCTCCTCTCCTTGCACACCCCAAAACAATGGTCTCTTGACTCTTAGGCAGCTCCAGACTTTTTCCTGGAATCCCTCCCCGCTAGCTGTGGCACACTAGCCCGCTTCAGCCTGTGTTCACGCAGCCAACCCCAGTCCTTTCCCTGGGATCTGACCTCCGAAGCCCAAGCCTCAGCTCCCAGCTCCCGCCCGCCCTGGTGGGTGAGCAGACAAGCCTCTCAGGCTGGTGAGTGACGGTCCGCACTGATCCTCTGTGCGGGAATCTCTCCGCTTTGCCCTCTGCTCCCTTGTTGCTGTGCTCTCCTCCATGGCTCTGAAGCTTCCCCCCCACCCACCCCGTCTCCACCAGTGAAGGAACTTCCTAGTGTGTGGAAACTTTTCCTCCTTCACAGCTCCCTCTCAGAGGTACAGGTCCCATCCCTATTCTTTTATCTCTGTTTTTTCTTTTTTATTTTGCCCTACCCAGGTACGTGGGGAGTTTCTTGCCTTTTGGGAAGTCTGAGGTCTTCTGCCGGCGTTCAGTAGGTGTTCTGTAGGGGTTGTTCCACATGTAGATGTATTTTTGATGTATTTGTGGGGAGGAAGGTGGTCTCCATGTCTTACTCCTCTGCCATTTTGAAGGTCCTCCTCCTACATTTTATTTCTCATACCTAAAGTTTATTCAAGCTTTATTCTTATAATCTGCCAGTTTTATGTTTTTCCCAAAAGCCTACTGCCCCAAAAGCAAATTCTGGGAAAAAAGAAGCCTGTCTAATATGAAAAAGATAGATAAGTGTCTTATGAAAATGATGTCTATTGACCCAGATCCTGCTGAGTGAGCAAGCGAATCCTTGGGTGCAAATGAGGCACTTACGACTGCTATCAAAGGCTTGGGAGGCTTCATTTATTACATGCCTGTGAGAGGGCACTAATAGTTCTTTAATAACCTGAAGAACAAGGGAGGGTTCTAACCTGACAGCTGATCCTTGTTCACTTGGCAGAGAGTGGTTGAGCATTCATCACCACTACTCCTGTGATTCTGGATAGAAATAAGTGAGGCAAGATCAAATGTTCAACATCAGAGCACCTGAGAAGAAACCTACCCACTGTCTACTGGAAGACTGATGAGGTTTCTCCAATCTTTTTTTTTTTTTTTTTTAATTTTTTTGCGGTACGCAGGCCTCTCACTGTTGCGGCCTCTCCTGTTGCGGAGCACAGGCTCTGGACGCGCAGGCTCAGCAGCAATGGCTCACGGGCCCAGCTGCTCTACAGCATGTGGGATCCTTCCGGACCGGGGCACGAACCCGTGTCCCCTGCATCAGCAAGCGGACTCTCAACCACTGCGCCACCAGGGAAGCCCCTCTCCAGTCTCTTTATCATCTTCTTTTCCCATTTTCTCAGGCAACAGGATCAGCGTTAGAAGCATTTGCCCCTGACATATCTGAAGTGGCAGCCCAGAAAAATTGGGGGCACAAGGCAGGGGCTGCCTCAGCTTTCACCCCTGTGTCTCCCATGAGACCTAGCAAAGGAAATGACCTCCTGTCTCCTGCCTTTGTTTTCTCAGTTGCAAAATAAAGGGATTGAACCAAGGTTCTTTCAGCTCCCCAAGTCTGCGATTCCAACATTTATCAAATCATACTACTTAGGAAGATAAATCCAATCAGAAGTCTTGGCCGCCTGCCAGGCCTAAACCTCTGCTCACCACAGGCTAGTGAGCAAAGGCGTATTTGCAGGACTCCCTGTGTATAAGAAGGGTATGGGAAAGTGGTTAATGGTGCAGCTTTTTAATTACCTCAGAGGCTCTGACCCCAGGTTCCAGTCACACAGGGCTGGCAGCTGTGTCTTATGCCACACGGATGGTAATACCCATCCACTGTGCCCGGGCTGTTGACTCCCGGACAGTTCATTAGCAAGAGAGCACAGAACCACCCTGGTGACAGATGGAAATCCATAAGCAAGAGGCCTCAAATAGAGGAAATGTTTCTAAGTATTAAGACGCTGGCTCTCAATAAGACATTCAGTCCAGGTCCCTGGGGATGAGCAGTTACCCATTCACAACCAGGCAGGGGCAGAGCTGCTGGCAGAACCAGAAAGCATGCTCGCTGCAGGAATGAGGGGCCCCCAGAACTGCCCCTAAAGGTCCAGGGTGTTCAGGCACATCACAATTTCCAGAGTCTCAGCAAGAGCTTCGTTCCACTTCTAAAGAAGCAGAAGAACAAAGCTTCGTTGGTGATGGGCCTGCAGTGCTCACTTACTGATGAAGGTCCTGCAGAAAGTGGCCCACTCCTCCTGGGCCTCCACCTACTCCCCAGGTGTCAGCTACTCCAGCTGCAGAGGAAGGCCTCTGCATAAGTTACTTTAACTCTTCCAGTTCACTCAACCAGTTACCTCTTCAACAACCTTGCTAGCCCTGCAGGGTCTTCCAGGATGATCATAGTTGAGGGCCAAAAAAAAAGATTCAGGCCAAGGAGACTCTGAGTGGACAAGATGCCAGCCCACAACAAATGAGGAAAGATGTAGAGAATAAGGGGAAGGTCAGAGAGCTGAGTTCAAATCCCTAATTCACCATTATTTGTCAAGGGGTCTTGGGCAAGTTGCTAACTTCCTTCAGCAGAGTTTCTCCACCAGCAAATGATCATTGTATTACCTAACTCACAGGGTTGTGACAAGAGATAAATACCAGAACACAGGGACAACACTCAAGTACACTCCCTTGCACACACTAAACGCTCCGTAAATGTCACACCGTGGTGTGTGGCCACGCTCATGCAACCTGAGGATCACCCCACCACCACCATCACCAAACACTTCACAGCCCAGCGAGACAACGCCAACACCGAGACTGTAGGTGAAAGCTAATCCATCAGGTGCACTCAAGGAAGAAAAAATAAAGAGGCACTTGCCAACAAGAAGAAAAAAAAAACAGAATTAATTACAGTAGGTCCTCTGTGTCTTGTGCCCAACAGAAAATGAGTTGGTTGTTAGGCTTCTTTTCTGGCCACAATTCATGATGCAATTACATCACTGGCATTCTTTTCCATGTTCCATTTTAAACAGCCTCCTGGTCCAGGTCACCATTACATGACCTAGTCAGTGAGGAAGGAGGTCAGTGGTCCCCGCCTCCAACTTGTATGTGCAATGGTTAAGTTCCTGGAACTTGACATCTGTGCAAGTTGCTAAGGTCACCTAAAGGAGGAGGGTTTTCTGGACTCTGGTGCCTCCATCTCTACTGCAGCCCCCCTTCCCATGGGGTGGAAAAGAACATGGTCTTTGAAAAAAGTCAGGTCTACCATGTTGGCTAGACAGCTAACCTTGGGCTTGTTACTTAAACTCTGAGCCCATAAATCATGACTAATACCCACTTGAAGGGTATTGCAGGTTTCAAGAGTGAGGTACATGAAGTGCCCAGCATGGTGCCTCAATCATACTAGATCTTCAATTAATGATTACAATTAATGATTCAATTAATGATTACTCCCTCTCCAGCTAGTCCTTCTCAGTGTCCTCTGTAGACTCATCTTTTTTTATCTTCCCCTTAAACACTGCCATGCCCATGGCTTAGTCTGGACTTCCTCTTCAATACATGACATCAGAAGTATATCTTTTGGGTAAAGGGAGGGCAACCCGTGGAGGGCTTCAAACATGGTGCAAAGTCACTTCTCATAGCTCTCAGACTCGGCACACACTCATTTCAAGCTAATAGATATATTGTGCTCTGAAATGGATAGTGTTTCGAAAACCGGAACTAAATAGTTTTATAAATACCAAGAGGGTGCATCAAGGAATAGAAGGAGCCCACAATACAAACTGGAACCCTGGCCTAGTTCTGACTCTGCCATGACCACTCCCCTAGTCAAAACCCCAAATTCCTCCTCTATAAAACAAGGAGGTTGAAATAAAAACCCTCCGAGATCCCTTCCAACACTAAAATTCTATGTTCTACATTAAATCATGTACACACAGGCTCCAAAATATCCCTTTGGACCTAAACATCACACCAACAAGCAGTGCCAGGCATTTATTAGCAGTAAAAATTCAAAAGATGCAGGAAGAAGGCTATATTTTCTCTCTGGGGGAAATGGAAGTACCCAAACACTTTTTTCTTCATGAACCTTGTATACATTTGTTAACAGCAGAGTCACTTCAATTAAACCAACCCCAGTGATATAATTAATCAACACAGCTACAGAAAATAACACAGCAATTGGATCTCCAGAGAGTCACTGGGCCAGGAAGAAACAGATCATAGGTGGTACCCAGTGATGAAGGGTAGAAACCATTGCAGGAGGGCCCCAGAGGGGAAGGCAGTCTTCCCTTTGGTCCCTGTAGGAGGCCACAGGTGAGCGATCCTCAAATAAGTCCAACCTGGATTCTGAGGTATCCCCACATGAAAAAGGTATATAAGATGCAAAGTAAGAGAAAATTGGAAATGTGTCAACATCATGGAACAGAAAAAAGACAGGCACAGATAAACATGGCTTAGAGACTGAAAAAAAAAGAAAAAAGATGGTTTTTGTTTCACCGGGGTAAAAAAAAAAAAGTCACATAAAATTTACCGTTTTAACCGTTTTTAAGCACACAGTACAGTGATGCTACATACATACACATTTTGGTGCAACAGATCTTCAGAACTCTCTCATCTTGCAAAACTGAAACTCTGTATCCATTAAACAACAACTCCCCATTCCTCCCTCCCTCCTTAGTTCCTGACAACCACCATTCAACTTTCTGTCTGTATGATTTTGACTACACTAGGGACCTCATGTAAGTGGAATCACCTAGCACTTGTCTTTTTTGTGAGTGGCTTATTTCACTTAGCATAATATCCTCAAGGTTCATCCAGGTTGTAGTATGTGTCAGTATTTCCTTCTTTTTTAAGGCTGTATACTATTCCATTGTGTATATACCACATTTTGTTTATCCAATCATCTATCAATGGACACGTGGGTACCTTTCACCTCTTAGCCACTGTGAATAAACCCTGATTACATCCTGGCGGTATGAATGTGGCAATGATTCTTGTAAGTAGATTTCCATAAATCGAAATGCCTGTTTTTTGTCTTTTGTTTTTTCTTTTGGCCACACCATGGGGCTTGCAAGATCTCAGTTCCCCAGCCAGGGATTGAACCTGGGCCCTCGGCAGTGAAAATGTGAGTCTTAATCACTGGACTGCCAGGGAATTCCCTTGAAATGCCTGTTTTGACCCAAAAAGACAGCCTAATTTTTTTTTTTTTTTTTTTTTTTTTTTTACTGATTCCTAACATAAACTATCACTCCTTCTTGCCTAAGGTGGGTAAACCAGTGGTTCCCTATTTGGTGTTTTTGTTTGTTTGTTTGTATAAGGAGATGTGGATGAAAAATATTGCCTGCCATATCAGTAAACAAAGGATGTTGTAGCCATCAAGCCATCAAATTACAGCTGCCCCAGTAGTGAGCACTGTACAGTTCAAAAGAGACTCAGGATGAGAAAACACAGGATACTGGCCCCAGATAGCTGAGGTGCATATCAAAGGAATGATTTCAGTGAGCCCAGACTCTTGCATCTTCCCATCCATAGAAAAGCGCTGGGGGGAGGGACCTTCAGGATGATGGAGGAGTAAGATGGCGAGATCACCTTCCTCCCCACAGATATATCAAAAACACATCTACATGTGGAACAACTCCTACAGAACACCTACTGAACACTGGCAGAAGACCTCAGACCTCCCAAAAGGCAGTCACGTACCTGGGTAGGGCAAAATTTAAAAAAAAAAACAGAGACAAAAGAATAGGGATGGGACCTGCACCTCTGGGAGGGAGCTGTGAAGGAGGAAAAGTTTCCACACACTAGGAAGCCCCTTCACTGGCGGAGATGGGGGGTGGGCAGGAGGGAAGCTTCAGAACCATGGAGAAGAGCTCAGCAACAAGAGTGCAGAGGGCAAAGCAGAGAGATTCCCGCACAGAGGACAGTTGCCGACCAGCACTCAACAGCCTGAGAGGCTTGTCTGCTCACCCACTGGGGTGGGGAGGGGCTGGGAGCTGAGGCTCGGGCTTTGGAGGTCAGATCCCAGGGAGAGGACTGGGGTTGGCTGCGTGAACACAGGCTGAAGGGGGCTACTGTGCCACTGCTAGCTGGGAAGGAGTCCAGGAAAAAGTCTGGAACTGCCTAAGAGTCAAGAGACCATTGTGTCAGGGTGTGCGAGGAGAGGGGATTGCTTCCCTGCCTGCCCACAGAAGGCAGAGCACCACCTAAACGAGCTCCAGAGACGGGCACAAGCCACAGCTATCAGCTCGGACCCCAGAGATGGGCATGAAACACTAACACTGTTGCTGCAGTCAACAAAAATCCTGTGTGCAAGCACAGGTCACTATCCAGACACCCCGGGAGCCTGTGCAGCCTGCCACTGCCAGGGTCCCGTGATCCAGGGACAACTTCCCTGGGAGAACACACGGCACACCTCAGGCTGGTGCAACGTCATGCAGGCCTCTGTCGCCACAGGCTTGCCCTGCATTCCAATTACAACTACCGTACACCACCCTCACCACAGCATGAGTGAGCCAGAGCCCCCTAATCAGCTGCTGCTTTAACCCCCTCCTGTCTGGGTGGAAACAGACGCCTGCCGGCGACCTACACCCAGAGGCGGGGCCAAAACCAAAGCTGCACCCCAGGAGCTGTGCGAACAAAGGAGAAAAAGGGAAATTTCTCCCACCAGCCTCAGGAGCAGCAGATTAAATCCCCACGATCAACCTGATGTACACTGCATCTGTGGAATACCTGAACAGACAACGAATCATCCCAAATCGAGGCGGTGGACTTTGGGAGCAACTGTAGATGTGCAGTTTGCTGTCAGCAACTGATTTGTTTCTGATTTTTAAGTTTATCTTAGTATAGTTTTTAGCACTTGTTATCACTGGTGGATTTGTTTATTGGTTTGGTTGCTCTCCTCTTATTTTATTACTATTATTTTTTAATAACTATTTTATTTATTTTTTTATTTTTTCTCCCTTTTCTTCTGAGCTGTGTGGTGGACAGGGTCTTGGCACTCCAGCCTGGCATCACACCTGCGCCTCTGAGGTGGGAGAGGCGAGTTCAGGACACTGGACTACTAGAGACCTCCTGGTCCCACATAATATCAATTGGCAAGAGCTCTCCCAGAGATCTCTGTCTCAACGCTAAGACCCAGCTCCACCCAACGACCAGCAGACTCCAGCACTGGACGCCCCACGCCAAACAACTAGCAAGACAGGAACACCACCCCACCCATTAGCAGAAACGCTGCCTAAAACCACACTAAGTTCACAGACATCCCAAAACACACTATCGGACTCAGTCATGCCCATCAGAAAGACAAGATCCAGCCCCACACACTAGAACACAGGCACCAGTCCCCTCCACCAGGAAGTGTACACAAGCCACTGAACAACCTGCAGCCTGCGAAAAGGAAACCTCAAACAAAGTAAGTTAAACGAAATGAGAAGACAGAGAAATATGCAGCAGATGAAGGAGCAAAGTAAAAACCCACCAGACCAAACACATGAAGAGGAAATAGGTAGTCTACCTGAAAAAGAATTCAGAGTAATGATAGTAAAGATGATCCAAAATCTTGGAAATAGAACGGAGAAAATACAAGAAATGTTTAACCAGGACCTAGAAGAACTAAAGAGCAAACAATGATGAACAACACAATAAATGAAATTTAAAATACTCTAGAAGGTATCAACAGCAGAATAACTGATGCAAAAGAATGGATAAGTGACCAGGAAGATAAAATGGGGAAATAACTACCACAGAGCAGAATAAAGACAACAGAATGAAAAGAATTGAGGACAGTCTCAGAGGCCTCTGGGACAACATCAAACGCACCAGCATTTGAATTATACAGGTCCCAGAAGAAGAAGAGAAAAAGAAAGGGTCTGAGAAAATATTTGAGGAGATTATAGTTGAAAACTTCCCTAATATGGGAAAGGAAATAGTTAATCAAGTCCAGGAAGCACAGAGAGTCCCATACAGGATAAATCCAAGGAGAAACAAGCCAAGACACATATTAATCAAACTATCAAAAATTAAATACAAAGAAAAAATATTAAAAGCAGCAGGGAAAAGCAACAAATAACATACAAGGGAATCCCCATAAGGTTAACAGCTGATCTTTCAGCAGAAATTCTGCAAGCCAGAAGGGAGTGACAGGACACATTTAAAGTATGAAAGGGAAAAACCTACAACCAAGATTAATATACCCAGTAAAATTTCGCTGAGATTCAATGGAGAAATTAAAACCTTACAGACAAACAAAAGCTAAGAGAATTCAGCACCACCAAACCAGCTTTACAACAAAGGCTAAAGGAACTTGTCTAGGCAGGAAACACAAGAGAAGGAAAAGACCTACAAAAACAAACCCAAAACAATTAAGAAAATGGTAATAGGAACATACATATCGATAATTACCTTAAATGTAAAGGGATTAAATGCTCCAACCAAAAGACATAGACTGGCTGAATGGATATAAAAACAAGACCCGCATATATGCTGTCTACAGGAGACCCACTTGAGACCTAGGGACACATACACACTGAAAGTGAGGGGAGGGAAAAAGATATTCCATGCACATGGAAATCAAAAGAAAGATGGAGTAGCAATTCTCATAACAGACAAAATAGACTTTAAAATAAAGACTATTACAAGAGACTAAGAAGGACACTACATAATGATCAAGGGAGCAACCAAGAAGAAGATATAAGAATTGTAAATATTTATACACCCAACATAGGAGCACCTCAATACATAAGGCAAATGCCAGCAGCCAAAAAAGAGGAAATCAACAGTAACACAATCACAGTAGGGGACTTTAACACCCCACTTTCACCAATGGACAGATCATCCAAAATGAAAATAAATAAGGAAACACAAGCTTTAAATGACACATTAAACAAGATGGACTTAACTGATATTTATAGGACATTCCATTCAAAAACAACAGAATACACTTTCTTCTCAAGTGCTCATGGAAGGTTCTCCAGGATAGATCATATCTTGGGTCACAAATCAAGCCTTGGTAAATTTAAGAAAACTGAAATCAAATCAAGTATCTTTTCCAACCACAACACTATGAGACTAGATAACAATTACAGGAAAAAAACTGTAAAAAATACAAACACATGGAGGCTAAACAATATGCTACTAAATAACCAAGAGATCACTCAATAAAACAAAGGGAAAACAAAAATTACTTAGAAACAAATGACAATGAAAACACGACAATCCAAAACCTGTGGGATGCTGCAAGAGCAGTTCTAAGAGGTAAGTTCATAGCAAACAATCCTACCTCAAGAAACCAGAAAAATCTCAAATAAACAACCTAACCTTACACTTAAAGCAATTGGGGAAAGGAAAAAAAAAAGTTAGCAGAAAGAAAGAAATCATAAAGATCGGATCAGAAATAAAGGAAAAGAAATGAAGGAAACAATAGCAAAGATCAATAAATCTAAAACCTGGTTCATTAAGAAAAACAAAATTGATACACCATTAGTCAGACTCATCAAGAAAAAAGGGAGAAGACTCAGATAAACAGAATTAGAAATGAAAAAGGAAAAGTAACAACTAACAATGCAGAAATGCAAAGGATCATGAGAGATTACTACAGCAACTATATGCCAATAAAATGGAGAACCTGGAAGAAATGGACAAATTCTTAGAAAGGTATAACCTTCCAAGACTGAACCAGGAGAAATAGAAAATATGAACAGACCAATCACAAGCACTGAAATTGAAACTGTGATTAAAAATCTTCCAACAAACAGAAGCCCAGGACCTGATGGCTTCTCCGGCAAATTGTATCAAACATTTAGAGAAGAGATAACACCTATCCTTCTCAAACTCTTCCAAAATATAGCAGAGGGAGGAGCACTCCCAAACTCATTCTACGAGGCCACCATCACCTTGATACCAAAACCAGACAAGGATGTCACAAAGAAAGAAAACTACAGGCCAATATCACTGATGAAAATAGATGCAAAAATCCTCAACAAAATAATAGCAAACAGAATCCGACATAACATTAAAAGGATCATACAACATGATCAAGTGGGGTTTATCCCAGGAATGCAAGGATTCTTCAATATACGCAAATCAATCAATGTGACACATGATATTAACAAACTGAAGGATAAAAACCATATGATCATCTAAATAGATGCAGAAAAAGCTTTTGATAAAATTGAGCACCCATTTATGATAAAAACCCTCCAGAAAGTTGGCATAGAGGGAACCTACCTCAACATAATAAAGGCCATATATGACAAACCCGCATCCAACATCATTCTCAATGGTGAAAAACTGAAACCATTTCCACTAAGATCAGGAACAAGACAAGGTTGCCCACTCTCACCACTATTATTCAACATAGTTTTGGAAGTTTTAGCCACAGCAATCACAGAAGAAAAAGAAATAAAAGGAATAAAATCAGAAAAGAAGAAGTAAAACTGTCACTGTGTGCAGATACTATATATAGAGGATCCTAAAGATTCTACCAGAAAACCACTAGAACTAATCAATGAATTTGGTAAAGTAGCAGGATACAAAATTAATGCACAGAAATCTCTTGCATTCCTATACACTAATGATGAAAACTCTGAAAGAGAAATTAAGGAAACACTCCCATTTACAACAAAAGGAATAAAATACCTAGGAATAAACCTACCTAAGGAGACAAAAGACCTGTACGCAGAAAACTGTAAGACACTAATGAAAGATAGTAAAGATGATACAAACAGATGGCGAGATATACCATGTTCTTGGATTGGAAGAATCAACATTGTGAAAATGACTCTACTACCCAAAGCAATCTACAGATTCAGTGCAATCCCTATCAAACTACCACTGGCATTTTTCACAAAACTAGAACAAAAAATTTCACAATTTGTAGGGAAACACAAAAGACTCTGAATAGCCAAAGCAATCTTGAGAAACAAAAACAGAGCTGGAGGAATCAGGTTCCCAGACTTCAGACTATACTACAAAGCTACAGTAATCAAGACAGTATGGTACTGGCACAAAAACAGAAATATAGATCAATGGAACAGGATACATAGCCCAGAGATAAATCCACGCTCATATGGTCACCATATCTTTGATAAAGGAGGCAGGAATATACAATGGAGTAAAGACAGCCTCTTCAATAAGTGGTGCTGGGAAAACTGGACAGCTACATATAAACGAATTAAATTAGAACACTCCCTAACACCATACACAAATAAACTCAAAATGGATTAAAGTCTTAAATGTAAGGCCAGACACTATAAAACTCTTAGAGGAAACCATAGGCAGAACACTCTATGACATAAATCACAGCAAGTTCCATTTTGACCCACCTCCTAAAGTAATGGAAACAAAAAAAGAAAAAAACAATTGAGACCTAATGAAACTTAAAAGCTTCTGCACAGCAAAGGAAACCATAAACAAGATGAAAAGACAACCCTCAGAATGGGAGAAAATATTTGCAAATACAGCAACTGACAAAGGATTAACTTCCAAAATATACAAGCAGCTCATGCAGCTCAATATCCAAAAAACAAACAACCCAATCCAAAAATGGGCAGAAGACCTAAATAGACATTTCTCCAAAGAACACATACAGATGGCCAAGAGGCACGTGAAAGGATGCTCAACATCACTAATCATTAGAGAAATGCAAATCAAAACTACAATGAGGTATCACTGCACACCGGTCAGAATGGCCATCATTAAAAAATCTACAAACAGGGCTTCCCTGGTGGCGCAGTGATTGAGAGTCCACCTGCCGATGCAGGGGACACGGGTTCATGCCCCGGTTCAGGAGGATCCCACATGCCACAGAGCGGCTAGGCCCATGAACCGTGGCCACTGAGCCTGTGCGTCCAGAGCCTGTGCTCCGCAATGCAAGAGGCCACAACAGTGAGAGGCCCGTGTACAGCCAAAAAAAAAAAATCTACGAACGATAAATGCTGGAGAGGGTGTGGAGAAAAGGGAACCCCCTTGCACTGCTGGTGGGAATGTAAATTGATACAGCCACTATGGAGAACAGTATGGAGGTTCCTTAAAGAACAAAAAATAGAACTACCATATGACCCAGCAATCCCACTACTGGGCATAACCCTGAGAAAACCATAATTCAAACAGAGTCATGTACCCCAATGTTCATTGCAGCTCTATTTACAATAGGCAGGACATGGAAGCAACCTAAATGTCCACTGAGAAATGAATGGATGAAGAAGATGTTGCACATATATACATGGAATATTACTCAGCCATAAAAAGAAACAAAATTGAGTTATTTGTAGTGAGGTGGACTGACCTACAGTCTGTCATACAGAGTGAAGTAAGTCAGAAAGAGAAAAACAAATACTGTATGCTAACACATATACATGGAATCTTAAAAAAAATAAAAATGGTTCTGAAGAACCTAGGGGCAGGACAGGAATAAAGACACAGACATAGAGAATGGACATGAGGACATGGGGAGAGGGAAGGGTACGCTTGGACGAAGTGAGAGAGTAGCATTGACATATATACACTACCAAATGTAAAATCCATAGCTAGTGGGAAGCAGCTACATTGCATACGGAGATCAGCTTGGTCCTCTGTGACCACCTAGAGGGGTGGGATAGGGAGAGTGGGAGGGAGATGCAAGAGGGAGGGGATATAGGGATATATGTATCCATATTGCTGATTCACTTTGTTATACAGCAGAAGCTAACACAAAAATGTGAAGCAGTTATACTCCAATAAAGATGTTAAAAAATAAAATAAATAAATGCATTCCAATATTCAAAAAAAAAAGAAAAGAAAAGCTGTAAATTCCTTAACTTGAGATATTTCATTTTCCTTAATTAACAGTAATCTTTTGATGTTCCAACTACCTGGTCTTTGTTTCAGAAACTCTTATATATCCTGGCTCCCTCCCTTACCTCTTCAGGGCAATCTCTCAGAGTTAGCTGAGTTGCTGTGTCCCAGACTTAGGTCCTCTGTTTTGTCTGCTGAATAAAATGTAACTCTCAAGTTTTAGGTTGTGTATTTGTTTCAGTCAACAGAGATGCATTTAAACATTAAAAAAAAAAGCTTTTAAAAAAGTACACAGTGACAAGAAGCTACTAGTAATTCAGAGATGTTTAAAATTAATTGGTGTTGTATTACCTCAATGGCATCCTCTAATATATACAAATAATATAAGCAAAGCTTGGCAGGCATAAGGGGTCACAGACTTGAAAACACCCCACAGATGATACACACCACCATCATGACAGCCACCACCCCAGCCAGGGATCTGAGGTCTAGGGGTGGGAAATGCCTCCCTGCACCAACCACCCTTATCCACCAGGTCAGACATCGTTCACCCATACCTGTAAAAGAAATGACCAGCGTTCCATCTAGGCCTGCAAAAAATTCCTAAATAAACTTAACCCACCTCTGTAAGGCCAGCCAGAAACATTAATAACTCTGAGGTATATGACATAATCTGGCTCTTTTCAAAAGCCAAGGGCATAATGCCTGGTTTTCCTTAATATTCACCTTCCGTCTCTCACATCAAGTAGGGTTTAAGCACTAGTACTGAAAAAACAAGTACAAGCTCACTGGCATCACAATCAGAACCACACTTGACCTCACGTTTGTTTGTGCTATGGAGAGGCACTCACTCTGAGAGCAAGGCACCATCCAAACATCATTTGATTTGAAACCTGGCAGTTTCTTCAGGTCCCCTGGGATGAGGAAACTCGGATAGATGAATTCCACTGTGAAGTGCAGTCTGTGATCCCTGAACCCCTGCAGAGGCCACCTGAGCCCCTGCACACCCGGGTCAGTGGAGCTGAGAGTCTGCACATCCCTTTCCACCAGGCACAGCCACCATACAGAACCCAAATACAGCTAAGTTAATGTGCGAGTGAAAAAAATCAGACATGTTTTTAAATTTTCCTAGTGAGATATCCTTGAACTTTAAGCTTTCAAACAGCAGTACACTGAAGGACCTATTTTTCCTATCAGTCAATGTGAACTGCTAATTTAGAATTAATTCAATGATGGATTTCAGATTCCAAAACAATCAGGTTCTCTGTTGTTCTGACATTCATAGATTTAGCAGACACTTTGTACAAACACACCCAGCATTTGGCAGCTGCTCTGCTTTCCACCCCCTCCCAGTGTTCCTGCTTCAGCTCTAGGCAGGGTCCCTCTTTGGGAAAGCCGTGCCCTCAGGAGGAAGGTTTGATGTGCAGCAGCAATTTGGCCTGAGAGCTGATATCCCCTGAGTTGTCAGTTGGGCACCAAGGGAGGTGAGACAGCCATTTCTGCTCAAGTGCTGATTTCTTCACCACAAGCTCCCAACAATCTCCCTGCCTCGGGCCCTGCTCCCAGGCAGTGGAGCAGCCGAGAAGCCAGGAAAAATCCTCGTCTGGGCCTCCAGGGTGTCTGGAGGACCAGTTGTCCTGATGCTCCCTCCAGCCCGCTGGCTGGTCACAATCCACAAACTGGAAGATGATTTCTCTTCAACTGACCCAAGGGCCAAACACTTCTGTCCAGTGAGACAAAAAAAGAGCCATGTCCTCTGGCAGACCACCAGCCTCCTGGGCCACTGTGTCAGAGGTGATGCCACCTGACCACAATTTTCACCCCAGAACATACTCAGCCTGTCCTCTCTCTAGGCCCTGCATCCATCTTCCAGTTGATTTCCTCAGAAAATAGTTTTAACATTAGTTCTGCCACAACTTTTTAAAAAATCTTGAGCAGCCTATGTGTGTTTTCATGACCAGGAAAGGAGGACAGCATCACAAGGAGAGACAGATTCTGCCAACTGGGAGCTGTGAGGTTTTAGACACTCTTGCCTCTCTAAATCTCAGTTTTATCTGTAAAATACGGTAAGGATAGCCATATCAAAAAATTAGAAAGAAAGACAAAATAAAAAGGCAGAGGACTATGTACCAGATGAAGGAACAAGATAAAACCCCAGAAAAATAACTAAATGAATGGAGACAGGCAACCTTCCAGAAAGATATTTCAGAATAATGATAGTGAAGATGATCCAGGACCTCAGAAAAAGTATGGAGGCAAAGATCAAGAAGATGCAAGAAATGTTTAACAAAGATCTAGAAGAATTAAAGAACAAACACCTAGAGGATTTAAAGAACAAACAAACAGAGATGAACAATACAATAACTGAAATGAAAAATACACTAGAAGGAATCAAGAGCAGAATAACTGAGGGAGCAGAATAACTGAGGCAGAAGAACGGATAAGTGACTGGAAGACAGAACGGTGGAATTCACTGCCATGGAAGAGAGTAAAGAAAAAAAGAATGAAAAGAAATGAAGACAGCCTAAGAGACCTCTGGGACAACATTAAATGCACCAATATTTTCATTAACGGGGTCCCAGAAGGAGAAGACAGAAAGGACCCTAGAAAATATCTTAAGAGATTATACTCGAAAACTTCCCTAACATGGGAAACTAAATACCCACCCAAGTCCAGGAAGCGCAGAGAGCCCCATGCAGGATAAATCCAAGGAGAAACATGCCCAGACACACAGTAATCAAATTGACAAAAATTAAAGACAAACAAAAATTATTAAAAGCAGCAAGGAAAAAATGACAAATAACATACAAGGGAACTCCCATAAGGTTAACAGCTGATTTCACAGCAGAAACTCTACAACCCAGAAGGGAGTGGCACAATATACTTAAAGTGATGAAAGGGAAGAACCTACAACCAAATTACTCTACAGGAAGAATCTCAATCAGATTCGATGGAGAAATCAAGAGCTTTACAGACAAGCAAAAGCTAAGAGAATTCAGCACCACAAAACCAGCTGTACAACAAGTGCTAAAGGAACTTCTCTAAGTGGGACACAGAAGAGAAGAAAAGGACCTACAAAAACAAACCCAAACAATTAAGAAAATGGTAATAGGAACATACATATCGATAATTACCTTAAACATGAATGGATTAAGTGCTCCAACCAAAAGAAACAGGCTCGCTGCATAGATACAAAAACAAGATCCATATATATGCTGTCTACAAGAGACCCACTTCAGATTTAGGGACACGTACAAACTGAAAGTGAGAGGAGGGAAAAAGATATTCCATGCAAATGGAAATCAAAAGAAAGCTGGAGTAGCAATTCTCATATCAGATAAAATAGACTTTAAAATAAAGAATGTTACAAGAGACAAGAAAGGACACTACATAATGATCCAGGGATCAATCTAAGAAGAAGATATAACAATTATAAATACATATGCACCCAACATAGGAGCACCTCAATACACAAGGCAAATGCTAACAACTATAAAAGAAGAAATGACAGTAACACGATATTAGTAGGGGACTTTAACACCTCGCTTATACCAATGGACAGATCATCCAGACAGAAAGTTAATAGGGAAACACAAGTTTTAAATAACACAGCAGACCAGATAGACTTAATTGATATTTATAGGACTTTCCATCCAAAAACAGCAGAATACACTTTCTTCTCAAGTGCACATGGAACATTCTCCAGGACAGATCACATCTTGGGTCACAAATCAAGCCTCAGTAAATTTAAGAAAACTGAGATCGTATCAAGCATCTTTTCCGACCACAACGCTATGAGATTAGAACTAAATTATAAGGGGAAAAATGTAAAAAACACAAACACATGGAGGCTAAACAATACGTTACTAAATAACCAAGAGATCACAAAAGAAATCAAAGAGGAAATTAAAAAATACCTAGAGACAAATGACAACGAAAACACAACAATATAAAACCTATGGGAGGCAGCAAAAGCAGTTCTAAGAGGGAAGTTTATAGCAATACAAGCCTACCTCAAGAAACAAGAAAAAATTCAAATCATCTAAACTTACACCTAAAGGAACTAGCGAAAGAAGAATAAACAAAACCCAAAGTTAGCTGAAGGAAAGAAATCATAAAGATCAGAGCAGAAATAAATGAAATAGAAACAAAGAAAACAATAGCAAAGATCAATAAAACAAAAATCTGGTTCTTTGAGAAGATAAACCAAATTGATAAACCTCTAGCCAGACTCCTCAAGAAAAAGAGGGAGAGGACTCAAATCAATAAAATTTGAAATGAAAAAGGAGCAGTTACAATGGACACCACAGAAATACAAAGCATCATAAGAGACTAATACAAGCAACTCCATGCCAATAAAATGGACAACCTGGAAGAAATGGACAAATTCTTAGAAAGGTATAACCTTCCAAGACTGAACCACGAAGAAATAGAAAGCATTAACAGACCAATCACAAATAATGAAATTGAAACTGCGATTAAAAATCTTCCAACAGGGCTTCTCTGATGGCGCAGGGGTTGGGGGTCCGTCTGCCGATGCAGGGGACACGGGTTCGTGCCCCGGTCCGGGAAGATCCCACATGCCACAGAGCGGCTGGGCCTGTGAGCCGTGGTCACTGGGTCTGCGTGTCCAGAGCCTGTGCTCCGTGACGGGAGAGGCCACAGCAGTGAGAGGCCTGTGTACGGCAAAAAAAAAAAAAAAAATCTTCCAACAAACAAAAGTCCAGGACCAGAAGCCTTCACAGGTGAATTCTATCAAACATTTAGAGAAAAACTAACACCCATACTTCTCAAACACTTCCAAAATATTGCAGAGGAAGTAACACTCCCAAACTCATTCTACGAGGCCACCATCACCCTGATACCAAAACCTGACAAAGATACTATAAAAAAATAAAATTACAGACCAATATCACTGATGAATATAGATGCAAAAATCCTCAACAAAATACTAGCAAACAGAATCCAACAACATATTAAAAAGGATCATACACCATGATCAAGTGGGATTTATCCCAGAGATGCAAGGATTCTTCAATATATGCAAATCAATCAATGTGATACACCATATTAACAAATTGAAGGAAAAAAAACTATGATCATCTCAATAGACACAGAAAAAGCTTTTGACAAAATTCAACACCCATTTATGTTAAAAACTCTCCAGAAAGTGGGCATAGAGGGAAACTACCTCAACATAATAAAGGCCATATATGACAAACCCACAGCCAATGCTGTCTTCAATGGCGAAAAACTGAAACCATTTCCACTAAGATCAGGAACAAGACAAGGTTGCCCAATCTCACCACTATTATTCAACATAGTTTTGGAAGTTTTAGCCACAGCAATCAGAGAAGGAAAAGAAATAAGAGGAATCCAAATTGGAAAACAAGAAGTAAAACTGTCACTGTTTGCAGATGACATGATACTATGCATTGATAATCCTAAAGATACCATCAGAAAACTACCAGAACTAATCAATAACTTCGGTAAAGTTGCAGGATACAAAATTAATGCACAGAAAACTCTTGCATTCCTATACACTAACAACAAAAGATCAGAAAGAGAAATTAGGGAAACAATCCCATACACCATTGCAACAAAAAGAATAAAATACCCAGGAATAAAGTTGCCTAAGGAGGTAAAAGACCTGTACTCAGAGAACTACAAGACACTGATGAAAGAAATCAAAGATGACACAAACAGATGGAGAGATATACCATGTTCTTGGATTGGAAGAATCAATACTGTGAAAATGACTATACTACCCAAAGCAATCTAAAGATTCAATGCAATCCCTATCAAATTACCAATGGCAGTTTTTACAGAACTAGAACAAAAAAACTTAAAATTTGTATGGATACACAAGGGACCCCAAATAGCCAAAACACTCTTGGAAAAAAACAGAGCTGGAGGAATCAGACTCCCTGACTTCAGACTATACTACAAAGGTACAGTAGTCAAGACAATATGATACTGGCACAAAAAAAGAAATATAGATCAATGGAACAGGATAGCAAGTCCGGAGATAAACCCATGCACCTGTGGTCAACTTATCTATGACAAAGGAGGCAAGGATATACAATGGAAAAAAGACAGTGTCTTCAGTAAGCGGTGCTGGGAAAACTGGACAGCTACATGTAAAAGAATGAAATTAGAACACTCCCTAACACCATATACAAAAATAAACTCAGAATGGATTAAAGACGTAAATGTAAGGTCAGACACCATAAAACTCTTAGAGGAAAACATAGGAATAACACTCTTTGATATAAATCACAGCAAGATCTTTTTTGACCCACCTCCTGAAGTAATGGAAATAAAAACAAAAATAAACAGATGAGACCTAATGAAACTTAAAAGCTTTTGCACGGCAAAGGAGACTATAAACAAGATGAAAAGACATCCCTCAGAATGGGAGAAAATATTTGCAAACGAATCAACAGACAAAGGATTAATCTCCAAAATATATAAACAGCTCATGCAGCTCAATATTAAAAAAACAAACAGCCCAATCCAAAAATGGGCAAAGGACCTAAATAGACATTTCTCCAAAGAAGACATACAGCTGGCCAAGAAGCACATGAAAAGCTGCTCAACATCACTAATTATTAGAGAAATGCAAATGAAAACTACAATGAGGTATCACCTCACACCAGTTAGAATGGGCATCATCAGAAAATCTACAAACAACAAATGCTGGGGAGGGTGTGGAGAAAAGGGAACACTCTTGCCCTGTTGGTGGGAATGTAAATTGATATAGTCACTATGGAGAACAGTATGCAGGTTCCTTAAAGAACTAAAAATAGAATTACCATATGACCCAGCAATACCACTACTGGGCATATACCCTGAGAAAACCATAACTCAAAAAGACACATGTACCACAATGTTCATTGCAGCACTATTTACAGTAGCCAGGACATGGAAGCAACCTAGGTGTCCATCGACAGATGAATGGATAAAGATGTGGTGCATATATACAATGGAATATTACTCAGCAATAAAAAGCAACGAAATTGGGTCATTTGTAGAGACGCGGATGGACCTAGAGACTGTCATACAGAGTGAAGTAAGTCAGAAAGAGGAAAACAAATATCGTATATTAACACATATATGCACAATCTAGAAAAATAGTACAGATGAACCGGTTTGCAAGGCAGAAATAGAGACACAGATGTAGAGAACAAATGTATGGACACCAAGGGGGAAAAGCAGGGGTGGTGGTGGTGGTGGTGGGATGAACTGGGAGATTGGGATTGACATATACACAGTAATATGTATAAAACAGATAACTAATAAGAACCTGCTGTACAAAAATAATTTTTTAAAAAAGCCATCAAGGGGAAAAAATTAAATAAGGTAGCATTCATAAATGTTTTCTAGAAGAGTTTGTCTGACACAAATATGGTAGATATCCAGAAGAAAAGGTTAGTATCTTCTTTTCTCAACACAAGAATGCCCAGAGAATCTTCAGGCAATACACGTGAGAGTGTGAGATGCTGGTGTGGAGAAAGGACAAAAAAGATGGGGAACCTTCTGAAAGCTCTTCAGCTTTCATAGTTTTCATTCAAATTTCAACTAAGACAAATGTCAGAGGACTGCTGGGTCCCCACCTATTCTGAGGAATTAATCACATCTGATAACGAGCTTATCACCAACGACTGGGATAGAATGGGTTCCGTTCCACTCAGCAATGCCTGTGATTCTTGTCCTTCTCAGCCACAGCTCCAGCCCCGCGGCATCCCGCACCAGTGCACACAATCCTGCTCTGTCCCCTTACTGGACATTCCCAGGCAGGTGGGCAGGTGCCCAGGAAGAGCGTGGGGTGCACATGCATTTCAGTACCTCTGGTTCTATCATGGCCGACTTCATGGGTGAGCACCTGTGCATTCATACAAAGCCCATGCTTTGAGCCCAGTCTTGAGCTCCATCTTCACAGCATTTACCTTTTCTCCCAAACCTACTCTCCTGTTCCTGATAACGGCACCACTCTCTTCCCCACAACCTGGGCTGAAAATCATAGACACTCTGCAGCCACAAGCCCTGCCACCCCCACCAGCACCATCCCCCTGCAACAATGAAAGCTGCCAGGTACTGTCAGTTCTGGTCCAGCCTTGCATCCACATCTTCCTCTCCATCCCCATTATGGTTGCTCTACTGCTCTCTCTTTCACCTGGATTATTAAAGTACCCTCCCAACTCCCCTCCTCTCCTCCAGGCTCTTCTCTCACTCAACCACCCTGCCCGCCCATGCCAGATGGACCTCATCCAGGCAAGAGTAGCCACAGCATCTCCTGCCCAGTGCCTCGCTCTCCCAGTGCAGCAGTTCTGTGGTTCTGAAGCTACTGGCAACCCCATCCCTGGCCCAGACTAGCAACAGACCCACCCTAACCAGGACTCTGCAACATTTTAGGAAAGCCACAGGCTAGGGGCAAGATCCCCTCTCCCTCCTTGATCCTTATTCTACAAGAGAACAGCACCCTCTTTCTGATCTACATACCGTCCTTACTATACTGTATGCACCCTGCGGTCAGAACCCATGCTTGAACCACTCCATCTCTGCTTACGCCAAGCACTCCAGCACAACGCAGAATTTTTTTAAAGTGACTTCTCATAATACACATTTTCAGTGTTGCCCCAAGCTCACGTTTCAGCCTTAGCAGGGGTGAACTCAATGCTATCACGGTACTTTTTACACCGTATTCAATTTTGCAGGACATCTGTCATCTCCTTTTCTTCTTCCTTTTTCTTGTGACATTAAACACAGGGGAATTACATTAAGCATAAACAGACTCTTGAAATGTACCTCAAAGTAATATGAAAGATCTTTACTAATCCAGCTAATGTGCTTTCCTTCCAACACCCACTGAAATCTAGTTCTCATTTGAATACTTAACAAGCATCATCTTGGAAAACCTCTTTCCTTTGATCTACGTAGAAATAAAAAATAACTTTAGCCCATTCAGGCTGTGTTTGGCCCTGCACATACACTTTATGCCTCCATTTGAAATCTTAATCCTATTGCAGCACATTAATTCTGGTTTATATAAAATGCTGCCAGCAGAATCCATTGATTTGCTTCATCCATTTATATGAGTTTCCTTCAGTGAGTCCTATAACTTTTTAGCTAAGTAAATATGCATGTATGTTTTCTAATTCTACAGATTACGATAATTTCAGACATGATAATAATTGCTTATTTTAGATCACTAGCTAATAGAGAAGCTTGCAGATGTGGTTTGTAAAATAAACCAAGATCTAATGATCTATATTTGCGGTAATCTCACCACTTTATGTTGTGTTTTTCATACCACTACAATGGTAGCCTGATTAGACAACCTTTTGCCAAGGAAGTTTATTTTTGTATCATTTCTGTTTTACTGTTACACTGAGTAAAAAAAATAAAGAAAAATAGAGTGCTTTGCCTAGTTATTATGAAGCAGTCATTTTGAAAGGGTGGGGCTTATTGAACCCCATGTGATTTAGTTATCTATTCTTCCATTTGAGTTGGCTACAGCCTACTGCCACTTAAGAACATAATAAAAATGGATCTGAGTCAAGGTTTAAACATAATAGTTTTGGAAGAACTCCCCCTTTTTACTTTGGGTGTGTCTAGGAGACATCATAATAATTGAGATTGTAATGTTAAATGCTCCAACTGACACTCGTATAATAATTCTTAGTGGGAAAAAATTCCCAGGACATAGTTCTGACAGTGGTATTTGTATTGTTATGACTAGCTTTTCAGTTGCAAACATATCGCTTCACTCTTTGCTTATATGGCATCCTCAGTACATGGACATTTATCTTATGTCTGTTTTTTCTACTGCACTGTTGGCTATGTGAGGGGCCAGCTACAAAAGATACATATAACTGAATATCACTTTTGACCCTGGTGTTGGTATCAACGTAGCACAGCTATGTAGGTGAAAAAGAAAGCCTTCCCTTGTTTCCTGAGAATCTTCTAGGGCACTAGTAGCCTATGAATCGAGGACACCTTCAAGCCTATGACTCTGACTTTTAGGAAAAGAGAAGTTGGAGGTTATTTAATTTTTTTAAATCCCTTTCCACCATACAGTGTTCTTCATCTTCATTCAAACTAAAGACAAATATTAGACGGCTTGTGTTTTCCTCAAATGTCACAACTAGTTGGTTTGTTTAGGAAAGGAAGACATGCTCCTGAAATAAAACTCAAGACCAAAGCCCATTTGGTGCTGCCAGAAAATGACTATGACTATGGAACTCACTGTCAATGCAAACAGCACTAGAAGCACATCCCAAACCCCCTGATTCCACTAAAAAGCAGTGCAGGGAATTCAAAATGAGAAGCCGTCTCACATACACCTCTCATTAAAAATAATTGTCAATTCCCTGTGTGCTCTCTGTGATCCTCTGGGGTAGCTACAGGAAAGGAAAAATGAAAACATGAGCTGTATCTACCAGAAAGAGTCCAGAAGTGAGAAACTCTCCCAATATCTAGGACAAAGAGAACTTAAAACCAAAAACTCGATGTACTCAAAGAAAAAAACCATTAGTTTGGCTCAAACCAGTGAAATAATTATCCTCAATTCCCCACCTCTTTCAGTATGGCAAAACCCAGCCGTGGGACTCTAAAGCTCTAAGTGCAAGGAGCAAAAGGTTTGATTCCATCTGAGGCTGTTCTCACTCAAGAAGAGTTTCCTTTTAAGCCTATCAGCACCATGGACAGTTCAGAGTAGCGTTACTGAGAAATAAATATTAACCACTGCACCACAGATATCCACATCATGACCGTGATGCAATTAGGAAGTAGACTGACAAGGGACAATGATGTCACTGTGTGTTTTATTTTGCCCTGTTTTGTTGGAAGAGGACATGGAGGAAGGGAGTGAAAAAATAATTGAAAAATCAAGGTCTTAGAATTCTAACATGACCCCTGGGTTTCACTTCTCCAAGCTAAATTTAGCTCTTTGCGCACGGATTAATGCAAACATAAACCATGTTCCCTAATGGTAAACATTATGGTTCTTAAGGATGTCACAAGCTGTAACAGAAGACAGATATTATTTGGGATCAGGAAAAGAAAATGTAGGAGAAACAAAATCTCTGAGTCCATCCACTGTATTCAAGGATAGAGTAGGTGAGAAAAGTGAAGGATAAAATAGGACATTTGTCCCTTTTAGGGTGGTCCAGGCTGTACAACTTGAGGCTGGCTTATATGACAAGCAAAACCTGGGCCTGGATGGGTGTTCACGAGGATTCAACAAGAGACAGGAATACCATCACTGGAATCACCAAGGTGAATTCAACTACAAGGACCCTCCAAAATACCTAGGAGAGTGGAAAACACATTCAGAGGGTCACTGAGCTGCTTCTTAGATGTGGGTTAAGAACAATCACATGAAGGAGCATTGAAAATCTCTTTCACGTGGCCAGTAGACCCTGAAGCAAATGTCACATGCCTGTAAATCCACAGAACACCTCACAATCCTGTGATATGGGAGAGGTACACAAAGAGATCTAACTTGTTGGGATAATGAGGTGAGTCCCCTAGAAAAATTCAAAATGATTTCTCCCAGCAATGTTTGAGAAGGGTTCACAGTGATTAGTACTCTCATTTAAGAGTGGATGTTGGGCTTCCCTAGTGGCGCAGTGGTTGAGAGTCCACCTGCCGATGCAGGGGACACGGGTTCGTGCCCCGGTCCTGGAAGATCCCACATGCCGCGGAGCGGCTGGGCCCGTGAGCCATGGCCACCGAGCCTGCGCGTCCGGAGCCTGTGCTCCACAACGGGAGAGGCCACAACAGTGAGAGGCCTGCGTATCACAAAAAAAAAAAAAAACAAAGAAAAAAGAGTGGATGTTGATTCCTCCATGGAAGGATTAACAAACATGAAAGTTACATGATTTGCATGATGAGAATGTTGTTTTCCCTTAATTTTGTTTTGGCAAAGTACAATGAAGGCCCTTGAACAATTCATCACAATTGCGGAATTATAGCGATAAATGACAGCTCTTCTACAATCCCAGGCCAAGAATGCTGTCAAATCATATATATGCAAAGAGCTTGGTTTTTTGCCTTCAGATACCAGCTTATTGAAAAGCTGTCACACATAATTTGGAGCACTTGAAGATAAAGCATAAATCTATTTCTTTTTTTAACCCAGAGAAAATAATATACTAGAAAACAATCTCTTCTTTCCAAATTAAATGTATCACCAAACCAGACCTCTGCTGTCTAAAAGAGCTTCTCCAGGGATTCATACTCAGTTCTTAAACCTTTGATGAGTTCATTCAGCTAGAAACTGTGGAGAAATGAAGCCAAGTTTTGAGGCATTAACAACAGATTTTGTGTCTTACGCCAGAGAACACACCCATTTTTCATCACGACCACACTGCTTCGCTGTCATCTTCCAGAGCATATTTCCTCAAAGGATTCGGATCTTATTATAAGAACAATACAGAAGTTATTTTCTCCACCTGAGAGGGATGTGAGGCCAGAATAGGTTAAGGGACTTGCCCGGAGTCCCACGGTAACTCATCAAGAAGGAAGGAGCCTTCCTTACAGATGGGTTTTTTTTTGTTTGTTTTGTTTTGTTTTTTTTTTGTGGTACGCGGGCCTCTCACTGTCGTGGCCTCTCCCGTTGTGGAGCACAGGCTCCAGACGCGCAGGCTCAGCGGCCATGGCTCACGGGTCCAGCCGCTCTGCGGCATGTGGGATCTTCCCAGACCGGGGCACGAACCCGTGTCCCCTGCATCAGCAGGCGGACGCTCAACCACTGCGCCACCAGGGAAGCCCCTTACAGATGGTTTTGTTTCCAGGGTTTTTGTTTCCTATAGACACCAGCCTGCCTGAATCAAACAAAGGTAGCTGCTCTCAGAATACTGAGCATGTCTCCTAGGAGACAGGGCCATGTTGGCCTAAAAGGGTATATGAGAGGAAGAGCTGCTTCATGGTTCCTAAATGAAGACAATGCTACAGAGACAGTGGTCAAAGTCACAACCCTGAGATGGCCTGGAACAGTAGAAACCACTCTCAAGTTTGTGGGGTGACGTGGTCCACAACAGGTTGATCCTTGGCTCTAGTACCTGCAGCCCCAGAAATCAGAGATACTCAGAGGATCTGCTCTTAAAATGGGATCATTCCTTCCTTGCAGCCACCAACTTTCTTCATGGCTTAGAATTCAGAGACCAATTTAATTCCCAGTCTAATTTAATATGCCATACTGGTCACACGAGGGGCCACAGGATGGGCCGGAGAAACCTCTGTAGTTGTCCGGAGTCCTTACCTGCACTGCTCCCTGGCACTCACTCAGTTGCTTCTTCTAATCCTCAGACACTGGTGATTCCTGCCCAAGCCAGTGTTCATAGTTCTAATTTTAACAGGAGTGAAGACTATGATTTTATGGTACCTCGAAACTAACATCACCAATAACTCATGCATCACAATTTATGTAGCTGCTTACACATCTTTTACTATTTACTAATATAATGATTTCTTCTCCCCTTTCCATACATCGAGAGGCCATGTGCCCCTCATGCCTTCCCTCTGATTCTCCAACCATATTAAATGCTAAAGAATCTCAGTAACCCCTGATCCCCGATGGTATCTTCATACCCAACTACCCAAAGGTGTTCTGACCCACCAGCTTAAGACTTTTGATATATTTATTCAATCGACCAACACTTACTGAACAGAATTGTCCTGGCATAATTATCACCACTGGGAATGTATACAAAAAGAGACTATTCTTGTCCTCAAGGAGAAAACAATTAATGATGGGGCAAGAACCCATCGCCACTAAAATGATGATCTATAGGAACTACAACAGAAGCCTGTCATGGATGTGATGGTGGACCCAAATAACTGGCCACCTAAATCCAATGGAAAATCTGTATAAATTTTATTTCATCTATGAGACTAGAACAATTATACCAAATGCTCTACTTCCACATAGGATAGCTTCACACCTACAGAAGAAATTCATTGTTAACACACTACCAACTACTACACATCTGGTAGTGGGTATATTAACCTTTGTTTCAAGAGACTATTCAATAAATCTGAAATAAAGTCTGCAAGCTGTTGAGTTACTAGTGTCTTCTCCTACTCATTCCACTTAATGGTCTAGGACTTTTCAGTTTAGCTTGATATCTAGTAGAGAGAAAATTGAAATTTGAGAGCAACTCATCCTATGGGGAAATCACTAGGTAAGATGAGGCTTCACTATCAAGGAGGAGTTTCACATATGGCTGGTTCTGAGCAGAAACCCACACATAAGCAGATACCTGCAGAGGTCCTCATGAATTTTTCAGAGGAAGATCAAAGAGAAAATAGACATGAATGGGTTGGAGCAGAATGGTATGAAGTGGAAGCAGTGCTGGCATGGACTGGAATTTAAATAAAGTCTATCCATGCAGGGTGAGCTTGAGCAGAATACAATGTTCCGAGGCTGAAGGAGACAAATGGGTCATATCAGTGTGGGACAGTGGGAGAGTATGAGCGGTTCCCACCTATTCCAACCTAATGCCACTCACAGAGATTGTTAAAACCATACCAAGAATTAAGAAGCTAATCAAATCTCATACCCTGGATTGACTATAGTTTCCAGACAGGTCTACTACACTCAGCCACACAGGCAGGACAATGCGTGTGAAAGATGTCCCAGGGGTTATGCAGCGTGACAGCCCTATATCAAGGAAATAAACCAATAAGGATGTGTTGATGTTTGATTCAGTAATTCAACTAGCCATGTTTGAGTATCTACTATGTGCTAAAAAGTGTGAAAGGCACTGGGGGATGCAAAGCTTACAATGCACTTACCAGGTCCCTTACATTTCAACAAAAATGTGCTGTTTTTTCTAATTATCTCAAAGAAGAAACAAAAAGAGAAATCTGTTCCTCAAACGAGATAAATCTCCTTCCGTTCAAAACAAAGTGGGAGCTGCGTGTGGAGGATAAACCAAAGGACACAAAATTGAGGAAATTCACAGAAGTGACTCACTTCTGTTCAGTGGTTACTGAAAATAAAACAGTGGCAGTCAGTTCACTGTCAGGAAATACAAGCAGGTACGTAGAGAAATGTTGAGGTGTCTTCTTAAAAAAGACTCTTTCTTTGAGGACTAAGCACCATCATTCCAGTGACTCCTCATTCTGGATTAGACTGAATTCTCCTTGATAAGTCAGAGAAGCACGTTTCAAAGGGAAGACAACACGGGTGAGCTGAACCTGGCAAAGGACTTATATAAATAAACACATTTTTCTGTAAGGTTCAAGACACAGACACTGAGCCAGCAAAATGTTCCTGAAGCAGCTACAAGCATTGGTCGTCATTGCCAAAAATGGCTCCAAGATCAGGTTATCCCGACCACACTGGGAGAGTCTCAGAAAGAAACCAAGAGTTAACTCTGTTTTCTAAATTTCATACAGTGAATATATATTACTTTTATAATAAGAAAAACAATGTAAAAAAAACCAAAAAAGTACCAAATATTGCCTGGACCATCTTTGGCCCCTAGCTGCCTTAACTTTGCAAAATAAGCCATTCTTCACAAACAAGTCAGTGAGTCTTGGCCTTCAGTCAAGTTTTTATAGTAAGAACTTGTGTGCTATGAAATTTGCAAAACATTTCTGTTACTCAATTATCTTATTTTCCTCCACCTAAATTTCTCCTGGGGTAAGAGTTTCATTTCTTGTTTTCCTTAGCTTTTACCAATAAAGACAGGAAAACATCTAATATTCTTGAGTATATCTTATTGTACCTTTGAGAAAACACATGCGATCTGTGGGTAAAAGAGAAATACTTGACCACCAACAAAAGCATACCTATCAGCCCCCAAGTAATATAAAATACTTAGTTCTAACACTTAGAAACATTTATGCCAAAATGAACATTAGGGAAAGCTGATTTGGATGGTTTTACTATCTTCTTAGCCCATGTGCATAGACCACCAACTTGGTTGTGCTATTTGAAATGATGTTTACGAATAGAGAAACAGAACACACACAAGGAGGGAAGAATGTGTGTTCCTCAAATTCTGGCCACACCATGCCACTCCTCACTGAAGCCACACACACAACTAGGCATGGGTAGGAAGCTCCGTGAACAGGCAGCCCAGGTTAAACACCCTGTATCAACTGAGCGTGTTGGCGACGGCATGGTGGACAGGAAGAGTGAACAAGATGAGTGGGTGTGGATGTATGTGTCATGTGGTCCCCTAAGAACAAGACTCATTACTGAATTCAAGGGCAGGGGAAGCTCCCTGAGGTCTGAGACAAGAACATTTATCAAATCATTGCCAGAAGCAATAAGACGGTCCCTGTGACCAGGCTCAACCAACTCTAGAATTGACCTTCCTCCCCAGACTTCTTAAAAAGGGCACCTTCAACTCCAAGCCTTCAGGGGATTTTTCCATCAGTGAAGAGCTGGTTCCAAGAGTAAGATGTCCTTGCACTCTACAAGGGATGGAAGCTAATTCAAGGCTATGGTGAGATAAAACATCTTTCCTCACAGCTGGAGTTCTGGAGAGAGATTTCAGCAAGGGACTCCTTTTGGAAACTATCTATAAAGCTGACCGGGACTGCCTAGAAATTTAAGCAATGCTGCTCCCTCTTTCTGAACTGTTTCATGTGGAAGAGACTCCCAGCGTGACCTGAAGGAGGTGCATGTGGTTTCCAGGGTGTTCACAAGATGTTTACCATCCCTGAGGTTTTTATCATCATCGTCATCAATAAGGCACCTGCTTCCTTCAGGAGCTGATGGTACATTGGGGGAGACACAAAGAAAAAGTAACTACCTCATGAGGTATTACAACTGAAAACTGTAAGCACTTGAGTTGTTCAGAGGTACATGAAAGATCTTCATCACCTAAAGCAATCAGGAGAAGCTTCCTGGAGGGGCAGGTCTGAACTAGAAATTTAAGGTGCACCTGGGGTGTTAGGACAATAGAAAGGTGTGTTAGGAAAGAGGCTTGGCCTGCACAAAGTCATGAGGCCAGAAAGTACAAGTGGTATTTAGAGACCGCAAGTAATAAATTAGTCTGGGGTGTGGGCAAATCTGTGGAGGAGGAGAGTGAGAAGGATGGGGCAGTAAATAGGACGAAACTGTAAAAGGCCTTAAAGGCCAGGCGAAGAGTGTGGATTTAATTCATCAACAGTGGGCTGGTTGTGAAAGCACCCAAGGAGGTACATTTAAACACCACATGGAAGATTAATATGGAGCAGCCCACAACATGGTCTGGGTGGGGAAAGCCTGTGCTGGAGGATAGGGAAAGGCTCCAGAGGTCCGATGCCTGGCTCCTGCATCTGCGGGGCTGAGGAGGTTACCGACCATTATCCTTCTGAACCTTCCTGCCCTGAAACGGAGCAGGACCCTACGGGGCCTTCCCAGGAAGGACCCCCGCCCCCAGTGTCCTCCACCTGCCTTTTGACTAGAAAAACTTTAGCCAAAGAATAAATTTAATCAGAGAAGTGATAAAATGCAGAAGCAAAGGAAAACAGTCAAGACCAAATAATAATACTTTAGCTATTAAACAAAGTCAAGGACATTTCTTCCTCCTCAAGGGCTATAGATAATAGTCTGAGCTATATCCTTTGAGCTATTTTTTAGATACTGAAACTCCCACCAGGTGGAAGACATTAACTACATGATGACCAGACTGTAGCCATGACATAAGCTGCCACAATTCCGAGAACAGGCCTCAAAGAAATGGGAACAAACGAACTCTGGAACTGAAGAGTAACTGTACTTAAAACAATCACAATGATGCTGATCAGACCACTGCATGACCAATTTCAAGATGACTGTCAGAGCTGGCTGTGGTGTTCTGCATGTAGCCCCCTCCCCTCCACCAATACACCCCCGAGACTCCCCTTTAAAAGCTCTTGCCCACTGATCAGTGGTGGGCAGTTGGCCTGTGGACACGAGTCTTCCCTCCCCCCACCCCGATTGCTGGCCTCCGGAATAAAGCAAACTTGCCCTTCTACCAACACCTGCCTCTCGAGTACTGCCTTTTGAGCGTCAAGCAGCCAGACCTAAGTTTCGGTAGCAGTCCCATCAGCTTAACCATCTTCCTGGCAGGGGAGCGAGCCCCTAGGATGTGAGGCCTTCAGGCAGAATCTTCTAGGTCAAGGAACAAGGCAAGGACCAGTCCATTTAGGGGACACAGAAGAGCCTAGGACCCTCCCCTTGTGCCCCAACCCCACAGGAGACAAGGCCAGTTTGTCCAGTCAGCCAACAGACTTAGGCCAGGCTCCAGGCACATCCTGCACACAGAGGGAGGACCATGGTGACCGTCCCCATTAGACAGGCAGGTAATGCAGGGTCACAAAGCCTCTTCAGGCAAGTTCACTCTGTGGGATTCGACCTGTTACTCTCGAACTTGAAGGGTAGAGAAGGTGATCTCTAATTTAGAGCAAACTCTAAATCCTTATACTGTCTACAAGGCCCTGCACGGTCTACAGAACCCTGCCTACCTATTCTGCCACGCTGCTGCTCACTGAACTTACTCCAGACATACCACTTTCTGTTCCTCAAACAGGCAAGTTCATTCCCACCTCTGGGCCTCCGCACTTGCTGTCCCCTCCACCTAGAATGCGTTTCCCCAGATTTAACCCAGCCGCCTCCACCCGACTTTCATTTCTTTAGTGAGACCTTCCTGATCACTCTCATTTAAGTTTTGGGTCCACAGAAGTATTCCACACTAGCACACCTATCTCATCACCCCGTGATGGCTTCTGAATTGCACTCAGCTCGATCAGAAATCCTAACTTACCTAAATGTCTGGTGTGTTGTCTGTGTTCCTATTAGACTTTGAAACCTAGACGAGCAGGGACTTTTTCACTCTTGCCCAATTCTGCCTCCCCAGTGTCTATAAAAGTCCCTGGCCCATATTAGTGCTCAATAAATATTTGTCAAATAAGTGAAATAATTAATTAATCAATCCATGTCTTGGGAGATCCATGACCCTTCACCTCCCTGAAGGGTCATGGATGAAAACCTGGTTAAGAGAATGTGATGCTCAGGCAGATGTTAAAGAGACTAGAGCTCTAGAGTTTCTTTTAAACCATCTGCATCCAAAATGTCAGCAGCTGGGTAATATATGTGTTCACATCAAATGGGGGAAAAGCAATGGGAACGTGCTGAACACACGGTCAGTGAAAAAAAAAAAAAAAAAAGAAACTTCCAGAAATGTCTTCATTAACGAAGCGGCTTGTGGGGCAGCCCCTTGAAATGCAGTCATTGTCAGTAATAAAACTCCCCTAACTGTGGAATTAAGGACAGGGAGAGGGGTAAGAAGGGTGGCATTCCACCATGATTGAAAGGAGAGAGTCTGGAAGACTTAGGCCCTGAGTCCCGGCAGAGTCCCGGGCCCACACCTTGTTCTGCTCCTGTGTCTCGGCTCTAATGAGGCTTCATGAAAAGCAGAGCTGCCTTTTAAGAAAATTTCATCCTAACCTGGAAACGGCAAAATGCAGCCAAGTCTCAACTACTGGACTAACGAGGTGAAGAAACAATAAATGAATCCTTCAGATAATTCAGAAATATCTTCCAGCAAACCTCTCTATGATCGAACAATAAAAACTTCTGTCATTTCTGTAGCATGGGATCACTCACAAAGCACTTCCACATCCCACCATCTCCTGTGATTCTCAAACTCCCCGCGAGGCCATTGTTAGCATCATCGGCATTTTACAGATGAAGACACTGAGGCTCAGCCAGACAGGAGACGTACCTGAGTCCTAGACAGGAGGCCAAACAAGGGGCAAGACCCTGTGCCTGCTGATGGGTTAACTCCCCACCTGGCCCGCACTCCTCCCCGATGGTGGGTGTGAGAGCACCTGGGACGGTCCCGCAGGGCCCCGATCTCGGTCCCCTGGGCCAGCACCGGGAGCCTCGCACCTGGGCCGCCCCTGAGTCCTCGCAGACACATTCATTTTCTCCTGTCTCCCACTGCTGGGATTTGCTGTTTCCTAACTCCCTCCAATTTTTTTCTAGAATGCTCATTTCTCCTCAACAACCACAACACGGAGAGGCCCAGAGGCACAGCCAAGTCCACCGTGCCTGCTGTTCCCCTGGCAGCACCCAGAGGCCCGCACCTCCAGGCTGTCAGGTCGTTGGGGACACTGTGACTAGATGCAGAAAAGGCTCCAGCTCACACACTTTAGGTGACAAAAACCTCCTTGGATCTGACGGATTCCTGTGGGCCACAGCCCTGGCAAGTGCAGGATGCACTGCTCAGAGGGCAGATTTGCAGTCAGACTGCCTGGCTCGGAGCCCCAGCTCGGCCACCTCCCAGCTACATGACCCACGGCAAGTTATTTAGCTGGTGCCTCAGTTTCCTCTGAAAAATGAGGCTTATAACAGTACAGATGTCAGGGGCCTACTGTGAGTATTAAGGGAGAAAACACCTGCAAAGCACTTAGTGTCTAGCACTGTCAAGCAGGGGCTTAAGAAATGTTAGCTGTTGCCATTAATTGCTCTCATTCAGATACAATGTTCTTGAAAGGTTAAGAGAATCTACAAAGCATGAGAGCTGGGAAGAAACATGTACACATGTTAGGATGCAGCGTGCTTAGTAATACTGCAGAGAGATGAACAAAGCAGACTGGAAGCCGAATACAAAACCAAAAACTCACTGGATGAGACAGAGAAAGCTTCCCTGAGAACATCAAGCTCATTCCAGCTTCAAGGTCTTTGCACTTGCTTGGCAAGGTCTATGCCCCCATCCTCCCAAGACTGGCTCCCATGTCCCCTTCTCAGAGGGGCTTCCCCGACCACCCATCTGAAGGGACCTCCCCCTACCCTCCATCACATCACCCTGTTGCACTATCTTCACAGTATTTGTCACTCTCTGAAATGATCTTAACACGTTCACTTGCTTAGTGCCCAATTCCTCCACCAGAGTATTAGCTGTATGAAGCCAGGAACTTCGAGTGTTTTGCTCACTATTGCTTCACCAGGGCCCATAAGAATACCTAACACATAGTAGAGGCACAAAAAAATTTGGCTGAACCAATAACTGGACACTGAACTGAGCCATGAAGAATGAGCGGGAATTTCCCAGGTTGAGAAAGGATGTGCCCGGTAGGGAACCGTGAGGACAAATGTATATCTGACTTGAAGTGCTGCCTGTAGTAGAAGTCCCGGAGGACTGTCTAATGTCAAATTAGATGATCTCCCATGACATGGGCTCCACAGTGTGATAGAACTCTCTTTAAGCTCTGAACCTCCACTCAGTCTTTCTAGAGCCTAGCATTCATACAGTTCGGCCAGGCAACTCTAACCCCCATCCCAATACCCCCCATCACAGAGGGGGGCAGGGGCACACTGGCACCCATGTGAGAAGGAAAAACCTGGGTCTTCATCCACCTCCTTGAGGAAAGGACCATGTATGTGTGTGTGACAACCTCATGCCAGGGGCCTCCTCCAGCAAACTGCCAAGATCTCAAGGGACTCATGGTCCACTCAGAGACTGCGTCTCCAGCCACAGCCTTCATGGGGAAAATTCACTTGTAATGAAGTGTTGACATCAAAATATTTCAAGTGTTTGAAAATTAAGAATTATATTAGGAGAGAACTGTATTTTATCTAATAATACATAACTAAAATTATGTTTACAATCAAATATTCATGGCAATATTTAACATTTATTAAGCCCCTGCTTAAAAGTTTTGTTGATTCGCATCAGAGAACTCTGAATTTATAATATAAAAATATATGCAAATGAAATCATTCATTCAGTAAACATTTATTAGGTGCCTTGTCTGTGCCAGGCACTGAGATATAGCTAAAAAAGTCACAGATCATTTCCTCATGATGCTCCCAGTCTGTGTGTGATATAAGGAAGGAGTGATCATTTCTGCTTGAGTAGGTTAAAAAAAGTTTTTTAATTAAAGAATAGATCAAACAATAATAATGATATCAGCAACTAACATTTATTGAGCAATTAACTACCTCCCATACACTGTCCTAACACTCTTCACTCATTTAATCTTCACAACACACATGAGGTTGAATTATTATTACTTGCATTTTATATATGAGGAAACTGAGACACAGAGAAGTTAGCTCAGTTGCTCAAGGTCACAGAGCTAGTCAAAGACTGCAGGAATGGACTGTGCTTGACCTGGGACAAAGTAAAAGAAGTCACCAAGCAGTATAATAGTGTTTCTCAACTTTGGCACTATTGGCACTTGGGGCCAGTTATTCTTTGTTGTGCGGCTGGCCTGTGAATTGTAGGAAATTTAGCAGTATCCCTGGCCTCCAGATGCCAGTAGCAACCTCCTCCCCGCCAACTCCTGTTATGACAAACAAAAATGTCATCAGACATTCCCCAATGTCCCCTGGAGGGGAAAACCAACTCCAGCTGAGAACCACTGGGATAAAGGAAGAGCATGCCCACGGCGCCCTGGCAGGCAGTAGCATGGCAGGTCTGGGGAACTATGTACAAGTAGCATGATGTGGCTGGGAGCTGGGGCAATCTAGGGAATGGCAAAGAATAAGGTTAAAGGGGTGAGCAGGAACCAAATCATAGAGAGGTGCCACAGACCACAGTAAGAACCTGGACTTTACCTAGAGGAGAGTGGAGAGCTGCTGAGGTGTTTTAAGCAGGGACACGACAAGATCAGATGTGGGTTTCAGAAATATGGAGCTGGAAGCCACTTGGCTTAAAGATGGTGCAGCAAGGGCGGGGGGCAGGTGGTACTAATTTGAGAGACTCGCAGGAAGCCAGGGAAGAAAAATTTATTTGAGAGCACTGGAGATACAATGGCCAGGCTTGGGGATGGAGGACCCAGGGATAACACCAGCCCACAGACCTGGGTGACTGCATGGATGGCAATGCCACTCACAGTGACAAGAAGCAGGAGGAAGATGAGCTCAGTTTTGCACATGCCGAGTTCGAACTGCCGTGGCAGAGAGGCCATGCATGTGGCCATGTCCCTAGGCAACTGGATGAGCAGCGTCGTGAACCTCCAACCTGGGCTGGAGATATCTATTTAGAGGGTGAGCAGGTATGTGGTTGTAAAAACTTCGCAAGTGAATGAAATGATCCAGGAGAGATTAATAAAGTGAGAAGAGGCCTGAGGATAAAACCTCAGGTAATCATTAATATTTAAAGGCTGAGAGGAAGAACTGGACCCAGACAAAAAGCCAGAGCCAGAGATATCAGGGAGGCCACATCAGAAAACCATGAGAGAACCATGAGTGCTGCAGAAGCTAAAGGAAAAGAGGGTGATACCAGGTGATGCTAGAATCCAGGGTCATGGCTGAATGGGAAGAAGCAACTGTTAAGCATCTAGGCCATTCATGCTGGTTATATTCATAAAATATATTTCCTTCCATGAGGAAAATATAAGTTACCAATATAAAAACACATTTCTCCAAATGTAGATACTTGAACAGAATACCAAATCAAACACTCCTTTAATTCACTTGTGATCTCACTCAGATTAGAAAACAACTCCAGTGTCAAAAGGCTGCCAAAATCATGACAGCTGAACACTGTAGGCCCTGCAGAGCCTTGGAATATAAAATCCAAGTTCCATCCAAACTCCCTCACATAACATTAAGACCAACGTACAAGCATATACTCTTGACAAATTGTAAACTGATCTTTTCATGAGAGCCCAAACTTGATTATTGTTTATCTAGAAAAGTTCTGTTTGAACTGTCAGAGGGTTTTACCATCAGACATACAGGTATGCTTGAAGAATATAAGGTCTTCTCTGAAGCAACGTTTCAAATAGTTACACATTCAACATACTTTTTTACCCAACACTTATTTGCAATCTATACATGCCTGGTTATTTGTCCATCACTCAAAGTGAATCTATTTGAGTGAGCAATTATGATGCAACGCCGCAGTACTCAAAAAGTGCGCAGAAATCAATTCTGAGGCGGGAGATATACAAGCACACCACAGGGCAGAAAAACGGACAACAATGGAGTCTTGGTCTTCCAAAACTTCCCTGAAAGAACGTATATTCCAGAATCCCAGGCTCAGAATCATTCTGCATACAAAATTCATTTCCAACACAAAGCCTTGGAATTGCGTAACCTCAGTCCATAGTGATCTTACACCACATTAGCCTTTCCCCCAAAACATCTTCTGTTCCGTTGCATTTTAGGTCTACAGATAAATGAGATAAAATGGGACATAAGCTTAAAGGGCTTTATTACTGGTTTAAATATTCACAGTGCCACAATCTGCTGCAGACAGATCCGAGTCATGTGGTTAAATGTGCAAACAATTACTCAATTTAATTTCATCTTGCAGAAGTTGAAAAACAAGCTGTAATCATGGTGGATGATGTTCATTTTATTCCAAAAGCCACACTATCTTTTATTTTCCTGATTGGATTTTATTCTTGGACACAGGACGAGTGGGCTTCCACGCTAAGCATGCTAACTCACAGGGCATTAGGAGGCCGGGCCTAAATCAGGTGACAGCTGGATCGCTCCTGGATGGGCTTGTTGCAGCTCCTTAAAGAGACAGGGTCCAAGCCGAGCCACTGCCCAAATCCTCATCCTGAAGGGTGGCACACCCCACTGCACTAAGTCCTGGAAGTCCAAAGAGTCAGGATCCCTGGTCTTTAGGTGAGGAAGGAGCCCCAAAGCACTTCAGGTTCTATCCTGCCTTTAGCACAGGCTCCAGGATCACGCTCCCCGTGCCCTGCCAAGACCCTTGGACAAGTTACTCCACCTCTCTTTGCCTCATTTTTCTCATCTGTAAATTGGAGATAATAATAGAACGTACATCAGAGAGCTCATATGAGGAATAGATAAGAGTGTGCATATTAAGTGTTTAGCACAAGACCTGGCCTAGATTAAGTTCCCATTATCATCATTAATATTATCTAGTAACCTCACAGAGAAAAATCTGTGTATTCATGATCTGACTCTATAACAAATTACCCCAAAACTCAGTGGATTCAATCCACAAGCATTTATTATCTCAGTTTCTGTGTATCAGGAATCTCAGCACAGTTTAGCTCAGTGGCTCTGCCTCAAGGATCCTCACAGGCTGCAATCAAGTTATGGGCCAGGGTCTCATCTGAAGGCTCAGCTGAGGGAGAACTGCTTCAAAGTTCACACACGTGGTTGTTGGCAGGATCCAGCTCCTCCCAGGCTACTGGGCTGAGGGTCTTAGTTGGCTGGCGACCAGAAGCCTCCCTCAGTTCCTTGCCACATGGCCTAGGCCTCTCATTGTGCAGCTCAAAACACGGAAGCTGGCTTCCATCAGAGCAAGCAAACAGAGCACAAAAGGGCACACAAGATGGAAGCTACATTCTGTCTGTAACCTAATTTCACCAGTGACACCCTGTACTCTTGCCATATTCTGTTTGTCAGAAATGAGTCACTAGGTTCATTCAAGGGGAAAAGCTCACACAAGGGCATGAACACCGGGAGGTGGGGATCGTTGAGGGACACCTTAGAGCTCTGTCAGTTATAATGTGAAAAGCCAAACTCCTCGCAGTGAGCGTCCAACTCCTTCTTTCCATCTTTCAACAAATATTTGAGGGGCTTCCCTGGTGGCGCAGTGGTTGAGAGTCCTCCTGCTGATGCAGGGGACACGGGTTCGTGCCCCGGTCCGGGAAGATCCCACATGCTGCGGAGCGGCTGGGCCCGTGAGCCATGGCCACTGAGCCTGTGCGTCCAGAGCCTGTGCTCCACAACGGGAGAGGTCACGGCAGTGAGAGGCCCACGTACCACAAAAAAAAAAAAAAAAAATTTTGAGTACCTACTTTGTACCAAGCTCTGCACAAAGGCCCTGAGAATATATTAAAGAACAGAGACATGCCTTTGTTCTCAGGAAGCTGATAATCTAGCAGGAGACATTAAAGAAATAAGACATATTACTATGGAATTTAAGTTGTGACAAGCGCCATGAAGAAAAAAAATACATCACGTAATATCACAGGAAGAATGTGAGCCACTCCGATTCATGTAAGGCTTCCCAGAGGAAGAGAGCCAGGCTGAGACCAAAAGGGTGAGCAAGAGTCAACCTGGTAAAGGGCAGGGCCAGGAAAGAGGTCCAGACACAACAGAATGACAACAGGAAGGCTGTGAGGTCAGCACACCCTGCACATGGCGGGCTCACCGACAGAGGGGTGGAGGCAGGACAGGGCCCGGCAGCATTAACGTTTCTAACCGGCCACTGTTCACAACTAAATTCGCGAAGTACAATTCAGAAAGTTCGGCCCCTCCAAGATTTGGGTTATATCCACCAACAAACTACCGCAGAAACAATTAATAAAACCTACTTTGGTCTCAGTTTTCCAGACCTTCAAACCTCCAATGTCTTGTATTTTAATAATGTGTCCATGAAGACCGGCTTCCATAAAGGACACACTACCTCTAACCACAAGCAGATCTCATTCTGATGAATTATTGCTAACCAAAAGCTCTCACTTAGAACCAGGACGACTCCTTCTCATTCCGTTTCATTAAGTGCAATCCATTTTTCCATAAATAATGAGGCTAACTGACTCCTGGAGTTAAAGAGAACACGGGAATCGAGGGAGACTGAAACACTCAAAATAAAGTTCCTTTTCTGTTGGTTCTCAAGGTCAGAGAACAGACCCAAAACAGATGCAGCCCAGTGGGAGTTTAAAGAACTTTCCTTCAGGGCACTCAAATTCTGCCCAATGCCCTCTCTTGCTTGCCAGCAAGCTGCGGGGTCAGGTGTCTAACAGCCACAAAAGGACACATCTCAATGTATCTGAAACCCTATACATTTATACAGGAAAAGAAATTTGTAGCTCCTCACTGTATTCATGTTAACCTGGGCTGAGATACTTAACGATAAATGGCCTACATTGTAATCCTATTGACAAAGGTCCATTTTTCCTACTGAAACTGTGAAAACCCCTAGTACACTGTCAGTAGTCAATCCACGCATAATTATGCAATTAAGGTGACACATTTCTTATGCTCAAAAACTGAGTGTCGGGGCTTCCCTGGTGGCGCAGTGGTTGAGAGTCTGCCTGCCGATGCAGGGTACACGGGTTCGTGCCCCGGTCCAGGAAGATCCCACATGCCACAGAGCGGCTGGGCCCGTGAGCCATGGCCGCTAAGCCTGCGCATCCGGAGCCTGTGCTCCGCAACGGGAGAGGCCACAACAGCGAGAGGCCCGTGTGCCGCAAAAAAAAAAAAAAAAAAAAGAATGATGGACCAGGAGAAAACTACTTAATGAGAGAGTTCAGTAAGCTTTTAGAGCAGCTTTGGGAAACAGCGGAAGACTGGAGGCCCCTAAATTTAGAGTTTGTTGGCTGGCAAAACAAGCCTCTAGCTAGAAGTTGAAAGAACTGGATTCCAACCTCAACTAACTAACTTTTTGGCCATTAGCAAACATCTTCAACCAAGCAATTAGCAAGTAATTATTGAGTAGCTGCTATGTGGTCGGTACTGAGCAGGCTTCGCGGTTAACACCAGGGGAGTTAAGGCTCCATCACTGCCCTCAAGGAACTTCACTTTTTAACTCAGGATGAAAAACATATATGCAATAGAACCGCAACCTTCCGGAACCTGCCAGGATTGACTCTTTGTTACTCAGTCTTCCATGAGTTGAGAGTTCAAGCTTTAAGTATAAGAAATACACTATCTCAGCATTTCCAAAGTGTTTAAACACACACACACACAGGTTCTGTATATTAATTATTGCCTAAAAAAGTTGGGTGGTCTCACAGTCAATAAGTTCTAGAAACAATGGGTTGAAAATTGAATAGGATTCTTTACTATAGGACTTCTCAGAGCCTTTTAAAAAATAAATGTGTATTGTGAGCATCTAAAAGGAGACATGACGTATTTCTCCAGAGAATCATTTTTCTCATGGGATTAAGGTTTTGTACCGTGTACTTTGGAAAGACTGTGCTGTACACTTCCCTTTCACCTTAAATAAACACTCCTGATAGCTCAGAATTGTCTGATCACGGGCCTGAGTCATTACGACGACGGGCTGCTGAGGAGGAGGAACTGCTGTACAGAAAGTGCCTTCCTGCCACTGGCCACCCTGAACAAGGAGCTGGGTCCTGGTGGCAGCACTGGACACCCCCCAGTCATGCTGCACGACTGACTGTGCTGCGGGGGTGGGCTTTCTGGGCAGCAAAACCTTCATACTCTGATCTGGAACCCAGAGGCGGGCTATGAAAACCTTTCAGGACCTAGAATACCCCACCCCCCATATGAAACTCCAGTGCAAGGTATCGCCTGCCCTCAAAGTCCCAGCTCCTTTAGGAAGATTCCAGACCACATTGCCCTTTTCCTGCTCCACTCAGAGCACAGATGGCCTGCAAGATGTTCTTGGCACTTACCCGGACACTGCCTTATGACACTTCCTATGTTTCCTTTTATGACTGCTGTCCTCTTGGACCGTTTCTTTGTGGAAGGATTTGTAGGCACATCCTCAACTAAACAATGCATTCCACAAGGACAGAGACTTTGTTTCTCCCTGCAGCACTGCGAACATAGGCTTTCAATTTTTTCGTGACTGACCAAGAAAAGTTGAAAGAAAAATGCAAGGTATTGTTATGAAAAGAAGTCAGCCAGCTCAGCACTGGCCCTCCTGAGATAAGAGCTGTGCTATTTGTCTTATCCTTGGGGACAGTGTGGGAGGCCAGCCCCCCTGCTGTGATGCACTTATCAGTAAGAAGGCCAAATCCAAAGAGAGGTGGAGGAGGCCACAGGCACATCTGAAAAAGGCTTCTGAAGTGGTGGCTGCTGAGCATGGTGCCTCCAAGACCCCAGCAGGGACTGACGGGGGTCAGCCGTCTCCAAATCCAGTCTGGTGGCTCAGGCTGCCCTAGAGCCATGCCCTCTGCAGTGCCTGGAGAGCACCTTGGTACAGGCTCTCCAGAGGCAGAGAGGAATTCACCAACAAAGAACAGCAACAGATCCTGGCTTCCCTCCCTCCACTACCCAAAGGGAGGGTCCAACTGGAGGCGCCGCCCAGAGGTCTGGGGGAACTTCCCGAGCCCCAGTGGGAGGTGGTGCCACATTATAGGAGCATGGGTGTCTGGAGACAGGCCACCTAGGTCTGAATCATGGCTCTCTTGTGATTTACCAGTGTCCTTGGGCAATTCAGTTAATGTTCTGAGCTTCAGTCTCCTCATATGTAAACTGGGGTCAAAACGGTTCCTTTTTTATAAAGTTGTGAGAATATATGACAATTGCACAGAGCACTTAGCCCACACTGGGCACACAGTAAATGCTCATTGAACACTGGCCCTTCTTACTAATCACCACTTCCCCTAACCATGGTCTGCTTGATGCAAGACTTAGCTCTGATCAACTCTCCACCCCAAGCTGAGGTCCCCACAGCCACAGGGGGTGATCCAGGCCTGATCTATTCAGATGACATATGCTTATGAAAATTATATTTTGCATAATTAGATTGGCAAATTTTGCTGCCCTCCCCACCAGATGATAATACTCCCCAAAGGCAAAGTACTTGTGTACTTCCTTGCTTTGACATTTCATAGCTGTGAGGGCTTGGGCAGCTTCCTCATCTGTAAAAATGCAGATGATAATAGCACCTACTTCGTTCTGCTGCTGCAAAGGTAAATGGAAATACACATCAAGTGATCATCACATAGGAAATTCGCAATCAATAGGAGTTGCAATTACTATATGTGTGGCTACATTTTCCAGAATCAAGAGAAAGATCCACCACCATGGCTTTTGCTGCCATAGCATGGTTAACAAAGATGGTCGGAAACTGCAGGGCCTTGGTGGCTGTTCTGAGTTCATGTGAAAACCCAGAAGCAGTCCCATTACCACCAAGCATAATGATGGCTCCTGGGGACCAGCCGTCAGTAGATCAGACCCAGCACAAATGCAGCCAAGCAGGAGGGGAGAGTCACAGCAGTAAGAAAAGGAGTGCCTCCTCAGAGCGGGAGGGGCCTTGGCCCTCTCTCCACCTCTCAGCGGGGAAATGAGAGGCTGAGAACAAGGTGATCAGGGAACTCTGCAGCCTGGCAATCAGCACCGAGGTAATTACATATCCACGGGCCCTGAGGGCATGGAAAATAATGGGGCAGAGTGATTTAGCCCAGGTAGATTGGGCAGGAGAGGAGAAGCAAGCAGTTGACAAGGTGAGCAGAGAGAGGGGTGATGAAAATGCTCAAGTTGCAAGCTGTGGTCCTGGGGGCAGGCACTCTCTCCACCAGGGAATTCATCTGGAGAGCAGCTCGTGGGGGACTCGCTGCCATGAATTCATGCAAGGACACACCATCAGGCAGACCTGGGTCAAGCACTGCCAGCAGACCATGTGCACACTCACACTGGACCTTAGGCATGGAGACACTTCAGGAATGGTTTGGTCTGGGGCTGCAATTCTCCAGAGGCAGAGTTCCTGGTCAGACAGGAGCTATCCCTGTCACTATCTTCCCTTTGACACCCCTAGCCCCCTCGTCCAGGTAGAAGGGTGATCTGCCAGGAAAAAAAGGTGAGCAAACCTTGGAACGTAGGTGATATAATGCAGGAAAAGAAATACAAATAGCTGAAGTACATGAAAAATGCTCAACGCAAATGAACACGTCACTGAGATTTCAAGTTTCACCTATCAGGACAAAAATGTAAATGCTATAACCCAGTCTGGGAGGAAACAGGCACTCACGTACCTTGCTGGTGAGGGTGTTAATTGGGGCAACCCATGGGAGAAGAGAATAATGTGGCAAGACATATTAACATTATTAATGCATATACCCTTTGACCAAGCAAATCTACTTCTGAAATTTAACCTACAGATACAGCTGCACATGAGTGAAACGGAGTTTCCATAAATCATTCATTGCAGCATTGTTTTTAACAGCAAAATACAGGAATGAATCCAATTTCCACCAAAAGGAAACTAAGTAACTAAAGTACATATATCCAGACAATGGAATACTATGTAACTTTAAAAAAATAATTAGAACCCAAGAGAAAAATGGGCAAAATTTATAAACAATCCATGCAAAATATATTAAAAGATGCTTTACTTCATTTGTTACCAGAGGAATGGAAATGAAAACTACATTGTGATACCATTTCTTAGCTATCATATTTGCAAAAATTCAAAAGCTTTATCACATATTGTCTGTGAGGTTGTGGGGAAACCAGCTCTGTCATACATCTCTGGTAGGAGTGCAAAATGATTCAACCCTATGGAGGGGGATTTAGCAACACCTAACAAAACTGCATATGCTTCTACTCTGACCTAGCAATCCCACTTCTAGGAATTTACCCCCAAGATGGAACTTCACAAACACAAAACAACAGATGCACATAGTTATCACTTGCCTTCATGAATTTGCCAGAAAACAATGAAACAACCGAAATGCCCTTCCATAGAAGACTAGCTGAATAAACTACTATAAATCCACATGGTGGAAAAAACTCTGCAGCCATACTCAAAAATGAGAAAGATCTCGATCAACTGCTATGGGACTCTTTCCAGGATATATTGTTAAGTGAAAAAAGCAAGGTGCAAAAGTACATATGATATATATCCGTATACCCACACACACTAAAAAAAGAGGAAATAAAAACATACACATATGTGTACTTATAGAAAGAAACACAGAAATAAAAACTATAAGCTAATAAAAACAGTTACCTATAGTAGGTAGGTATAACAGAGAGCAATGCACAGCTACAGGGAGTAAGATTTCTAAATAATCCTTTTTATATAGTTTTGATTTTGAACATGTAGATATTTCACATTTTCAATAAAAAACTTTTTATTGACAAGAAAGCAAACTCTAAAGTTGAATACAAGCAGTAATAAACGAACCCAAACATCTGTTAAAGTGGTCACAAAATCACTTAGGAATAAGAATTTATTCAAGCAATTTTGGACACACACTACTCTGACTACAAACCCTTAGTGGGACGCATTTTAAGGGCAAAAAGCACTGCAAACAAATAATGAAATTTACTTAGCAGGTTTGTTGTGAGTAGTAGCATTGATGCTGTAGTTCCTAGACTCTTTTGTGTACAAAGGAGAATAAAAAACATGAGTAACTGTATTGATATTAGGAATCAGGGCTCTCATTGCAGAAAAAACAAATTTATGGCATCTAGCAGTGCGGTGGTCAATTTACACTGAAAGTATTGGTATGAGCACACCATTTACGCAATCCCTACCTTCACGCACTTACAGAGCCTAAAAGTAATGACAAGTTCCAGTACTGACAAGCACACCCAGTACCCAGATCTTGGTTTCTAAATATCAGTTCTCATTAGAAGGAACCAGACTCTTTGAATAAATGTCTGATTCCAGGACTGCAAAGGGAAATACATGAGATAATCCTAGAACATCTTACTATGCCAGAAAGCAAGAGAGTGCCCAAAAGGACACAAAAGGAAGCCTGAATGGGTTCCCACAGTCAAACCTGGGACAATGTGAGCATCAAGAGGAATAATGACAACACACTGAATGGTAACACATTCAATTTTTTAAAAAATCCATGTGTCCGGGCTTCCCTGGTAGTGCAGTGGTTGAGAGTCCGTCTGCCGATGCAGGGGACACGGGTTCGTGCCCCGGTCTGGGAAGATCCCACATGCCACAGAGTGGCTGGGCCTGTGAGCCATGGCCGCTGAGCCTGTGTGTCTGGAGCTGGGAGAGGCCACAACAGTGAGAGGCCCGCGTACCATAAAAAAAAATAAAAAATCCATGTGTCCGGTGTTACTAAAAAGTAATACTTCTTTGCTAAAAATTAAAAAAAAAAACAAGCTACAAAATATAGAAAGAATATAATTGGAAAATCATTACTTTGCAATCCCCAATGTAGTAACTGATACAGGCAAGGACCATCAATGCATGCTAAAACCACTGGGTAAAAGATTTTTAAGAACAGAATATTCACACGGTCTCAAAATTCCACCCCACAGATTGTTTATTAAATACAAAGGGCATAGAATACCTTTACAATGAGGGACCTGGCAGACACCACCTTGACCAAATGATCAAACTGAGCATCCCCAATAGCGAAACAGATTGGTATTAGGTATCTTATGCAATATAGTGCTAAGTACATAACATCACCCACGTGGTCTTCTTGCCAAAATGTCTAATCTGAATCTAATTGAGAAGAAGCAATCAGTTAAATACAGATTGTGAAACATTCACGAGAACAACTGGCCTTAACTCTTTAAATATTTCAATGTCCTGAAAGACTCCCTGCCCAAAAAAATGTGGACGTATTCCTCTTTTCTAGACAAAATGTGACATGACAACCAAATTCAATAGTCAATTTTGACTAGTTCCTAGAATGGGGGAAAAAAAGCGCTCTAATAGTATTTTTAGAAAGAAGGAGAAATTTTAATGTAGACCAGATAACATTATTGTATTAAAGGTAAGTTTCTTGGCTCTGATAATTTGATTATTTAAAATGTGGGATTCTTAGAAAATGTATCAGATAATGTGTCTTAAAAATAAAGAATGAAGAAGTTCTCTATGTTCTAATATTTTTAAAAGTCTCTCCAGACTATTCTACATTAAAAAGGCAAGACACATAACAATGTATAAAGAATCCTACGTTGGTTTTAAAAGTGGGGTAGGGGGTACAATACACAGTTTTATTTGCCTGTATGTGCACATGAAATTTCTAGATGAATATACAAGAAATGAATAACAGTGGTTACCTGTGGCAGGTAGCAAAGAGGAGCCGGGAACAGAACAAGGGAGACGAGAGATAGAGGTTCAAGCAAGTATACCCACCATGTACTTTTTAAAATATTTGGAAGCATGAGTAGGTATTATCCACTCAAAAAAACCCCGTGAACATTGTTTTTTAGAAAAGAAACAAAAAGACCTAGAAAGTGGAAGGACTAGATCAGTGAAAGAACTTAGGGACCTTTAAGGAGACGTGTCACTATGTCCTTGGTTTTGGAAAACATGGTCTTCCCAGTCTGAGTAGGGGAGAGCAGGTGTGGAGGGCAACAAAATACATCCAGAGTCTTAGATGTTTGCATATTCTTGTTCCATGGCAATTCAGCAATTCTTTTTCTAAAAGCTTATCATAAGAAAATAATTATAAAGATGAACAAAGATTTAATCACCAAAAAATATTCATCACAACATTTTCATAATAGGGACAACCTGAAAAAGCCCAAATGTTAAAAAAAGAGCCTTATTTAAATAAATTATGGAATATCTACCCAAAGAAATACTAGGAAGACATGATCAAAGTATATGCCATGACACAGAAAGATGTTTATGTAGCATTTTAAAGTGAAAAGAGCATATGCATTACATCATTTCATTTAAAATCATATACATGTAGGTAGGTATAATAAATGCATAAACCAATATAGCTCTCTTAGGGTGATGGGATTACAGATACTTTTTCTTCCTTCTATTTTTTAATTTCCTCAAGAAAGTGAGATTTTAATAACTATAATTTTTAAGAAGTGAATTTATTTTTGTAAATAGGACTGGAAAAGCCTTGTGCAGAAAGCTTCTGCAGAGGTATATCCAGACACCTTTCCCACCAACTTCAAGGTCAGGAAGAGACCTGCAGATCACTCAGAGTTTGGGGACTGCCAACTCATGTCTCTAGCGCCTGTAATGTTTCTCAGTATAACTTGTGGAAGGGGAAAAGGGAGGGGAACCAACACACTGGCTGGGATATCAAAGCAAACCTGTCGGCCTGCCAACAACCTCTAAGAGCAGCTCTGCCACAAGAGTAGGTCAACGTCCACTGGACCATGACAATGCTTCCCCGCTAACTCCCCAGAGGAAGATCACACTGGAGGGGGGAAACATAGCCTCATTTCAACCATGGGTCCCTTGCTAAGCTCGGCATGTCAGCTCAGACAGCACCTGAAGCTAAGGACTCCTGTAATAAGCTGACAGAAGCAGCTCCAACACATCAGCATAGCCTCGTGGCTCTGGAAAGAGGGACGCTTGGCTTCATGTAATGAAGCTGAAAAAGCCCCAGTTTCCATCAACTTGCTGGCTGCCGAACCAGTTAATAGAACGAGCCTTATTTCCACCAGCAGCACAGCGTGCTCGAGAATGGAAGTTTGAAGTCCAACCCAGATTTGAACCTCCCCTTCTTTTCTTTAGCTCTTCTGCTTGGCAACTGTCTTACCCGTTCTGAGCTTCGGGTTCCTCGGGGATCTTCAGGAGAGCTATGAAGATGAAACAAACTATGTGCAAAGCACGTGGTAGAGAAGTTTAGTTTATGCGTGGGTATGCACATGCACAGAAAGAGGATGGATAAACAGAAAGCAAAGTGGTGACAGAGCTAAATTAGAAAAACACCTGGCAGATACTAAATCTCAGTAAATACAAATCATTACTATCGCTAGAACAAAGATTAGTGAGCTACAGTCATCCACCAACAGACCAGAAACCAAACATGAGGGCTTGAGACACAATACCCTGTGGCTATAGTCAAAGTCTCCAGGACATAAGACTGGCACTGGTATCTCAAAAAGGGAAGATACTGGATTAAAAAAAAAAAAAATCACACCCAAGTCCCACATATATCAGGAACATAAGATCTGAAATAACTACTGGTTTTACTTTAAACGGAACATAAACTAAATGACCCAATAAAAAGTGACATGGACATATATACACTACCACATGTAAAACAGATAGCTAGTGGGAAGCAGCCACATAGCACAGGGAGATCAGCTCGGTGTTTTGTGACCACCTAGAGGGGTGGGATAAGGGAGGGTGGGAGGGAGGCTCAAGAGGGAGGAGATATGGGGATATATGTATATGTATAGCTGATTCACTTTGTTACAAAGCAGAAACTAACACACCACTGTAAAGCAATTATACTCCAATAAAGATGTTATTAAAAAACAAAAAAGAAATTAAACTCCCTCTCATGTCCCTAATTAATTTTTTTTTTTTTTTTTTTTTTTTTTTTTTTTTTTTTTTTGCTGTACGTGGGCCTCTCACTGTTGTGGCCTCTCCCGTTGCGGAGCACAGGCTCCGGACGCGCAGGCTCAACGGCCATGGCTCACGGGCCCAACCGCTCCGCGGCATGTGGGATCTTCCCAGACCGGGGCACGAACCCGTGTCCCCTGCATCGGCAGGCGGACTCTCAACCACTGCGCCACCAGGGAAGCCCCCCTAATTAATTTGAACAGGAAAAAAAAACAATTGCAGGGCTTCCCTGGTGGCGCAGTAGTTGAGAGTCCGCCTGCCGATGCAGGGGACACGAGTTCGTGCCCCGGTCTGGGAAGATCCCACATGCCGCGGAGCGGTTGGGCCCGTGAGCCATGGCCGCTGAGCCTGCGCGTCCGGAGCCTGTGCTCCGCAACGGGAGAGGCCACAACAGTAAGAGGCCCGTGTACCACAAAACAAACAAACAAACAAAAAAAAAAAAATTGCATTCAGCAAAGCTTCCCATGTTGACCAACATAAGCTAGGTTACAAGTCTAGAGGTTGTTTAAATTAGTACGTAAATATATTAGTAGGACTTCCTATTCATCAATGAACTACTATTTTGCCAAGCAGAGAGTTAGGCCCCTTAAAAAAGGAGTGTGTTGCATGAGTGGGATTTCTGATGCCCTCCAAAAATAAGATTAATACCAAAGCTGAGCGCTAAATTCCTACATATTCCTTTAAAAAAAAAAAAGTGTCAAGCAACAGGTGTCCAGATGTTGAGGAATGCTTCTTACCTAGAGGGCTTCCTAAAACGGGTCAGAACTGATCCCACCATTACCCCACTCTGGCCCTCACCTTCTCCCCAGTCTGTATGAGAAGAGGACCAGGGTGTGGAGAAGCTGGTCATTGGAACATGCAGTGTTGACCAGGTTCCTGCAGTGAGGTGTATTTCCCCTTTCCAATGTAATTTAAGAGAGTATTACAGAACAGCTTAAAAACTGGGGGCACCTGCAAGGGGAGAAAATTTGTTTCCCCAGTTGGAAATCTTCTCAAACAATGGACTTGTTCATCTGTCCCATGACTAATTGAAGAGGAAAGAGAATTCAAGAGGACTGGCCAAACAGAGAACAGGCAGCATTGGGGGAGCATCTGTCCAGGTTATTTAGTAGAACAAGGAGATGAGAGCTTAGAGAACAAAAGAACATAGAAGGCAGCTCAACTGGAGCCATTTTATGTGCATCCCTGCATGGGGACCAGGTGAGAGGACCTTATTAGCATAAGGCTGTGGGACAGACATCTGGGAGAGGATGCTCTAGGGATGTTATTAATGCCACTGGCCAAACAGGTGACTTCCCCTCCTTCCAGGTACATGGCAGGATCACCCTTAACTTCCCCACTGATGTGGAATCTGGCCATGTGACTTGCTTTATTCAAAAGAATGCCTCATTTAAGACAAAGCACTGAGCTTCTAGTGCAAGGCCCTGCAGCACACACTTCCTCCTGCCATGGTGACTGTGAACCCACAGAGATGGAGTCTTCATCAGCCTGCTGTCCTGTGGACAAGACAGATCAGAGTCCTACCAACCCATGAGAGATAGGTGCACCAGGGAGAAATAAGCCCTTGTTTTAAGCCATAAATATCATTTTTGGAGTTATTTGTTACCACGGCATAACCTAGCCTATCCTGACTGATAAAAAAGCAAAAGGAAGGAAGAGGTTCATCTGGAGTCAAACAACCCCACCAAGGAATTAGGTAGTAGGCAGGTCCCCTGCCTGGCCCTCCAGAGAACCCACCTTGATGCCAATCCTGGGAGGAAAAGGATTAAACAATAAATTATATATTCACCACCACACCAGCTCCTCGAGCCACAAGTCTAGACCACGCAGGCGAAGTGAAAGAGAAAACTCCAAATCTGTTCACGAGATGCAAGTTTTAAACTCAACAGGCCTTAGTTTTAAAGCTAAAAATGATGGAAAACTATGGAATGTGCCCAAGATGTTATTAAGGGAAAGCTGCGATTAAAAATAAACAAAATTGTCTCATGTTTATTTCCTAAAAATAAGCTGGTTGCCCATACATGTTTGGCAAACAGGGACATGTGTTTATGACTGATCTCAGAAAACTGCAGCTGTTCACCATTTCCTTAAAACACACACACACACACACACACACACACATTACTGAAATAATCCAAAAAAGACAATCAATACTGCCCCAAGACAATCAGCTCTAATTGGCCCTACCAGCCATAGTGTACTAATCCTATTATGTGGCCTTCCTGCTTCTTTTAGAGATAGAGTTGTTTTTCTGTGCACAAAGAAGTTACACCCTACAGGGAGATAGAAAGGATTAGGATATCATGAAATAATGTGTTGAAGAGAAGCGGGCTTAGAGCCCAACCATGCTACTGAGAAGGGTGTGCACTGAACAGCCAGAGTATGGACATCAGGTGTTACAGGGAGGAGACCCATTAACATGTAAAGGTTCTCTGACTTTCTACTCTATGTCTTCAGCCAAGAGAGACAAAGTCAAACTACATAACAAGCTATTGGAAGAATAGGAAGGGAGAGAAGAGGAAAGGTTTATGGGGCTGTCATGTAAAAGACTCCTGAGTAACATAGGGACCAAAAGAACACAGGGAACAGAGGTTTTGAGAATGTAGTTGTGGGTTATGAATTGGATCTTCCCTAGCATACTTTGAAAGACAGAGAGAAAAACTGGAATTCTTTCCGAAATCCTTTGGCTGCTGGACTGTGCATCTGTGAGCAGAATTTTAAACAAAGCCTTGACTGTGCGGGGCCCTGGGATTTATTTGGGTGACAGATCCTGCTGCAGAGACTTCTCTGCTCACAACATCCTTCCATTTGCCCTCTTTATCCAATCCTCCCCAAAAGGCACAGCACAATTCAGAACATCCTTCTCCCCACAAGCCTCCCTGACCTCTCTTATGGGATTGGATGATCCTTGCCGGGGTTCCCAGAGCATCCTGTGCTTCCCTGCATTCACTCACATTGCCTATGGTATGACTGTTTATTTTTCTGTTTATCCAAGTAGAGCATCAGCTCCTTAGGGCCATGATTTAGTATGGAATTTCCACATTTGTGAGCCTGGCATCATGTCTAGCACACACGTATTCAATAATTAAGATGATCTAGTCTCCCTCAAGCTCAAAAATTTACTTCACCAAAATAATGAGAGGAAAGTGATTCTCACCTGCTCCCGTATCCATATAACACAAGCTGAGTTTCTTGCCTGTGCACCAGACTCTCTGCTACCTCTGAAGAGCCTCAGCTACTCTGCGTGTCAGTCTTCTACGCTATGAAAACATCTCACATGAATACTCACTCTGTGGAGCGGGGAGGAGAGTGGAGAGTGTGTGCGGTTTAAAAATTATGACCGACGACAAGCATCTAAAAAGTTATGCAGATTGGTTTGTGTGTCAAGGTCCCACTTTAGACAACTAGTAACAGAGTGGCCAAGCCTGCCACAGGTCTATATAAAAGCCACAACAGAAGGGGTCCTCCAGAGATGTGGAAAGGGGAGCAGAGGTGGGCAACATGGGTTTTCTTCTCTTTGCTCCGTGTCCACAAAAGTACGCCCAAGAACTCAATGAGCCTTTTGACGTTAACTCAAGGCTAGAAAGGAGAATGATCCACTGTTAGCTTAGCATCACACACGACTTATGTTGGCGGCAAGTTAATCTTCAAAGTGGAAAGGGTCTTTCAGACCAGACCAAAAAGAAGATCTTTCTCCACACTCCTACCGATGCCTAAGATATCCAACCTTCCCCAGGAGTGAGACCAGGCAGGGCAGAGATAGCAACTCATTGGGGATGTAAAGGACAGAAACTGATGGGCCTTGAGGAGGATGCAGAATAAAGGAGAAAAAGAAGAGCACTTTTTAATGGGGAAAGGGGACACGATGGAAATGCCCAGTGGGACAGGGCACATGCATGGTACACCGTCATCCTGACCTAAGGCTTCACATCCATGGAAAGAAGCCAGGGAAACATGCAAATAGGCGAGACAAACTACCCTCCTCATCTCCGCTACCATATGGATTCAGTGCAGACTGGCAGACTACGCAAACCAGAAGTAAAGGCTTGATCAGCTAGCCTCTGGGAGGCTGAGTGGGCCTGATCACTTTCTTATGGGTTCTGCCCCCGTTCCCATCCCAAAGTGCTACAATTACACAGGGAAAGAGAAAAGGCCTCCCAGTACATCCTCAAACATGTACTGAACATCTGGCAGCCTCAGAGAGACCAGAATTCAAGGGCCAAGGCCCTGCAAAGTGAGAGAGTGGTATGGACATATATACACTACCAAACGTAAAATAGATAGCTAGTGGGAAGCAGCCGCATAGCACAGGGAGATCAGCTCGGTGCTTTGTGACCACCTAGAGGGGTGGGATAGGGAGGGTGGGAGGGAGACGCAAGAGGGAGGAGATATTGGGGTATACGTATAGCTGATTCACTTTGTTATACAGCAGAAACTAACACACCATTGTAAAGCAATTATACTCCAATAAAGATGCTAAAAAAAAAATTGAAAAAAATTTTTTAAAAAAAGAGCCAAGGCCCTGGAATACAGAAGCTCACAAGCCAGGTGTGCCCCCAGCAGGCGAAACAAGAACCCAGGGTGAGGAATACGCTCTCTAGTACGAAGCTGTGTGGTGCGGGCTGTCACTGCTACAGAATTCAGAGGAGCAGGTGGATAAAATCTGCTGTGCAGCATATGAGAAAGAAGTGAGTTGTGAACAAGGATCATCTTGTTGGAAGTAACGGCTACTACCCAAGATGTGTGGCAAAACGAGATTCAAGGGAGAGTCACCAGCCCAGCCATCTGGAGACTGTCAGTTTTTGGGGGAACAGAAATATTTTTATGCTGCATTTTCCTGCTCCTCAGGGAAACAAAATCAAACAGTGTCTCTGATTCACAGTGCAGGCAATTTACCCTGATTCACAGGTAAATACACAACATCTCACACAAAAACTCCCTGTGGCCATCTATCTTGGCAAAAAATAATAAAAATCGTATGGTTTTTTAATATACCTGATTGACTGTGATGATGCATCAGATTTCCTCAAGATATAAAAAATAATGTGCTTGATTCATTCTTCCTTCTCTTGGCACTGGCAAAGGCAAGTATCTAGAACCTGAGGCGCTCATGTCCTAGAATGTAAGCTCCACTGGGGCAGAGAATTTTATCTCTGTCCCAGGGCCTCAGACAGTCCCTGTCACACTAATTCCTTAAATGAATGATGAAAAGAATGACCCCCGCATATGCCCCTCACCATCTGCCTCATCCACCTAGACTACACCCCACATTAAAAAATCATCCTCATAAAAGGAACAACCATATCTCTAAGGCCAGCATTTCTCAACCTTGGTACAGTTGACACTGTGGGGTAGGGGGGCGTGCAGGGAGTCATGTGCATGGTAGGATATTTAGCAACACCCCTGGCCTCTACTCACTAGATGCCAGTAGCACCGTCCCCGCCCCCTGCACCCCACCCCCAGTTGTGGCAATCAAAAATGTCCCCAGACATTGCCAAACATCCCCTGGGGGCAAACTTTTCCCTAGTTGGGAATCACTGCTGTAGGCCTGCAGACAGCTCCCTAAGAGCTGACAGATGCAGAGAACTCATGTTTCGCATCTCCTGCATGATGCTGAGACAGGGGAAACCCTTCTCCCTGCCTCTTCTGAAGTGAGCACAGCGGAAGGCCTGAGGTAGGAGGAAATACTGGCTAATTAAAGTCAGGCAGGGCTTCCCTGGTGGCGCAGTGGTTGAGAGTCCACCTGCCGATGCAGGGGACACCGGTTCGTGTCCCGGTCCAGGAAGATCCCACATCCCGCGGAGCGGCTAGGCCCGTGAGCCATGGCCGCTGAGCCTGAGCGTCCGGAGCCTGTGCTCCGCAACGGGAGAGGCCACAACGGTGAGAGGCCCGCGTACCGCAAAAAAAAAAAAAAAAAAAAAAGAAAGTCAGGCAGATGTCTTGAACACAAATGAAGACTGAGATGGGAGCCCCAGCCTTGTCGGTATTTGACAGGAGAGACCATTTTACCACCAGGCTGGGAATGAAGTGGGTTTCTAATGATCTCCTCTCACCCTCGTCCACCACAAGGGTATGAAAACCTCTACACGTTGTAGCAGTAGCAGGGGATCTGCCGGTAGCAATTTCACTTAGAATCGGACTTGGAGAATCTGCTCCTGCCCCTAATTATGAACGAGGTTGGGATTTGTTAATATCTCCACAACAAGTTTAATGTCTCCACAACAAACTCAGGAGGGACCAGAGAAACATTCCTCCCACTTGGGACTCTTGCAGGCATCATCTTACCTGTATTAACTCAGTACCTGCACATATCTTGGCATGTCAAGCTTCTATCACATTCTCCTTCTTTACCAAAAAATTCACTAATAGCCAATGCTGGCAAGGGTGCAATAAAACGTACCTTCCAGAATTCTGGGGGAAGAATCAATACAACATGGTAACATACACCAATGGCCTTTAAAATGCAATGTCAGTACACCATGTATCTCTACTTCTGGGAATATATGGTAAGGAAATCTAACTGTTGAAAGGCTCACATGCCCAAATGTTCATCATATAATTATTTACATTAAGGAAAAATGGAAGCAACCAATTATTTACTGTCAGATATTTTAGTCTGGTATATTGCAGTATGTACAGTCAATGGACTAATATATACCATTAAAATGTCATTTACAAACAACAGCATCATGCTATCCTAAAATGTTTATGCTGTGTCATTAAATGAAAAAAAGAGAGACAGAGAGAGAGAGAAAACCAAATCATATTAGCAGCATGATATCAACCATGAAAATAAAAACTCTGACATTAAGACTTTGGGAAGGGGCTTCCCTGGTGGCGCAGTGGTTGAGAGTCCGCCTGCCGATGCAGGGGAAACGGGTTCGTGCCCCGGTCCGGGAAGATCCCACATGCCGCGGAGCGGCTGGGCCCGTGAGCCATGGCCGCTAAGCCTGCGCATACGGAGCCTGTGCTCTGCAACGGGAGGGGCCACAACAGTGAGAGGCCCGCGTATAGCAAAAAAAAAAAAAAAAAAAAAAACTTTGGGAAGCAAATAGACCTCCCCACCACACACACACACAAAATGTTAACAGTGACTGCATATGGGAAGGAAGTAAATTATTTCTCTTTTTCTGTATCGTCTAAATCCTCTTTCCAAATTAGCTCTGTCTTTCAACTAGGAAAAGAACAATTTAAAGTCAAGAGAACAAAACTCACAATAGAGCATAAATATATCCCCTCCATATTCCCTTTAACCTAGTTTTCCCCCCAATGTTACAAAAGAACATTGTGTAAGTTTAAGGTACACAAGTGATTATTTGATTCACGTATGTACTGTGAAATGATTACCAATCATAATAAAATTAGTTAACACATCCATCACCTCATATAATTACCACTCTGATGTTGTTGTTATGGTGAGAACATTTAAGATCTACTCTCCTAACAAGTTTCAAGTATACAATATAGTATTTTTACCTATAGTCTAATGTTACACATTAGATTCCCAGAACTTACTTGCCTTATAACTGGAAATTTGTACCCTCTGACCAACATCTCCTTATTTCCTCCATCCCCTGGCAAATATCACTCTACTCTCTGTTTCTATGAGTTTGGTTTTTCTAGACTCCACATAAATGATACCATACAGCAATTTTCTTTCTCTGACTTTTATGTCACTTAGCATAACACCCTCAAGGTTCATCCATATTCTCACAAATTGCAGAATTTCCTTCTTTTTCATGGTTGAATAATATTCCATCGTGCATATATCCCATATTTTCTTTATTCATTCATGTATCTAGGGGCACTAAAGTTGTTTCTGTGTCTTGGCTATTGCAAATAATGCTACAATGAACATAGAAGTGCAGATATCTCTTCAAGACAGTAATTTCCTGTGTTTTCATGTAGGAGTTTTATGGTATCGGGTCTTTTTTTTCGGGGGGGGGGTTATAGTTGCTTTACAATGTTGGGTTAGTTTCTGATGTACAACAAAGTGATTCAGCTATATATATACATATATCCCCTCCCTCTTGGACCTCCCTCCCTCCCACCTACCCCCATCCCAACCATCTAGGTCACCAAAGAGCACCGAGCTGAGCTCCCTGCACTATACATCAAGTTCCCACTAGCTATCTGTTTTACACATGGTAGTGTATATTTGTCAATCCCAATCTCCCAATTCATCTAACCCCCTCTCCCCGCCCCGCCATGTCCACATGTGCATTCTCTACATCTGCATCTCTATTCCTGCCCTGCATCTGTACCATTTTTCTAGATTCCACATACATGCATTAATATACAATATTTGTTTTTCTCTTTCTGACTTACTTCATTCTGTATGACAGACTCTAGGTCCATCCACCTCTCTACAGGGAAGAAGCTCCTTGACATTGATCTTGGCAGGAATTTTTTGGATATGACACCAAAAGCACAAGCAACAGAACAAGTGGGACTACATCAAACTAAAAAGTTTCTGCACAGCAAAAGAAACCATCAACAAAATGGAAAGGCAACCTATGAAATGGGAGAAAATACTTGCAAACCTTGTACTGGGTAAGGGGTTAATATTCAAAATATATAAGAAACTCATACAACTCAATGACAAAACAAAACCTGATTTAAAAAAAGGCTGAGGAACTGAATAGACATTTTTCCAAAGAAAACATCTAAATACCCAACAGGTTCATGAAAAGACGCTCAACAACAGTAATCATCAGGGAAATGCAAATCAAAACTATAGTGAGATATTACTGCACACCTGTTAGAGTGGCTATTATCAAAAAAAAGAAAAAAAAAGAAATAGCAAGTGTTGGCGAGGATGTGAAAAAAGGAAACACTTGCTCATTGTTAGTGGGAATGTACACTGATTCTGCCACTATGGAAAACAGTGTGAATGGTTCCTCAAAAACTTAAAAATAAAACTACCATATGATCTAGCACTCTCACTTCTGCGTATACAGCCAAAGGAAATGAAAACAGGAGTTAAAAAAGATATCTGCATTCCTATGTTTCTTACAGCATTATTCACAATAGCCAAGATATGGAAACAACCTAAGTGTCCATCAACAGATGAATGGATAAAGAAGATGCGGTGTATATATGCAATGGAATATATTCAACCATGAAAAATAAGGGAATCCTTCAATTCGTGACAACATAGGTGAAACTTGAGGGCATTATACTGAGATGTCAGAAAGAGAAAGACAAATACCATAAAATGTCACTTACATGTAGAATCTAAGAAAACTAAACTCACAGAAACAGAGAGTAGAATGGTGGTTACTAGGAGCTGGGGGGTGGGGGAATTGGGGAGATGTCGTCAAAGGGTACAAACTTGCAACTAAGAGATGAATAAGTTCTAGAGATCTAATGCACAGCATAGTGGTATAACCAACTGTTATTATATAGTTTGAAGTTGCTAAGAGCCTAGATCTTAAATGTTCTCACCACCAAAAAAATAATGATGATGGTAAGTGTGTGACATGACAGAGGTGTTAGCTAAAGCTACAGTGGTCATCATATTGCAATATGTACATGTATCAAATCAACACTTTGTACATCTTAAACTTACATAATGTTACATGTCAACTGTATCTCAATTTTTAAAAAGTCCACATAAACAGGAAAAAAAAGACAGTAATTTCATTTCCTTCAGATATATTATCAAAAGTGGGACTGCTGGATCATGTGGTAGTTCAACTTTTAATTTTTTTTTAGGAACCTTCATGTTCTCCATAGTGGCTACACCCATTTACAATTCCACCAACACTACACAAGGCCTCCCTTTTCTCCAATCCCCACCAACACTTGTTATCGCTCGTTGTTCTGATGACAGCCATTCTAACAGGTGTGAGGTGAAAGCACGTTGTGGTCTTGATTTGCATTTCCCTGATGATTAGTGAGACTGAGCATCTTTTCATGTACCTGTTGGCCATTTGTATATCTGCTTTGGAAAAATGTCTGTTCAGGTCCCTTTCCCATTTTTCATTGAATTTTTTTTAGGGGGGGCTATTGAGTTATATGAGTTCCTTATATAGTTTGGATATTAACCCCCTATCAGATAGATTGTCTACAAATATTTTTTCCCATTCTGTAGGCTGCTTTTTCATTTTGTTGATTGTTTCTTTTGCTACAGAATCGTTTTAGTTTGATGCAGTCCCATTTGTTGACTTTCACTTTTGTTGCTTATGCTTTTGGTGTCATATTCCAAAAGTCACTGCCAAGACCAATGTCAAGGAGTTTTTCCCCCTATGTTTTCTTCCAGGAGTTTTACAGTTTCAGGTCTTATGTTTAAGTCCTCGAGCCATTTCTAGTTAATTTTTGTGAGTGGTATAAGATAGGGGTCCAATTTCATTTTTTTGCATGCAAATACCCAGTTTTCCCAACACCATTCATTGAAGAGACTACTTTTTCCCAACTGAGCTACCCTAGTTTATTTTTGTCCTTAGCACTTGCAACCAACTGTTGTATCTTAATCTGTGTATTGTTTTTCTCTCTCAACTAGAACATAGGCTCCATAAGGGTAGGCAAGTACCTGATATGTAATAGATGCTCAGTACATTTTGGTTGAAATGGATTATGAATTAGATTGTGAAATTTTTTTTTTAAGTCTACAATCAGTAAAACAAAAATGTTGCTCCCAGTGAACTTTCATACACTAATGGAGGGAGAGTAACTGGCAGAACCATTTTTGGAAAACTATTTAACCACATCTCTGAACACTGAACATTCACCTACCTTATGAGCAATGGATTCCACAGCTAGGTATGCACCCGAAAAAATGTACACATAGATGCACCAGAAGACATGCCCAAGAAACTGCTATTCCATAACAGCCAAAACCCAGAAACTACCCAAGTGTCCCTCCACAAAAGAATAGGTATATTAAGTTGTGGAGTATTTACACAGCACTGAGAATGAACAAACTACAGCCACACATAACAATGTATCACAAACTGAATGCTGAGCAAAAGAATCCAGACACACACACAAAAATACATCCTTATGATGCCATCTATAAAAGTATAAAAACAGGCAAAACTAATCTATAGTGTTGTAACTCAGGAGAGCTCTTCCCTGGGAGGGGGACAGGCAGTGAGTGTGGGGCTCACAAGACGGACTTCTCAGATGCTGGTAACATTCCGTCCCCTGACTGGGCCACTGGATGTATGGTGTGTTCGCTGCGTGAGAGCACATCAGGCGGCACATGCATGACTGGTACCCTCACCCCGCACATCTTCCCCTCCAGCGAAACATACTCCCTACCTATGCAGGGCTGCTGAGGACCAGGACTCTTTTGCGATTCCCTCTCCACTCGCTACAGGCCTTGACCTGGAGCCAGGACAAGGCTCAACACATCACGTTTCAGCATTTATACACATCAAGTCCTGTCTCACCTAAATGTTCCACCTCGACTGTATTGACCGACAGCCTTTTGTTGCCAGTGTCTGGGTCCTAAACTCAGGCAAAATAGCAGGGGCCACTCATGTATGTCAGTAAGAGTTGAATTAAGCTCATGTGGCTTGACCACCAGACAGATTCAGAGATGAAGGCTTACGTGACTTTCTCCCAGAAACATGGCCCAGGTCCCAAGGCCTCTGGCCTCTGGACATCCAGCTTGCCAGGACTGCTCTCGTCCCTTTGTAGACCAGGCCTTTCCCTTTGCAGAGGAACCCTCAATAGACACCAAGCACCTCTGTCTCTTCTCTTGGTCTTAGACAAGAGGGCTGTAGACTCCAGAGGACAGGGAGGATGTTTTGCTCCCTGCTACATCTTACTTGCCCACACAGTGCCCGGTACATAGTAGTCTGGCCAATGAGTATCTGTGATATGAACATATGAATACATGAACAAACAAACAAAACTACTGAATCTGTGCACCAGGCTCTGGTTACTAGAGAGGTGAGGATCTAGGTTCAGGATGACCATGGGAAGAAAGAAATATTCTTTAAAACACATGCAAAGGTCTTTCTGAGGTAGGAGGAACTTTTAAACCACCAACTTAATCTTATTTAAAAAATCACACAATTTATCTAACACCAGGAAAGACAGCATTATTTTATCTTTACCACGGATAGCATTTTCACTCTTTCACTCATTTCATCTCATTCAAGATAGCTGGTCAAAGGTTACAGACCAGGTGCAGAGTCACAGCAAGGCTGGCCGGCTCTGATGGGAAGCAATGCCTTGGCCTGACGGAAGTACTGGACACACCAACCCCACCAAAGTCACAGAGGAGTCAGCGTGTCCCATGAGCACACAAAGACCTGGAAACTTCCCAATTATCCCTTAACAATGGGGCTATTGAAACACTCCAAATAACCACACAAGTCTGTTCAATACATTTAACTACTTTCTTCCTCTTGGCAATAGTTTTGCCAATTATAGGTGCCATTAATTAGAGGAAATTCAGCAACATAGAGTAAAGCAAAATTTGAGAGTTTGTTCAGTGGGCAACAAGGAATACTGCCATGTCTTGTTGATCCTCATAAATTTTCTAAACTTTGACAAGTCTTTGCTTTTATTGTTCCCTGATCTTTCCAAAATGATCTGGCCAACCAAGTATGAAGATTTACTATACCAAGAAGAGAGTTGCAGGTAGTACCACTGTCCAGCCCATATCCCTCAGACCTTCTCTGTGTTTCCAACTGATAGTACAGTCTTCCCTCTACATCCATGGATACAGAGCCCATGGATATGGAGGGCCACCCGTACTATGCCATTTTATATAAGGAACTTGAGCATCTGTGGAGTTAGGTATCCACAGGGGGTCCTGGAACCAATCCCACGCCGATACCAAGGGACAACTGTGATCTGCATCTCTGTGCCCACCTCCTGTGAGAGTAAACACTGTTTACTACATCCACCAGCTTCAATACCCACTTCTCCATAAACCAAAAGCCAATGTCAGAGTCAATGGAGTCAATGTCCTTCAGTTCATCTGTGCACAAAACATTATCAATCCTGCTAGAGAAGATGCAAAGTCAGACCACAGTCAGCTGTGATCAGGCCCCTTTGGAGACAGGAAATTTGCTGAGATGACCACCTGGGAGTTTGTCATGGAGAAGGTCCCACATCAATTCCACCAAGCTCATGTGCATAAGCAGCCCTGATGCCCTAGAAGCAGTGACAAGTCAAATGTCATTCTACTCCAGGAACACTTCATGACAATGGCTGCTGCTGAGACCTGTGCACATACACACATTGGAAAGCAAGCCCTTTCTTTCCATTGATGTCAGTGGTAGCCCTGTTGACATAAGGGGGAACTACAGCACTCATAATAATTTACTCCACATCTTCAAATGCTCATTTTGTCTAAACTTGTATTATTCATTGGTGCTAATGGTGTTTGCTATTAAGGATGAATAATAATTCTCCAGGGTTTTTCTGAAAATAGTCTGAGAACCACCTGCATCAGAATCAGCTGGATTGCTTATTTAAAATGCAGGTTCCTGGGTGCCACCCTTGACCTATTCAAGACTGCTCTGGACTAGGGGGCTGAGATCTGCATTTTAAACAAGCCCCAACAGTGATTTTTTTTTCAATATTATAAAGATGTAAGCCTGAGAACTGCTGCTCTAGCACCTTTCTCTGGGCATCTTCCCTTTTGTTTTGGCCATGAAGGGTCATCAGCAACTTGGCCTGGCCTTTCTTAGAAGTGAGTTAAAGTGATTCCATTTACATGGTGGGAAAGGAAGGGTAGAGCTAAAATACAAAGTGGAGTCATTTGCTCTCTGCTTGTTTGTTTTCTCCATGCTTTATCTCTGCAAAGATTGCCTGGAACACCTGCAATAAGTTCTACTTCCCTGCTCCAATCATAGGCACCAATGGACTTGGCATAAATTCCTGCTCACCCACCACATAATTATGCTGGGGAATACTGATGGTGTCTTCTGTAGTGTGATGTGTCACAGATCACACAGGAAGAGTTTACAAATTATTACAAATAATTGTATAATATGTCCTTCCTTCCTTCCTTCCCCACTGCACCAAAGAAAACTTCGTCCTAAAGGATCAAGGGAGAGGGTCTCTTGAGGGACGTATTTGCATAGAATCCTAAGGAGGGCAATGCAGTGAAGTTAATTTGGACATCAGTGTTATCCTTCCAGGAGAGTCTCCAGTAATTCACATCACTAGTCTGTGAAAGCACCTTACCTCCTCCCTCAAAATAAATCAACATCCTGACGTCTGTCACAGGGACACTGGAAGGACCCAGACCCAGGGGCTATGATGCCACATACTGTCCAGCCCTCCAACTGCATGCATGTCTAAACTCTGAGCCTTGTGTGTGGAAATCTTGGTTTCCATCTTTAGCTTCCAAGCCTGGCGCCCAGCTGGTTCTCAGAAATGGTAGCGGGCGGAGGGGGGTGGGAACGAGGGCAAGGAGCAGTCCATATATACCAGTCTCGTTTTTGAAACAGAAACTTCACAAATCACTCTGTCCAAGAAATTCTATGGTACGCTGATTTCTAAAGAGCAGTGGGAACTGTAGGAGCTCTAAAGCCCAGGACACTTGACCACAGAGGAAAGGAGAAACTCATGGGCCCCAGACACCAGAGGAACAGGAAGTATTTTTTAAAGGGGGAGGCAGGGCGAGGGCTATTTACATGACAGAGATGTCTGTGCCAGGACCTACAACCAGAAAAGTAAAAAAACGAACCACAGAGAACCGCAGACAGCCTTCCAGCCAGCAAGGAATAAAGACAGGCTCAAGGAAAATGGAACCAATTTCCCCAACATTTCTCCAAGACATGAGACAGAAAGCAACATCTATAGCTGTGTGTCAGCAACTCACTCATGCTCCCAGGGCCCAAGGTAAGAGAAGCGGCCCTCAGAAATTGTATCAGAATCACAGGTACTCCAGTCACCGAAAGATCATGAAAACCCCACAAAGCAGGTATGATCACTCCAGTTTTACAGATGAGGAAAGTGGTGCTGTAGCCAAGACCCAAGCTTATTCATGACAAGACTGGATGGTGAGCACAGGTTAAGAGGGGCCTCTTCACCAGGAAGAGCTTTTCACAGGTTCAGGGACTGTATCTGAATTGTAAAGGGGGTGAGCTTCTCTGTCAGGCTCACCCTGCCTCTCAAAAGCACGGCCCATCTGTTGGTATCCATAATCAGTCAATTACTAACAGAATGAAAGACACGTGTCAAAAGCCAGCATGACTTACTGGGGCCAGCCCTCTACAAGGAACACGTCCTCCTCATCCTGGAGGTGTGCAAAATCCTGGTATGGAATAGTTCACTCTGGCATTCATTCATTCACTCAGATTCAATCAAACATTCACTGAGCAGATTTCTGTGCTGGGCTCAGTGGTAAAGGTCTGGGGACAATGAGCTCTGTACATCAGATCTATAACTGAAAGGACTTATAAAGTTGTAAGGTCCTGCTTAGAGATAGGGGTTAGACCAAAAAAAAAAGATGTTTTTCAATGTGTATGTAACCTAGAATTTCCACCTACCAAACACTATAAACGCACATGTGCCAGTAATTCTACAGGCTTTCCTTTCCCAGGGATTCATCAAGAGGTGTGCTTAATAATTCAAATCAGTAAAATGCTAACAGACCACCTACTGTGTACAAGGCATGATAAGACTCAGGCTCTTACTTCAGGAAGAATACAACTATTAAAGAAGCTAAAATATAAATACATACAACCATAAATTGAGGAATAATGCATGAAAGTGTAATAGGAGTTGTTAATATTAATAAAAATAATAGCCTCCACTTAAGTATTAACACTTAATTGAGTATTAAGCCAGACACTGCTAACAGCTTCACTTATATCAGCCAATTTACTCTCCATGCCAACCCAGGGAGGCTGATCAACATAGTGGACTCCTGTGATGTTTGCCCACAAGGCATCCATTTCCCCTTAAGAAACTACCCTTTAACCTTCCTTTAACCGTGTAATCCAATGGAGTCCCCACCACCATTCTATGCCCAGGTCCCAGGCCCCACCCCAGGACTAGGCATGTACCTAGGCCCAGCCAATTAGCACATATTCTACCAACTTGGCCACAGTGATTTACTGGAGAATGGGTGCATAATACAGGTAAATCTGACAAGTCTCAATTCTGGGACTTTTGTGGCAATATGGAGACATAAAAACTACAGTATGTTATAAACGTGTAGTTGCCATGAGTCAACACATGGAACTAATCAGCCTGAGAACACAACCAACATGGGGGAAATAAAGCCCAAAGATGGGGGTGGGGAGATGGGGAAGTGGCAAGAAAATGATAAACATACACACACAAATCCGGTGGTGCAACCCGAGCCCACGGATCCAGCCTTATCTAGATGCATAGTTTATCAGTGGAATTTTCAGTTACACAAGTGAGTAAGTTTTCTTTTCCATTTAAGCCAGCTTGGACTAGATTTCAGTCACCTGCAGTTTGGAGTCCTCACCAATGTAAGGCGATCATCCCCCACTTACTAAATGAGAAGTCAGGGATTCAGAAAGGACAAACAGCCTGAACCTAAATTAACTGTATAAGGTTTTTTTTTTTTTCAGGGTTTGGGGGGGGCACAATGATTGTGTGCATTGAGACCAGAAACCTGCAAAAGAGTCAGCCTGTCAATTGCTCAGAGCCTATTTTTCCCCTTCATCCACCAGTTCCAAGGTGGAGACACATGAGTTGCCCGGCTATGGTCCCTTTTCTGCATTGTGAGTTTATTTCTTGTTTACCTCTACCCAGAGGGAGTAGTCCTCTAGGGTCCTGGCTTCATCCAGGGGTCTATAAACTCTTCCTTCTGGACACTGTCTTCTTTCTTAGTAGTGCACAAATATGGTACACCCTACAATTGACGGCATCTTACATTGGAGGAAATAGGACCAAAAACAAATACATGTAACCTTGGGCAAATTATTCAATGTCTTACAGGAAATTTCTTCCATTTGTAATTATCTCACCTGGGGAAATGAGACCAAGTATGAGCTTGGGTCTGACGAATTTCCTAAGGAATATAAAGTCACCTCCCCAGGGCTTCCCTGGTGGCGCAGTGGTTGAGAGTCTGCCTGCTGATGCAGGGGACGCGGGTTCGTGCCCTGGTCCGGGAAGATCCCACATGCCACGGAGCGGCTGGGCCCGTGAGCCATGGCCGCTGAGCCCGCGCGTCCGGAGCCTGTGCTCCGCAACGGGAGAGGCCACAACAGTGAGAGGCCCGTGTACCACACACACACAAAAAAAGTCACCTCCCCAGAGGAAAGGTAAAATGAGCCATCCTGAAGGTGTTCAAGTTCAGATATTGAGTGTGTTTGGTTTGAAATATACTACAATGAGTAAATGAGTAAGAAATGATTTATTATAAAATACTTAACTACTAACATTACTGTGTCTCCCCAAGCGAGATCAAATAGTTGAGCTAATGTTTATGTCCCACTCTTCCAGGGGAGGGGTACAGGTCTGATGATCCATTTGGGACCAGTATACAGGAGAATACTCCTGTACTCATCAGTATACAGGAGAGTACTTATCCTCCTAGCAATCCAGTTCTGCTGAAGCACTGTGGAGGCAGGGGTGGGAGGCCCAGGAGATACAGGGGAACTCAGCCTGGGAGGGTCAACTGGGGCAAAAGCTCTGCCATCCTTGCCAGGCAAAAAGTGGGTTCTCTCTACAAGGGCAAACTGAAGGTTAGGACAGAAAATACAAGAATGGTCTTAGGGCTATCAACTTTTAAACTGTCCCTTTATAATGATTCCTGTGAAATAATTTTTTCAGTGGTCGTCTAGTACAGGGGATTTAAGATAGTGGGTTCATTAAAGAAAGTCAGGGTGACAAACTCATTTAATTCTCCTTGAACCTGTTTAATCAAAATGATTTTCTGCTACTCTCTACTACAAGCCGAGTTTCTGTGGTGACAGATTAATGACTGATCCACTAAGCCACATCACCTCTCTTGTCACCAACCCCACCGACTAAGCCAGCCACCATTCTGTCAACAAGCCTCACTTGCCCTTGAAACTCATTATAGCTGAGACGTTAAGATCAAATGAGCAGATCGGATGCTCACTGCCACCCCAGTTCTGCTACAGAGACCACCAAATCCCACAGCGTGTGCACAAGAAGGAAAAAGCACGTGGGCTGGTCCTGTGGTCTCATTAGAATTACAAACTCAGGTCACTCCAGAGTAAGATAAATGGCAGCCAAGGCAACACTTGAGTCTTCGGGCCTGCTAAAGGTAATTATCCCAGAGTTAAATGTCAGGGCTAGTTTCATGAGTGCAAAAGAAAGAAAATGTCATGTTTGGTGTAAGCAACAATATTATTTTAATCAAATCAGAAGCTCATTATTAGCAGAAGATAAGGCCTGATGTGACCCCGACAATAACTTGTGTCCAGCGCCTGGCTTCCCACTCCACTTTGTCTCAACCTAAGGCTCCTCACTGATTTCCCTCAGACATAAAGCAGCAAAGACTTGTAGTGTGATACCAGTGGAGGCTCACAGCCAAAATCCACTCCGCTCTTGATGGGCTGCAGTGCAAGGGTCTCGCAAGAGTCTAGAGTCAGACTGCCTGGGTCCACTCCAGCTGCTCCACAGCCCAGCTCTGTGGGCAAGAGACTTCACCTCCCAGTAAATAAGAACAACAGTACCTCTCTCCTAGAATTATTATGAATATTAAATGAGATACTATATGTAAAGTACCTTAAACAATGCCTGGCACACTAAGTGCTGGATAAATGTTAGGTATCATCTATTTCTGCAATGTTTTCTTTTTTTTAATTTCAACCAGCATATATTACCTTTATAAGAAAAAAACTTTTTAAAAAAGATAACAGAATAAGAGAGAAATATTGACAGTGTAAGTTAAAGGATTTCATCCAGTAGACAAGTGGTTACCTGAGAGAAGAGATCACATTTATTTAACTTGCTCACCCTTTTGGCCACTGCCTAGCACATGGTAGACAGTCAAATATTTGCTGGAATGAATGGACGTACAAATGAATGTAGGAATTAACAGAGGAAATTTCCTTATAGTAATGGTTATGCAAAGCCAAATGAGATTCAGAAAAAATCAGGAAAATAGTTGTGGCATCCTGACCCCTCAACCTCAAACCACAGAGGATTTTAACTCTGCACGCCAGTTGGAGCAGCTGGAGGTGGGAAATTACTGTACAACTTAAAACAAACATCTGCCTTCTTTATCTTCTCCTTCTTAATACTGTATCTGTGCAAAAGTCTGGATCTCCATCTGGCCAAAACATCCCAACTGCTAGTCTTTATAAAAGAATAATGACCAAACTAACAGGCCACCAGTACACTTAGTAGCAAACATCTGTATGTTGTTATATTCCTCCTGGCTCCACTGCTCCAGGCAACAAGCCACAGAGTAGTTGTGAAAGTTTTACTTCTGGAAAGAAGGCGACAGATTATTTGTGTATCTAGAATAACAGGACCTCTTCAAAGCATTAAGTAGGGGCTATCAGGTCATCTCTGGCAACATCACAGCACACTTAACAGGCAGGGGAACACGGAGCACACGGCCCACCACCATTTCCATTTCAAATTTAGCCAATAACCACCACCAATGGGTATCATCAACTCTCTAAAAAGAGCCCTTAGTTTTCAGTTTCACAAGTTCAAAAATCCCTTCTAAATATCTCTCCCCCAAATGCAAAAAAAAGTGACAAGTCAGGGGAAAGGCAAGAAGTTTTCTTTCATGGTGATTTTCAAAAACTCACAAGCATCATAACAATCTCAGGGCCCGGTCTTTCAAAGTTATCAGTGGTTTCCACAAAACTCAAAAACAACAGCAGAAAAGCTGAGCTTTGCTAACCCTAAGCAAGGCCTGGCTCAGTGAAAAACGACCAGGCTGGCTGAGCAATGACACCATTAGCTGGGGCTTTACCAACTGTCCACTGAACTACTGGCTCCTGTAGGAAGCAACTTTTAGTCCCTGGTCCCAGGGGACCGAGGCTCTGTGGTCATTCCAAGTAAAAGGCCCAACTGAAGACACTTGGACTTGGCCTAAAAGAGCATCTAGTTTGCATTTCACAACACTTTAAAAAGGTTAATGGCATTAAGTTATGTCTGACCCACAGCTAGCAACAGAAGACTCCAGGAAGCATATAAAATGGTTGATGATTGAAGATATTTGTGATTTTGAAGCATTTTGGATGTTTTTAAAATAGTATGCTGGATTAAATTATCATTTTAAAAGAATACATGCTGCTAAAAATATTAGTTTAACACCTAAAATTGCTCCAGAAACAAAAAAGCAGTGCATTTGAACATAGAAGCTTTTCTCTTTCTGTTAAGTTTTGGACATTTTTACAAGGCGGAACTTCCTAATCATTCTAAGAATTATTTAGAATGTTCATTTAAAGTATGGATTCCCAGCACTCATCCCAGAACTATAGAATCAGAATCTCTGAGGAGGAAGGGGTGAGTGTGGGTGCTACAATTTAACAAGCACCCCAGGTGAGAGCTTCATGATCAGCCAGGTTTGTATCAATAAAAATACTGATCCAAGAATTTAAAATGTCACCATTTGCAAGGAAGATGAGAAGTGAAGAAAAGCTCAATCTTTCAAAATTTAAATCTGAATGGGAAACAAGAATAATTCCATATTTATGATACACCAAGACTAGAAAACCTTGAACAGACACAAAAGCAGAGTAAACCTTTCCATACCCAAAAGACCAACAAGCACAGCCGCTTTCCATCTGACCCAGCTGCCACACGAACCAAGGCGTGTGCAAAGGGGCCCTTGTCCTCCACACCTGGCCCAATCCTCCAGCTCCAGCCGAGTTAAGCATCTGCCCTGTTCCTCAACTCTATCTTAAATGTAATGGCAAAAGAAAGAAAAAAGCAAGATAATTCCTACCCTATAAGAGTCTGGGAATGGAAGCTTCCTTGGGGCATCTTTTGGGCATCTTGGCCATCTTTTTCAGCTGCAGGCAAAGGCAGTCAGTGCAGGGCTCCTTGGAGCGGAACCAAAAGGGGATCGAAGATGGTTAACAGACTAGATCAGGGACAGGGGGATGTGTGGCAGGGATCTCATGGTGCAGGGTGGTGGGGGGAGCAATAAGGCCTCAAATAACTTGTTCAATGAAAGTGTTTAATAGCCTCTTTCAAGGAAAAGACCACCATCAACTAGAGGGAGAGGGAAGAGGAACAGAGAGAAGAGAGATTAGTAAGCCCCCACTCAAGGCCTAGGCTCCTGTGGAATGGGACCTGGAGAGGTGCTCTTTAGAAAGTCCTAGAAGACACCTGGATTCATTGGATTCCTCAGGCCCTCCCTCTGCAAGGACTGGGCATGCCGGGCATGGGGCTAAGAGGAATCCAGTGTAGGAGGTGACTCGCACACATCTCCCACCTCAGGGAGCCCTGTGCCAAGAACAGGGGATCGGCGGTACGGTTCTCTCCCAAAGGCAGGAGTTCCGGATGTTAAGTACCATCAAAGTTTTTCCTAGTCCCCTAGAAGCGCAAGGCCCCAGCCACCTGGGGCGGCCTTTGAAAGAGCCGGCAGCAGCTCCCACAGCACAGAGGGGATGCCATCTGCTGGAAAGACTGCGTCAGGTGCCTCTAGTCCAGCATCCTCTGGGGCGTACCTGGGGAGCAGCAGCCAGCCTGAGGCAGAAACAGGCAGCAGATTGCCTCCGGGTGCCCAGGAATAACTTTCTCCCCTCCTACAGCTCCCCCAGAGGAGCAATCCTCTGCCACCCAGCCTCCCCCTCACGGCGGTGGACCAACTCCACGAGGTGCCTCCTCCCTTTCCCTTCCCCTAAAGACGCCAAGGGTCAAAACCACCATGCTCCCACCCAGCATTTTATCAGGCCTGTGGCCATGGCTCTCCGAACCTCCTGGGACACCTGCCTCCCTACTCAATGAGCTGGGCTCACCCCAAACCTAACCTCTGCAGCAGGCATTCTTCTGGAACACCCTAGAGATGGTCTAAATCGCCGCTGCCTAGGGAGGTCTTCCAGGGGGCTTGGCAAAGTCAACCATCAGCGTTAGGAGATCTCAGAGGCTTAAGGAGCCTCTCCCTCCGCAGCTGCTCCCTATTTACACCATGTTTAGTACAGTCACCTCCCCCAGTCCAATCAATACACACACCTGGTCCACAGGTAACAGGCGGAGAGCATCAAGCCTTCGAAGTTCTCTTTAAAGTTCCTCTCAGGCAAGATGAAGCCCAGGAACCCCGAACCCACAAGCTGCCTGCGAAGTCTGCCCCAGTGCCCTCCCCACCTGCTTCAGAGGCCCCTCCGAGAGGCTCCCCCGCCCCCCCGCAGGGCCCGGCGGCGGCTGTACTCACGTCTCGAAAGCGGTTCCAGTACTTGTCCCGGTCATACTGGGAGACTGTGCTCAGCCACTGGTCATTGTCCAGGAAATTGCCATTGTTGGGGCCCGCGCCTCCTGCGAGCGCGTCCAGGTGCCGGCTCTCGACCTGGAGGAAGCACCACGCCGCGGCGGCCGCCGCGAGCACCACGAACGCTGGCATCTGCGGGGCAGGGGCACGCGGGGGCGGTGAGCGGGAAGCCAGGGCGGTGGCGAGCTCCGCGCCGGGCGCCCAGGGCTGAGCGCCTCCGCCACCGGCCCCCGCTGTCGGCGTGGGGGGATCTCCCAGCAGGGACAGGGTCAGCCCTCGCACACCGGGGGCGGATCTACAGACCTAGGGACCCCGCTCGTGAATGGGGGGCTCAGTTACAAATGAAGAGGCTGCGTCACAAATTAGGGGCCGCTATCAAACTACAGAGGACCTTGTCATCTAGTCTCCGGGTGCTCCACTGGCCGCCACTCTCGGATAGGGGTTTCAGTACCTCTCCCCCCCAAAACGGAGAGCCCTAGATCCGCAAGGAGCACTCCCAGAGACGGTGCCCAGAGCCCCGGGGTAGGGAGACGGGGAAGAGGGCTCCGGTTGAATGGGGGGGGGGGCTCTCCCCTCGCCCGCCCTGCCGCTTCGGGGAAAGAGGGGCACGCGGAGATAGCCCCAGGCCCTGACCCGCCAGCCCCACGGTGGCCGCAGGGAGGTCCCAACTACGCCAAGTTGGGGCGCGGGGTTCTGTGGGACACGTACCTTGGGGCCCGGCCCGGGTCCCCGCGTCCGAGTTGCTCAAGCTCCTGTGGCGCGGTCGCCAAGAAGGCTCGCTCCCCTGCGCTCCTGCCACCCGCCGCCCAGAGTCCTGACGCTTTGTGAGCCCGCAGCGCTCTGGCTCCGCTCGCTCGCTCGGGCGCGGCGTCCGCGGGCGGAGGAGCCCGAGCGCACGAGCCGAGGCCTCTGGCGACCCCTGGCGGCTGCGCGCTGCTGTGGGGCGGGCCTGAAAGCCCCGCCGCCCCTGGTCCAGCTGCCAGGGATCTGGTTAGCCACATCTCAATGCAGGGATGAAATAAGCTTTCAGGCCCAAGCTGGTGAGAGACAGCTGAGGAGACTGAGGGTCAAGGCCAAGAAGCGGGCCAACGTTTGAGGCATTCTCAAAAGCAAGGTCGTGGGGCCACTTAAGTCAGAATCACCTTGTTGGGGGGAGGGGAGGGCTTCTTAAAAATGGGAATTCCTGGCTCACGCCCCAGACTTGCTGAATCAGCATTCCTTAGGAGAGCCTCCCCGAGGTGAGTGAATTTCTGCACTGCCCATCCCAGCTCATGCACCCGCCCGCATTTCTGCACATCCATACCCTATACCATGCCACCTGCTGTCAGCCTCTTAAAGACAGTATTTCTGGCCTCCATTGCTATCATTTCCACAGCTTTGTGTCACCACATTGACCCTGTGGGCATCCCTTGGTGTTCTTATACAGAGAAGCCCATATCTACTTCTGTCCCCACCCCCTTGGGAACTAGCCCCAGCACCAGCCTGTTGGGTTTTCCTAGAGGGGAGGGAGGGGAAGGAGGAGAACCAGGCCAGGCTTCAGGGACAGGACATAGAGGCAGGAGACCCAACCCCCATCGGCTTTCCAGATCCTCAGGCAAGTCCGATCAAAAAGGCTGGAAGGGATTCGTGCAGCCCCTGCCTGGGTGCAGGGGACACTTACCTGCTGCCTTTCTCCTGTACAATCTCAACCCATTCCGCAGACAGCTGGGTGCTCTTTTAGCACAGGTCTGACATAGTCACCCATCTCCCCTCAGCACACTCTTAAATCTCTTCATGTTGCTTTCTGATAAAGACTAAACTCAAGACTAGGGCTCCAGGCCCTGCACAGCTGGCCCTGCCCACCTCTCCAGCTGCCTCTCATGCCACCCCCTCCTCCTTCCTTGACTTCCTGGACAGGCTGACCTTGGTATGGGCCTCCGTGGAGATGGGTTCCATCCAGCACTGGGTGTTGACCTCTGCCTGGGCCGTTGACCACACCCGCCCCCAACACTGGCCTCACTGGTTTCACCCCTTGGCTTAGTCACCCTGGCTTCTCCAGGCAGACTTGTTGAACCTGTGGATGAGGCCAGGATGCTGGTGAGTTTCTCCTTGAGAACACAATGCTTCTCAGCGGTAAGCTTACTGCACTCGAAATCATTCACTCCATGTCTGTGTCCCTGGCTTCCTGGAAATCTGTGAGGGCAGGGGACAAGTTTGGCTTGTTCACCACTGTCCCCCGTGCCCAGAGCCAAGCTCGTAACATGAAGCAACTGCTCAGAAAATACTTGATGAAAGAATGAATGGTACCCAACCATAGTCTGGAACCACATGCTTCTCAGCCCACATGCCCCAGCATGTGCGATACGGTCAGCTGTCAGTTGTACTGCAAATAATTTGGTTGCATGTAGTTTAATGCATAAAAGATGGATTATGATTTTTTTCCTAAAAAGTAGCAGATGCTTATCCCAACATTACTCTGACTGATTTACATTCCTAGAAGCTTTCTTAAAAGGGAGAGAAGGAGTGGAGTCACAACTATTATATTGGGGACTACACGTCATCCACAGTTTATTTTATCATGGGAATATTTTAGGGATTTCAATATCATGTCCTGGGGATATCAGAGCAGGAGAGAAGTTTAGAAATGATGGAGAGTACATTTCTTACTTTCGCATACAAACCCAAGTAAGCAGCTACTGCCCCATTTCTCTGCCCAGTTTGATGGCAAAACTCCTCCAGAGAGTCATCCCCAGGTGTCGTTTCTGCCTTCTCAGCTCCAAGTCATTTTTCCACCCACTCTGTCTTTCATCCTCACTAACAGACATGACTTGTCACCATCAGCAACCTCCTCCACGTGGGCAGCCCTCGGTCCCCCACACCCTGCCTTAACCTCTGAGGGGTTCTTCAGGCTCTCGTGGCACCATCCCTCCCGGCTTTCCTACTTCCTGCTGGGCGCTCCCACGTATATACCAGAAGTTCCCAGGGCTCAAGCCAAAGCTCTCTGCCCTTTCTGTCTAAACCCTTTTTCCCTGGGTGTTCCCATCCTGTCCTGTGCTGAGATGGTCCAGTTGCATTTCTAGCCCAGAAGCATCTGATAACTTCCAGCTGTATGTCCAACTTCATACTCAACATCTCCTCTGGGTGCCCCATGGGTATGTCAAACTTTACCAGGTCAAATCAGAAGTCTAGATTTCCCTCCATGAACCTGTGTTCTGAGTCCTCCCTATAACAGTCTCCCCACCCATGTGGCTGCTAAAGTCAGAAACCTACAAGTCATCTTCAGTCCTTCCATTTCCCAGTCCCCTCACTGCCTGTCTATCAGCAAGCCGATCCCATCCACTTCCAGACTCCCCTCCAGTCCATGCTCATCCTCCACCTCCACGGGCACCACCAGGTCCACTTGGCTGTCACTTCCCACCTGGAAGAGTGTCTTCTTGGCTAATTTCATTGACTCTTTTCTTCCCCTTCCAACCCATATCCACTCAGGGGTCAGAGCAATCTTTTTTTATTATTATTAGTTTCTGCTTTATAACAAAGTGAATCAGTCATACATATACATCTGTTCCCACATCCCTTCCCTCATGCATCTCCCTCCCTCCCACCCTCCCTATCCCACCCCTCCAGGCGGTCACAAAGCACCGAGCTGATCTCCCTGTGCTCTGCGGCTGCTTCCCACTATCTATCTACCTTACGTTTGGTAGTGTATATATGTCCATGCCTCTCTTTCGCTTTGTCACAGCTTACCCTTCCGCCTCCCCATACAAAGTGAAGTAAGTCAGAAAGAGAAAGACAAATACCGTATGCTAACACATATATATGGAATTTAAAAAAAAAATGTCATGAAGAACCTAGGGGTAAAACGGGAATAAAGACACAGACCTACTTGAGAATGGACCAGAGCAATCTTTAACACAGAAATTACTCCTTTGTATAAAACTGCTCAGTGGCTCACCATGACACTGAAACAAATCTCCAAACTCCTTCCCGTGATCAATAAAGCCCTGCACCATCTGGCCCCTTCCCTCGTGCTATGATTCCCTGGATTCTAGCCACACTCCTGCTCATGGCTTTGCACACACACCAAGCACGTTCTCACCTTGGGTCCCCTGCACTGACTGTGCCCTCTGCCTGAATGGTCCTCTCACTGCTCTTCAAAGGTCAGCTCCTTGGGCGTCAGATCTCAGCTCAAATGACACCACCTCATTGAAGCCTTCCCTGACCACCCATCTAAAATAGGCCCTCCCCATCCCGACCACATCACTACTCTCCATCCTTGCATTTGGTTGTTCCCTGAAGAGTATTTTGTCCCTTTGATTCTCTCTCTTCCAATTCAAATATTAATTCCAGGAAGACAAAAATAATATCTTTTTCACTCCTGTATCCCCAGGCTTAACTCACAGCCTGACATCCAGTGGCCATTCAATAAATATCCAATAATTGAGTTAATGATTTTTTTTTTCTTTGCATGCGTTGGGTCTTTGTTGCTGTGCACAGGCTTCTCATTGCAGTGGCTTCTCTTGTTGCGGAGCACGTGCTGTAGGCATGCAGGCTTCAGTAGTTGCAGCACACAAGCTCAGTAGTTGCAGCACACAAGCTCAGTAGTTTTGGCTCACACGCTGTAGATTGAAGGCTCAATAGTTGTGGCGCACGGGCTTAGTTGCTCTGCAGCATGTGGGATCTTCCCAGACCAGGGATCGAACCCATGTCCCCTGCATTGGCAGGCGGATTCTCAACCACTGCGCCACCAGGGGAGTCCCTGCATGAATGGCTGAAGCAAATTGCATAAACCTCAATTTACCCTAATGTTTGAAAACTGTCTGGAGGTGTTTCCTTTGGTTGCCCTTAAACCCCTTGCTCTGCAGATCCAAGTTCTGCTTTTCTGGCAGGCCGTCCCCAGTTTAATCAGAGGGCATCTGCTCTTGGCCAAGCTCCAACTTCACAACTGGAATCTTCCCTGTAACCACCTACTGGGGTGGGAAGGGCAGCCAGAGCAGCCCAGGCAGGTGTAGGGGTCCTGGATATGGCCTGAGCCGAGAGAGGACGTAACCTTGGAGCAGCGGCAAGGAGCTAGGAGCTGGAGACCTGCCATCAGATCAGCCAGCACTTGAGGGGAGGAATGTCAGATTTATTTGGCTTCGGGAAGGACCGGGACCAAAATCAATACTGAGCCTTGGGGCTGTATTTCTGCTTGTCATTGGCTTACACACAACTATACTCCTTGTTTTAACATAGTTCTTATTTCCAAAGAGCCCCACGTGTTTTATTTTCAGTTTAATGGATCCTCAAACATGTGCTGTTGGTATTCTGAAGCAGACATAACTATCACCATTTTATGCTGGGAACAGGGGCACCCAGAAAGGTTAGATGAATTGCTAAAGGTCACAGAAAGAGAGAAAGATGGATCTCGCAGTGGCAACTTCTAGGTGTAGCCCCCACTTCATGACACAATGCTGGCTAGAATGAGAAGCACCCGTTGGACTCCATGTGATAAAAGAGGTGCCTATAATACGTACATTGTCATCAACCCAGATTTATTTTTAGCTGCAAACTCATATACCTACCTGCTACATGGCATCTCCATCTGGCAGCTGTCTCACTGGCATTTTGAACTCATTGTGTCCAAAACTGAATGCTTAAGCTGCATCCTCCAGCCAAACCTGCTCCCCTTCCCACAACCCCGCCTCGGGAAAGCGACCACCACTAGCCCGAATGCTAGCATCATTCTGACCTCCTTCTCAGCTACCACCTTTAATGAATCACCCATCTGTCAAGTCTAGCTTTGCGGTATTTCCAGTTCCACCGCCTCCTCTCCATTGCTGTACTTCTAGAGTCCACTTACCCACCACGTCTCACCGCCACTCCACAGGGCCCCTTACAAGGGTCTCTGCCTCTCAGTTGGCCAGGTGTAATTCATTCTCCATACAGGCGCCAGAGTGGTCCATCTCAGTATAAATGTGATCCCTTCTCTCTCTTCACTGACTTCCCTGTGCTCCCAGGGTGAAGATCAGGCACCCCACTGTAACTACCCATGCACCTACTAAGCCTGGATGCTGCCAGCCCCCTCCATCCCACACGTCCCTCACCCTCCCCTTCTGATCACCTGCACCCTGCCCCCTCCACCTGAGGGCCTTTTTGTGGGGGGCTTTCTACAGCCTGGGTGCTCTCCTCCCTCCCTGCCTTTTCCTAGCCAGGATCCACTCACCCTTCAGGTCACAGCTTCACTCCAAGTCGTCAGGAAAGGCTCCCCTGACCCCAACAACCTCATGGCACTCATCACAGCTGTATAATGTCCATCTCCCACCAGACACTCAGGGCACAAGGGCAGGGTCCAGCTGTGTGTCTGTCTTATTTGCTGCTGAACCCATAGTACTTAAAAAAGCATCTGGTACATGACAGGTACACAATAAATATTGTGTGAATCAATGAATGCTCACGGCTTAGTGAATTTAGCTCCTTTTCTTCTTGGAAGCAAAGAAGCTCCCAGGTTTATGTTGATATTAACCCCCAAACACTCCGTGGATGGAAGGTGGTGACAGTGGGGGATGACTTGAGCTCTCCACTCACAGGCTGTTCTGCTGATTTGAGGGTGATGCTGGAAACTCTCCTGGCCCCAAGAAGAGAACAATGAAACAGATGCATTTCTTGACACCACTGAAAACAGCTCACCCAGCAGGGCCTGTAACTTTTATGAATATGTCGACTTCACCTATTGATTATATGTATTCAGCAGAGCCAGGCTCACTCCATCTCCCCGCATCCCCCATCGCCATCGCCATCCCCCACACACACACATACCTTCTTGCTTTCTTCCCCCCATGCAGAGCCATGGCAGGTGGGCGACCTAGCTTGGGAGGAATTGATTTTAAGCAAATGAATACCTCACAAATAAATGAAAATAACTGGCAGAAAAGCCTAATGGCCAAGTAACTACCCAGGGACAGAGCAGAGGGGGTTTTCTCTCTGACCACAGAGAGAAAATCATGAGGGTGACAATACCAGTAACTGCTGATGTGCATGGAGCACTTATGATGTATCAGATACCGCAGTCCTGTTTGTTATCTAATGTAATCCTCACAACAACCTCCTAGGAAGCAGGCACCAAGATAAGCCCCATTTCATAGATGGAAACACTGAGTCCCAGAGTTATATTATTGCCCATTCAGTATCCCTTGGTGAAGAAATGGAAGAGCCAGGGTTTAAACTGGCTGCTACCTGATGTCAAAAGTCCCACTATGACCCACCACAGCCCTCACCTCACAGCTGCCATCTCCTTCACTGTGTCCCGTTTCCCTCACCTCCCACAATAAATTTCACACCACTGGAAAGGTACCTTTTGATGCACATGTGCTGTTACTAGTTCATTTATACATAGTATATGTTGTCGTCATGAAGTTTAGTGTCTGTTCCCATGGAATGTAGAGTCTAGTCGGCAAGATTTAAATGGAAAATCATACTAATTATTTACGATTGTGATCATATATGCTTCAAAAGGCACTGGCAACTGTGATTCATTGAATATGGTACCAAAAAACTTAACATGACACAGGGTCATATTAAGTGTAAAATAGTATTTGTGTAGCAGGGGCCACATGTTTGGTCCTCACCCAAATACGGAGGCACTCTCTACCTCTAATAGTGATGGCTGCTTACAAGATGCCTGGTGAAACAAGGTGAGGTGGTGTCTTGACCCACCTCTGTGGTCCTCCAGGCAGAGTCTAATGAGGTGGCCAGGGACCATGGGAGAGAGACTTCCAGGGACTGATGCATTTGTGAAAAGTCTCTGGGGGTGGGAAGGGAGGGCCTGGGTTACTCCGGGGAAGGCAACCTCAGAGTCTTCATTTACTCATTCAACAATCAGCTGTGGAGCAGGCCCTTTATGCCAGGCTAGATGATGCTGGGGACACAACAGGGGGATGGGACAGATACAGCCCATGCCCTCATGGAGCTCCCTCTAGCAGGGAGAACCTCAGCAGCTGTTTGCAGCACTGGAGGCAAATGTGCCTGGCCCCGCTGGAAAGAGTTCTTCTTTGTTTGATTCCTCTGTGCTCCTGCAGGTTCCGAAAAAGCTAGGACATCCTTCTGCCTGGAATGGTCTCCCAATTCTCCAACAGTTAAAACGATCCTTGGAGTCAGCTGCATCCCATTTCAGAGAAGTTAACACAGCACACCTCTTAGAATCAACAGAATAGTGTAATGCCTTACCTTAGAGGGGTACCAAGAAGATTAAAGTATTTCATATTTTTGATGTGCTTAGAACAGTTCCTTACACATAATAAATGTCATGTAAGTGCTTGTTTGTTAAATTAAAAGTTCCTCACCCAACCCTGTGAAACAAATGCCGCAGTTCTCCCACTTTGTGGTTAAGGACTCTGAGGTCAGGAGAGGTTAAATGACTTGCTCAAGATTATGAGGGATCTGAACCCAGGCATTGTGGCTCCTGAGTCCTTGTCTACACCCCGATGTGGGGCTGCCTCACCCTCTTCCCCGTACACTATGTTCTGTGATGGAAACTATGAAGATACCTGCTCTCTGTTGACTGAAAAACACACCCTCGGAGACTTGAAGACAATTTTCTTTTCCTCTCCCAGAAAAGCTATCCAAGCTCCTTTTCCTTTTCCCACTCTCATTTTTATGTTCATTTCAAGAAGAGAATTGCACCCCTGGGGTTGGCATCAGCCTCCACACTATACTACAAAGATTCAAACTAGGCCAGCACGGGCCTCCTTCCCTCTCAGGGTCAACGCCAGGTCTCTGCCTTTAGAAGGGCTGCCGTTTTGGGATGATGTAGGTTCACACCTTTGGGAGATGGAGGCTGGGGAATGCCAGGCCCATGGAGAGTTTGTGCCTCCAGAGAGCAAGGCTCCCGAAAGAGGCCCCGACCCAGCAATGATCCCAAGACTGAGAGCAAAATGGGGTTCCTCGTGAAAGCAGCTCTCCAACTGGGATGGAAACAAGAGAGCAAACTTGGAGCTGGAGAAGCCACACAGAGCCAGGTGAGCCTTGGAAACACAACACAATGAACCAGACTGTTGGTTTGCCCAGCCCCCAGAAAGGCCCAAGCATTAACAGTCTTATTGAATGGAACATGAACTAACTCAAAAGGATTTCTAAAACCACCCAGCAAACTAGCTTGAACCAAAAAGAAACCTTCTGTAAATATTTCCTACCACAACTTCCAAAATGGAATACAGATGGGTCGCCAAGTCCTATACACTAAACTGAACCAGCTTAAGCCCCCAAGAATGAACAACTCTAAGAAGGCATCATCTAAAGGCAAGACAGTCTCAGAGGCCTGGACAGCTCGATAAGAAGACCCAAATCTTCATCACTGTGCTACCTGCCTGGAGTAGAGGCTCTGGGGACCTTGGTTCAAACATCAGCTCAGCCTCTTACTAGCTATGGACTCTCAGACTAGTCAATTAACCCCTCTAGACCAATTTGCTTGCTTGTAAAATGGGGATAATAATGTTGTGCCTTCTTTACAGGGCTATGGGGAGGATTAAGAGGTACGGAAAACTCGCAGTGCCTACTGTCTGCACACGAGAGGCACTATCAATATGATGCAGGAGTGTCACTGCCATTCCTATAAGACGCTTAACAACTTACCCAGCAATGTCTTATTAAAGTTTCACATATGAGGCTCACATAAGCACGTCAGTCACCCCTTTAAAAACTGAGAAACTTAGGGCTTCCCTGGTGGTGCAGTGGTTGAGAGTCCGCCTGCCCGTGCAGGGGACACGGGTTCATGCCCCAGTCCGGGAGGATCCCACCACGGCTGGGTCCGTGAGCCATGGCCACTGAGCCTGCGTGTTCGGAGCCTGTGCTCCGCAACGGGAGAGGCCACGGCGGTGAGAGGCCCACGTACTGCAAAAAAAAAAAACAAAAAACTGAGAAACTTAAACTCAGGGAAGAAATTTTAATCACTTACACACTCCTCTCCACTAGCTGTTTCTTAGAGTCAAAGTGTTAGCAAGAATTTGCCTGACTACACACATATTCGTATATAATTTACAGATGCCTACAACTATGAAAGACATACTTAGGCAATTTGCAAGTTAAATCTGTATCATTTCATTCAAGGCATGAAGTGAAAAGGGAGCTATCAAGTCAGGGAAGACTATAGACAAGACAGGGGGGTTCCCAGTTCTCCCCAGATCTGCAGTGGGAGAACACTAAACTCAGGAAGTTAGCATCTGCCCAACAAAGAAATATTATGCACGTCATTAAAATGATGGCTATAAAATCTGTGAAGCGATATGGAGAAACATAGAGTGGAAAAAGTCAAGTTACAGAATTGGATGTACAGAATGATTTCAGCAGGAAGGAGGGAAGAGTGAAAGAAAACACACCGGGGCTGGCAGTGACTATGTTAGGGGTAAACTGTGCATAATGTTCTTTTCCTTCTTCCAAAGATATCTCAACACGGAAGTGTAACATAAACAGTATAACCTTCGTGAAGAACATATACTCTGGAGTTAGAGAGACTGGGATTTGGATCTCAGCTCCATCACCTAATGCCTGTGTGATTTCCATAACTTTTTCACTCTCTGGGAGCTTCAGTTTCCTTATCTATAAGATGGGGGTAATGGGGCTTCCCTGGTGGCACAGTGGTTAAGAATCTGCCTGTCAATGCAGGGGACACGGGTTCAATCCCTGGTCCAGGGAGATCCCACCTGCCACGGAGCAACTAAGCCCATGTGCCACAACTACTGAGCCTGCGCTCTAGAGCCCACGACCCACAACTACTGAAGCCTGTGTGCCTAGAGCCCGTGCTCTGCAACAAGAGAAGCCATCGCAGTGAGAAGCCTGTGCACAGCAACAAAGACCCAATGCAGCCATAAATAAATAAATAAATAAATTTATATATTAAGAAAAAAAAGATGGGGGGTAATGATAGCACATACCCATCATGATTTTGAGATGATACCATATATATATACATACATACTATATATACAGTGTTTGCACCACACCTGACATGTATTAAGTTCTCAATTACTATTAAATGAGTAGGCATAAGAAGTGGAGCCTCTTTCCTCCTTGTCAGTGGGGTTGGCCAATAGTGGCTGCTATTCTGTCAGTTCTTCTCAGTCCTCACTTCTGATGAAGGTGGTAGAGAGAATTAGGTTGGGAGTTTTGAGGCCCAATTCATGCCATATTTTCCTGGCTGTCCCTAGGACTCCATTTCTCCGCTCTAAAATGAGGGGAGAGGGCCACAGTGCCTCTACCCCAGCGTTCCTCTCTGAGGAAGTGTGAGGCACCCTTGACATTAACAATTGAAAGCTCCATATACTTTGAATCAATTAAAAGAATCAAACAAATCAGTGAGGGAAAGAATACACATCAATGGGAAAACAGGCAAAGGCCTTGAGCAGGCAATTCACCAAGAAATACAATGTCAAACTATATACCAGTCAACTGCCTCATAACCAAAAAAGTATATTAAAATAATGTCACCTATCAAATTTGTACATTTTTAAAACTCATTATTCTTTAGTTGGCAGATATGGGGATAAGTCACCCTCCTGGAGGCCAAGTTCATGATACTTACATTAAAAGCCATAAAATATTTGTGACTTTGGACTTCACAACTTTGCCCAAAACAATTTAACCTAATAAGATAATTAAGAATGTTGACAAAGATTTATCAACAATATTATTCTTCTCAGCATTATTTATAATAGTGAAAACTTGGAAACAATCTTAATGTCTAGAAATAGGACTAGTTAAATAAACTACGTTTATATAATAGAACATTATGTGACCATTAAAAGTCATGTTTTGGGGGAATATCTAACAGCCTGGAACATATGACGTTATTGAATAAAAATAACCAATCAGTATTACCTGAGGGTGGTTCTCTAGAATCAGAGCCTGAGACAAGGATTCTTGAGAAAGTGACTTGTTGAGAGCGTGCTGTGGGGAGAAGGAAGCAAAGGGAATGAGAGACTGCAGGGGAAGAGAGCCAGGCATGGGTGTGGTCCCTCAGGAGCTCTGGAACAGACTTGTACCCCCTTGTTGGTGCCCCTTGTGAAGCTGGTCTTTTGCGTCTACACAGCACTGGCTGCTAACCACAGGCAGCAGGGTGGTGATGAGGGTGTATAACTTCCCCAGATACCTCTGCCAAGGGCACATCTCCTGAGAAGGGGCACCACTCCTGTCCACTTGCTCTTCATGTGAAGATCACCCCATCCACCCAGAGTTTCTTCAGGATTCTGACAGGTTACACTCTCTGGGAAATCAAGTGGGGAGCAGTATTTAGCTGCTGCTGCACGTGATATTGAAGTCATGGCTGATCCTTGTCCTTTCCTTCCCCTTGGCGAGCACTTCTGCTAGCCTAGGTGACCTGCCTGGTGGAGCAACCCAGGTCCTTATCCCTGAGGAGTCTGAGCCCCTGATGACCATGCTCTTACCAGGCTATGGCTGCTGTATGTGCCCATTTACAGTTACAATGGACCATGAAAGTACCAAGGGGCAACAGAGGATCATGTGATGTAAAACATTTCTTCTCACCACTGTCACAGAGCAGCAATCCTACCTCCTCATGATGATGAGGACCAATCACTCCTTTCTGTGTTTGCTGGTCTTCTGGTGTGAGTTGAGAAATCCAAAGTGACAAGGCAACAGCCATAGCTTAAGTTTAGTGGAACACCTACTATGTACCTTGGTGGAAGCATCTCCCTCCTGAGACTCAGGATCTCTAGATGGACAGACTGAAGTTGCAAACAGGAAGCACAAATTCTCTGGGTGGGTCAGAGAGAGAGATGAAGAGCAGGGATGCTCCTTTTTACACCTCTTGATTCTCAGACCTATGTCATCTGTCTACTGGGGACATAGCACCATATAATGGTCCTTGGTTTAAGATGTATACTCAGCCTAAAGGATGTTGCCCCAACCTTGCAGGGTGTCATCTCTAAATTGATACCTCAGCAACATCTTTAAGAGGCCATTCCAATCCTCAGTCAGACCAGCAGCTTCCAGATGGTGCAATATATCAAAGGATCAGTGGATCCCATGGTTATGTGCTCACTGCCATACCTCCTTTGCCATAAAATGGGCCCCTGGTCCTAGGCAATGTTGTATGGCATCCCGTGTCAGTACATTAACAATGATTTGATTCTTATATTTGTTGGTGGTGCTGGCTGAGACACTGCAGGCAGAAAAGGTAAACCTGAACTCAGAATGTGTCAGTCCCAGTCAGAATGAAATGTTGCCCACCCCAAGTTGGAAGAGGTCTGATATGTAAAGGATTCAGCAATGATTTCTGGTTTTCGCAGGTCAAACATTCGGCTATGGCAGTAGCTAAATCAACCTTAGGGAAAGAAAACCCATGTTGTTGAGACTATGAATAGCCTTCATCTTCGCCACCAAGGCCACTCCATACATCAGCCCATTGTGCAAGTAACATAAATATATGAACATGTGTGGGTTAGTACTCATACATATATTTCCTAGTCCTGTCTACTGAGAGGGTTAGAACAATCACACCTCAATAGCAATGAGCAGACCTAGTGCCAGGTCTTGGTTTCTAAACACTATTCTCAAGACCTCCCTGGCGGTCCAGTGGTTAAGACTCCTCGCTTCCACTGCAGGGGGCAAGGGTTTGATCCCTGGTCGGGGAAACTAAGATCACCACATGCCTCATGCAGTCTGGCCAAAAGTAAAAATAAAATAAAATAAACGCTATTCTCTAATAAAAGAAACTAGGGCTCCTTATGAAGTGGTCGATAGTAGGGCTACTGCAGGGAAAATAAAAGATGAGCTTGGAACGTGTTGTAGAGTGAGAAGGTAAGAAAGTGCTCGAAAAGATGTGGGCTTGTCCAAAGAACAGAGTACAACCTGAAGGGGCTCTTAATGGCCAAAGCTGGGAAATTTGGGGAAAAAAATAACGACAGTACTCAATTTAACCCATAGAATAAAATAAATATCCATGAGTCCATACTGATATGAGTGAATGAAGAAAGGAAAAAAATGGAGAGGGAGGGAAGGGAAGAGGGAGGGAGGGAGGGAGAAAGGACAGCTTTCTTGCAGTAGATTCCAATTAATAAAGGCAGAAAAAAGAGGGAAGTAGAAAATCATCATTACTCAAACACTACAGTAATAATTTTTGTAGACAATATCTACCAATTTGTGGTAAAATTAGTGGGTGAAAGTTTGAAAAGAAATAGGATATGAGTAGTTTCAAAGTATCTTCCTCTAGATATTAAGTAAAAAAGGAAGACAGTAACTTTACAGTGGAGAAACCTAGGGGAAACCACCTTAACCAAGCGATGAAAGTCAGCATCACCAGTAATAAGACATTTTGACATTATGAACCTCTTGATTTGGTGCACGAGAAGGACATAACTAATTTCTTTGGTATTCTTGCCCCCAAAAGGCATACATACCTTCATTCCAAACAGGAAAAAACAAACCAAATTGAGGGATATTCCATATGATAATGATTGGTACTTTTCAGAAATGTCAAGATCATGAAAAAAAAATTCTTTTAACTGAAGAATTGTCAAGACTAAAGATAAACAATAAATAAATGTGAGATTCTGGAACACAAAAAGGACATTGGTGGAAAACTGGTAAAATTCAAATAAAGTGTATAGTTTGGTTGAGTGTTGTACCAATGTTCCTTTCCTGGTTTTGTGCTATGGTTATATGTGCCGTTAACATTAGGGTGAACTGGGTAAAGGACATAAGGGCACTTTCTATACTAATTTCACAGCAATCCTTTATGTCTCAAATTAATTCAAAATGAAAAAGTTAAAAAAATAAACATCCAAAAATAAAATAAAATACACTTCACATTTTATAAACCAAGGAAAAAGGAAAAGAAAGTGTAGGCCCAGGTAATGCAAATGCTTTTTAGTGTTACCGAAGCCCAAGTAAAACAAACAACTCAGGTAGAAAAAATAAAAATTATGTTTACTCCCTAACCAAACAGAAACTCTACTTAGAGTCTCCACATGCTGTGTTCTTCCATCATTGGAAACTGACTACCTTTAGAAATGATGCCCAGTTTCTCTCTCTAGGTACAACACAAGATAAATTCCCAGGGCAGTGGCCTATGTTATTGAATCCAGCAGTAATTAAGTTAATGTATCCTACCTTGTGTGTAGAGGTGTAATTCAGGTGGTACAAATCCTTTATTGAACTCAAATTCAATAGTCATGTACAAATCCCCTATTTGTGTTATGTACAAAGGTTGTAGGAAAATTATAAAAGGTGATACATTATCATTATATTCCTATGACAGTTGGGTGTTGTCATTGACACAAGCCATTCATGGGGCACCCTTTCATTTGCACAGAGGAAAATGTTCGGTTGAGTAAACATCAGCCCACAATCAATGGAGCAAAAGGCCTGCGGCTTTTGCCAGCCCAGTATTTTTTTCTCTTTCTTCTGCTAAATATACCCTGATTTTCCTTTGAGGAACCACCTCCTCCCTTCTTGTAGCCCATATAATTCAGGAGGGCAGGTGTCACACCCTAGTTCCAGATATGGGTCCAGGACCCCAGCCTGGCCAACAAGGTTCCCTTCTAGAGCTTTTGTTGGAACTGTTAGGAAAGAAAAGGACTCCTCCTTTACAGGTGGTACTAAGATGATAGGGGGTAAACCCAGAGTCACGGGTGCCCATCTTGCTGGTATCTTGGAAGAGATGCTGAATGAGGCCAACGGGGGGAAAGCAGAGCTAAGAGAGATGGTGACCAACCAGGTACATTTGTCATGTTTCTTTTCTTTCTTTCTCCCTTTCTCTTTCTTTCTTTCTTTCCTTGTTTTTTTTCTTTCTGTAAGCCAGCTTTAGTTTGGTTTCTAATACTTACAGAGTAAATAATTTAAAAGAAAGATTTCCAGGCCAAAAAAATATTATTTATTTGAAAACTCAGCACTCAGATCTATCTCTGAATTCACTCACTCTGTTATATTTTACCATTATAAGCAATCCTATCTTTCTAATTCTTTTAATTATCCTCTCCCTCACTTTCCTGGTCTTCCCTCTCACCTCACACCTCAACAACACTTATGAATCTCACTTCTCCCCAGAGCAACCAAGCATCCAGCCTGCACATTTCCCCACGGGTCACACATTTGAAATCTCTGTAACTCAGACTTTGAATTTTCTCTAAGCTCTAAAATAAATAGTAAAAAGGAGAGAGACAGAGAGAGAGGGAGGAAGGGAGTGAAGGGAGGGAGGGAGGGAGGGAGGAAGAAAGGAAGGAAAGAAGGAAGGAAGGAAAGGAGATGGGGAAAAGAATAAGACTTGCATGGTCATCCTGGGGTTAAACGTGGACGTTTATTCTAACAGGAGAGGCAGCCAGACTGGAAGTTGCCACGGCCTGTGTTTTCATGGCAGCCACTAACCAGTTCAGAAGTCTTGGACAAGACACCTAAAGGCATAGGCTCCAGGTCTTAGGCCATGAAAGGAAGGGTTACACTAGATGGGAGAGGGCGCTTTTCCCACCAATATGCTTTTCATCAGTCAGATCATCCTCCAGACGGGAAGTTGCAGGGAGGAAAATAATCTTCTAGTGTAGCAAGAAACTAGACAAACTTTTACTTCTTGAGTCCCGATGTTCTTATTCAGCCTTAGCATTTTACCCACCTTCCCCCATTAGCCAGCCTCCAAAAGGGCAGAGACCATTTGCTCGCAAGCAAAGAATAGCAACATTGGTAGCAAACACTTTCTGCATACCTACTATGTGCCAGGCACTACACTAGACACGCTTCTGTATCTCCAATCCTCGCAGCATCCCTTTGAGATAGGTCATTTTAGTCTCCTTTTTTAAAAAGAAAACTCAAGTTCAAAGAGGTTAAATAACTTGACTGAGATCCCACAGCAAGGAAATGTCAGCACCATTGGTCAAATCCGGGTCTGTCTTGCCACAGAGCCTCTCCCTTTCCTCTACATTTCGCTCTATATCAGCTTCCAGTCTGAGCAGAAGAGCCACAGGCGGGATGGTGTGTGTTAAGCTGGTGTCTTTGGAGGTGGGCTGGGAGAGCTGGGTCTGCCAAACGGAGAGAGGACCCAACAACCACCTCCACACTTTCACCCAGCGCTTTAGATTAGCAACGATGAAGAAAATGTGCAACTTTCCAATGTGTACCAAGGGGCAAATCACAACACTATAATGAAGAAAAAAAATCTGGAGCCATCACCTGGGAAATGGCTAAGCCAAGTGCCATAGATCACGAGGACAGAGACCCTGTAGCCCTAAAAAATGATATTTGCCATTGTGTACATGAAACAAGATCAAGGGAGAAGAAAAAGAAAAGCAGGAACCAAAAGAATAAAAACATCAGTTAAATAAAATAATTTTTTTGATCATACAGTATGTGCGGATATAGTGACTGGCACATTACTTGGATTATCTCACCGAATCCTCAACTGTAACGCTATGAAGTAGGTATTATTATTCTTCCCCACTTTTCAGATGAGGAAACTGAGGCTCAGGTTAAGTACAGTGCCCAAAGTAATTAAACTGGAACTCATTTTAGAAGCTAGGGAAACTTTACTCCAGAGCCTTCTCTTTTAAGTGTTTATCACTGCTATATGAAAACACAGATATGAACATGTATTCAAGAACAATGGATAGGAATGCCCACGTATGCCTGGCACTTTTAGTGTTCTGAGATACAGAATTAACAAAACAGAGAAGGTTGCAGATCTCATGGAGCAGACATTCTGGGGGAGGCAGAAGACAGACAAATGTGAGGATGGAGTCATGGACTCTGAAGAAATTGTAGAGAGAGTAGGAGGATGGGGAGTGATGGGGAGGGTGCTAGATTAAAGGTTTGAATAGGGTCATCCAGAAAGGCCTTTTTGAGAAGGTGACATTGGAGCAGAGAAAGAAAAGGAGGGACCAAGCCATGCAGCTGGAGTTGGGGTCAGTGGGGAAGGGGAGGGTGGTCCATGGGAAAGAAACATTAAGTGTGAAGGCGCTGAGGAAGCATTTACGCATGCACCCAAAGAACAGCAAGAATGTCAGTGTGGGGCTTCCCTGGTGGCGCAGTGGTTGAGAGTCCACCTGCCGATGCAGGGGACACGGGTTTGTGCCCCGGTCCAGGAAGATCCCACATGCCGCGGAGCGGCTGGGCCCGTGAGCCATGGCCGCTGAGTCTGCACATCCGGAGCCTGTGCTCCGCAATAGGCGAGGCCACAACAGTGAGGCCCACGTACCACAAAAAAAAAAAAAAAAAAAAAAAAAAAAAGAATGTCAGTGTGGCTACAGGAAGAGGGGGTGATGGGAGGTGAGCTCAGAAGGAGGCCAAGATCCTGAAGGACTTCTCAGGTCATTGTAAGGCCTTTGAATTTTATGAAACAGGAACCACTTTAGGGGGGTTATGAGCAAGGAGTGACATGATCTGATTAGGTGGGCCTAAAAGCGGCCATGGCTCGCGGGCCCAGCCACTCCACGGCACGTGGGATCTTCCCAGACTGGGGCATGAACCCGTGTCCCCTGCATTGGCAGGTGGACTCTCAACCACTGTGCCACCAGGGGAGCCCCTGTGAGGTCTTTTAAGGGCATCTCATCCATCTATAAATGGGCAAACTGGTCCCAAAGGTGACTGACCTAAGGTCAAATCACAACGTGTGAAAGGGCCGATTCCTTTGATGACCTGTATAACTTTGGGCAAAGGAAAGGAATGGGCAAAGGAAAAGGAATCTCAATGTTTGAAATCAAAAGAAATAAGGGACTTAGGACCCCTCAGGCATAAGGTCACTGGGGGCCCCCGAATCTCAGTGTTCTTATGTGTAAAATGGGAATAATGGTTACCTCACAGAGTTTCTTTTAAGAAGATGAGACACGTACACTCATCTAGGTGTGGTTATAGATTACTGACTACACTGTACTGTGGTCACCCAATTGAGAAAGCTTAGCAGGTTCCCAGTTGTCTATAGAATAGAAGCTAAATGACTGTCATCCAGATTGCATCCTAAATATCAGCACTTATGTAACCCAACCCTTCCTTGCCTATTCCCTTGCAAGTTGTGTCAACCCCTAGGTCTCTCTACCACATGTCCCTGTTTCATTTTCTTGATAGCACAAATCCCTGGTTTTCTTATTTATTCCCCTGTCCTGCTCACTGCTATATCCCAAGTACTTGAAACCATATTTGTTACACAGTGCTGTCCTCTACAGTTGTTGACTGAATTGGCTTGAAATTAAAGACCTTGGACAAGACCCTCTTGAGAATGAAATGATTCCCAAAGGACATTGTGACATCCCCTTTCCTACCTGGAATGGCTTGAAGACTGTCCTTCCAGTGGACAGAGAGTTGGAGCAGGACACCTCTTCAGGCCCTTTCTACTTTTTAGAATTGTTTTGCCTCCCCCTATGTCTCTTTGCCCCTGGAAAGTCTGTCACTTGTGAGAAGAGACAACGAGCCAGCAGCATCTTCTACTTCCCTGTGAAGTAGAAGATGCATGTGGAACCCATGCAAAATTGTACAATCTGGTCACGCAGTTGAAACTCAACTCTTGGAAGAGAAGGAGGAAGAGAGCTTTTTATACTCAGGAGCTAAGACTAAAATACGTAAAGAAAAATAACAACGCTGGCGGTAAGTATTGGCAGCTTCCCTGACAGCAAAATTCAATTTTAAAATAAATCAGGCAATTCTTCAAACTAGAGCTAGACTTCAGGAAATTAGGGTTTGTGTTCAAGTGGGCACATTACAATTTCATAAAAGTTGTCTTAGCTCTTCCTCTGATGTGGACTTGGGACGATAATGATGTGCTTAATGTTCCTGATTATGTTGCTGGGCAAACCAGGGACCATGGAATAATTGGAGAAGCAGAGACTGAAAGGTATTTGGAAAGAAATAAACCAGAGGCCATCCGCTAAGACTTGTGTCTTCAGCTCACAGCTTGGGCCAGACCTTCACACCATCCCCCCACCTCACTCCTACTTCTACCTTGGCTCCTTTAAGTCAAATTCAACCAAAAGGGACAAAAGATCCTAAGTCCATTCTTAACAGGGATTGTTCTGTTTTCAAATAGACAGTGTCAAAGGGGAAAAAAACCCTGCTGTGTGACAAAACTCATAATGGGTAAAAGCAGCAGGGAAGCCCTTTCTCTGAGAGCAAAGGGTCACTGTGCCTTCCAAACCAAGATTATTCCAAGTCAAAAAAGAAAAAGATGTTTAACAAGAGAATTTACGATTCATCTCCTAGCAAGGAGACTCCATTAGTTTAGGTCCAAAAATGCCTTGCCTTAAAAATACCCAACATAAAGAAAATCAGGTCCTATGGATTGAAAATAAGCCCAAAGTCAACCCTCTCTCATTTCACACAAAAGGAAACAGAGGCTTCAAGACATTGAACACCATGCCCAAGTGGACTTTCCAGAGCCCAGACAAGATCTCAGTTCTCTTTACTCCAAAGTAGGGTAACCAACCATCCTGGTTTGCTTGAACTGTGCTCATTTTAATATTGCAAGTCCCTCATCTGACTTCCAGTTTCTGGTCTGGCACGTAAGGAGTTTGGAGTCTTCACTCCTATCCTAACAACAAGTAAAAAGCTGAACAAACTGAAAAATCAACAACTTTTCTTAGATCCATCAGAGAAGAGAGGTCACAGGGCAAACCACTGCCCACAAAATTGGGGAAACACATAAGCAGATACAGAAAATTATAACTTACTAGAAGAGAAACCCACAAGCAGAAACCAGTACTAGGATAGGAAAACCTGAACTATAACTGATAAATTACTGAAGGTTCATCGTGGACAAGTCTGAGAGTTAAAAACACTGGCAGGGCCCAGTCACAGGGAGGTCTTGACATTTGGGAGATTTCCCTCCAGGTAAGTGACAGTGAGGATAGAAGAGAAATTCCCTCATGTTTCAAGCAGGAGGAGGGGGAAGTCACCATTTTGAAATACACCAGAGCATTGTGCTCTTTCTGACAAGGCCTACCCACAAGAGAAACTATTTTACTGGGGTTTTATCAGAGCCCAACTGACCTGGGGGAGGGAAACACCCAATTCCAACCTGCTCTACACTTCCACATGGAAGAGGGGAAATAATCATCCTGTCTCACACAAGGGGGAAAAAATTCCAAGAAACATTGTGACATTCAAAGTTCAGGGATACTCGTTCACTAAAAGATTGGGACCTAATCCTATGACCATAGAATATTTCTCTTCCCCTATACCTCACCACCATACCACTGAAGGTCTATTTATCACAGTTCCTTTTACCTAGTACATCATGTCTGGCTATCAAGAAAAAATTGCAAGGCATACTAAAATGTAAATAAAACATAGTTTTAAGAGGTTGAACAAGCACTAGAACCAAAGTCAGATATGGCAGGAATGCTGAAATTATCAGGCCAAGAATTTTTTTAAACTATGATGTATATGCTAAGGACTCTACTGGAAAAAGTAAACAACATACAGGAACAGATGGATAATATAAACAGAAAGGTGGTAATTCCAAGAATCCAAAAGAAATGTTAGAGATCAAAAACACTGTAACAGGGCTTCCCTGGTGGCACAGTGGTTGAGAGTCCGCCTGACGATGCAGGGGACACGGGTTCGTGTCCCGGTCCGGGAGGATCCCACATGCTGTGGAGTGGCTGGGCCCGTGAGCCATGGCTGCTGAGCCTGTGCGTCCGGAGCCTGTGTTTCGCAGTGGGAGAGGCCACAGCAGTGAGAGGCCCGCATACCACAAAAAAACAAAACAAAAAGAAAACACTGTAACAAAAGTAGAGAATTCCTTTCATGGGTTACTAGTAGACTGGATAAGGCTTAGGAAAGAATCTTTGAGCTTGAGGATATGTTGATAGAAACTTCTAAAACTGAAAAAGTCAAAAGAAAAAAAGACTGAAAAAAATGGAACAGAATATCCAAGAGCTGTAGGACAACTACAAAAGGTATAGCATACATGTAATGGGTAATACCAAAAGGTAAAGAAACACAGAAATGAAGAGAAGCCATATATCAAGCAATATAGATTGGTAAATTGCCTCAGATTAATGTCAGATGCCAAACCACAAATCCAGGAAACTCAGAGACAACCAAGCAGAATAAATGCCAAAAAAACTATACCTAAGTATACCATATTCAAACTGACAAAAAAATCAAAGATAAAGAAAAAAAATCTTAAAAGAATCCAGAGGAAAAATCACCTTATCTATAGAGGAATAAGGATAAGAATTAAATCTGACTTCTCCTCAAAAACCGTTCAAACAAGAAGAGAATGGAGTGAAATATTTAGTGTTGAGAGGGGGAAAAAACCACCAACCTAGAATTCTGTATCCTACAAAATTATCCTTCAAAAGTAAAGGTAAAAGACTTTCTCAAATAAACAAAAAATAGAGAGAATTTATTACTATTAGATCTGTCTTGCAGAAAATGTTAAAAAGAAATTCTTGAAAGAGAAGGAAAATGATATAGGCCAAAAATTCTTATCTACATGAAGAAAGGAAGAGTATTGGAGAAAGAATACAAAATTGTAAAATTCAAAACTTTTATTTTTCTTATTCTTTATTGATCTAAGAGATAGCAGCTAGGATGAGTTCTGCTTGTGCCTTACTCAGAAATGGGGGTGAAGTGTCTCTGTAATGATCACAGAGGTTAATGGGGAAATATGTCTAAAAGTTATATGAGGAGAAATCTTCTGAAATGGGTCTCCTACATAAAGCAAGACATACCTATTAACAATGCCCATAAATCAAATATTTGAAAGTGGATTTCTTAAACCACAGGTACTTCAGTACTTCTGTCCTTAGGCTATAAGCCAGCCTCTCAGAAGAGAGCATCTAAAATAAGTCCTTTCACCTCCACACACAAGGATTTATGGATTATTCTGGCATACACATCACTGAACTATTGGGGGGGGGAGGTAAACTTGCCTTCTAAAATACATATTTTAAGACTTTTAGGGAAATCACATTTTATCTATTAAGAAACTTACTCCACCCCCCTGAGGGCCCACGGACCTTAAGGGCTGTGCAGGGTGTAACTGTCCTGTGGGGAGGTGGAGAAAGGGGACTGGAGGAAGAGAAATACGGACACAAGGACTCCTTGCCAGGAAAAGACTGGTATAAGGAGTGAGGGTCACTTCTCCTCTCCCAGGTTTGTTCCACACACCTGCTTTCCTTTGAAGCTAATGCACCTTGCTGGGCCACAGGGTTGGGGGCTTTTTAGACTGCAATGATAAAGGGGTCCGAATGTCACTAAAATGAGAGGTTGGCCCTTTCCTAAAGAACATTCCCTGATTCTTTGTTTCATTCCAGGAGGCATGCCGAGTGTTCCCAGAAACCCTAAAATGAGGTAATTCCACAGATAAGAGCAGCTTCTCAAACTTCAAGGTGCATTCAAATTACCTGGGAGCTTATAAAATGCAGGTTCTGATTCAGTGGGTCAGGGTGGGGTCTGAGAGTCTGCATTCCTAACAAGCTCCCAGGTGATGGCAATGCTGCTGGTCTGAGGAGTAACAAGGACTTAACGGTCTCATCCCATGGACTCGAAATTCATCCTTCACAGACAAACTGGATCCCACACAATTTTCCATAGTTGGAGCCTTATTCCTTGAGATTTAGAAACTTCATCTCATGGTTTAGATACCTTCCATACACTGACAATTCCCAAAATCATACCTCCGGTCTAGATGTCTCCCCTCAGTTCCAGATTTGTAAATATCACTGCCTAATATCTCCATATAAATGTCCAATAGACACTTCAGACTTACGTGTCAAAAACTGAACTCTGGATCTACCCCCACCAAAAAATAATAAAACAGCTAATCAAACAAGCAAAAAGCTTCTTCACCACCAGCCTTCCTTAGCCCAGAGGAAAACGATCCTGTCCTTTCAACTCTTCACATGAAGAACTTGAAGTCATCCTGACTCCTCATTCTCTCACACCCACATCCCATCTGTCAACAAATCTTTCTGGCTGTTCACCATTTCTCCTGGTGCCATTATCATCTCCTGCCGGGGTTGCTGCAGTAGCCATCTAACCAGTCTCCCTGCTTCTGCCCATGCCCCCTGTAGTGGGTTGAATGTCCCTCCCACCCCCCAAAAGATATGTCTGTGTCCCAATCCCCAGAACCTGGGAATGTGACCTTATGTGACAAAGGGGTCTTTGAAGATATAATTGAGTTAAGGTCTCTAGATGAGATCATGCTGGATTATCTAGGTATGTCCTAAATCCAAAGACAAATGTCCTTGGTAAGAGTAATACAGAGGAAGATTTGAGAGAGAGAGAAGAGAAGGCCATGTGAAGACAGAGGCAGAGACTGGAATCATGCAACCAGAAGCCAAGGAAGACCCGGACCCACCAGAAGCCAGAAGAGGCAAAGAACAGATACTGCCCTGGAACCCTAGGGAAGTGCAGCCGGCCAACACCTTGATTTCAGACCTCCGGCCCCCAGAACTGTGAGAAAATATATTCCTGTTGTTTTAAGGCACCAAATGTGTAGTAATTTGTTGTAGCAGACACAGAAAACTAATATATCCCCCTATAGTCTAATCTCAATGAGCAGCCAGAGGATCCATTTAAATCATAAATCAGATCTGATCACTCCTGTGCTTATGAAGGGAGTTGTACAGTGGCTTCCCATGTCCCTCATGATCTTCTGGATCCCCAGAGGCTCTGCTCCCCACTTCTCCCACCTCATTACTCTTCTGACACCCTCCCCTCTGCTCTCCCTCCTGCCCCTCCACTCCAGCTGCAAGGACCTCCTCGCTCCACGTTGAATGCACCAGGGACACTCCCACAACAGGGCCCTCTGCAGAGATCTGGATGGCGATTCCTTCCCTTCCTTCTACACTTTGATTCAATTTCACTTTCTCAGTGAGGCCTACCTGACCATTGTTTTTAAGATTGCAAGCCTCAGCTCCCAAATACCCTTACCCTGCTCTGCTTTTTCTTTTTCTATAGCACTTGTCACCTCCTAACATATAATTTCTATATTTATCATGTTTACTATTTATTATCTGTCTCCTCCAAAAAACTATAAGCTCCAGGGTGGCAGCAATTTTTACGCATTTGTTCACTGATACATCATAAGTGCCTTAAATAGTGCTTGGCCATAGTAGCTTCTGAAAAGAGAAAGAAAGAGAGGAAGGAAGGAAGAAGGAAGGAAGAGAGGAAGGAAGGAAGAAGGAAGGAAGGAAGGAGGGAGGGAGGGAGGGGAGAAAAAGAAAGAAGGAAAAGAAAGTAAAGGAAAGAAAGAAAAAGAAAGAAGGAGAAGAAAGGAAAAGAAAAGGAAAAGAAGAGAAAGAAGGAAAGAAAGAGGGAGGGAGGAAGGGAAGAAAGAAAAACTTTCCTAATATCATAGTAGAACTGATATTCAAACCCAAGGCTGCCTGGCTCTTAGGTCTTTATTTTTAATCCATGCCACCACCCTAGATTCTTGTTACAATACTACCCTTGAAGTACCTGCCTTTCGACATCCTTGTAGGTTAAACCTCCTAAGAAGAAGCTCTCTTGGAACTCCCATTATAAACACACGTGGAGAGAATCCAGGGCAGACTTAGCTTAGCCACAGCAGGAGCTAAGGAGCAGAGTGAGATGTGGACCCTCTGCACAAGGAGAGGGGGCAGTGCAGGGAAGAGCAGAGGTGAGACATGTTTGAAATATGTCAGAAAATAAACCCAGAAGTAATATAAGTAATGCCACAAGGCAATAAGTCAGACACTTCTAAAACGGGAAAGGGATCAAGGGCCACCAGAGTCCAAACACCCACCAATGTTTAAATTGCCTCTACATCAATCCCACCAAGAAGGTAACTCAACTCTTCAATTAATGCCTTAAATTTAACATTTCTTCCTTTTATTGTATAAAAATAAGTGTCTACCATCAAATCCTCCAAATTAGACCTTCTTTCACAGACCAGAAGCCAGTACATGGTTTTTTTGGAAAGGACCAGATAGTAAATAGACTTTGTGGACCATATGTTCTCTTTGGGAACTATTCAACTCTGCTATTGGAGCACAAAAGCAGCCACAGACAATACATAAAGGAATGGGTATAGCTATTTCAAATAAAGCTTTATCTACAAAGGCAGCCAGCAGACCTTAATTTTGTCAATCACTGCATTAGACCACCCAGAATAAGTCAAGTCTGTCTTTCACAGGTCAGTCCTACAGATACTGTAAGATAAATTCAATAACCCCTCTATTCTCTGGATCAAAAAAGTCCAATTTCTTCCTTTCTCGCTGGTATGGTCTCCAGCTGCTCCATTGGAACCCTCCTCTAACACCCCTCATCTGTCTGTGTAGTTCTCAGTGTGGGTCCTACACTGAATAGGATGCCCCAGCAGGACCAGGCTGCACTAGAGAGGGCCCATCAGCTCCTTCACTCCAGCCATCATGCCTCTAATAACATTGCCACAGGTCACGTGCTTCCCCGCATCCCACATCCCACTGTTGATTCAGAACGCACTCACCATCAGCCAAAACCCCGAATTATATCCACTCAGGCCAAGTCCCTCCCCTGGCAATATTTGTGCCCTTGGTATTTTAGGCCTGACCTTTGCCCCCTTAGCTTTTACCTCATCAGATTTCAGGCTTTGACTCCACGCAGTCAAGATCTCTCTGACTCCTACATCTGTCACCGAGTATATTCATCACCCTCCCATCTATGCCATCTACAAATTGATGAGCAGACCCTCTCTATCTTCACCCAAGTCCTTGATAAGAAATCTCTAGGAGGACATGGCCACTTGCCCCTACATTCTCTGGCACTTCTACTCTCCCATGCAGCCCCTTCTGTGGTTCAGAATGACACCCAGAGTCATGATTCCCCTGGCTGCTTTTTCTCTCCTTCAGATCTTGCATCACAGGGGGTGTAAACACCAGGCAGGATAGGATAGAATTGTATGGAACGTGTCCCCATGTCAGTGGCCCTCAGAGGGTGGAGGAAGGGAGGGAGAAGAGCCCCTGCTGAGATACAGCCATCATACTCCAGCACATTTAAAATCCAAAGATGTGCCTGTGCCTACTTTTTAGGGAATCAACACGACTGCAGTAATTTCACATGATTCTCTCTGATGTGGTATTGGATGGAGAAAATCAGCTATCAGTGTTTTTTCTCTCACTACCACTAAGGCATTGAAAATGGAAACTTTTGTCCAGTTTCTAGGCTGGCTGGGCTTTTTAAAGATCAGGTAAATGTGGTTTTTTCTTCTTTTTGAAGTATTTTTAAGAGAAAAAAAATAATTGTTTTTCATTAGGTGCTAAGTTATTTTTACTCACCCACTTCTGACACCAAATTTGGGGTTCTTTCCCTCACACCAACCAATTCTCCAACTCTCCAAACACCAGCTGGGTGCCCTACAATTCAGTTCAGTTGACACTAACCACCTGGAATTAGCATCACATCCTGCAGGGCTCAGTCCCACAAGACTGCCCCCACTTCAGATGCCAGGTTCAAGTTCCAGACCATCTGTACTGCTGACCAATTGTCCGTAAACTGGGGATTCCCATGACCCTTTCCTCGCGTTCAAGAATTCACTAGAACAACTCACAGGACTCAGGAAAATGCTTAACTTACTATTAGCAGTTTGTTATAAAGGATACAATTCAGGAACAGCCAAATGGAAGAGATACATAGGGCAAGGGATGGGGAAAGGGCACAGAGCTTCCACGCCCTCTCCAGGCGTACCACTCTCCAGCACTGCAGGGTATTCACCAACCCAGAAGCTCTCTGAACATTGTTGTTCAGGAGTTTTTATGAAGGTCTATTAAGTAAGCAGAATTAAGTCATTGGCCATTCGTTATTGAAGTCAACCTCCAGCCACTCTTCCTGCTCAGGGGGTGAGCAGAAAGTTCCAGCCCTTGAATCGCTGGTTCTTCTGGCTACCAGCCCCATCCTGAAGCCCACCAACTAGCTAGTCACCTCACTAGCATAAACTTAAGTATGGTTGACAGGGGCTCGTTATAAATAACAAAAGATACTCCTATCACTCAGGAAAATCCAAGGGTTTTAAGAGCTCTGTGATGGAACCAGGCACAAAGACCAGTTATATTGTTTATTATATCACAAGTACACATCATTGACATCTATTTTTAAAATTTTAAACATCACATCTACTTGGGTCCCAAGGGAAAAGCAACTCAGAAGAAATGTTGGTTTCTCCCTTGTCAGTATCAACCTAGAATCATCTAGTGTTTCATGCTGCAACAGGGAATCAGACTTGCAAAAGCAGAGAGAGCAGAAAGGGCCAGAAATACAAAATTCTTTATTGTAGCCCTAAGGAGTGAGACTGAAAATTCATCAGACTTGAGTTGAGACTGATGGTGGCTTTTTCTATTTGAATAGAGACAGGCTTGGAGTATGTATTTGTGAATATGTGTGCTTCCAGCCAGTTACCCAAATAGAATTTGGTATTCCTGAGTTTTATATTTGTCTGTTTAAGGATGCTCAGACATAAATGGATCTTTAATTACAGGGTCTAAATATAACCCCATCTCCTTGCACACAGCCCCACCTTTCACCGGATACATTCATTCGCTCCTACTAACATTAGCTCTTTCTGAGCTTTCAGAGAAAAGCCTAGGGTGACTCAGGGAAGGAGCTTCTTATGTGCAAAGGGAAGACCCCTCCTCAACAAGGAAGCCCTCCCTCTCTTTTGTGAGTCTTCCCCTTTCTAGGAGAAGGGAGGGTGAGAGGAGCCAGCAGCTGCCCAATTGCAGCCTGACCTGCCCATCTGTTATTTGTGAATATCGGCGTTTTTTTTCAGGCTGAGAAGCTTTGCCTTAGTTGGAGGTTGTTACTAAGTGCAAAAAGGCTCCATTCCACAGCCCTGCATGGGAAGTGTTGAGACCCAGGCTGGAAGTCGGTGTCTCTGGGCAAAGGACCACCCTGGTCCCTGTCCCCAGGAAAATCTCTCAGCCACTGGCTTCCCAAAACCTGCTTGGTGCGCTGAAGCTTACTCTCTGCAGCATTGACATCCACCAGCTACTCTGATTCCCTGTGTGAATGTAGAGTTGATTCTGGGTTGGTGGGGAGGCAGTAAAGGCCGAGGAATGGTGGGGCAGGAGCTGTGTCTTAGGCAGAAGAACCTGGCTGTGTGTATCCATTAGATTTGCCTTGCAGAGCCTCTTCCTGGAAACAGCCCAAGGCCTCCCCTCCTCCCACCTGCACTCCCTGAGCACACAGCCACACCCAGCTCCCGACCACACACTTCTACATGCTTTGAACCCTTCCTTGGCAACCCTGGGTTCTTCTTCCTTTTCTTCTCCGGATGAGCTCAGATACCCCAAGGGAGTGAGGTGAGGCCAGATTCCAATGTATTTCTTTGCGCCCCAAACCTGAGACTTGTTCATTCCCTGGAACTGAGAGCTCTAATAGCCTGCATGCCACTGCAACCACTCTGCACTGCAGCCGAGGCAATGTGCGTTTCAAAAGTAAGAGAGAGTACATTGTGGAGGAAATATTTTATGCAAATTAACCAAGCTTAACATTTTGATAAAGGCCTTTTTTTTTCAAAAAATCAAGGAATCCAGTACTCCACAGCAAGTTTAACACAAAAGAAAATTTCAAAAGCCTGAATTTTTTAAGTAGGTGACAGCAAGAGACATTAACCACCCGTAAGATGGAACAGAAGGCGAAGTGCATGAATCTATTAGTTCAAAATAATATTTATGTGAGCTTATGGATTAAGGTGTTTCAATAATCTAAACAATTCTCTCCCTTCTTTTGAGTGGACTCATCGCTAAGCCAAAACATATTTGCAGTGGGATCATTGCTACATTTGCACATGAGCTTGAAACCTGCTCTCAAACACAGGGGGAGGAGAAGGAGAATTAAGATTCCTCCAGTGTGAACTGGGCCACTTGGAAAGTGGGCCAGGCCCTGTGCTAGGCGCTTCGCATGTGTTATCCCCTTGCAACAAGCGTGCTCTGAATTCCCTCAGAGAAAATGACAAAGGGCCCAGGAAAAGCCACAAGCCGATCATTCTAGGTAAAGACACTTCCCTTTGGAAAGAAAATGGCTGAGAAGAATTCATGTCTTTCTCATCTGCTCCATGGACACCTGCATAAGATAGTGCTTCAAAGATGAAAAAGGTGGGTTGAAGACAAAATTTTTTAAAAGCCTACTAATACTGCCACTCATCCCAAATTCAGGCTTCCCAGAAGCCCCGAGCCCACGTCCTCACAATTCCCCAGCTAAACAGTTTAGAAGAAGAGGCAGGCTTCAGCACCAGCAAACGTTCTGAGTCTCTTCACCTACTAAGATGTGATTCCCAACAGAGGTTCCCAAACCTGGGGTCCTAAAATTATTACAGAGGGATCCAGCATCCACATGCATGCCAAATTTGTCTGTAGACAGAATGCATGCTTCACACTTAGGTGCGCTGTTTCTCAAATGTGTGTCACTGCTGTGGTGATTAATACAATGCAGATTTATATTTCAAAGTATCTGAATGTGTAGGTTTTGGTCATTATATTGGGTTGGTCAAAAAGTTCGTTCAGGTTTTTCCATAACATCTTACAGAAAAACCTGAACGAACTTTTTGGCCAGCCCAATATATTCTCCATCAATAGACTCTAAAAGTATAATCACTATCCTGTGGGGGTCCACAGTGTCTTTTACCTTAAAAAGACTTCCTAAATGCAATAAACTTGGAAACTGGTGACCTCAAAATGGCTGGAACAACTGTCACCAAACTCACATGCATTACTATGTAGGAAGAAAATCACAGGCCTGTCCTACAGCCTCAGTGACTCTTGTTTAGAAAGAAATCTTAAGAAGCTTGATTAACTATTTTTCCAGAGATAAAATTTACAGATTAGTAATGTGGGAAAACATAAAGGACACTCAAAACACTCAATTGATCTGACTATAGAACTTTTAAAAATTCCTGTGAGTCAAAAATTCTCTATAAAAATTTAAATCACCAACTGGGAAAATAAATATAAGCAAAAGGTTTAATAACCTTAACATTTTATATATATTTGTACACACACACACACACACACACACACACATACGTCTTAATGTATAAGACAGCAGAGAGCCCCAAAGTAATAAAGGACATGAATAAAATGTATAGAAGTACAAATGACCAATAAACGCTTCTTAAAATTCAAACTCACCAGAAATCAAACATGTACAAAATTAAACTATTAGATATCGCTTACCTATCCAACTGGTCAGAGATACTTAAAAATAATACCTAATAATGTCAAGAACCTAATGAGAAAGACATTTACATACTTTTAGTTGCAATATAAACTGGTACTGTGTTCTAGAAAGAAATTTGGCCATGTGTAACAAGACCTTCTTTAAAAAATAGCTTCATCAAGGTATAATCAACATACAATAAACTACACATATTTGAAGTGTACTATTGATAAAATCTGGCATACATGTATGCCTGTGAAATCATCACCACAAACAAGATAGCAAACATGCATCACCCACCAGAAGGTTCCTTGTGTCCCTTTGTAAACCCTCCTTACCACTTCTTCCTGCGCCCCCATTCCCAGTCAATCATTGAAATGCTTTCTGCCTATGCTAGATTCGTTTTTACTTTTTAGAATTTTATGTATATGGAATCATATAGAATGTGCTCTTTTTTGGTTGGCTTCTTTTACTCAGCATAGTAATTTTAAGATTCATCCGTGAGAAAAGGGAACCCTCCTACTCTGCTGGTGGGAATGTAAATTGGAGCAGCCACTGTGGAGAACAGCATGGAGATTCCTTAATAAGCTAAAAATAGACTTACCATATGATCCAGTAGTCCCAGACCTGGGCATATATTCGGAAAAGATGAAAACGCTGACTCAAAAAAGATACATGGGGCTTCCCTGGTGGTGCAGTGGTTGAGAGTCTGCCTGCCAATGCAGGGGACACGGATTCGTGCCCCAGTCCGGGAAGATCCCACATGCCACGGAGCGGCTGGGCCCGTGAGCCATGGCCACTGAGCCTGCGCGTCCGGAGCCTGTGCTCTGCAACGGGAGAGGCCACAACAGTGAGAGGCCCGCGTACTGCAAAAAAATAAAAAATAAAAAAGATACATGCACCCCAATGTTCATAACACCACTATTTACAATAGCCAAGACATGGAAGCAACCTAAATGCCCATTGACAGATGAATGGATAATGAAGATGTGGTATATATATATATATATATATATATATATATATATATATATATACACACACACACACACAATGGAATATTACTCAGCCACAAAAAAGAATGAAATAATGCTATTTGCAGCAACATGGATGGACCTAGAGATTACCATACTAAGTGAAGTAAGTCAGGCAGAGAAAGACAAATATCATATGATATCACTTATATGTGGCATCTAAAAAAATAATACACATGAACTTATTTACAAAACAGAAAGGGACTCAGAGACATAAGAAAACAAATTTATGGTTACAAAAGGAGATATCGGGGGAGGGATAAATTGGGAATTTGGGATTAACAAATACATATTACTATATATAAAATAGATAAACAACAAGGACCTACTGTATAGCACAGGGAGCTATATTCAATATCTTGTAATAGCCTATAATGGAAAAGAATCTGAAAAAGAATATATATATATACACATACATGTATAACAGAATCACTTTACTGTACACCTGAAACATTGTAAATCAACTATACTTCAATTAAAAAACAGATTCATCCATGTTGTTGCAGGTAGAAAGAGTTTATTTCTTTTTATTGCTAAGTAGTATTCTATTGTATGGATATTTCACAATTTGTTTATCTATTTTCCAGTTGAAGGGATTTGGGATATTTCCAAATTTGGGCTACTGTAAATAAACCTGATACTGACGTTCATACACAAGTCTTTGTATGGACATATATTTCCTTTTATCTTGAGTAAAAACCTAGGAGTGGAATGGTTGGGTCATATGGTGGGTGCCTTTTAAATTTTTAAGAAACTGACAACCTATTTTCTAAACAGGTTGTACAATTTATTTTATTTTTTTGAATTTTATTTTATTTTATTTTTTATACAGCAGGTTCTTATTAGTTATCTATTTTATACATATTAGTGTATACATGTCAATCCCAATCTCCCAGTTCATCCCACCACCACCACCCCCCCAACTCTTCCTTCCTCCCTTGGTGTCCATATGTTTGTTCTCTATATCTGTGTCTCTATTTCTGCCTTGCAAACTGGTTCATCTGTACCATTTTTCTAGATTCCACATATATGCGTTAATATATGATATTTTGTTTTTCTCTTTCTGACTTACTTCACTCTGTATGACAGTCTCTAGGTCCATCCATATCTCTACAAATGACCCAATTTCATTCCTTTTTATGGCTGAGTAATATTCCATTGTATATATGCACCACATCTTTAAAGAGGTTGTACAATTTTACATTCTCACAAGCAACATAGAGTTCCAGTTCCTCCATCACCAACAACTGGTATTGTCCGTGAAAGACATGTGGCCATATGTATCAAGAGCTTTAAAACAACAACTCTATAATCTGATCTAGTAATCTCACAAGACCCGCAGGCTGTATGTCCAGCCCCCGATTTGTTGGGAGTTGCCCACAGTGTAAACAGAATCAGTGGATTTCAGAGCTGACGGGATACCACTGTCTAGTAGGTCTTTGGGAGCTCAAGTCTCATGTAGTTGGTTGGGATATGAATACACCTTCTCAACAGAGGGCTTCCAGACATTTCTACCCACAGGGTCACATTCCAGGGGAACACACACACACACACACACACACACACACACCTGAGGAAGACTGTGAGGTGATAAAGCCCCAAGAGATAGGTCTGCATCAGTGGGCCAGAAAGACTGGGAGACTCCCCAGCAATGAGCTTTTGCTGCCAGGACACAGCTCTGAAGTGCAGATTTTTGCTTAGAGAGAAAGCATTTCACAAAGGACTCACTGATACTAAGAAAAAGGAATAAAGTTATCAGTTGAGTCCCCAAACTCTTGAATTGAGTTTCCTTGAATTCACATTCAGAGTGCTACTTTCACTATAAAAAAAAAAATCCCCTAACCTCTCCATCCCACAGATGGAGATGAAGGCACACTGACCTCAAAAACTCAGATTCCCTACTCTTACCCCACCCACTTACAAAAGCCCTTCAGTTCTTGGAGATCCTCCATCACCAAACAGTCCCCGAGAAGTGTCCCTTATAGGCTCATAGGCCCATCTATCACCTGCAGCCACTGTGCAGGATCCGTCACATCCCTCCTCTGCCTATCAATGTCCTCCCCATGAGCTGCAACAAAAGACAGCCTTACCCTTGTTGCTTCCAACAGCGCCCATCAGAACTCACCGATCAAGGCTTCCCTGGTGGTGCAGTGGTTAAGAATCCACCTGCCAATGCAGGGGACACGGGTTCGACCCCTGGTCCAGGAAGATCCCATGTGCCACGGAGCAACTAAGCCCGTGCACCACAACTACTGAGCCTGCGCTCTAGAGCCCGCAAGCCACAACTACTGAGCCCACGTGCCACAACTACTGAAGCCTAAGTGCCTAGAGCCCGTGCTCTGCAACAAGAGAAGCCACCACAATGAGAAGCCCATGCACCGCGATGAAGAGTAGCCCCCTCTCGCCGCAACTAGAGAAAGCCGGTGTGCAGCAAATGAAGACCCAACACAGCCAAAAATAAGTTTAAAAAAATTATTAAAAAAACCCTCACCGATCCATGTCAACATCCACGCCAGATGTGCTCTCTCCTGACACCCCCAGAGCCTACAGAGCCACCCGCCTTCCATAACCATGTGGGAGAATGCCCTCTCCCTGACCATGCGTCTCTGTATCCTGAGGGCACCAGAGCATCCTCCAGCACTGCCATGGCTTATGGGGTCCTTTGTGAAAACAGCAACTTCAGCTTCCATCCCTAAGCCCTCTTGCCATCAAATTTAGGGGCTGGGCTGAGACCAGACCCCAGAGCATTCTCTCCACCACACTTGTCCTCTCCTCACTCTGCTCCAGGTGCTCTGGCTGCTAGAAGTCAGCTCTCATCCTTTAGGCAAAATCCAAAAAGATGCATAAATTGTAACTCCTGCAAATAAAGAACTAAAGGGGTCCAAAACCTATATTTCCTTCTAGATATTTTCAGTCATATGGCCCATCTCTCCTCAGATTCAGTATGGGTAAACTGAACCCTTCCTGCAAGCATAACCTCTTCCCTACCACTATCCCCTTTCTGTGTCTGTTAGCAAAATTTTCATTCTCCCCAGAGGGAACCAGAGCCTCAGAGTTCTCTTGACTCCTGTCTCTCAACTCCACCCCCAGTCACCAAGTCCTAATGTGTCTTTCCTGCTTGCTTCTCTCTTCCTCCAGCCCCAGCTCTGCCAACCTCATGCCCAGACAATGAGACAGCCCCTCACTGGTTTCCAGCCTTCCTCTCTCTCTCTCCCTCTGGTCCGTAGCTGGACCATAGCTCAGTGAGAGCAAAGCTGCTAAAGCACCTCTCTGGTCACAGCCCATTCCACATGCCCACTGCAATGCTGGGGTAGACAGTCACCCATGAACAGAGAAGAGTCATGCTCTATTACCCCATGAGCATCAGCAGTAGTGTCCATTTACTGTACACCTGAGCCAGGCACTCTGAATACTTTATTTTACCAATTTTCACACAACTCTGTGAGACAGGAGGTATTGCTCCATTTTACAGATAAGAAAAATGAGGTTCATACACTTAAATTACTTTTCCTCCAAAATAGAGGTTCTAAACCTATTTGAGGTCTCAAAAACCTGTAAGAATCTAACAAAAGCTATGGACCCCCTCGCCCAGAAAAATACATGTGCTTAAGAATTATACTAGAACCATATTACATATGCATATGTATAATATACTATATATTATATATAATGCACATATGCATGCAATGCAAAGTCCTGCATACTGTTTCAAGGGATTAGCAGATACCGTGAAGGAATCCATATGCCCCATATTGGTGTATCCCAGGTGAAGAATCCCAACTTAACAATGTCTTTCACCCTCCCCAGAAGCAGGTATGTAGAATTTTAAGCTAATGGTCTTGAATGGTTAGGGTTTTTTTTTTTTTCATCTTTATTTTTTAACACATTCTACTCCCCTGGAATGGGGCTAAAGCACCCAGCTCATAACTCTAAGGAAAGACAAGAGGGTAAGGCATTACACCCCAATTCCCCTCAAAAAGCCAATTCCTAAATGTGTTTCCCTAAATGTGTGAGAGGCATTTCCCCTGGGCAGCCAGTGTGTCTTTGGAAGAGATGAGCACAGCAGAGGTGTAACTGCATGGAAGGTAACCCACAGGGTTAAGAAACCAAGCACGTTCCTTCAAGAAGATCAGAATTTAATCTGATTGGTGTCAGAAATACTTCCTTGTGGCACCGAGATTTAAACTCATGACACCAAAAGAACAGTGAATGTCCAGCTTTATAATCGCTAAAATGTCCTCATCAGTCCCGGGTTAATAGGCTGTCATTCACAACACAGGTTTAGCCAGAAACAAACCACAGCGATGACAAAACAAAACCTCTTCTTCTCCTTCTCACTCTCCTCTCCATCCATCCAAAATTTATTAGTCACCTATTGGATGCCTGTGATTCAGAAATGTCCCTGCTTTCAAAGAGCTCACAGTATACAGCGAGAGACAGATGATTAAATGGATAATTATAGTGTCGTCTGAGTGTGGGTAAACGTACATCACAAGGGACAGGTTAAATTAATCATGAAATAGCCATATACTAGAGTCTTATGTAGCCATTAAAAAGAATGATGCAGGGGCTTCCCTGGTCGTGCAGTAGTTAAGAATCTGCCTGCCAATGCAGGAGACACGGGCTCGAACCCTGGTCCAGGAAGACCCCACATGCCGCGGAGCAACTAAGCCCATGCGCCACAACTACTGAGCCTGCACTCTCAACTAGAGAAAGCCCGCATGCAGCAACGAAGACCCAACACAGCCAAAAATAAATAAATAAATAAATTTATTAAAAAATAAAAAGAGTGATGCAGCACCATATTTACTGATAGGGAAAGATCTCAGTATATTAAATGGAGGAGAAAAAGCAGATTGCAAAGCAGTATTTACAGTATTTTGCTCTCTGTAAAATTATATTTTACACACACACCAATGTTGAAAGGATGTTCACCAAACTACCAGTTAGCTCTGGGTGGTATGTTTTCAAGTGATTTTTACTTTATCCTTCATGCTTTTCCGTTATATTTATACAATGTATTTTTTTCAAAAGGAAACATCTTTCTATGGTAAAAATGAGAGGCACTCACAGCAGAAAATTCAACGTGCTAAATTCAGTAATGGAGATACTCCCACACACAGACACACATGCACCCATACACACCCAACTCACTTGGAGTGCAAGATTCTCTAAGGATATGTGAAAGGTGAATGACTGTGTCTAGAGTTTTCTTCCATTTTTCGTTAGCTAGCTAGCTATATGGACCAGAGTCTTCAAAGCTAAAGATTTTGAACTGGGAGATTGGGATTGACATATATACACTAATATGTACAAAACAGATAACTAATAAGAACCTGCTGTATAAAAAAATTAAATTAAATTTTTTTAAAAGGCTAAAGATTTTAGAAAATAAGAAATGATACCAAGTGGCCTGCAGCGTTCATTACCAACAATGGCAACAATTTCCCCATTCTGCAAAAGTGAGCTTCCCTTGACTAACTGAGCAGCTTTCATTTGATTCTACAAGAGTAACAAACCCCGCCTCCACCATTCTGGCCAGCCCCTCACGCACTCCAGCCCTCTGGAGTATGTCTACAAAGCACCCAGCAAATCCACTCAGCCCAGATCCTCTACCTTGGATCCGCCTTCCCTGCTCTCACACCCTAGCAAGGTTGGGGGTTTAGGGTCATTGATTCACTTAACAAACACATACTGAGCCTCCCCGTGTGCTCAGCTTCCGTCAGGAACTGAGGTGTAGAGATGAACAACACAGGTATTGTCTCCATCCTCGTGGTCAGGACCTGGTGGGAGAGGGGTCTGAAACAAAGGTGGCTCTGGAGTCAAACTCCCTGTGTTTAAGTCCTGGGATCCCACTGACCAGCTGGGTCACGTGGGGATGTGGCTTAACCTTTCTGGGCTTCAGCTTCCCTGTCTGTTAAAGGGATGTAATAAACCTCATTGAGTTGCGAGGGCATTAAATGAGGTGAAATGCTTGGCACAGAGCCTGACGTGAAGCAGCCCCAGGTGAAGGTTAATTAGCATGGTCACAAGTGTTTGCACGTGTAGTGAGCTGTGTAAATGAAGAGAACGCAGAGAACAGAGCTGAGGAGCTAGCAGCAGGGGCGCTGCCCACCTTTCCAGATAAAAGTGGTTCAATAGGAGAAAGGGAAAATGTCATCAGATGTGGCACCATCACTCTCTTTCATTAAAATCGTGTCCATTGAGGATGCACAGCATTGCTGCAATTTCCAGACCACATAGTTCAACTTGGGCAATACTGAAAGGAAGGCGGAGGCAGAATGTTAATATCTCTCATTCTGGGAAAATATATAGTAGGAGCCCCACCATGCCGACCTTTTCCACACAGAATATTTTGATTAACTGGCCATCCTGTTCCTCCCCTGCAGGTCTAAAAGGTTATCAGCAGAGAGCGGGTGACTGGTCAGTCAATCACATTTTTGGTTCGCTGAAAAGGTTAAGAGACTGCAATAAAGCACAGTGTCTGGAGGAGGAGAGGAACCACATCTGCAGTCGCGAAAGGGGGATGTAAGAAGGTGGAGCTTCCCCACCTTGGCTCCTGGTCCTGAGCCAGGCTCAGCCCTTCTGCTGGCCAGTTAATTTCAAGCACCAACATCTGCCCTGAATACTTCAAGGTAATTAGCACCACATGTTATCAACAGGAAGCTGGTACCCACGGGCACTTGAGATAATTGTTTCAACACTGGCATATATCTGCCTACCAGGAAAGGTCACTGCAGCAGATATATTCCCACCACCCCCATCCCTCTCGTTCAATGAAAAAAGCTGTCCCTTGTCACTGCAGTTCTGTCAGTTTTTTGGTGCCGGGCTCAGAGCATCCATACAAAGGCTTCTCAGAGGGAAGCATGCTCCAGGAGTTTGCAGTGATTACTTCCTGTGACCTCTGACATCACAAGTGTGGCAAACCCCTCATACAGGCAGTAGCTGAGACACGTAGCCTGGTTTGGTGTGTCTGGGACCCGATATGCTCAGAAGGAAAAATACAATTGCGTTAGATGATTGTGACCAAGACTCTCAGGACCCCCAACAAAGTTCAGGGAAGCGTCTTCAGGAGACCAAGGAAAAGTAGAAATCTCAGTGCCCTGGCCAACCCTGCACACGAGCTCCAGCCACACAACTGAGCCATAGTCTCCTTGCTCTAGAACTACATCCGTCTCCTGTTCTCTTCTCCCTGACCTCACGCCTGCTGGCACATCCATCTCCAGGTCTCCCTTTAGCCAGCGTTGCCCGTCAAGCCTTCCCTGAAGCTGCTGGAAGAGGTCAGGTCCTCCCACAGCCCTCAGTCTCACCAGCCTTGTTTCACCCCAACCTACCCCCTTCCCCACCAAAGGAGAGCCCAGTGGAGCAGGGATCCCAACAGCCTTGCTCATCCCCTCTACCTCCTGTGTCCCGAGCAACACTCAATAAATCTTTACTCGGTAAACTTTGAACACACAGAAGGCATTGCTATTTGCTAGCTGATGCTCTGCTGCTTTGCACTCCAAGTAACATGAAATTCAGGAGAATATTAGTCCCCAGGGAGGCACAATCAACAAAATTCTTGATTCCAGAGCAAACGGGAGCAAGAAGACCTTAACTGTGAAGTGAGTCACGAGTCGGAGGCCCCAGCACAAGTTTCCCAGCAGGCAGCTGCATCCTTCCCGGGGAAACATTCCGACTGCATGGAAAGCTGACTGCACCCACAGGTCAAGGCACCAGACACAGCAGCGAGAAACTCAGAATGGTCCCAGGCAGCCATCGTGTATTTGTTATTCTGTGTGCCCAGTCCACAGAGGCCCCCTGCACCTGGGGCGGGATCTGGAGCTCGCTTTCTGCTGACACTCCCTCCCCGGCCCAGCCAGGCAATAGCTCCACCAAGTCACGGGGAGAGGGAAGCTTTAGTACCTCCCCCCCCAACCCCACCCCACTCTATCAGACCCTCACAAGCCCTCACCCCCAGAGCTCTGGCCACACTGGCTTCTCCCCACCTCTAGGAAGTGCCCACACCTGGCTCAGGGCCTCTTGGCTTGGTTGATGCCTCTGCATCCTTCACAGCTCCCTCAGCCACAAAGATGGGCAAAGCCCCGGAGGGCACCACAATCCTCTCCTGCGCTCACTTTCTCCTGTTGTCATTTTACATCCAGGGTGTGCTTACTTGGTTAATGTCGTTTTCCCTCACTAGACCGTCAACATCCTGAGGGCAGGGGCAAGCCTAGGTCTGCTTCCACTCACCATTTTGTCCCCTGTGCCTGGCACTCGGGTGACGCACAACAGAAGCCTGCAGAGTGAGGAAATGATCAGCTGACCTAGGTGTGCCTTACCCAAACTGAGTCGTAAGGAAATGATACCATGTGCTCAATAAACAACGGTTTGAGCAACAGAGTACTCTCACCTCACAATACACATCAGCATGTTATTTTTAAAACTCTGAGGGGTCCTGCAAGAAAGAAACTCATTCAACTTTAATCCAATGTTTCCCAATTTACCTGAGTGTGAAATCCTTTTCTCATTCTTTTCAATATCCTAGAGAGAATAGTGTGCCATAGAACACCAGTTTGGGAAACACTATCCTGGGTAATGTTTCTGTTTTGAAATATCCTATTTAAACAAATTGGGGAACCTGCAATTTTTCAAGAATGCTCTGAGCCGTAACAGTGGGGTGTGAAGGATCTTCTGTTCCCAGGCTCTGACTCCTACCTGCCCTTCTGTCCATGGTCTGTGCCGGGTTCGAAAAAAAAAACATGCTGATAGATGTAGACAGAATGCCCCAGGCTCACTTCCCTTGGGTTTAAATCAGGACTAAGAACCAGGCTGGAACCTGCACAGACCTGGAACACTGTCCTTTTCAAGTTCACGATTCCTTCATATCACATGCTGGCCACACAAAATAAGGACAGCAATTGGCATTTACACTTTGCAAATCACATTACTGATGTTGTCCTTTTTGTCTCACAAGAAACCCAGTAGGTAATTCAGACATAATTTTCCTTATTTGAAAGAATAGAGGCACTGAGACCCATGGGGTGTGAGTGACTTGCTCAAAGTCACTCAGCCCCAGAAGTTACAGAGCATGAACTAAAGGACAGATCCTATGCCTCTCTGGCCGAGGCTCTTCCCTCTACAAGATGAGGTCACTCTTTCAAACTAAGACTCTTCCAGAAGAGACAGCTTCTGGCCTAAACAGGTCTGCAAGCAGAGAGAACTCCCTTACACAAGGAGACAACCCCAGCTCACCATGGGCCGGGAGAGCCCAACACATCAACGGCAGAGGCTGCAAACAGGTAACCTCTGAGCTGAATCTAGTGGGTTTTGTTCAGTCTAAATAGTGGTGTTGTTTCTTAGCTGCCTGCATTCTAAAATCAACTCCGGAGGCCTGGCCACCCGGGGACTGCATTCCTGTGGCCAGCATCAGTGGCACAGTACTCTCTCTCCTTCTGGACAGGCACGACCCCTCCAGCTCATCCCAGGGCCCACAGCCTACATCACTCATTTATTTACCCTCTGGGCACTGTGGGCACTGAAGTTTGACCTCCTGCTTTGTAGATGATGGTCCTGTTCCCAAGACCACAAGACTCAGAGGTGGGGGCAGAATGGAGGGACACGGGGACAGTGAAGGAAAGAGGGAGAAAGCACCGAGAAGGACATCTTCTGAAGTCTGGAAGAACAACCTCTGCCAAAACTAAAAGCAAGTTTCTGCAACAAAGAAAAAGCGGACATAAATTCCCTTCAACCAGCAGCCAAACGTTTTAATATTTATGCCTAGACTTTCCCAGGCGATTTTAATTCACATGTGAGCTTTCCCTATAGAAAATAAAAAGGAAGACAGAGGGTACGGAATGTGAAAAATACTCAAAGTGCCATCATTTAAATGTAATTGAATCCTTTTCAAAACACTGTGTCCAGTGAAGCCATTGCCTTGAGAGGTGTTTTGTCAGCTCCGTGTACCACTCAAAACCCATCGAAAGCTATAAAAAGCACCTGCTGTCTCAGTGAACTCCAGATTCGTTTGCTCTGGGGTTGGATTCCAACGTGGCCCCTTTGCAGCAGGAGCAGAGCTGGGAGCGACAGCTGAGGAACTGTGACAGGCAAACTTATCACATTACATTTCAAAGCCACACACTGTATTAAACAGAGGCAATTCCATCCCAGGCAGCAGCATCTCAGCCGCAACTTTATCAGGTCTGGCTGGCACCAGGAGGAGAATACTGATGCAGAAATCATCAAGCACACTTTTGCAAGTCCTTCAGAGTTCAATAGTTCAAGTTGGCTCTTTCTTCCAGTAAATTCACCTCACTCCGGCTGTGGAGTTGGTCGGCTGGGCATTGCACAGGTATGGGAATTAATTTCTCCCCAAAGCGAACTCTGAAGTCAGCCTGCCTTCCAGGTTCAGGTTCACCGTTGTCTCCTCCAGGGAGCCCTCCACCATCTCTCCAACCTTCCCCACTCTCACTTTCCTCCCAACTGCTGGAGTCTTTGGTCTTTTTAACACTTGGTCTGCTTCTTTGAATTATTAATTATCTTTTCTACATGTGGATCTTTGTGACTGGCAGCTAAACAGGCTGGTCCCTCAAGGCAGAATAGGGCCTCCTACTTCTCTTTGTAAAAACCTGGATAGATGTCAGAATGGCCACCTATATGCAGAAGGCATTCTGCACATGAGATTCAGGGGCTCCAAGGGTGGCAAATAAACAGCAGAAGCACAGGCCTGGAGGACCATGTGGCTGGGAGGATGGGCATCTCAGTGGCCAATGGCCAGGGCTTTCCCAACCCTTTGGCTGCCCAAGACCTGGCACCCTGGCACTCCCCAGAGGAGAGGCAGGACCCAGGAATGACCGAGGCTGAGTTTCTACCAGCCTGGTAGGATGAGGACTCAGATTTACAGAAATGAAACATGTTACACATCTGAGTTTGTGACCAGAGAGTCCCATTGGCCTCAAATCTAATTGAACGAATGACAGAGACATGCGAAATGAAGTGTAGGTTGTCGTCCTCAAGGCAGTGGAAGAAGGGATTGAGAACGTGTGGGAGGAAGTTGCAGCACAGGCTCTAGGAGCAGAGAATACGGCATGAGTGCGCCCCAAGTCTGGGACCAGCGGAGTAGGTTTGCTTATGGAACCACAGTGCCTATTTGTATATAATTTCTCTACTGGTCTCAATAGGTACCCAGAACCCTATTTTCTGTCCCCCAGGACAAACCATTAAAGGCCACCTGGAAGCCCCCAAGGAAATAGGACACCTTCTGAGCAGAGAGTTCTGATCTCAGGGAAGACACTGGGGTACAAAACCGTGCCATGTCACACTGCAAGTGGCTGTCCCGCCACAAAAGCTGCAGGATGTGAACCAAGTTTCCCCAAACCCCCTTCACCAGCAAGAAGCATGCCTGGCACATGGTTGAATGAAGAATGAATGAATGTCCACAGATAACAAATGCTGGAGACGGTGTGGAGAAAAGGAAACCCTCATACACTTTCAGTGGGAATGTAAATTGGTGCAGCCACTATGGAAAACAATATGGAGGTTCCTTTAAAAACTAAAAATAAAGCTATTGTATGATCCAGCAATTCCACTCCTGGGTTTATATTCAGAAAAACCAAAAACACTAGTTGGAAAAGATACATGTACCCCAATGTTCACAGCAGCACTATTTACAATAGCCAAGACATGGAAGCAACCTAGGTGTCCATCAACAGTTGAATGGATAAAAAAGAAAGGAAGCAGCCGCATAGCACAGGGATATCAGCTCAGTGCTTTGTGACTACCTGGGGGGGAGGATAGGGAGGGTGGGGGGGGGGTTGCAGAGGGAGGAGATATGGGGACATATGTATATGTATAGCTGATTCACTTTGTTATACAGCAGAAACTAACACACCATTGTAAAGCAATTATACTCCAATAAAGATGTTTAAAAAAAAGAGATTAAGAGTCTGTCATACAGAGTGAAGAAAGTCAGAAAGAGAAAGACAAATACCGTATGCTAACACATATATATGGAATTTTAAAAAAAATGTCATGAAGAACCTAGGGGTAAAACGGGAATAAAGACACAGACCTACTTGAGAATGGACTTGAGGATATGGGGAGGGGGAAGGGTAAGCTGTGACAAAGCGAAAGAGAGGCATGGACATATATATACACTACCAAAAGTAAGGTAGATAGCTAGTGGGAAGCAGCCACATAGCACAGGGAGATAAGCTAGGTGCTTTGTGACCGCCTGGAGGGGTGGGATGGGGAGGGTGGGAGGGAGGGAGATGCATGAGGGAAGGGATGTGGGAACAGATGTATATGTATGACTGATTCACTTTGTTATAAAGCAGAAACTAATAAAAAAAATAAAATTAAAAAAAAAGAATGCCATAAAGAGACTGATAAGTTAGCCTATGTATTCAAGGGGTAATTTTTAGATTTTTCATGTAATCAGCAATTCTGTGTGCTTCCCAATTTGGATGTATTTTGACCTGTTAACTGAACTGAAAATATGTTTATATCTATACGCTATAAGTAGTCTCAGATATATGTTTTGTGTTTATTCCATTAAGAAAATATGTTCAAAAATCTAGCACATATACTCTTACCACTTGGAGAGAATAAAAATTTGCCTAAGTATTCTTTTCTGTATGATCAAAAATTGCTAGATGATTATAATAATAAGAATTATAAAAATAATAATTTTCACAATTTATTAAACACTACCTGTATTCCCAACACCATGCTAAGTATTTCACCTAATTTATGTATTACTTAATAAATCATTTTGGTTTAATTATCAAAAAAAAAGATGTGGTATATATATATATATATATATATATATATATATACACACACAATGGAATACTACTCAGCCATAAAAAAGAGTGAAGTTTTGTCATTTGCAGCAGTATGGATGAACTTGGAGGGTATTATGCTAAGTAAAATAAGTCAGACAAATACTGTATGATATCATGTATGTGGAATCTAAAAAATAAAACAAACAAATGAACATAAAACAGAAACAGACTCCCATAGAAAACAAACTAGTGGTTACCAGTAGGGAGAGGGAAGCGGAGAGGGGCAAGATAGGGGTAGAGGATTAAAAGGTACAAATTACTATGTATACAATAAATAAGCTACAAGTATATATTGTACAGCACAGGGAATATTGCCATTATTTTATAATAACTATAGATGAAATATAACCTTGAAAAATTATGAATCACACTATTGTACATATGAAACATATATTACTGTAAATCAACTACACCTCAATAAACATATGTATATAATTTCCTCATAACATGCAAATAAATAGGAAAATTCACAAAGAACAACAATAAAAAACAATGAATGAATGAGTCAATCCATCAGTGAGGCCTACCTGTTCCTCTCATCCACTAAGAAGTATTCATTCTGCACCCGTTGCCACTTGCCACACACCCTGCAACTGCTCTGGCACAAGACATACAGCAGGAACCAGGGAGACATGGACAGACACAGCCCCGCCCCCCTTCATGAGGTTTGCCCTCTAGATGGGGGAGAAGACCACGCAAAACTGACAAATGAACCATTTCAGGTAGGGATCCGGGCAAATAAAGAGAAGTAAAGCAAGAAAGAATTTTAAAATGTTGGAAGATGGGCTTCCCTGGTGGCGCAGTGGTTGAGAGTCCTCTTGCCGATGCAGGGAACACGGGTTCGTGCCCCGGTCCGGGAAGATCCCACATGCCGCAGAGCGGCTGGGCCCGTGAGTCATGGCCACTGAGCCTGCGCGTCCAGAGCTTGTGCTCCACGGCGGGAGAGGCCACAGCAGTGAGAGGCCCGCGTACCGCAAAAAAAAAAAAGAAAAAAAGTTGGAAGAGCAAGCGTCTAGATGGTCACCTGCAAGAAGGGTGACTTTTGAGCAGAGACTTTGTGAAGATCCGGCATGAGTGTTCCAAGCAGGGGCAAGAGCAGACACAGAAGGCCTAAGGCAGGAGTGAGTCCAGCAGGAAGAGCGGGAAGGCCAGTCGCAGAAGGAGGAGCGTGGGAGGAGGGGCCTCACTGCGGCCCCATTTATCATGCACACCTGCTCCGGGAACAGAACCACCTGCTACTCATCTTTCTATCCGCAGTGCCAGCCCCGGAGGGAAATGTGAGGGCAAGGCTCCTACTCCAGCCCTGAGCCTCCAGCACCACTAAGACCCCACAAATCCTGTTCAGAGAGAAGACCTACAGAGCACCCATCCTTCAACGAGATAAAATGGAGCACTTTCCAACCCAGAACTGTCTGAACATCCCCTTTGGGCCCAACATTTATGTTTGACACCAGCTCAAAGGAAATTTTGTCTCAAAGCGTCAGTTATCTCTGTTCTGCTATTTCTACATCTGGGGAAACAGTGCCTCAGTTTAAAGAAGATTCCAGAGGCTTCTCTCTCCCCTATTTGGATCACTGAAGGCACGCTGAGCTCCCCAGATGGAAACATCAAGGGTGGACAGATGGTCCTTGATCAGCCCTTATGACTGGGCCAAGCAGGGGCAGTTTGCACCTATGCTAGAGACCACGGACCTGCCCCAGAAGGAGCAAATAAGAGAAAAGGCCAGGGCAGAGGCCATCAGTGCGGCCCTGGGGTCCTCCCCCATCTCCCAGCCCCTCCGCTCCTTCCCCAGCGGCTGACCACCTCTCACGTGGAGCATCACCACAGCAGCAGCCTCATCTCCCACGTCACACTGCCCAGACCGAAGGCCCAGCCGTGACCTTGCTACTCTCTGTCTACAACCTTTCAGAGGTTGCCACTGCCCTAGGGATAGAGCCCAAGCACCTTTCACAGTCCATCCAGCCTCCCTCCCACCACCCACTCCTACACTCAGCCCAGCTCAGCCAGCATTTCTCACAAACCTGGGACTGTGCTCACAGCAAGAAGTAGGTTTTGCAGGAGACCCAGCGCACATACCCACACAGGCTTGTGAGACACAGGTTTCAAGAAACACTGATCCTTACCATATACAAGCCCTGATGGTTTTGATTCCAGATCATTCTATTTGCTTTTAAAGCTGGTCATGACACACTAAATTGACTTCATGAGCCACTAACAAGTCATGAACCACAGTTTATAAAACAATATACAAAACCAATTTTGTAGTTCATTTGAGTCCTCTCTCCCTCTTGTCCCTCTGAGATTTCATACACGCAGCTCTTTCTGGTGGAATTCCCTTTCTCTTCCCTATTCGCCCTTTCTTTTGCTAATTCAGTTGTTTCCAGTCTTGGGCTGCCCATTAGATTCACATAGGATGCCTTAAAAATATGCCAATGCTTGGCCCCCAGTCCCCCAGATTCTGATGTAATTGGTCACTGTGGGGCCCTGACTCCCAGGTGATTCTCACTCTCAGCCAGGGGTTGAAAAGCCCTGGACTCACTCCTGCTCAGTCTTCAAGTTCATCTGAAACAGACCTGACAGACAGACAGACAGACAGACAGACACACACACACACACACACACATGTCTAGGTGACCCTCTCATGAGCTTCTAAAACTCCCTGACCCAGTCTCTGTAGCATCCACCACGTGCTACTGTACTTGGTATTCTGTCTGTCTCCCTTCAGGTGGTGAGTGGTTTGAGGGCAGGGACTGTGTCACATGTCATCCCCGTAAACCCATGGTGCTCAGCACACAAAAAGTGCTCAGGAAATATTTGCTACATGAACCTGTGAGGAAGGTTCTATTATGATCCCATTTTACAGATAAAAAAACTGATGTTCAGAACGTTAAATAAATTAGCCAGTGTTGTACAACTAGAAGTGGTAGAGGTGGGATGAGAACTCAGATCTGCCCAGTTCCAAGGTCAGAGCCTGCTAACCAGCACAGAGCTCCCTGTCGTGGTCTGATAGATAAGAGTCACACTAAGTCCACAGGCCCAGCTCACAGCTGTTGCTGGTCCATAAGGATGAAGATCCAAAGAAAGCCATTAGGTCACATAGCAGGGCTGTTTCCCACTGGCCCTTTTCCGGCCCTGGGTTCACACAGCATCCCCCAGGGACTTGGTCCCCAGTCCTCTTATATTTCCACTCTGCCCTCTCACCAAGGATGCCCCAACCCAGACCCCATACTGGTAATGCCAGTCGGACACTTGCAAATGGACATTCTCAGATAATGACTCATGTTCTCCCTCTTCTCACCCAGTCTCACTTCCTCTTCTCTCTCTCTTAATGCTTCCAATTAACTAAGTTCAAAATATCCTAACCCCAACATGGCTGACCACCCCTTCCTCCCGGCCCTCCACACCATACCATCCTGCTAGGCACCCAGTCTCCTCTCTTGCCATTTCCCACACTGCACTTCTTAACCCCACCATTCCAGTGGCCCACGGCCAACCTGCTCCCAGTTCATCCCCACCTTCCCTTGGACTGCAGAAGTGGTCTCCATACATCTTTCTGCTTCCAGGTTCTCCCCACCTATTAACCCCCCACAAATAGGATACCTGACAAATCTTCCAAAGCCCAATTCTGGCCAGATCTCTTCTTCATTCAAAATCCTCCAGTGAGCCCATACTAGCCTATACTGGTAGATAAAACCCCAGTGTCAAAGTCCACTGCTGTGACCTGGTAGTATGGGACCTTTCCAGCCACATCTCACCATGGCTCTGCCACAGGTGTCTGTGTCACTAGCTAACAGGTCTGCCAGGTATGTCATTTCTCAGATATGCCTTCTACTCCCACCCCATCTAGGCACCAGTATCACCCAATTGCAGGAGAAGGGCTCAAGGGGAAATAATACCTCAGGAGGACCAGGCCAATAAACCAGATGATTCAGACGTTAACACCCTGCTCTCCATGTTAGGACCATGACATCGGGTCATAGCTTGAGTTCATTCATAAGCTAAAATTAGGGCCATGGGGTCATGAAATCTTGGTCATGTTAACTGTGAAAAAAAGAAGGTGGTGATCATAATGGTTTCTAGTGGGGCCATGGGGAAGGTGGCTGTGAGTAAGGTAGCACAAAATTATGGGAGTAGGAGGGCTGGCAGCCTGGAAATTGCACCAGGTCACGGGGCCTCTGTGGGCAATAGGGGAAGGGGATATTGGCCCCTGGTATGTCCTCAAGTGAGTTACATTTTCATAAGGGGAGGAGGTTCTGCCAGGGTATCTGTCTGTCCTCAAGTAGATAAGACTCAGAAGTCTTCAGGGAAATATTATTCAGAAACGTCTTCCCCTTGGCAGAGGTTTCTTTCCTTCCAGAGCCTGGGAAGGTTGGGATCATGCCTCTTCCATCCCACCATACAAGGGGAATCAATCCCGAGGTGTCCCATCCCAGAGGGTCCCCAAGTCAACCCCTTCCTACCCTGCACCCTGTCCCTGGCTCAGGCCTGATGCTCCCTTGCCTGGGTTAAGTTGATTGGGGTCCCTACTTTGGCATTCCAAATGCCTAGTTGGGAATAATTACAACTCAGTTATACTTCAATCATTACATACCAATACCACAGCTGCTTTTAAGTTTTATTTTTCATTAAAGCAATGTTTTCAAGAGCCTGTTTTAAAGGAGGAAAAAAACTACTGAATAATCATTTATAATTTAAAAGTAAACCATAACAAATTATGTTCATGTTTGTGAAACAAAATGCTCTATCCAATCCAGTTAGTTATTAACCTAAAAATCTCCTTGAGTCACCTGGAGCTTCACATGCACTAGGCTCAGAGACCCTGAATCTAAGATCCTAGAGTTAGTTTCCAGTAACCATAGACCCAAAGATATTTTGGGTCCATAGACCCAAACGCTACAGTTTTTCCAAGAAAGAATGGCTATTTGAAAGCAGGAGTCACCTACAGACAAAAATAATTCCTTACACTGATAGAACACCTTATATATATATATTTTTCAGATGTATTTGTGCATAGCTCCAAGCCTCATTTTCTCTGGTGGTTCTTAACCTTTTAAAGATAAAGCTATGAAAACTTGTCTCCAGAAAAAGGCACATATACCAAATATACCTAAGATTTTGCATACAATCTTAAGAGGCTCACAAGTTCAATAAGGCCATCCATGAATTCCTTAAGATTTATGATTTGCAAGCTTCTCAATGTTCATTGGTTTGTTTCTAGTAAATGGCTAAAGCAGAGGTACTTGTAAATTATTGGGTTGGCCAAAAATTTCATTCGGGTTTTTCATACAGGCACTATGAAATTTTTAGGCATAATTATTTACAATTCATTCTACAAACAATGACCAAGCACCTACTATGTTTCAGGCACTGAGCTCCTTGCCAGAAGAGCGCTAGGCTGTGGTGATGAATCAGATAGGGTCCCTTAAGGAACTCATAGCTCAGTGGGAGAGGCAAGGGGAGGACACATGGTACAGTGAGAAGGAAGGGGGAGGAAGCACTGGAAGAATGCTGGTCCCTGTGATGCTGCCACGCTTGGCCTTGCTGCCATAACAAAGCTGCAGCTGCGGTGGGAGGGCAGGGAAATGCCTCAGCACAGACATGCAACATGGCATTAATTCCAAAACCTGAATCCCATGCTAGGAATGTTGATGCCCTGCAGGCAAGCCCTTGAGCCTGACCCAATGGCCAGAGAATGTGACCAGTTCATCTATGTACTGAGTATTCTCTAAGGACCCTAGAGTCCAGAAGAGACCTACAGGTCACAGAAGAGAATTTAGAAACTACCACATAAGGGTTTGAAAAATAAAACATGATCAAAGTATACAATTGACCCTTGAACAATGCAGGGTCAGGAGCACCAACCCTCCGCACAGTGTAAAATCCAGGTAAAATGTAAAGTCCACCCTCTGTACACACAGTGCCCCATATACAGGGTGCCTCCACATCTGCGGTTCTGCATCCGCAGATTCACCCGACCATGGATCACATAGTACCCTAGTATTTACTATCGAAAAAAATCTGTGTAAGGGAACCTGCACAGTTCAGACCCTTGCTGTTCAAGGGCCGATTGTATAAGAAGCAATTAGCCCTGCTCAGGACAGAAAAAGGAAGGTTTGCCAGTGGAGGAGCTACCCAGCCTGAGTGCTGAAGGATGAAAAGAGCTCTCATCAGTGTGGTTGATAGAATCCTGATAGACACACTGGAAGGGAAGGCAGTTGGTGAGAAGCACAGTGTCAACCTCATTTTTTCAAAACTCTTGTATCTACCAACAGCCCTTATTGTCCGTGTCTGTGACTTGTACCTTAGATACTGTTATCGCTAGACTGTCCTTACACCCCAAAGCTGGACTTTCCTAACTAATGGACAAATAATTCAAACTATTACTGGGTGGCCTTGCTCCCTAACAACAGTCCAGTTTTGTTAGCTTTACTACATTTGTGTGTAGTTCCTTATTTTTACAAATACTTTGATATTAGCTCATGGGTGAAAAAAACAAAGGCCTATAACTAGAGGGAAAAAAAGCACATAAACTTTGTACAATTTAGAAAAAGAGGAGAACTATTTTGTGAGCCCAGAGTAGTACATCTTTAGTCCCAATAGTACTCAATGGGCTTAAGCCAATCCACTATGTATTCAATTTTGAAAAGGAACAAAAACATAAACATGTAAGACTGGCAGTTAAATATGACCCATTGACCACAAGCAGTTATGTCTTCTCCCTCTGACAAACTAATTAAAAGCATAGCAAAGTAATTTTTTAAGTATAACTACCAAGGGAAAGGAGAATGAGAAAGAAGATACCAGGGAATAAACATTTTCCACAGATTTTGGGAAGACAGAAAGTGGATGCAGGGTTGGTAAACCACATAGCTAGGCAAAAAAACAACCACCAATGTGCCCACAAAATAGAGATATCTGTGATATACAAACTAATCCCTTCTTCCCTCATCCACCCCAACACAGACCTCAGAAAGACTGAGGACTTAAGGCTCTAGGTGCCATCAAAGGCAGTGGGTGAGGAGCGTGAGACACAAAGCTGAAAGAAGGAGGACTCGCAGAAACTGAACACAGAATTATTTTGCCTCCACAGCCCCAAACAACCAGGTGACTAGCCCCACCGACCCTATTCCCAAAGGTTTATTCTCTGCAGAAGTTCATTCCATCCAGACAGGCTCTGGACTCAAGAACATCAGGCATATTAGAGATATAACATAGGTTAACTTAAAGTCTTCAGTCTTAATTCCTCCTCTCTATTCCTAGAAAGCTGGAAACAGGCCATTCTCCCAGGCTGGAGACTAGAGGATTCATATTCAGAGAAAAGATAGCCAGATTCCTACATATCACTACAGTGAGTATACTACTTGACCAATCACACACACACACACACACACACACACACACACACACACAGAGCAAACAGCTTTTTAGGACCCTATTGTGAAACATTAACAGCCAACCAAAGATCATCTAACATCTGAGGAATTCTTCTGATACAAAAGATAGATCAAAACAAACAAAAAAGTAAAAACAGGTCAACTAAGCTAATCAAGAGAAATAATTGTCAAAATCTTAATTAAAAATGGATACTGCCTCCAAGAAAAAAATAGGATTCTCTTTGTTAACTGTACCAAGTTGAAAAAAAGAAATCTAAAATTAAAAATAAAATAGCAAAAATAAAAAATTCAATGGAAGGCCTGGTAAACAAAGATAAAGAATTTACCTCAAAAGTAGAGTTTTCACCTAGTTTCCTTTTTTCTAGAAAGAGAGACCAAACAAAGGGACAGAATTGAACCTGGGATGCAGAACATAATGGAGCAACACTTTCAAATGAGTTTTTAACCTGAGATTTCATAACCAGCTAAACTATCATTCATGTGAGAGTAAATAAATTCATTTTCAGACTTGAAATAACTCGAAACTTAAGCAGGGGTTCTGAAGCAGGAAAGCTGTAGTACCTCTGGGTGACACTGCCACAGACCTAAAGAATAATCAGTCCAGGGTTTCCCTGGTGGCGCAGTGGTTGAGAGTCTGCCTGCCGATGCAGGGGACACGGGTTCGTGTCCCAGTCCGGGAAGATCTCACATGCCGTGGAGCGGCTGGGCCCATGAGCCATGGTCGCTGACCGTGCACGTCCGGAGCCTGTGCTCCGCAATGGGAGAGGCCACAACAGTGAGAGGCCCGCGTACCGCAAAACAACAACAAAAAAGAATAATCAGTCCAATTTAGAAGCAGGACGATGGAAGCTCCCAGGAAGGAGGACTCTAGGAGGAAAACAACATCACAGAATTGACAGAATATCTATGTGTGTGCTGAGAAAAAAATTTGATAGGAGTGTGGAGGTTGCTGACAAAAAAGAAATAAAGGTTATGTAAAAAGAAAACCCTTCAAGTAAAAAGTGGGGGTGGGCGGAGGCGTTAACTCTAGAAAAAATAAATAAATAAAAAGTCCTCAAAAATAACAGAAAACAACTATAGTACTGAACTTGGCTTGTCCATAAATTAAGCATAATCATGTAACCACTGACTTCAAATTCAAGCAAAATACACTACATAATCATACTGGAATGGGGAAGCTGCAATGTGGTAAGGAGTGGAAGGTGAGTAGAGGGTTGTGGGTAAGCATTCTAAACCCACTCAAATTAGAATTCAATAATGTCCAAAGTGGATAAATTAAGAAATGATAAAATAAATAAGCTACAGGACATATTGTACAACACAGGGAATATAGCCAACATTTTATAATGACTATAAATGGAATACAACCTTTAATTGTGAATCACTATGTTGTACATCTGTAACATATAACATTGTACATCAGCTCTATCTCAATAAATAAATAAACAAAAAGAAATGGCAGTATTAGCATATTATCTATAAATACAGAGTTAAGTTCCCAAAGAAAAATTAAAGATGTAGAAAGCAGTCGACTCTGGGGGACAGAACTGAAAAGGGACAAGGTAAGGAGAGGGGGGAACATTTGACTGCTACTTTCCATTGTAAGTATTTAATGACTATGCATATATTACCTTCATAAAAGTAAATTTTATTTTTTAAAATAACACACATGAAACATGACCATACCATTTAAGAGTATGTTTAAATGGTAAGAGGCTTTAAGGATTTTGTTACATTTTCAGTTCTCTGAGAACAGACACATTCTTATAACACATGTCTATCGTTCAACATCCATCATTCAACATCCACCTAATCACGTCTGACTTTCACCTGTACATTCAGGCACATGTTATGGACAAAAGCAGGGGTATGATTGCTAACATTTTCCTACCACTCAGTAGCTAAAGGCTCCCCAGGCCTCTGCAGCTCTGAGTTCAGGCTTGGACTCATAGTTTCATGGTTGGCCCAGCCTGTCTGGCCCACATGCTAATGACTTCATTCATTGTTCCCTATGATAACAACAGCTGAGCCATGATTTTCAACAGCTGGAGCCCTGAGAAGCCTGCCAGGACTGGCCAATACTCCTGTCTGTTAAGGAATCTACCTGCCCCTCAGTAAGAGCCAGGAAGCTGCTCATGCCAACTTGCTCCCCTGGCTCAACACTGAGTACCAAGTCCTCTCCCAATACCTCTTCAGTAGGAAGATGATGAAAGTATCTTTTTGCAAGGTAATAATCCCATAATTGTGACGACTCATAATCTCCCTATTGTGAATGTCACATCTTCCCAAGAAGTCAGCAGAAGTTAGGTCCCTACAATCTGTGAAGCTCCCTGGGACTGGGGTCCTGAATAGTCACTGCATCTGGACCCTCCTTCCCAGAGGTGCCAGAAGCTCTCCTTCTGTCCCTATGTAAAAGCCAGTCTGTGTGATACAAGCCTGCTGTTGAGTAGACTATCAAGTGGGCCAGGCTTGACTTGGACAGTCTCAGCCCAAATCCAATCACATCCTAATCAGGCTTAAGTGAGATTAATAACCTCTCACAACTGACTCTTAAGTATTTCATCAACAGACATCCTGCTAAGGAAACAGCTCTGCCAGTCTCCAATCTGGCCAAACAATTTCTGCCCTCCTCCTTCCCAGGCTGGCTCCCAGCCCATCAGACCACCCAACCCTGCAGGAACAGAGGAAAACACCGAGGGCACTGTCAGGACTCAAAGAAGATGGGAGAAGCCAAAGCAGAACTACTACTGAGTCAGAAATATCAGAAATGAGCGAGCCTCTTTGCCCCACTCTAATGGCCCCTATAGGGTAGACACAGGAAGGCTCTAGAAGCAGTGTGGTCATCGTTGTTTCTGAGATGGGCCAGACCTAGACCATCTGCACTGTGGCTAATGCTTTCCAGCTCTGCCCACGTTGGCTGCCACGCTAGACTAAAAGTCATTCATTTCCTCAAAAGATATTTGTTAAGCAACTACTATGTTCCAGGCACTGAGTTGCAAACTAGAATTTACTGGAAAATAAGATAGACAAGGTGCTTGCCCTTGGGAGTTTAGAGTCTAGGCAGACAGTCTAAGTTAATAATCTCAACATGTAGACATGGACCAACAAATTTTAATAAGGGCTGTGAAGTGAGAGTGGGGGGTGGATGGTGGAGTGAAGAGAGGGAACCTAATTTAGATTAGGGGTCAGACAAGACCTCCATAGGGCCAACTGAAGGATGAGTGAGAATTAGCTGGATATGGAGAAAAAGAGCATCCCAGTCAGAGGAACAGTCTGTGCTGTGTCCCTGGGGCAGGACTATGACAGGTGGTTAGTACAGCTGACACAGAGCCAGCAAAGGGGACAGCAAAGCAAGAAGAGGCCACAGAAGTCCACAGAGGCTGGATTATGGCACACTGGGTAGGCACAATGGGAAGTTACTTACTTCAGCAGGACAGCCCTTTCTGTGGTTTTGGCAAGATGTCTGGGCATAAACTTTATAGCACTGTCCCTACTTTTCCCGTTTGGAAAACACTTTACCAGAATAAAGTAAATTCATTTGTTCATTCATCCAGCAAGTATATACCAAGGTAATAAGACTGACTCTCCCACACCATGGTGAAATCAATGTCATATGGTCAGTGAAGAGCCCGTCCTAAAGAAATTCTAGGTGCTTCACTGCCTGGGCACATGGAGGCCACAGCAGGAAACACAGGCTCCTGACCTCAAGGGGCTGGGGAGAAAAGGCAGGTCAGCCTGTGGTTCCCCAAACAAGAAAGGCCCTTTTAGACGCCTGCTCTAATTGGGGTTCTTTTTTTTTTTTTGCGGTACGCGGGCCTCTCACTGCTGTGGCCTCTCTCGTTGCGGAGCACAGGCTCCAGACGTGCAGGCTCAGCGGCCATGGCTCACGGACCCAGCCACTCCGCAGCATGTGGGATCTTCCCGGACCAAGGCACGAACCTGTGTCCCCTGCATCGGCAGGTGGACTCTCAACCACTGCGCCACCAGGGAAGTCCTAATGGGGTTCTTTTAACTTAGGACTTCAGAAGGAAATAAAATAAGTCGAAAGGAACTAAACTTCACTTAGGAATGAGAATTCTGAAAATGTACCAAGCAACACTGTCACATGGACATACACGTTCCAATCTCAGTCTAAAGCATTCTCAGCTAAAGGGTGGTCCCGATAGTCAGTGCTATAAGAGTTAAGAGGGGGAGGGATAGGTCTCTGCTTCTTCAGATGGAAAAGCAAGAAAATCCCCCGTCTACATTACCTCATCCCCATTAACTCACACTCTGCACATGGGCTATTCAAAGAAGCACTTTATAGAGAATCATAGCTGAACACTTCAAAAAGCTTCAACACTGAAGATGCTTTTTGATGGGGCCTAGAAGGTAATAGCTTTATTCCCAAGAGTTTGCACTGGCATCAACAGCCTATACAGAGCTTTTAAGGTGACCCAATCCTTGGGAACAGCTTTTCAAAAAAAAAAAAATTGGAAATGGGCCCCTACCTTATCCATTGAGGCATGAATACTGTGCCTATTACCCAAACCGCCAGCTATGAAAGGAGAGAACATGAGATGACTGTCACAGTGCAAGCTGCAATTACCGACAGCTCCAGTTCACCTTTGAGCTTCCCCATCTCTGCTGCTTTTCAATCAGGTGTTTTTTCCAAACCTACTGAAACTCAAGCACTGGGCTGCGTTCCTGTGGGTTGCCAGAGCTCTCTTTCCTAAGCCTCCCGGGAAAGCCAGAGGCCTCAAATTCTTGTCCTATCTTACTCCTCTTGTCTGAGGACATTGAGTGGGGAGTCCCAAGCCTTGCCAAAGGCTCCTTTGGAAAGTCGGGTCCAGGAGCCTCTCTCTGCAAAGCAAAGTGTTAGAGCAGGTAAAGGAGTATGAACAAGGCGCCTTTGGCTGAAAGGGAAGCAAGAGCTATAATGGGGCTGTGATTGCAGAGTTCTCAAAAGCTTAAAAATATAAATACCAGCACACAAAGCAACCCATGATACAAACTCAAATCGTTCTCTCCTCTCACTTCCCACTGGCTTTGCCTGAAGTTAGGGACTTGCCACCCATCTTCTGGACTATCGTAGCAGTCTCCCTGCCTCCAGCCTGGCCTTTCCAATCCAGCTCCCCCATAGTCACTTCTATCAGAGTGACTTTCCCCAGACTTGGTTGTGACTCTGTCCCTCCCACACTGAACATTTCAACAACCATCCACTGCCTATTAGAAAAAGTCCAACCAATCTCCCTAGAGTAATGTATATGGCCTTTCGCGATCCATCTCCTGTGACCTTCACTGTCTCGTATTCCCCCCACTCTTCTCTTTCCCCAAAATGCACATCCTTCCCCCTCAACAGAAATGCACCACCAGAGACAACTCCTGGGTGTGCCATAGGGTTTGCATGCCTGTGCCTTTGCGTATGCTCTTCTCTCTGCCTGGGATGCTTTCTCTCTCTGCCTTATCTGTTCATAAACACTCAGTTAAATGTTACCTCCCTCTGAAGCCTTCTCTGTTCTTCTCTGATAACTGGTCTGCTCCTCTATTGTCTAGTACAACCTGTAACACCAAATGGCAAGTGTTGATTTACAGGTTTGTCTACCTCACCAGACTGAGTTCCTTAGAACATAGATTAAAAGTTCATCCTTCTCCAGTCCCTTACCCAGCACCTAGAATGAAAGGATCTTTTTATTGTCCATAATTAGATAGAATCATTCCCATTTTACAGTTGAAAAAAGTAGATAGAATCATTCCCAGTTTACAGTTGAAAAAAGTAAGGCCTAAAGAGGTGAGTCACAATGCCTATTGGCAATAGACTTGGATCTAGAAATCAATTTATCCAACTCTTAATCCAGAGTATTTTCCACCAGGGCTCCCTTCCCACATGGCGCTGGGCCTGCCCATCTCTGCAGAAGGTGACATCTTCAACCTTAAGTCCCATTCAGCCAGAGTCACTTGATACAGAAGTCTCTGGGGTCTGGTGTCAAGATCAAAACACAGGGCCCCTCCTGGGCACTGCCATGTTACCTCACAGCCTTTTTCACCCATTTCCAGGGAGCTCACTAGACTCCCAGAAGTAGATTAGCGTCAGAGACCTAAACTCACTCAAGCTCCTCAAAGTCCATAGAAGGCCTCACGTAAAGCACTGTTTGCCAAAGAGTAGAAAAGTGGCCTAGTTGAGAGGCCTTGGACAGAGGATTAAGGCCAAGATGCAGCACAGGGGCTGAGAACACCCATATTCTCCACATCGTCTTAACCTCCCAGAGTCGTAAGTACAGAGAAGGCCATCAGGAGGGAGCCTTTAATTACCTGCAAGTGTCCCAATTAAGCAGCATTGCCTTCCCAATTAGCAGTCCCTTCCACTGGAAATCATTAGGCTTAATTCCATTTCCCAGGAAACACCTTAATCAAGCAAGCTCTGTCCCAACTCCTCAGGCAGCCAGACTCCTGCTGACGTCAGCCTGGCCCTGTCTGGCCTAGATGATGATGCTAAATGGGGCTCTGGGTCAATTTCACAATTAAATACATCCCTTGAATTACACTGTTATCTAATGTTTAGCCAGACCAAGGGAGTATATTTCTTAAATTACTTACTAAAGGTAAGAGCATGTTCAAAGAAGGCCCCTCCCTAAAGAAGGAGATAAATTTGTAAGCATATTCCAAAAAAGCATCTTTGTTATAAAAAATAAATCTCAAATACCACAGGGTGAGAGCTACAAAGCACAGCCTGTTTACACAATGTAAGACAGGAAAACTACAGGCACTTTCACTGTCAAAGCCAGAGGTGCCCTATTTCTCCCCCCTTTATTTTCCTTCACTATTCCTCCAAATTATTAAGAATCTTAGGAGAGAAGAGACCTTTCCAGGTCCAGATGCCCATAGAACTTTTCAAATTCTTTGTGTCTGAATACAAAACATTTTAGTCAAAAGGTGAAGGAGAGGGACCAGAGAAAGAAGAGGATTTGGAGTTGTCCCCAACCTGGATGACTATCAATGGAATTGCAGCCTATTACATGTCATCACTAAAGCCAACTTCCAACCACCAGATTTACAATTTAGAGATACTCCTTTTTGGTTGTGTCCAACTTGCTTGTTCCAAAATCATAGAGCCCCATTCGCAGGCTGACAGAGGGTGCATCGCCAACCAAGGGGCTCACTTCCCCTGTTACACCAGCCTGAAATCCTTTACACTGCAGTGTTGCTAAAGCACCTTTCCTCCTCACTCTCAGCATGGCATCCTCCTCACACTCCACTGCTTTATTTTTTTCTCCCTCTTGCTTCATTATCAGCAGACTTAAACCTCCTGGAAAGGGGAAAGGGAGGGAGGTAAAGTACAAAATGAACTTGGTTCAATCACAATTTAGAGTCCCTGGAAACTTATCCAAGAAAACCCTACAAATACATCATAATTTTCACTCTGAAATAGACTATGAAGTTCAAATCAAATTCTGTTTCCTTCAACTTTTTTTTTATATCCATGTTAATCACATTCCTATGAAATTGAAGAGAGAGAAGTGCCCCTCTCCTTGATGCTAAATTTAATATGGAGATGATTAGAAGTGCATTTGCCATTGTTGCCTGGATAGCTTCACTCATTAGCCGTCCAGAAATTAGATCAACACCTAACCATTCCTGCCTCTCCCCAAGTCCTCACCGCAGTGCCAGCCTCTGCAGTTATACCCCTCTATTGATCTTTTTCCCAAATTATTTATTTTTTAAACTTCATAATCAGCTTACCTTAATTGATTACTATTCAACATTTAGGAACAAACTCCCAAACCCCAGGGAACTCTGATCCTGTCCCCTAATAGGTGGGGAAAATATCTATATATATATGTGTGTGTATGTGTATGTGTGTATGTGTATATATTTGCTTGTGTGTGTATGTATGTATGTAAAACTTGTCTGAAGTCAATTGTTTTCTGTTGACTTTTACCATTTCTTCCTTCTCTTCCCCAAAGACAAAAGTATTTAGATCTGATAAAGCAGCTGGCCTGTTAGATGAGCTTTCCTTTCTCCCTTATAGAAATCCTGATTGAAAATGTCTCTACTCTGATAGTGGGATAGAGAGTTCCCAGGTGCAAGCCACAATTTGTCACTGGGCTTGTCACTGTCAACCAAAGCTTTCTGGTTGGGGGAAATGGGACTCTTTAAATTTTCCTTAACAAGTCTCAAGTTAGCCCTGAGAATTCAGATGACATGTGCCCTGTGCCTTGTGACCCATGCCGCCCAGGCCTCGAGGGAGGCTTACTCGAGGCAGTAAGCCAGGTCAAAGCCTTGTGATGATAGTACAGGTGGTCATGATACTAAACTGTTACTAATAATAGTTAACAGTTGAGTCCTAACTATGTTCCAGAAACAATTAAAAAGGGCTCTCCCTGTATTATCTCACTTATATGGTAGGTATTATTATTACCCATATTTTGCAGCAGAGAAAGCTGAAGTTTAGTAAAGTCAAGTAATTTTTTCAAGAACATGCAGCTAGGAAGTGACTGTGCTCTGAATTCAAACCTAGTCTGTTCTATTGCCAAGTTGTCTGAAACTTCAGAATTGACGAGAGGAAATTAATACTGAGCTGGGGTTAACATCTACTATGTTAGATACTAAACCTCAATTCCTGCCCTGTTTACATGACTGCAAATTATAATAGATCTCACCCTGGAGTCAGGTTCAGACTTCAGGTGAGTCACTTTCTCTCTGAGTGTTAGTATTCTCATCTATGCAATGAGAATATTGGACTGAGTGATCTCATGGGAAACTTCCAGCTCTTAGTCTAGGATTCTAGGTGGATGTGATATAGATAGTGCTATGGACAAACATTTAAAGTTGGAGATGATCTAATCTAGGTATGTCAAATGCACAGCATACAAGCTACCTCTTGCCTCTGCTGTGCCCATGGCAGATATCACTAACGGATCACTAATCCTCCTTCTTGCTGAGCCCAGTTGTAGCTTCAGGATCCTTTCCAATTCTATGCTGAGGAAGCAAGTGAGTGAGACAATGGCATATTGGATAAATCTATTTGCTTTCCAAATTTACAAATGAGGAAACTGAGACCCAGAGAGACTATGGAATTCAATAAACATAGATTGGGCAATTAATACATGCCAGGTCTTGTGTTAGATCCTGAAGATAAAAAGATGAATGTGACATAGTCTTGTGCTCTAATGACTTTCAGTTTAGTGAGAGATGTAGACTGTAATTACAATACTGATGAGTCTTATTTGGCCACATGGGAAACCACCTAACCTAGCCTAACAGATTCATGGAAGGTCTCCTACAGGAAATAGCACTTAAGCTGAGACTTGAAGGGAAACAGGAGTTTGTCAGATGAAGAAGGGGTAAGAAAGCCACTCTAAAAAGAGGGAGGGGGCTTCCCTGGTGGCGCAGTGGTTGTGAGTCCGCCTGCCGATGCAGGGGACACAGGTTCGTGCCCCAGTCTGGGAACATCCCACATGCTGCGGAGCGACTGGGCCCGTGAGCCATGGCTGCTGAGCCTGCGCGTCCGGAGCCTGTGCTCTGCAATGGGAGAGGCCACAGCAGTGAGAGGCCCGCGTACCGCAAAAAAAAAAAAAAAAAAAAAAAAAGAGGGAGGAATCCAACAGTGCAAGAGAGCTCAGACTACTCAAGGAGTTAGAAGTTGCTAAGGATGGCTGGACCCTTGGAGCATAAAATCCAATAAGTTAGGAATGGTGAGCAGAGAGGAGGCCGGCAGTGGCCAGCCCATGAAGGGCCACGCACGCCATGATACCAAGGCCGTCCTCTAAAGACATGGCTGCACTCCTCCCTCTGAGAGGTAGGGTCTTTGTCTGTCCTCCTTGAATCTTGGCAGGTTTGTAAGTCCTTCAACCAATACAGTACTATGGAAATGATGGCATATGACTTATGAGGCTGAATCATGAAACACCACATAGCTTCAACCTTCTTCACTGGAACTCTCACTCTTGGACCATGAACCGCGGTGTAAGAAGACCAACTACCCTAAGACCATCATGCTGAAGGGGCCACATGTGGGTGCTCCAGCTGACAGTCCCATCTAAGCCCAGCCTTTTGGTCCTCCCCACTAAAGTGCCATATATGTAAGTGGAGCCCTCTTGGATTTAGACCAGCCCATTACCAGCTGAATATGACCAAATGACCTCTGTTGATGCCCCATGGAACAGAAGAATTGCCCAGCTGAACGCTGCCTGAATTCTTGACCCACAATTTATGAGATATAATAAAATAACTGTTGTCTTAAGCTACTAAGTTTTGGAGTAGTATTTTTATGCAGCGATAAGTATCCAGAACAGCAAAGGAGTAATGAAGGTTTTTAGAAAGGAGAGTAACACGATTAGATTTGTTATAGAAGGAGCTATGTGGGGAATGGTTTGGGGAGTAGGGAGAATGGAGCAGAACAATTCTTTGGGCTACTGCAGCTGTACAGGTAAGTGATGACCAAGAGACTGGCAGTGAGGTGAAGAGAAATGCTGAGCTGGCTTGAGGTACATATAGAAGGTAGAGTCAACAGAATGCAGTGACTGATGGGAGAGAGGAGAGTCAAGAAAGATTCCAAGTATTCTGGCTTGGGTGACTGCATGGATGGCAGTACCATTGCTGCGATGGGGAAGTTTGGAGGAGAAGCATGTATGGGCATCATGGGGAGAGAAGTGAGTCCATCTTAGATGTGTGAGGTAAGATAATGCAGGATGGGGTGGGTAGCAGCTGGAGAACTCAGGAGATCCACCTGGACTGGAAACCGAGATTTGAGAGTCATGCACCAAGGGATGGCGATGAAAGCCCTGAGGGGGTGGAAGGACCAGGGATCTCACTGCGAGGAATGAAAAGAGGAAAAATGGGCACAGAATCACAGGGAGTAGCAGAGCTGAGACGCAGCAGGAACAGAGTACAGCCTGGCCACCTAAAGCTACTCCTCCTGGCTGAGCCCCAAAAGTTTCTTACCACCTCCCTTCTCCTGTCTCCTGTCCCCTAGGAACTTTGAGGCTTTGAACATGACAAACACTGAGGCTGAGGAAATGTGGGACTAGGCTCTCTTCCCCTGGTGCTCATCAGAAATGCATATGCCACCCCATACCAACTTCTTTAATATTTTAAACGCTCTGCTTTGTCCTCCTCTCTCCATTCCCTCCAGCCTGATTGTTTTCTTTTAAATGCTCCTCATTTCTTTCCCATTTCATTTTCTTTCATCTGCAACCTGCTATTAAGGTTGTTTTCCCCACAGCTATTTTGACACCAAAGCAGCTTAATCTATTCTCCTAATTAGCTTGTGATACATACACAGAGCCCAACATACCCTGCACAATAGCATCTCCTACACAATGGGGCTTTCTTCCTTCCCACTTCCCTATTTCCTCCCACCTGTTCTCAGGGTGATGGCTCTCCCAGACAGATCTTCCTCTCTATGGTCAGGTGAACATGGACCTGGACCACTGACCTGCCCAGTGACTGCAGTAGTCATCTTTGGAGTTCTTCCATGGAGTGAGACATTGTCTCCATAAAGCCCCTGTTAGAATGCACTGTAAGAATTAAGCAGTATTAATGATATGTCAGACAGCTTTCTTTGAAAGTTAAATTCTGATGGAGTAAGGAAACTCAGTCAAGGGGGAACTCAATTAAGACATTGAATGGAGGAACCAAACTCAAGTCCAAATAAAGAAAAATGTAAAGATGCACCTGGAGAGTGGGCAGCCGGGTCTGGGGTGAAGGGTGGTGTAGGGGATGTTAAGTTGAGCAGGTGAGAAAAGAGTTCCCCCTGGTGTGGGGTGCCTATGCCACGTGGAGGCAGTGCAACAGCCTCACAGAGTCTCAAGAGCCTCGACTCCTCCCCACTGCCTTCTAAACACACACACGTTCCACTACAAAACAGGCTGCTGATAAAGCTAAGAGGCCAAAATATCATGCTTTCTTCACAACCTCCCACTTTGTTGAACTTGTTGTTAATTGACTTAATAGCCTACAAAAACTCATTTTAGCCTCATGAGAATCCTGAGTATTTTTCTCATCTTAAAGAGGCTTAGGGCTTCCCTGGTGGTGCAGTGGTTAAGAATCCGCCTGCCAATGCAGGGGACACGGGTTCGAGCCCTGGGCCGGGAAGATCCCACATGCCATGGAGCAACTAAGCCCATGCGCCACAACTACTGAGCCTGCGCTCTAGAGCCCACGTGCCACAACTACTGAGCCCACATGCCACAACTACTGAAGCCTGCGTGCCTAGAGCCTGTGCTCCACAACAAGAGAAGCCACCGCAATGAAGCCCACGCACCGCAACGAAGACCGAACGCAGCCAAAAATAAATAAATTAATTAATTTTTTAAAAAGAGGCTTAGAGGCAAGTCCCTGAAAGCTGGACAAAGTCATAGCTTTCTCAATATTCCCAGGGTTCCCCTCCAGCCTTGGTCAGGACTCTAAGGATCACCCCAGGAGGCAGATGTTATCAAAGGATAATACACGTAGAGGGATGTGCACCAGGGCTCAGATATGTTAGGTCCCCTATGAGTGGTTCTTCTCTAACTTCAAATGCCACAACTCTTTCCACAATGCTTCACAGTGTGCTGAAAACCAAGGGGCCTCACAGCACTGCCCATGATGTAATCCAGGGGTGTCACAACACTGTCCCTTAACATAATCCAGAGATGTCACAACATTGCCCATGATATAACCAGAAACTGCAGCACTACTTCTTCTGAAAATACTGGGTTCCTTAATCCCAAGAACAGTCTCCGTGAGGTGAGCCCCCCTGCCAGCTGCCTATGAAAAGAACCACCAACCCCCAAAAGGAAGAATCTTTTTATCATCTGAACTGCAAACAATGTCTATAAACCCTCTGAAAAACCTACAATCACTTGTGGTCTGCATTTCTTTTTCTCAAGCTCACACCCTCCCGTCTAGCCCCCTAATTCTCTGCAGGAGAATTACAGAAACTCACCATCACACTTCAATACACACCTCCTGCTCTTTCTCTAAGGGAACTTGGGCTATTCCAAACTCTCTCCCCAGTCTATATCAGGCTCCTTTCAATAAAGTTTATGGAGCCTGGACTCCCAAAATAATTATAGAAAACACATTTCCTAGACAAGAATATATTTATTCTAAGAAGCATTACCTTCTTAATCTGCCTCGCCCTTTGCACTCCTAATGACTTCCCGAATTGAGTTTTGACAATATTATATATTAAATCATAACTAATACAGTTAGGGCTGTGTCCTGGCCTCTACTGTCCTCTGCCCTTGTCCTATCAAAGCTGTTGGGTAAATACACACCTGCAGCTTCTGGAACATCCCAAACCTCATTTCTGAAAGCAGAAAAGTACAGAAATTGGAGGGATGTGTTCTTGCCCTCAAAGGTAAAATATTTGTTGCAGGTGGCTGATCTGGAGAATACACAATATGGCCAAGAACATGGGTTTTAGACTCCATCAGACTGGAATTAAAATTTACTAGCTTAGCCACTTACCAGCCCCATGGCCCTAGGCAAGTTATGAATTTTTTCAGCACCTGTTTTTCTAATCCATAAAATGAAGATGACAATAGTACCTATCTCACAGGGTTATAAGAGAGAACATTATAAAGCTCCCAGCACTGAGCAAGGCATAAGGGAAGCACTCAATAAACAACAGTTATTAATTATACATTATGTTGGGGATGTCTTTTATAAACTTTGAGCTTTGTGATTGGTGCAGGGGCTGTTCTTGGGATGAGAGAACCAGGTGCCTTCCTAAATAGTGCTGGGTAGCATCCATAATTCAGCTGTGATCTCAGGAACCATCTTCACTGCCTGGTAATAGGTTTTGGTGCCACCAAACTTTAGGCACCCCTACACCCTCAGATTGCTTAAAGCTGTCAGTGGCCTTCACACAGACTCTTGATCCTCTCTGAGCTGCTAAATTGTCATTTTGTTGTGTTATTTCAGGGTTGATTGGATGAAAGTGGGCATCAGCAACCATCTAGTCCAAAACCCAAACCCCACACAAGGGGAAATTAAATCATTCAATTCAATAAACACCCAGTCTACCTCCTATCCCAGCTCATTTCTTCTTACTAAGTCACTCCCACTCATCCTCTGGAATGGCAGTATATTAGCTGGGTCAGCAAATATTTAATGAGTACCTACTATGTGTCAGGAAGAATGCTAGGGAATGGGAGTAACAATAATGAACAAAATGGGCAAAAATATCTCTGACTTCATGGAACTTATATTCTACTTAGGGAATACAGACAATAAATGAGTGAGTGGTATAGAGAAAAGTGAAGCACTTTCAGGTAGGAAGGGAGCAGGGAAGGAGTCCATCAGTTTCTGTAGAGTAGTTGTAGGACTTTCTCCTAAAGGCTTTGATCAGAGGCCTGCAGAGAGTGAGGGAATGAGATCTGGGAAGAGCATTCTGGAAGAGGAACCCACAAATACAAGGGCCCCAAGTTAGAGCAGAGTGAGTCTGATATGTTGGAAGACCAGCAGGAGATCAGAGTTCATGCAGTGGAGTTATCAAGAGCAAAAGAAGGAGAAGAGGTCAGAGAGAGAGTGAAAGGTCAGATCAGGCAGAACTTGTGAACCAAGGCGACAACTTGGTCTTTAACTCTGGAAAGATAGGCAGTCAGTCTGAATTGTGAGTAGAAGAGAGACATAAGCCCACTTAAGCTTTTAAAGTATCACTCTGGGTGGTGTACTGAGAACGGACTGCATGGGTAGCAAGGTAGAAGCAGAGAGGTCAGTTAGGAGGTTCCTACATTATTCTAGGAAAGAGTGGGCCAGAAATGCCACTGAAGGTGGTGAGAGCAGAGCTCACACCCCACTTACTATAGGAAGCCTCATTCTCTCCCCTTCTGTGGTGCTTGCACCATCATACCACTTTCACCCTGTATTTTAATTGTCTCTTTCCCTCCACTGACTCTGAGCTCCTAGAGGTAAGAACCCTATTTCATGCATTTCTGTAATCTCAGCAACTAACCCAGTGCCTAGCACAGAATACACAGTCCTAATAAAAGGAACAAACTTTCATGCCAGGTACTGTAGGGATGAACACAAGTGGTCTATGGCCTTAGAGAATGTAGCAATGAATGTTTACGCTATCAAGAGTGATCCTGAAGGTCCCTGGTTTGTTGTTTTGCTGAAGCACAAATTCAAATTACTTGCCTGAAGATTGGTACACAAGAAAAAGACATTTGTCTAGTGATTGGGCCCCACGACTACCCAGAATACAAGCTCTATCCAATTTGTTTTTCTCTTTTTTTCTCAGTGGCATTTGGCAGAGGGATTCAGATATTCCAGGATCCACAAAGATCTCCCTCCTGAAAGTCAAGAATCTATTGTAGATGCAGTATCTACCTTCATCAGGCTCATATTCTATTGGGGAGACACAGACTATAATAAAATATAAGTGCTATAATAAGGTGGAAATATGGAAGAGAAATAAAGAGGATATTTAACGTATGAAAATCAATTACTGTAATATACCATATCAACGGAATTCAAAAAAAAATGATTATCTCAATAGTTGAAGAAAAAGCACTTGGCAAAATCCAATACCCTTTCATGATAAAAAAAAAAAAAAAACACCTCAACAAACCAGGAACAGAAGGGAATCTCCTCAGCATGATAAAGTGTATTTAGGAAAAACATACAGTTAACATCATATTAATAGTACCAAAAGTGCATGCTTTCCTCCTAAGATAAAGAACAACAGAAGTATGTACACTCTGCCACTTTTATTTAATATTTTACCAGATGTTCTGGCCGGGGCAAGAAAATGAAATAAATAAATGACATCCATATTGGAAAGGATGAAGTAAAATTATCTCTATTCACAGATGACATAATCTTGTATGTACAAAATCCTAAGAAGTCCACTAAAAAATTATTGGAATGAATAAATGAGTGCAGCAAGTTTTCAGAATACAAGACTAATTTAAAAATTTATTGTATTTCTATACACTAGCAATAAACAATCTGAAAATGAAATTAAGAACACAGTTCAATTTACAACAGCGTCATAAAGAGTAAAACAGTTTGAATAAGTTTAACAAAACTTACTACACATCTACAGTAATCAAGACCCTGTAGTACTGGCATAAAGATAGACATATGCATCAATGGATTAGAACTAAGAATTCGAAAATCGGTCCATAATTCATGGTCAGTTGATTTTTCAACAAGGATCTAAGATCATTCAATGGGGCAAAGAATAGTATTGTCAACAAATTGTGCTGCGACAACTGGATAAGCCAATGCATAAGAATGAAGTTGTAGTTTTACCTAGCAACATATAAAAAAAATTAACTCAAAATGGATCAAAGGCCTAAATGTAAGAGCCAACACTCTAAAACTTTTAGAGGAAAACATAGCAGGAAATCTTCATTACCTTGGATTAGGCAATGGATTCTTAGATATGACACCAAAAGCACAAGGAATAAAAGAAAAAATAGATAAATTGGACTTCATTAAAATTAAAAACTTTTTTGCTTCAAAGGACAAGATCAAGAAAATGAGGGCTTCCCTGGTGGTGCAGTGGTTGAGAGTCCGCCTGCCGACGCAGGGCACACGGGTTCGTGCCCCGGTCCGGGAAGATCCCACATGCCGCGGAGCGGCTGCGCCCGTGAGCCATGGCCGCTGAGCCTGCGCGTCCGGAGCCTGTGCTCCGCAACAGGAGAGGCCACAGCAGTGAGAGGCCCGCGTACCGCAAAAAAAAAAAAAAAAAAAAAAGAAAGTGAAAGACAGACCATAGAATAGTACGAAATATTTCCAAACCATGTCTGACGATGGAGTCATATCTAAAATCTAAAAAACACATTCATTAATAAAAACAGAAGATAACAACTTTCAAATGGTAAAAAAATCTGAATAGACATTTCCCCAAGGAAGATATACAAATGGCCAGTAAGCACATTTAAAAGATGCTCAACATCACTAGTATCAGGGAAATGGAAAGTGAAACTAGAATGGGATATTACTTCAAACCCAGTAGGATGGATATAATCAAAAAGTCAGAAAAAACAAGTGCTGGTGAGGATGTGGAGAAATTGGAACTCTCACACACTGCTGGTAGGAATGTAAAATGGCACGGCCACTTTGGAAAACAAACTAGAAGTTCCTCAAAAAGTTATACATGGAGTTACTCAGAAATTCTAGTACTAGCTATATACCTAAGAGAACTGAAAACACGTGTCCATACAAAAACTTGTACATGAATGTTTATAGCAGCATTATTTATACTAGCCAAAAGGTGAAAACAACCCAAAAGTCCACCAATTGATAAAGAGATAAGCAAAAGGTGGTAGATCTATACAATGGAATCTTATTCAGCCATAAGAAAGAATGAAATATGGATACAAGCTACAACATGGATTAACCTTGAAGACACTATGCTAAGTTAAAGAAGTTACTCACAAAAGACCACATATTATATAATTTTATTTATAAGAAGTGTCAGAACAGACAAATACATAGAGACAGAAAGTAGATGAGTGGGTGCTTAAGACTAGACAGTTTCTTAGTTTCAGGCTACTATAACAAAGTACCATAGACTAGATGGCTTATAAATTGACATTTTATTTCTCATAGTTCTAGAGGATGGAAGTCTGAGATCAGGGTGCTAGCACTTCTGGGGTCTAAGGACCCTCTTCTGGGTTACAGACTGCTGATTTCTTGTTTTATCCTCATTCGGCTGAAAAAGAGAGAGTTAGCTCTCTTGTCTCTTATCATAATGGCACTAATCCCATTCATGAGGCTCTCCATTCTCATGACCTACTCACCTACTAAAGGCCCCACCTCTAAATACCATCACATTGAGAATTAGATTTGAACATACGAATTTTAGAGGAAAACAAAAATTCAGACCATAACTGTTGGAATGGTGGGTTGAGAGATGACAGCTAAAGGACATGTACTTTCCTTCTGGGGTGATTAAAAGTTCTAAAATTGATTCAGTGATGGCTTCACAATTTTGTGGATATATTAAGAAACCATTGAATTCTATACTTTAGTGAACTGAATGGTATGTGAACTATATCTCAATAAAGCTATTTCAAAAACAAAGACACAAGAGGGGTAGAAAAAATATATATAACATGCTTAATCAGAGTTCCAAAAGTAGGAGAAAAGAAAATATGTAAGAGATAACAATCCACAGATTCAAGAAGCCAAACAAATTCAAGAAGGATAAGTCTTTTTTTTGTCACTTGATGTGGTATAATGAAACCACAGAACGCCAAAAATAAAGGGGAAGAAAATACAAACATAAAAGCACTCAGAGGAAAATGATAAAGAGGAAAGAATTAGTTTGACAGCTGACTTATCAATAGCAACAATAAAAGCCTGAAGATGGAGAAATTACATGTACAATGTACTGAAAGAAAATTACTACCAATATAGATAAAATAAAGACAAATGATCACTGAGAGAATTCAACTCTAATAGAATAAGATGACAGGGAAGTTCCTGGGGAATATTTGGTATAATTTTTGTGTGTAATGGAAGAAGAGCTTTAGCACTGGAGCCACAAGAACTGAATTTGAATCCTAGCCCTGTTACTATTAGGGAAAATAAAAATTGGACAAGTTGCAAAATCTCTAGCCAACTCAGCTTCCTCATCTGTATTACAGGAATGTCTGCCCACTTACCTCACAGAGCTGATACAAAGCTTAAGTAGAATCACATATTCTGGACTTCCCTCGTGGCACAGTGGTTAAGAATCTTCCTGCCAATGCAAGGGATACGGGTTTGATCCCTGGTCTGGGAAGATCCCACATGCCGCAGAGCAGCTAGACCCGTGCGCCACAACTACTGAGCCTGTCTGCAACAACTACTGAAGCCCACACGCCTAGAGCCTATGCTCTGCAACAAGAGAAGACACCATAATGAAAAGCCCACACACCACAACGAAGAGTAGCCCCCACTCGCTCCAGCTAGAGAAAGCCTGCACGCATCAACAAAGACCCAATGCAGCCAAAATTAAATAAATAAATAAATAATTTTTTTAAAAAAAGAATCACATATCCTAAAAAAATCTTTGAAATCTCTAAAGAATGAGGCAACCTGATGTGTACTGATATGAAAATACCTCCAAGAAATTTTGTTAACTGAAAAAAAGTAAGATATATTATAGTGTGTATAGCAGGCTACTACTGGTGTATAAAGAGGGAGAGAATATAGTAGGTTTATACTTTTATATACATAGACTATCTCTAGAAAGATTAACAAAAAATTGATAACAATACTTGCCTCTGGGTAGAAGAAGTATATAGCTGGGAGGCAGGAAAAAGAGAGACTTATTTGAACATTTTCATGACATCTTTAAAAATAAAACCATAAAAATGATTGATAAAGTATACAGTAATGTATACTTTTATAATTTTTATTTTATAATTTTTAAAGTCTTAAAGTCAAAGGTTTTTAAAAATATGACACAAAACCTACATATCATAAAAGAATAGACTGAGAAATTCAAATACCCAAAAGTTAAAGGCTCCTGCATGAGGACAATAAAAATATCACATCTTAGCTCTATTTACAATAGCCCGGAGATGGAAACAACCTAAGTGTCCATCATCGGATGAATGGATAAAGAAGATGTGGCACATATATACAATGGAATATTACTCAGCCATAAAAAGAAACGAAATTGAGCTATTTGTAATGATGTGGATAGACCTAGAGTCTGTCATACAGAGTGAAGTAAGTCAGAAAGAGAAAGACAAATACCATATGCTAACACATATATATGGAATTTAAGAAAAAAAAAACGTCATGAAGAACCTAGGGGTAAAACTGGAATAAAGACACAGACCTACTTGAGAATGGACTTGAGGATATGGGGTGGGGGAAGGGTAAGCTGTGACAAAGCGAGAGAGAGGCATGGACATATATACATTACCAAACGTAAGGTAGATAGCTAGTGGGAAGCAGCCACATAGCACAGGGAGATCAGCTCTGTGCTTTGTGACCGCCTGGAGGGGTGGGATAGGGAGGGTGGGAGGGAGGGAGATGCAAGAGGGAAGGGATATGGGAACAGATGTATATGTATAACTGATTCACTTTGTTATAAAGCAGAAAGTAACACACCATTGTGAAGCAATTATACTCCAATAAAGTTGTAAAAAAAATAAAAATATTGCATCTTTGCATGTCCTACCTATTCAAAAATTAATAGTAAAATAATTAATATTTAAATGTTAATTTAAATTAATTAAATTCCCATAACATCTCTGTCTCTCTCTCTACCTTGCTATTCCTCCTAGGACCAGTTTCTCTGGGTAGCAAAGCATCCCAGCCTTTGCCCCCCAACAGAGGGCCTCCCCTACTCATGGCTACTTGGGAAAAGGTTCTGTATCCCATTAGATCCTCCTTTGCTTCTGGGTAATGTTATTGATATTTAGATTATTACACCCCTAGCTCTGTGACATTCTGAAAACCACATGGGCTAATGGCAGCAAAATAGTGGCAGCCAATTTGCATGTTATTTAACACCCTATTCCTCTGAGAACAAAATAAGTACCAGCTTCCCACCCATGACTCCTATAAATAAATGCCCACAAGTCTCCTTCTCAGGCAGGCTGACCAAGATTCCTAGCCTACCAGTCACTACTCTCCTCTAAGGAATACACGTCCCCAATTCCAGCCTCACAACCTCTGATCAAAGTCAACTCTAGATATTTTTCCTTTTTCAATCTCATCAAGCATCACATCCTCCCTCCCTACTCAAAACTAGAAACAATTAACTTTCTGCCACAAATTTTGGCTGTCAGGCTCCTAAGCATAAAATATCTTCTTTCCTAGAACAATAGAGGACATAGTAGTCCCGTTTCAACACTGTAGCTTCTAAATGAATATATAAATTTTTTCTATAAGTTCAGTCATGTCCTACGATGATACAGTTAAATGCATTTTTTAAGTATCATATTGTATTAACATTTTTAAAATTTAAGTATACTTGATTTACAATGTTATGTTAGTTTCAGGTGTACAGCAAAGTGATTCATTTATATATATATACATATAAATACATATATATTCATTTATATATATATTCTTTTTCAGATTCTTTTCCATTATAGGTTATTACAAGATATTGAATATAGCTCCGTGTGCTATACAGTACATCCTTGTTGTTTATCTATTTTATATATAGTAGTGTGTATCTGTTAATCCCAAACTCCTAATTTAACCCTCCCCCAAAACACATTTTGATTAAAATGAATGACAAATCTTTTACATTCCATATGTAAGTGATATCATATAGTATTTGTCTTTGTCTCATTTATTTCACTAAGCATAACATTCTCTAGGTCCATCCACATTCCTGAATATGGCAAAATTTCAACATTTGTTATTTGTAGGAATCTAAAAAATAAAAAAAAAACAATGGGGCTTCCCTGGTGGCGCAGTGGTTGAGAGTCCGCCTGCCGATGCAGGGGATGCGGGTTCGTGCCCCGGTCTGGGAAGATCCCACATGCCGCGGAGTGGCTAGGCCCGTGAGCCATGGCCACTGAGCCTGCGTGTCTGGAGCCTGTGCTCCACAATGGGAGAGGCCACAACAGTGAGAGGCCCGCATACCACAAAAAAAAAAAAAAAAAACAATGTATATAGCAAAAAAGATCCCCGACTTCAGACTATACTACAAAGCAACAGTAATAAAAATGGTATAATACTGGCACAAAAACAGACACATAGATCAATGCATCAGTAAAGAAAGCCCATAAGTAAACCCATGCACTTACAGTCAATTAACATACAACAGAGGAGGCAAGAATATACAATGCAGAAAAGGCAGTCCCTTCAATAAGTGAAGCTGGGAAAACTGGACAGACACATGTAAAGGAATGAAATTAGAACATTCTCTAACACCATATACAAAAATAAACTGAAAATGGATTAAAGACCTGAATGTAGGACTGGATACTATAAAATTCTTAGAGGAAAACATAAGCAGAATATCATTTTACATAAATCGCAGCAGTAGTTTTTCTGGATCCACCTCCTAGAGTAAAGTAATGGAAATAAAAGCATAGCATTGACATATACACACTACCAAATATAAAATATATAGCTAGTGGGAAGTAGCTGCATAGCACAGGGAGATCAGCTCGGTGCTTTGTGACCACCTAGAGGGGTGGGATAGGGAGGGTGGGAGGGAGACACAAGAGGGAGGGGATATGGGGATATAGATATACATATAGCTGATTCACTTTGTTATACAGCAGAAACTAACACAACATTGTAAAGCAATTATATTCCAATAAAGATGTTAAAATATATATATTAAAATATATATATATAAATTAAAAATTTTTTAATTTAAAAATGGGACCTAATTAAATTTAAAAGCTTTTATTTTTTAATTATCAAGTATACATTGTATGACATACATGAGGACTGATTGAATTCAGATTAAGAAGGAAATGTGACATTAGAGAGAGGGTAGGCTTTTTGGTTTTTTTAATACAGCAGGCTCTTATTAGTTATCTCTTTTATATATATTAGTGTACATATGTCAATTCCAATCTCCCAATTCATCCCCCCCGCACCACCACCACCACCCCCAGCTTTCCCCCCTTGGTGTCCATACGTTTGTTCTCTACATCTGTGTCTCTATTTCTTCCTTGCAAAACGCTTCATCTGTACCATTTTTCTAGATTCCACATATATGCATTAATATACAATATTTGTTTTCCTCTTTCTAACTTACTTCACTCTGTATGACAGTCTCTAGGTCCATCTACATCTCTACAAATGACCCAATTTCGTTCCTTATTATGGCTGAGTAATATTCCATTGTATATATGTACCACATCTTTTTTATCCATTCGTCTGTCGATGGGCATTTAGGTTGCTTCCGTGACCTGGCTATTGTAAATAGTGCTGCAATGAACATTGGGGTGCATGTGTCTTTTTGAATTATGGTTTTCTCTGGTTATATGCCCAGTAGTGGGATTACTGGATCATATGGTAATTCTATTTTTAGTTTTTTAAGGAACCTCCATACTGTTCTCCATAGTGGCTGTATCAATTTACATTCCCACCAACAGTGCAAGAGGGCCCCCTTTTCTTCACACCCTCTCCAGCATTTGTTGTTTGTAGGTTTTCTGATGACTCCCATTCTAACTGGTGTGAGGTGATACTCATTGTAGTTTTGATTTGCATTTCTCTAATAATTAGTGATGTTGAGCAGCTTTTCATGTGCTTCTTAGCCATCTGTATGTCTTCTTTGGAGAAATGTCTATTCAGGTCTTCTGTCCATTTTTGGATTGGGTTGTTTGCTTTTTAATATTGAGCTGCATGAGTTGTTTATATATTTTGGATATTAATCCTTTGTCTGTGGATTCATTTGCAAATATTTTCTCTCATTCTGAGGGTTGTCTTTTCATCTTGTTTATACTCTCTTTTGCTGTGCAACAGCTTTTAAGTTTCATTAGATCTCATTTATTTTTGTTTTTATTTCCATTACTCCAGGAGGTGGGTCAAAAAAGATCTTGCCATGATTTATGTCAAAGAGTGTTCTTCCTAGGTTTTCCTCTAAGAGTTTTATACTGTTCTGTCTTACATTTAGGTCTCGAATCCATTTTGAGTTTATTTTTTTATATGGTGTTAGGGAGTATTCTAATTTCATTCTTTTACATGTAGCTGTCCAATTTTCCTAGCATCACTTATTGAAGAGACTGTCTTTTCTCAATTGTATATCTTTGCCTCTTTTGTCATAGATTAGTTGACCATAGGTGTGTGGGTTTATCTCTGGGCTTTCTATCCTGTTCCATTGATCTATATTTCTGTTTTTGTGCCAGTACCATGTTGTCTTGATTACTGTAGCTTTGTAGTATAGTCTGAAGTCAGAGAGTCTGATTCCTCCAGCTCCATTTTTTTCCCTCAAGATTGCTTTGGCTATTCAGGGTCTTTTGTGTCTCCATAAAAATTTTAAGATTTTTTGTTCTAGTTCTGTAAAAAATGCCATTGGTAATTTGATAGGGATTGCAGTGAATCTGTAGATTGCTTTGGGTAGTATAGTCATTTTCACAATATTGATTCTTCCAATCCAAGAACATGGTATATCTCTCCATCTGTTTGTGTCACCTTTGATTTCTTTCAACAGTGTCTTATAGTTTTCTGTGTACAGGTCTTTTGTCTCCCTAAGTAGGTTTATTCCTAGGTATTTTATTCTTTTTGTTGCAATGGTAAATGGGAGTGTTTCCTTAATTCCTCTTTCAGATTTTTCATCATTAGTGTATAGGAATGCAAGAGATTTCTGTGCATTAATTTTGTATCCTGCATCTTTACCAAATTCATTGATTAGCTCTAGTAGTTTTCTGGTGGCATCTTTAGGATTCTCCCTGTATAGTATCATGTCATCTGCAAACAGTGACAGTTTTACTTCTTCTTTTCCAATTTGTATTCCTTTTATTTCTTTTTCTTCTCTGCTTGCCGTGGCTAGGACATACAAAACTATGTTGAATAACAGTGGTGAGAGTGGACATCCTTGTCTTTTCCTCATCTTAGAGGAAATGTTTTCAGTTTTTCACCATTGAGAATGATATTTGCTGTGGGTTTGTCATATATGGTCTTTATTATGTTGAAGTAGTTTCCCTCTGTGCCCACTTTCTGGAGAGTTTTTATCATAAATGGCTGTTGAATTTTGTCAAAAGCTTTTTCTGCATCTATTGCAATGATCATATGGTTTTTATTCTTCAATTTGTTAATATGGTGTATCACATTGATTGATTTGCATATAGTGAAGAACACTTACATCCCTGGAATAAATCTCACTTGATCATGGTGTATGATCCTTTTAATGTGTTGTTGGACCTGTTTGCTAGTATTTTGTTGAGGATTTTGCATCTATATTCATCAGTGATATTGGTCTGTAATTTTCTTTTTTTATCGTATCTTTGTCTGGTTTTGGTATCAGGGTGATCGTGGCCTCATAGAATGAGTTTGGGAGTGTTCCTTCCTCTGCAATTTTTTGGAAGAGTTTGAGAAGGATGGGTGTTAGCTCTTCTCTAAATGTTTGATAGAATTCACCTGTGAAGTCATCTGTTCCTGGACTTCTGTTTGTTGGAAGATTTTTAATCACAGTTTCAGTTTCATTACTTGTGATTGGTCTGTCCATATTTTCTATTCCTCCTGGTTCAGTCTTGGAAGGTTATACCTTTCTAAGAATTTGTCTATTTCTTCCAGGTTGTCCATTTTATTGGCATAGAGTTGCTTGTAGTAGTCTCTTAGGATGCTTTGTATTTCTGTGGTGTCTGTTGTAACTTCTCCTTTTTCATTTCTAATTTTATTGATTTGAGTCCTCTCCCTCTTTTCCTTGATGAGTTCGGCTAATGGTTTATCAATTTTGTTTATCTTCTCAAACAACCAGCTTTTAGTTTTATTGAACGTTGCTATTGTTTTCTTTGTTTCTATTTCATTTATTTCTGCTCTGACCTTTATGATTTCTTTCCTTCTGCTAAATTTGGGTTTTGTTTATTCTTCTTTCTCTAGTTCCTTTAGGTGTAACGTTAGACTGTTTATTTTAGATGTTTCTTGTTTCTTGAGGTAGGCTTCTATTGCTATAAACTTCCCTCTTAGAACTGATCTTGCTGCATCCCATAGGTTTTGGATCGTCATGTTTTCATTGTCATTTGTCTCTAGGTATTTTTTGATTTCCTCTTCGATTTCTTCAGTAATCTCTTGGTTATTTAGTAATGTATTGTTTAGCCTCCATGTGTTTCTGGTTTTTACAGTTTTTTCCCTGTAATTCATTTCTAATCTCATGGCGTTGTGGTCAGAAAAGATGCTTGATATGATTTCAATTTTCTTAAATTTATTGAGGCTTGATTTGTGACCCAAGGTGTGATCTACCCTGGAGAATGTTCCATGTGCACTTGAGAAGAAAGTGTAATCTGCTGTTTTTGGATGGAATGTCCTATAAATATCAATTAAATCTATCTGGTTTATTGTGTCATTTAATGCTTGTGTTTCCTTATTTATTTTCTGTCTGGATGATCTGTCCATTGGTGTTAAGTGAGATGTTAAAGTTCCCCACAATTATTTTGCTACTGTCGATTTCCTCTTTTATAGCTGTTAACATTTGCCTTATGTATTGAGGTGCTCCTATGTTGCATGCATATATATTTATAATTGTTATATCTTCTTCTTGGATTGATCCTTTGATCATTATATAGTGTGCTTCCTTGTCTCTTGTAACATTCTTTATTTTAAAGTCTATTTTATCTGAAATGAGTATTGCTACTCCAGCTTTCTTTTGATTTCCATTTGCATGGAATATCTTTTTCCATCCCCTCACTTTCAGTCTCAATGTGTCCCTAGGTCTGAAGTGGGTCTCTTGTAGACAGCATATATATGGGTCTTGTTTTTGTATCCATTCAGCAAGCCTGTGTCTTTTGGTTGGAGCATTTAATCCATTCATGTTTAAGGTAATTATCAATATGCACATTCCTATGACCATTTTCTTAATTGTTTGGGGTTTATTTTTGTAGGTCCTTTTCTTCTCTTGTGTTTCCCACTTAGAGAAGTTCGTTTAGCATTTGTTGTAGAGCTGGTTTGGTGGTGTTGAATTCTCTTAGCTTTTGCTTGTCTGTAAAGCTTTTGATTTCTCCATTGAATCTGAATGAGATCCTTGCTAGGTAGAGTAATCTTGGTTGTAGGTTCTTCCCTTTCATCACTTAAATATATCGTGCCACTCTCTTCTGTATTGTAGAGTTTATTCTGAGAAATCAGCTGTTAACCTTATGGGAGTTCCCTTGTATGTCATTTGTTGTTTTTTCCTTGTTGCTTTCAATAACTTTTCTTTGTCTTTAATTTTTGTCAGTTTGATTAGTATGTGTCTCAGTGTGTTTCTCCTTGGGTTTATCCTGCCTGGGACTCTCTGTACTTCCTGGAGTTGGGTGGCTATTTCCTTTCCCATGTTAGGGAAATTTTCGACTATAATCTCTTCAAATATTTTCTCGTGTCCTTTCTCTCTCTCTTCTCTACTGGGACCCCTATAATGTGAAAGTTGGTGCATTTAATGTTGTCCCAAAAGTCTCTTAGGCTGTCTTCATTTCTTTTCATTCTTTTTTCTTTATTCATTCTGAGGCCGTGAATTCCACCATTCTGTCTTCCAGGTCACTTATCTGTTCTTCTGCCTCAGTTATTCTGCTGTTGATTCCTTCCAGTGTATTTTTCATTTTGGTTATTTTATTGGTCATCTCTGTTTGTTTGTTCTTTAAATCTTCTAGGCGTTTGTTCTTTAATTCTTCTAGGTCTTTGTTAAACATTTCTTGCATCTTCTTGATCTTTGCCTCCATTCTTTTTCCAAGGTCCCGGATCATCTTCACTATCATTATTCTGAATTCTGTTTTTGGAAGGCTGCCTATCTTCACTTCATTGTTTTTCTGGGGTTTCATCTTGTTCCTTCATCTGGTACATAGTCCTCTGCCTTTTCATTTTGTCTGTCTTTCTGTGAATGTGGTTTTCATTCAACAGGCTGTAGGACTGTAATCTTCTTGCTTCTGCTGTCTGCCCTCTGATGGATGAGGCTATCTAAGAGGCTTGTGCAAGCTTCCTGATGGGAGGGACTGGTGGTGGTAAACTTAAAAGCTTTTGCACAGCAAGGGAAACCATAAACAAAATGAAAAGACAACCTACAGAATGGAGAAAATATCTGCAAACAATGAAACCAACAAGGGATTCATTCCCAAAATATACAAACAGCTCATACAGGTCAATATATTTTAAAAAACCTAATCAAAAAATGGGCAGAAGATCTAAATAGACATTCATCCAAAGAAGACATACAGATGGCAAACAGGCAAATGGAAAATGTTCAACATTACTAAATATTACAGAAATTGCAAATCAAAACCACAATGAGGTACCACCGCACATCAGTCAGAATGGTCATCATTAAAAGGTGTGCAAATAATAAATGCTGGAGAGGGTGTGGAGAAAAGGGAACACTCCTACACTATTGGTGGCAATGTAAATTGGTACAGCCATTGTGGAGAACAGTATGAAGGTTCCTTAAACAACTAAAAACAGAGTTACCATATGATCCAGCAATCCCACTCCTGGGCATATATCCAGAAAAGACAAAAACTCTAATTCAAACAGATACATACACCCCAATGTTCATAGCAGCATGATTTACAATAGCCAAGACATGAAAGGAGTCTCAGTGTCCACTGACAGAAGAATGGATAAAGAAGATGTGGTATATATACAATGGAATATTACTCAGTGATAAAAAAGAATGAAATAATGCCATCTGTAGTGACATGGATGGCGATTACCATACTAAGTGAGGTATTCAGACAGAGAAATACAAATATCATGTGATATCACTTACATATGGAATCTAAAATAATGATACAAATGAACTTATTTACAAAACAGAAATATACTCACAGGCATGAAAATAAACTTATGGTTATCAAAGGAGAAAGGCAGGGGAGGGATAAATTGGGAATTTGGGATTAACGGATATACATTACTATATATAAAATAGATGAACAATGAGGACCTACTGTATAGCATGGGGAACTATATTCAACATCTTATAATAACCTATAATGGAAATTTTTCTGAAAAATAATCTCTCTTCGTATATATATATATATATATATATATACACACACATATATGTAACTGAATCACTTTGCTATATAGCTGAAACATTGTAAATGAACTATACTTCAAAAAAAAAAGCACAAAAACAGAAACAGACTCACAGATATAGAAAACAAACTAGTGGTTACCAGTGAGCAGAGGGAAGTAGGGAGGGGCAAGATAGGAGTGTAGGATTAAGAGGTACAAACTATGTATAAAATAGATAAGCAACAAGGTTATGTGGTATAGCACAGAGAATTACAGCCATTATCTTGTAATAACTTTTAATGAAGTATAATCTGTAAAAATACTGAATCACTATGCTGTACACCTGAAATGAATATAATATTATAAATCAACCAAACGTCAGTAAAAATTTAAAGAATGATGAATCTGGGGAAATATATGTGCATGTGTGGTGCTGTCCATGGTCTGATCCTGCCTGCTAAAGTGCATTTTTTTCTCCTAATCTGGGACAATGTGATCATTGAGCAACCTCTCCCAAAAATTCTTTTAAAATATGAGGGAAAAGGCAGTGGTGAGGGAGAAAGAAAGGGAGAAAAAGGGGGAGAGGGAGAAAGAGAAAGGAAAAAGCAAAGACAATTGCAAATGTAGAGACCACTGAAAGATAAATAGCCAAGTGAAAAAGAAGAATTTTTTTGTCTCATTTTTCAAACAACTGTAGTTACCAAGGCATGACTAATCATAACTGAACAATGAATTACAAAATTACTGAAGGAAAGTAGTAAATTTATCAAGAGTACCAAGTGATGCTAAGATTTGCTGGTGTTGATACCAGTAAATAAGTTCTTGGGGCTGGATGAGAACAGCAGGTAGGTAGAGATGATATGATTAAGTTGTGTTGTACCAAAGTTTTTACAGGTTTTCTTTACTTTTATTTTATATCTTCATAGCTTCTTTCCATCACGTCTCCAACAGCTAAATTATTTTTCTCTTCAAGAGGTTAAGAGGCAGTCCCCTCCCTGTCCCCCTTCTCCCATACCCATATCTCTCTGAGACCAGCACTGACAGCATACACCACATAGAGTGTACTCAGCCACTCAGCCACTGGAAGGTGACAAATAGCCAGTTCTTTCAGCAGATAACAATTCTTCATAGCCTGTTTTCAAAACATTTGAACTCTATAATGTATGCTTACTCTGCTACAAGGAATTACAGAAAATTGATACGCTCCTCAATATCATAAAGCAGAATTATTGTTCTTTGTTTGTTTACATGTTATCTGGGCTTCAGGGCGTATGAGGAGAAACTGCAAAATTGAGGGCAGTATTCAAGGGGCTTGGAGTATGAGATGGCTGAGAACTGCTCAGAGCCTGGCAAGGACTTCTCTGCAAAGTAATCATGGGCACCAGCACAGAGGGATCACAGCTAGAAATCAAGGTCAGCTGGAGTGTTCCGCATGGGAGATAATTCTATTCAGTCCATTTTGGTGGCCGTTTTTATTCTCAGTATAATTTTTCAGTATTCCACAGTGTCAGAGATAGAAAGGGCTTAAATATACTCCACATTTTCCCATGTTCTCATTTACAAGCAAACAAAATAAAACCCCGAAACCCCAAGAGGTTGGGTGACTTCTAAGTTCACAGAATTAGTGAGATAATCAAGGCTGGAATCCAAAGCTCTGATCCCAATCCAGTGCCTACTTTATAACATTATGGTCATTCAGGCTCTACCACTCACTGTCTATGAGTATGAGTAAGCTAATTACCTCCTCTGGGCCCCAGTTTTCTCATCTGTTGAATGGAGACATAATTAACCCCTCTCTCTCTTTGGGTTCATGTGAGGATAAAATGAGATCATTCATGTAAAATGCATAGCACAGTGTCTGGCACATAGTAAATATTCAACAAATGAGAACTCTCATTATTACTAATGTTATTATTAATATTTCCACCTTACATGTGAAGAAACTAAGTATTAGAGCCTCGAGAAGATGGACAAGAGAAAAAGATTTCAAAATAATTGATTTTGAACTCTAAACCCTAACTTGTTATGGACCCTTGAGATGATTACTCTCAGGAATATGTTTTTTGGGACAAACATGTTTTGAAGCCAGCAAGATTGTACCTCGCATACCCCCAGTGCCCGCAAGGGCTGGGCTGAGAGCTCTAATATCCAGAAAGAAAACTAAACTCAAACAGCCCTTCACTTTCAGTTTCCTCCTCCTCAAAACCCAGGCTGGCAATGAAGCCATCAGCAGACTGAAATTCTGTATCTGACCTGCCTGTAAATTTCATTGCTCAAAATCCTAATTTTTGTTAATCCTCTAACCTGCTTAATAAAGCACAATAAATGTTTGAGGATTAATGAACATGTTAATAAGAAAAAAAGAGATGAATTTACCAAGGATGCCTGGAAGATAAAAGAATGAAAGCTGATAGAGGAAAAATATTAAAGGATGTGATTAACTATACATGAGAAAGATGCAGTTACCATTGTTGTTTTCAAAAAAAAAATTCATCACATGCATCAGATTAAATTGCTCTTTTTTCCTGAAAATAAAACAGAGACTTGTCTCCTCTGTAATGGAATTCAACCCTCGGCTCTTATGGATCAGGACCAGATTGTAACATTCTTGTCCAATAAGTGTGGAATTATTTCCAGCCAATTCAGAAGCTGTTCACTTTTGGTTATTTAGATCATTAGCAGAATTAAAATATAGGGAAGAAGACCCAGCTTTCACACAAATCAGGGGAGAGGGAAGAGAAAAGGCGAGAAAACCTGCAGGTGGGAATCAGTTAGACTAGCTCACAGCCTTTGCATACTCTAAGTCTCACTCAAAGGACCAAATCCAACTCCAACTCATACTGCCACTCATCACTCATTCCCTAAGACCTTATATCCCTCTCTCAGAAAAAGTCACTTTAGGGCAGGCAAGAGACAACACAGACTAAGAGGGAAGGATAGTGCCTGCCACTTGCCAGAGATTTTGTATACTTTGAAGCTCTTTAGTGTACACGATTCTGTTCAAGCTTTGTACCAGCCCTACAGATGAAGAAGCTGCATTCCCAAGAAGTTCTGTGACTTACCCAAGTTTGTGGGGGGGTTTCCCTAATAATAATAGGGGAAGGATTCAAATTCAAGCTTTGTGGTTCCAGTACTAAAGTTCTTCATTACACACACACACACACACACACACAAATTACATTGGAAATACCCCCAGGAAATTCCCTGTCACCTGAATTCAGTATGAGAAATCTAGCAGAAAGAAATTAAATTTGCTGAGCACCTGCTGCAAGCCAAGCACTATGCTGGGCCTGTTCCATGCACCACACTCTCACAATGGAGGCTCTGCAACAGAGATGCTATTTTATGGGGAGATGGCCCCAGTTTACAAATGAGGAAACTGGGTCACAGAAAAGCAAAATGACTTGCATGGGCTTCAGTTTCCTCATCTATGAAATTGCAGGATTGAACTTGAGGATCTATAAGGTCTTTTCCATCTCTAAGATCTGTGATTCCAAGACAAGTAAAGAAGCCACCTTTCCCAGGCAGTGGAAGGAACACCTGGGTCTCATCTTCCATGCTCACTGGCTCTCTCCCTGGTGCGCAGGGGCCAACCCCCATTGCCTGAAGCCCTCCTAGGCCAGAGGGGGAGAGGGCTCCTCTGAGAAGCGAGAAGCCCCGTGGAAGTTTCTTTTGTCCCTCTACACATGAAAGATCTCCATGATGCTCAGCACGCAGCCCGGACCCACTAGCCCACGGATTCCCATGGAAATGCGGCTCCCAGCCAGGCAGCCCCATATGCTGAGTGGGAGGCCCACATACACACAACCGAAACAAACTTCCTGAGAGCCCCATGGAGACACCCACTTTCTGTGCGCCTCCCCACAGCCCACTTGTCTCGACCCTCCACTCCTCACAGCAAGAGCCACAGCCCCAGAGACCAAGCCACACCACGGAGGGGATTTATGGAAGTATCTGGCCCAACCAAGGTTAACTTCCCTTTCCTGATATTAATAAGAGCAGCAGCTGCCGCCATCTGTGCTCTCTTACCTCGTGCCACCCATGGCCCCCAGTGCTTTGTCTTGCACAGCCTGCCCCAGTCAGTCCTTTCCATGACTCTATGTGCTGTGGGCACTGCTTGTTATCGCTGTTTTACGGGTTTGAAAACTGAGGTTCAGAGGTTAACTGGTCAAAGTCACACCACTAGGAAGTAAAGGACTTGGGAGTTGCACCTAGGTTTTTCTGACCTGACAGCCTGTACTCTTAGTGGCTGGCAGTGGGCCCAGTGCTCACCAAGCGCCTGCTGGAAAGCGGGGGTGTCCATATGGTAGAAGGACAGGAGCCCTACAAGGGAAGAGTGCCTGGGCTTTGGGAGGAAACACACAGGGCTGCAAATAGGCTGCAAGCAAAGCAGTGCTCAAAACATGAGGGAGACCCTGCACACAACCCTGGGGAGACGAGCCACGCCCTCACCAAAGACTGGAGGTGAATAGGGACATAGGGTGGGTGGGACCTGGTGTTTATGTTTAGAGGAGCTTCTTTTTTCCTGAGTGTCCATTCACTGTACAGTCAAAATTTACAAATTTCAAAAATACAAGGGAATCATCTCCAGAGAAGGTCTTAAGAGGGAAAAGGGGTGGGGTAAGCCAAGTGTAGAGAATGGGAGGGTGGAGGTGGGATAAGCATTACAGGATAAGGGAACAGCATATGCAAAGCCCTGAAGTCTGAGGCACTGAAGGAAGGCCAGTGTGGAAGACTGTGATGAGGTGAATCAGAAGGGACTGGCCTGGAGAGTCCCACAGGACCTGATCATACCAAGTTCTGAAGGCTATGCTCAGGATGTTCTGTCACTTTGCAAGCACCATGGGAAGTCACTAAGCTGGCAAGAGACAAGAGCAGTTTCTCGTTTTGGAAAAGCCATGCTGGCTGTTGTGCAGAGGATGGATGGGGGCTTGGGGGAGCTTGAAGCAGAGACATGAGTTATGAGGCTAATGCTTCCATCCAGGTGAAAGTGAAAGGGTAGCAGATTACTGTGGTGAGACATCCAGTGAGTCAGGTGACATTTTTGGCAGGGACTGGGATGGGGGGTAACAAATAAGACTGGAAAGAACTGGAGCCACATACCTTCCCATCTCCACCTCGCAGAAGCACCAGGCATGAGGAGATGGGGGTCTCAGCCTCTCCGACACTACTCCCTCACATATGCAGAAAGCTAAGCATAGTCTGGGTACCTGCTCCCCGAGCTTTCACTCTCATGTGGGACCCTTCCCACTGAGAGCTAAGTGGCAGTCCCCAACCAGGGCTCCCTGGAGCAGGGGGAGGGGGCTGCACTCCTGAGAGGAAAACAGATAAAAAGCAGATGAGAGGACAAGAAGTTGCCAATATGCCTCACAAAAGAGAGAAGCTTCAGATATCAAGAGTCAGGGAGACCCAACCCAAACCCAGCCCAGCTCCAAATAAATGCTTTCTAATTGAAGAAAAATCCTGATACGATTACAAATATATACCCAATCATTTCTAAATGCCATCCTTTATATCATCTCAACTTTTCTAGGGAGGATCAATAGACAGAGTTGCCCTTATCAAACACTTGATTCCAGAGAGAGAAGCAGAGGTGATGACTCCATCCAGGGAGGCTCCATGCATGGCAGAGACCACGGTGAGGTCCCAGGTCACTCCCCACTTTCAGACCAGCCAGAGCCCTACACAGCCATCCCCACTAACAGTTCACAGAACAGCTCCCTTTTCTTTTTTTTTGGGGGGGGGGTGTTGTCTTATTGGATTGTTTTTATTTTTTTATTTTTTTATTTTTTTAACATCTTTATTGGAGTATAATTGTTTTACAATATTGTGTTGGATTCTACTGTATAACAGAGTGAATCAGCTATATGTATACATATATCCCCATATCTCCTCCCTCTTGGATCTCCTTCCCACCCTCCCTATCCCACCCCTCCAGGTGGACACAAAGCACTGAGCGAACAGCTCCCTTTTCAATATCACCCCACACCCACCCCAGGGCTGGTGGTTCCATCATAACCCTACTAATGAGAATAATAGCTACAATTTATGGAGCATCTATTGGGAGCCAGACCCACATTTCAGATTGTGTTATCGCAGTTATACAGACAAAGGATCTGAGACTCAGAAAGGTTAAGCAACTAGTAAGTGATGTAACTAGGACTCAAACCCCAGGTCTATCTGACTTCTGAGCCACCCTTAACCACTTTGCTATATCTCCCACTGGGCGCCCTGGGCCACCCCTCAAGGTACTTCTGCATAAATCACCTGGTGCCCAAAGAGTGGAGAAAGGGCTGGCAGTGTCCTCTTCTGTAATGAGAATGAGAATGATGGTCCTCACTCTGTCCTCTGCCAGACAGCAAGCCCCCTGTTGCCTGCTGGGCTGAAACAAGGAGAGACAACCTCAGAGCTGAAAGCCAAGGGCCTGGGCGCTGGGTAGTCAGAGGCCATTAGATTGCAGCGCCCAGAAAGGACAGCCCTGGAACCCCAAATCCAGGGTGGAGGCTGATGGCTCTCCCTGCCCCCTCTCCACTTGTCTCCAGGACAGACACTATCATCCCCCAGGGCCTTTGGCAGGGAGGTCTAACCAGACATTGTCCTACTGCCCTCAGATTCCTCCCAGGTACAGAGAGGCAGTGGAGTATGGATTCCTCCCAGGTACAGAGAGGCAGTGGAGTATGGTGGTTAAGAGCAGGGCCCTGGAGTCAGACCACTGGGATTCTAATCTTGGGAACCTTGAGAAAATGACTTTCCCTTTTTGAGGTCACAGTTTCCCCATCTGCAAAATGGGAATGACAGTAATAGTCCTCACTGGGTGGGGGTTGCTGTGAGTGCTGGGTGGGACAATGAAGGTGAAGCCTGGCACACGGCAGGCTGTATTAGCTGTCATCCCACCTTCCATCCCCGGAAAGGGCTCATGCATCTGGCGAGAATGACACTGATCATGTTAGCTCTGCCAAGAAGCCCTTCTGGCTGTGGGTGTGCACACATCCGTGTGTGGGAGAGCAGGGTGAAGCACCAGCCCTCCACCTGGCCAGCACGACCAGGAGCCCATTGGAGCCTCACCAGAGCCCTCTGAAATCACCCTTTCTATGCAACTGATGTGGAAATGGAGACTCAGAGAGGCAAAGTGATTTACCCAGAGCTACACAGCCAGGGAGCAGTGCTCCAGGAAGAAGTGAACCCTGATCCAGCACATGGTCCGTCATTTCACATCATCATTTGTTCTTCCTGTGTAAAGCATGCCAATGAGTATCTTACCATTCGTTTATGGAGAACACAGTCTGGGCCAGACACTGTGCTATGCTCTGCCCTCAAAGATGAACAACTGTTGTAAATGGATGACTGCAATTTATGGCATGGGTGTCTGCACGAGGTCCCTTAGGGACACATAGGAGGTGGCAATCAACCGTGCTGGAGAGAGGAAGATAGAAAGCAAAGGCTGCCATGAGGAGAGACACCACAGCCAGGAAGACAAGCAAGGCTGGGGAGGACAATCCAGACCCAGGCATTAGAGAGCTACTTCAAAGGTCTGAGCCTGGAGCAGTCACCTACACCTTGTGTTCCTGTCTCCCTGTGTCTGTGTGCTGCCCTGGTCCACTCGCCTAGAATTCCCCCTGGTTAATCCCCAGAAGCTGCTCCTTAGATCACCTAATACTCTCCCAACCAGTAGGCACAATATCCCACAAAGTGCTGCCCTCTGGGAGGCCACTGTGGTCCAGCCATGCTCAGCTCTCGACAGTGGCAGGAGAAGCCACCAAGGTTCAGACAGCCTTTGTCTCAGGTCCACTCGAAACCCTCGCCTTGCTCCTCCCTCTGGGCCAGGAGCTGGGGACCACAGTGCCACCTGAGCTGGTGTGGCCAGGTTGAGTCACAGCATTCATTCCTGAGGGGTCTTCTCCCACTCCCAGCTCCAGGGTCCTCCCCAGGCCTCACTGAGCCAGCTCATCTAGCTGCTTTATTAGCAACAACAACTACTACTAATTTTTAATGCTTACTACATTCCAGGCCAAGAAAAACATTTTTTTTAGTTAAAATGAATATTCTGTCCAGGATCTGCAATTCATGGTTAACACATGCTACTCAAGAAAGACAGTTGAGTCTACCTCCTTCAGAACCTTCCTTGAGAGGAAATTTCAACTTTTTATAGGCTAATCATATTTTCTTTTGGAGTGATAAAAGAACCTGAATGGTTCTACTCCAGGAAGTATGGATATTTCAGGATTATTTCAGGGACCAAATGTCTCTGTGGTAACAAGATCCTTTCTCCCCCCTCCAAATGTGGGCCTGTGAGAATAAAATGATAGACAGGCCTGCTATTCTCCAGCAATCTGTAAAGACTGCAGCAATATAGCCCAAAGTATCCCCAGAGATAAAAGAGTAAGATTAAATAATTTGAAGATAATTTCTTCCATGAAAAGAATAATGTTGCCATCAAAATGAAAACCCTTGCAATAAAACCAAATTATGCTGAGACCTTGGGAGTACTCTGCTACTCTCCCCCCATTTCGAGAGAGCACTTCTGCAACACACGGTGCTGGAATTGTCAGCACAGGGCTTACACAGGGGGCGGAGGCTGGGGGGTTGCAGATGTCCACCCTACCCAGTCCCGCAGGATAACAGGGGGACCAGGTCCAATATCAAGTGCTAAGTGAGTGAGCACACAACAGGAGAAGAGAGAAAGCCTGGCCAACACCAAGGAGTCAAAACCAAGCTGTGTCAGACCTCGAGGAAATCGTAACAACCAGCCACTCTTTTGTCCTCTCCAGTTGGGTCTGGTCCTGTGGGTTGAAGATTTCCCATTTGGTTTGGGGTCTGTAAATGGAGTGGGCCCAGAGGTAAATCTGTGTATGATTGGAACCCAGTGGGCTGAGAGTGGAGAAAGATAGCAGATGAGACTTGCAGGGGTGCCTATAGAATCGAATTCTGCTGGAACCAGGGATTCGAGCAAATCGTGCAAGGCTCCTCCAAAGGCTAGAGTGGGAGAAACTGGGCAGAGAATGTATTTAAGCATGTACATAAGGACAATTCCATTTCTGTCTTAGCACAGTACACCAAAAAGGCTGGCGATATCTTTCCTTCTAATTAAGGGTGTGTTTGAGACAGTTTGACTTAAAACACAGGGACATAGACTCCTCACTTTAAAAGCACCAAGAGGTAACTCCTCCTCCTCTAAAGCATCTATTGGCGCCCACAGGCCAGGCCCTCAGTGAAATAGTTACATTCATATTAAGACAATACAGGCAGAGAAAACAATAGGAGTGTTCAGTGTGGGTCTTCAACTGAAAGTCTCAAACACAGACTGCCTGGCCCTCAGGATATGGTTTGTGATGGGGCAGTTTCTTACTGGGCAGCGAGTAGTACCAGGGATTTACTTATTTCATGGTGTTTAATGACTCACCTGAGCCTCAAAGGGGAGGCCAGTTGGGCTTCACAACTAGCCAAGCAGAGAGCAGAGAGGAAAGATGCGGAGCATGGCCTGAAGCTTCAGTATGGCCTGGTACCAACAGGACCCGCCTCCAAGGAAAGGCTCTCTCCTCCTGTGGCCTCTGCCTGCCTTCCTACCCTAAATGCACCTCTCCAGGGTGGCAGGCTTCCATGTGTACCTGTCCTTCTCTCTCTTCTGAATGCAACTGCCCAGAGCAGGGCTGAATCACCCTGATGTGCCCAGAGTCCTGCGCAGGGCTTAGCACAAAATGGGTGCTCCACTGAGGGCTTGGGACTGGATAAACAATGACCAAGTCACTAGGTCTAAGGCCTGAAGCCTGTGAGGTTAACTGAAAGAGGCACTTTGCTATTCCTACCCCCTCCATTCCCATTCCTCCCCTACCCCACTGAGTTTTCTCCTACCTCTCTCAAATTCTGCTCCCCCAGAAGGACCTGATGCCATCACTTACCTAGCTCTTAGCCCTTTTCTCTGCCCCGGGACTCCTGCATTTTAAGCTGTGTCCCTGGGATGAAAGACGTTGTCCCTATTTGAACAATGTCAAGCTTAACAGAGAAGGGAACGAGGGAGGCTGGAAGGAGGGAAGGAGAGAGGAAAGGAGGAAGAGAGAAAGGGGGAGAGAAAGAGATTGAAAAGTGTTTGACTTAGTTCAAGCAAAAGAAGCTGGAAAGCAAGAGGAAAGGCAGAGGGGGTCTATATGCCACCAAACCCAGAGGACCACGCCCCCTAAAAGAGAGTCCAGGGAAAGTATTAGTTAAGTCTTGATGCCAGACAGACCTGGATTTGAATCCTAACTCTGCCCTTTCCTAGCTGTGCAATTCTGGACAAATTACTTGACGATCCTGAGCCATTTCATCATCAGTAGAAGGGGGATGCCAACACTAGGCTCTCAGGACTGCTGGAGTAAATGAGCTGATGTAGATAAGCCATTCAGGGGAGTGCCTGGCACACAAAAGAAATTCAAGGGCCAGTAGCTGTTAAATAATTTGTATTTCTAAATCAAAGAGGGGCCTCTGGTGTGCAAGGAAGGTATTTTCTTAAGTTATAGGACAGAACTGGCTTTTAAAATCTTTGAGATTCTCTTCACACAAAAGGAAAAAGCTTCTAGGATCTCTCAAAGATATAATAAGGAATAAGGCTGGAAAACAGCTTTTAGGAAAAAAATGCTTTGGGGAGGTCACAGACAACCCGGTGTTAAGTCTCCACATAACATTTTTTATGGTAACTTTAAAAAATTCTCCCACTGTGAGAAACATTGCAAATTTTACACTATTTCAGCGGGTGGGGGGAAGGAGGGGAAGAGTCATGTCTTGTTTCAATTTTTTATATAGCCGATTTCATGCACTTTTGACAACTGTAGCATATCTCTAAGACGTGATTCTCTTCCCCTGCTCCCATACATGGAATATCAAAATGATATATTAGGGTTACCCCAGGCAAAAGAACACAAGGACAAGTACTCAAAACTGAGATAACAAATCAGGTTCATCACTGGTGCCAACTCTCATTGATTAGCAAGAGGCTGCCTGGTGCCTTGTCTTGCAGGGGTCAGTGAGAAGGTGTCATAATTGATTAGTGATGTCTGCATTGGACGCAGAATAGGGTACCTAGGACTCTAATGATATGTTTTTGACATCACTAGTTTCTGTGCTAATTCTCCAGCTACTTAGGAGATGAATAATAATGACCAGATTCTGCTCAACAGTTGCTAAAGCAGGCAGGGGAGTGCCCCAAGGAGAGACACTACTCAGGAGGAGGATGGACCAATGCTTAGTGCTTGGTGAAAATGTACCACCTTTCAGAAGGAAGTGGAAGAACCAAACTTAGTCAATTGGGTCGTGATGAGAGGCATCTGTGATGGTTAATTTTATGTTAACTTGACCAGACTAAGGGATGCCCAGATAGCTGGTAAAACATTATTTCTGGGTGAATCTGTGAGGGTGTCTCTGGAAGAGATTAGCAGTTGAATTGGTAGACTTAGTAAAGAAGATCGCCCTCACCAATGTGGTTGGGTGTCATCCAATCCACTGAGGGCCTGAATAGAAAATGTGAGGGAAGGGAAATTTGCTCTCTGCTTGAGCTGAGACATCCATCATCTCTCACCCTTGCACTTTGGTGCTCCTGGTTCCCGGACTTTGGGACTCAGACTGGGACTTAACACCATTGCCCGCCCACCCACACCCAGTTTTCATGCCTTCAGACTGGGACTGAATTACACCCTGCAAACCGGTTCATCTGTACCATTTTTCTAGGTTCCACATATATGAGTTTATATAAGATATTTGTTTTTCTCTTTCTGACTGACTTCACTCTATATGACAGTCTCTAGATCCATCCATATCTTAACAAATGACCCAATTTCATTCCATTTTATGGCTGAGTAATATTCCATTGTATATATGTACCACATCTTCTTTATCCATTCATCTGTCGATGGGCATTTAGGTTGCTTCCATGACCTGGCTATTGCAAATAGTGCTGCAATGAACATTGGGGTGCATGTGTCTTTTTGAATTATGGTTTTCTCTGGTTATATGCCCAGTAATGGGATTGCTGGATCATATGGTAATTCTACTTTTAGTTTTTTAAGGAACCTCCATACTGTTCTCCATAGTGGCTGTATCAATTTACATTCCCACCAACAGTGCAAGAGGGCCCCCTTTTCTTCACACCCTCTCCAGCATTTGTTGTTTGTAGATTTTCTGATGATGCCCATTCTACCTGGTGTGAGGTGATATCTCATTGCAGTTTTGATTTGCATTTCTCTAATAACTAGTGATGTTGAGCAGCTTTTAATGTGCTTCTTGGCCATCTGTATGTCTTCTTTGGAGAAATGTCTATTTAGGTCTTCTGCCCATTTTTGGATTCGGTTGTTTGTTTCTTTAATATTGAGCTGCGTGAGCTGTTTATATATTTTGGAGATTAATCCTTTGTCCGTTGATTCGTTTGCAAATATTTTCTCCCATTCTGAGCGTTGTCTTTTCGTCTTGTTTATGGTTTGTTTCCTTTGCTGTGCAAAAGCTTTGAAGTTTCATTAGGTCCCATTTATTTTTGTTTTTATTTCCATTACTCTAGGAGGTGGATCAAAAAAGATCTTGCTGTGATTTATGTCATAGAGTGTTCTTCCTATGTTTTCCTCTAAGAGTTTTATAGTGTTCGGTCTTACATTTAGATCTCAAATCCATTTTCAGTTTATTTTTGTCTATGGTGTTAGGGAGTATTCTAATTTCATTCTTTTACATGTAGCTGTCGAGTTTTCCCAGCACCACTTATGGAAGAGACTGTCTTTTCTCCATTGTATATCCTTGTCTCCTTTGTCATAGATTAGTTGGCCATAGGTGCGTGGGTTTATCTCTGGGCTTTCTATCTTGTTACACTGTTCTATGTTTCTGTTTTAGTGGCAGTACCATATTGTCTTGATTACTGTAGCTTTGTAGTATAGTCTGAAGTCAGGGAGTCTGATTCCTCCTGCTCCATTTTTTTCCCTCAAGACTGCTTTGGCTATTTGGGGTCTTTTGTGTCTCCATACAAATTTTAATGAGTCCTCTCCCTCTTTTCCCTCATGAGTCTAGCTAATGGTTTATCAATTTTGTTTATCTTCTCAAACAACCAGCTTTTAGTTTTATTGATCTTTGCTACTGTTTTCTGTGCTTCTATTTATTTCTGCTCTGATCCTTAAGATTTCTTTCCTTCTGCTAACTTTGGGTTTTGTTTGTTCTTCTTTCTCTAGTTCCTTTAGGTGTAATGTTAGATTCTTCATTTGAGATTTTTATTGTTTCTTGAGGTAGGTTTGTATAGCCATAAACTTCCCTCTTAGAACTGCTTTTGCTGCACCCCATAGGTTTTGGATCGTCGTGTTTTCATTGTCATTTGTCTCTAGGTATTTTTTGATTTCCTCTTTGATTTCTTCAGTGATCTCTTGGTTATTTAGTAATGTATTGTTTAGCCTCCATGTTTGTGTTTTTCACTTTTTTCCCCCTGTAATTCATTTCTAATCTCATAGCATTGTGGTCAGAAAAGATGCTTGATATGATTTCAATTTTCTTAAATTTACTGAGGCTTGATTTGTGACCCAAGATGTGATCTATCCTGGAGAATGTTCCATGCTCACTTGAGAAGAAAGTGTAGTCTGCTGTTTTGGGATGGAATGTCCTATAAATATCAATTAAATCTATCTGGTCTATTGTGTCATTTAAAGCTTCTGTTTCCTTATTTATTTTCATTTTGGATGATCTGTCCATTGGTGTTAAGAGAGATGTTAAAGTCCCCCACTACTATTGTGTTACTGTCGATTTCCTCTTTTAGAGCTGTTAGCAGTTGCCTTATGTATTGAGGTGCTCCTATGTTGGGTGCATATATATTTATAATTATTATATCTTCTTCTTGGATCGATCCCTTGATCATTATGTAGTGTCCTTCCTGTCTCTTGTAACATTCTTTTTTTAAAGTCTATTTTATCTGAAATGAGTATTGCTACTCCAGCTTTCTTTTGATTTCCATTTGCATGGAATATCTTTTTCCATCCCCTCACTTTCAGTCTCAATGTGTCCCTAGGTCTGAAGTGGGTCTCTTGTAGACAGCATATATATGGGTCTTGTTTTTGTATCCATTCAGCAAGCCTGTGTCTTTTGGTTGGAGCATTTAATCCATTCACGTTTAAGGTAATTATCGCTATGCATGTTCCTATGACCATTTTCTTAATTGTTTTGGGTTTGTTTTTGTAGGTCTTTTTCTTCTCTTGTGTTTCCCACTTAGAGAAGTTCGTTTAGCATTTGTTGTAGAGCTGGTTTGGTGGTGCTGAATTCTCTTAGCTTTTGCTTGTCTGTAAAGCTTTTGATTTCTCCATCGAATCTGAATGAGATCCTTGCTGGGGAGAGTAATCTTGGTTGTAGGTTCTTCCCTTTCATCACTTTAAGAATATCATGCCACTCCCTCTGGCTTGTAGAGTTTCTGCTGAGAAATCAGCTGTTAACCTTATGGGAGTTCCCTTTTATGTTATTTGTCATTTTTCCCTTGTTGCTTTCAATAATTTTTGTCTTTAATTTTTGCCAATTTGATTACTATGCATCTTGGCGTGTTTCTGCTTGGGTTTATCCTGTATGGGACTCTCTGTGCTTCCTGGATTTAGGTGGCTATTTCCTTTCCCATGTTAAGGAAGTTTTTGACTATAATCTCTTCAAATATTTTTCTCGGGTCCTTTCTCTCTCTCTTCTCCTGCTGGGACCCCTATAATGCAAATGTTGTTGCGTTTAATGTTGTCCCAGAGGTCTCTTAGGCTGTCTTCATTTCTTTTCATTCTTTTTTCTTTATTCTGTTCAGCAGCTGTGAATTCCACCATTCTGTCTTCCAGGTCACTCATCCATTCTTCTGCCTCAGTTATTCTGCTATTGATTCCTTCTAGTGTAGTTTTCATTTGTTATTGTATTGTTCATCTCTGTTTGTTTGTTCTTTAATTCTTCCAGGTCTTTGTTAAACATTTCTTGCATCTTCTCGATCTTTGCCTCCCTTCTTTTTCTGAGGTCCTGTATCATCCTCACTATCATTATTCTGAATTCTTTTTCTGGAAAGTTGCCTATCTCCACTTCATTTAGTTGTTTTTCTGGTGTTTTATCTTGTTCCTTCATCGGCTACATAGCCCTCTGCCTTTTCATCTTATCTGTCCGCGAATGTGGTTTTTGTTCCACAGGCTGCAGGACTGTAGTCTGATTTCAGTACTTTAAATGTATTGAGACTTGTTTTATGGCCTGCATGTGGTTGGCCTTGGTGTACAGATATGCTGTGGTAAATAGCAAAAGCCATTTACCCAGCAATGGCCCAGGAAAATGTGGAGTCTACTTTTTCCATTCTCTGAGTCAGGGTTGGCCATGGGACATCAGCAAATGTGAGAGAAGCATTCGCCACTTGGGGCTTGGACCTCTTGCTGTGCCTGAAGAGGTCACCATGTGAACAAGCCTGAAGTAGCCCCGTCCTAACAACCTGCCAACCACCAGATATTTGAGTGTGGCCATCCTAGATCCTCGAGCCACTGGCTGACCTGTCGCTGACCCCAGGCACAGGAGCAATCCCAGCAGAGACCAGCCAGTCTGCATCAGACCAGAAGAACAGCCTGACCAATACATAGAATAGTGAGAAATTATAAATAGCAGTTATTCTAAGCCACTTAGTTTTGAAGTGTTTGTTATGCAGCAGAAACTGACACAAGTGTATATATGCATGTTACATAACACACAGTACACACATACATATATATACACATACAAGCATACACGCCCCAATTATCCCTTTTCTCTCCTTTTTTCTACTTTATAAAGGCGCTGGTATAGATTGTGGTAGTTAAGTGGATATTTAGGCTTCAGATCATATGCTATCAAGGCAGAACTGTCACTGAACTAGAAAAGGAATAATATCACTTAGAGAGACAGTAACTGATGAAATTTGATTTCCCTTTGGGGAAACAGGGTAAGGACAGTGCAATTTTTGCAGAGGATAGTTGCATTAGGTTAGAAGAGAGCAAGTTGTTCTTCCTGTGGTTGTTTAGACAGGTGGGAAGAAGGGTACGTATGGATATTGAGTAGCAGATGGAAGGAATGTGGCAGATCATGAGGACTGAAAGCCCAATAGGCCTTCTTGCCCCCTCCTACATTGCAGAGGCTGGAAAGCAAAAAAACGACATTCCCCACACAGGGGACTATATTCAATATCATGTGATAAACCATAATGGAAAAGAATATAAAAAAGAATGTGTGTATGTGTGTGTGTGTCTGTGTGTGTATATAACTGAATCACTTTGCTGTACAGCAGAAATTGACACAAAGTTATAAATCAACTGTACTTCAATAAAAATTTTTTAAATAAAAAATAAACTACATTTCCCAGACTCATTTTACAACTAATGTTTCTAGATATGATTTAGGTTCTGCTAACGAGATGCACTAAAGCAAAACAGGGATTGGGATCTAAGGGAATGGGGAGAGAGGTGGGCACCCATGTTCCTGGTGTGGATGTGGCCGAGGTGGGAGGCATCCAGCTAGGAGCTGCGACAGCCGTCTCTGATTCTGCAGCTCCCCACCTGGGGCAGAGGCAGCTGGGCTCTGGCAGCCTAGTTGTGCAGCACAGCTCTGAGAGCCACAGCAGCCTCGAGCCTCTTTCTTTACCTCTCCCAACAATTTCATAAGCTATTAAATATCCTGCTACATGTTGCTCTCTCTACAACTGAACCCTGACTAGACAAGGACCTATTCTCCACTGGCACGAGAATCCAACCCCTCACATTCTTAGATGCCATTCTGGGTAAAAGAAAAGGGGACCAGACAAATGTAAGAGGCTAAGAACTACCTAAAAAGGGATTGTTAAAAATTTTGAGTAAGACTAAATTTACCAGATTGGACTAAAAATTGAAGGGTTTTTCCCTCCCGCTAGCCAGAAAGTGGGTGACTTGTGAGGAAAATCAGAGCACTATTAGAGAAACCAAGACTGCATTTTCTCTGTTCATATGACTGTCTTTCTATTATACCCATCATATACATATTATCTCATTTAGTCCTTCCAATAACCCTCTGAGTTCAGGACTATCATTGCTCCCACTTCAAAGATGAAGTAACAAACTCAGAGAGATAGTTCCCAAGGTCACGCAGCCTATAAGCAGTAGGGACAGGAATTTAACTTAGACAGCATATCCCTGGAGCCTCGCTCTTCACTGCTATGCTCTTCTGGCCCCAGTTTCCCCTCCATGCCCGCTTGGCCTCCACTCAGGTCCCCAGTGCCCTCTGCTTCCCTCCCCTTTCAAAATGTACTTAGGCATTCACACTCAGAGAGGAACAACTATTGAGCTGTTAACTTTGACAGGCAGGGGCGTTATCACTTTAACAGCATTAAGATCCTCTGAGCTTGAAGGATAAAACTTCGGAGTAAAGTAAGCAGAGTGAGATGTGTGTGGTCTTCCTGGGTTCTGGAAAACCACCCCACAGTCACCTAGTCTCTCCAAGCACTCATAATGTCTCCCAGCTAATCTCTCCATGCCTGCACACCTCCTCCCAATCTCCCCCGTAGGGAGAAAAATCTACCAAAGGCAACCGAGCTGCACCTACTGATACCCACCCACCTCTAGCCACGATGTATCCAAGAGGCAGCAACTTGGGGCCTCAGCAGCAGCAGGCCTGACAGCGGGCATATGTGGCGTACATGTCAAGGATAATGTCCTTGATCCTCCGTCAGCCTCCAGGAAGCGGCTTCCTGGGGAAGCCTAGGGGAAAACAGCAGTCAAATTGCATCTTCATCAGCCCTGACTTCGATTTATTGAAATCCATAACTCTCCTCATGTCTTCAAGGGAATGTGTTTAGGTGTGGGAGCATCTGATAGGAAACTGAAATATTGATGAAGATAAGCCTATAATTTTTGATAAATAACACGCCTTCTGATACTAGATTTTAGTACTTTGATTTTGTCAAAGTATGAGCAAAAATTTGCACCCAAGAAAAAGGATTAACAATGAGGAAGTTCTGTTCATGCCATTCCTTTTTTCCTGTAACTTGGAGAAAACTGCTCTCCCTGGACAGCAGCTGTGGCATGGCATCTTTAAGTAGCTGGAAAGGGAACTTACTTCAGTTTGACAAACATTTTTTAGCACCTTATTTATGCCCTGTACTGGGTGCTAAGGACACATTCAGACCTGGTTCCTGCCTTCAAACCAATTAATTTTTCAGGAGAAACAAATCTGTGAATGAGTGAGTGCAAAATAGCATGGAATCATAGCAAAGAACATGGCCTTCAGACTCAGATAGATGTGACGTCACAATTCTGTGCAAATTTCCACTAGTTATGGAGACCCTGTGCAAGTGGTTTAACCTCTTTGAGTTTCAGTTCACTCAACTGAAAAGGGGGGAAAATGATGCCCGCCTCTCATGGTTGTCATGAAGGTCACCCACGAAAGCAAAACTCTGTGCCGCTTCCACACTTAAAGCCTCCTACGGTGGACGCACTGGTGCATAACCCAGCTCCCTGGAGGCACGCGTTCCCCCAGCCTCCTATAGTGTCATGTGCTAATGGCTCACAGCCGAGCCCCTCACCAGAAATCGTTGTCTGCCCAGGGGAGCTGCCTCACCCAAGGTTATATGACCTGCAGGGGTGGAAGGTGAGAGTATGCATATAACATGACCTTTTTCAATGAGTTATAATTCACACTCCATAAAAACTTGACCTTTTAAAGTTTAGTTCAGTAGCATTTAATATATTCACAAAATTGTATAACCATCATCACTATCTAATTCCAGAACATTCCATCTCCTCAAAAATACTCCAGATAACTTCATGCCCATTAGCAGTCACTCCCTGTTCCCCTCTCCCCCTGCCTCGTGCAACCACCAATCTAGTTTTTGTCTCTATGGAATTGCCTATTTTGGACATTTCATACAAATGAAACCATACAATATATGGTCTTTTATGTCTGGCTTCTTTCACTTAGCATGTTTTCAAGGTTCATGCATGTTGTAGCACATATCACTACTTCATTCCCTTCTATGTTTATCCATTCATCAGCTAATGGACATTTAGCTTTCCACTTTTTGACTATTAGGAATAAAGCTGCTATGAACATTTGTGTACAAGTTTTTGTGTAGACATATGTTTTCAGTTCTCTTGGATGTATACCAGGTAGTGGAATTTCTGGGTCATATGTTTAACTTTCTGAGGAACTGCCAGACTATTTTGCAAAGAGGCTACACCATTTTACATTCCCACCAGCAACATATGAATATTCCAATTTCTTCACATCCTGGCCAATACCTGTTATTGTCTTTTTTATAATAGTCACGCTAGTGGGTGTGAAGTGGTGTCTCACTGTGGTTTTTTTGTTTTTGTTTTTGTTTTTTTTGCAGTACATGGGCCTCTCACTGTTGTGGCCTCTCCCGTTGCAGAGCACAGGCTCCAGACGCGCAGGGTCAGCGGCCATGGTTCACGGCCCCAGCCGCTCTGCGGCATGTAGGATCTTCCTGGACTGGGGCACGAACCCGCGCCCCCTGCATCGGCAGGCAGACTCTCAACCACTGCGCCACCAGGGAAGCCCCTCACTGTGGTTTTGATTTGCATTTTCCTGATGGCTAATGATGTTGAGCATCCTTTCATGTGCTTATTGGCCATTTGTATATCTTTTTGAAGAATTGTCTATTCAAATTCTTTGCCCATTTTTTAATTGGGTTATCTTTCCATTGTTGAGTTGTAAGAATTCTTTATATATTCTGGATGCTAAATCCTTATCAGATATATAATTTGCAAATATGTTCTCCCATTCTGTGAGTTGTGTCCTCACTTTCTTGATGGTATCATTTGAAGGATAAAAGTTTTAAATTTTGATGAAGTCCAATTTGCCTTCTTTTTTTTTGTCAATGACTGATTTTTGCAAAGATTCAAAAAGTAGTCCCCTTGTGTCAACTCCAGACAGTACTGAAAGGCTATCCCAGCTCCAGAGTTCCCCAGGTGATGGACTGAGGCCTCTGCTGCAACCGCATTATAGTTCAACTCTCCCTCTGCCTCTTACTGCTTCCCTCTCTCCTTCACGGGGCTTATAGCTAAGAGCACTTGCCAAAAACATTCTGCATGAATATCTCAGCATTTAGGAGTATGTTTTGGGGATAATACTTCCAATGTTTTCCCACTGACCTCAAGAAAGAGAATTACCTCCTCCCCATGGTTTCAAGTCCTTTGTGACATGGCTCCTACCCACCTCTCCAGCCCATTCTTGCGTGTTCCCCTTATGCTCTGTGATCCAGCCATACTGAACTACTTATGCTTTCTCAGAAAGGCCATCTCTGTAGCCTCTGGGCCTCTACGCTTGCTATTCCTTCTTCCTCCCTCCCCCACACTTCCATCTATCCTTTCACCTGGCTATCATCCATCACCCATTCAAAGTAGAACCTTAGCTGCCCATCACTTCCACCAGGATGATTTCCCTGACCCTTCTGGGTACATCCACAGGCCCCTTTACTCACCCCACCCTTATGCGTACCACACTGATTCTAATGCCTTCTTTATTACTTTGTCAGCATGACCAACATGAACCCCACAAGGGCAGGGACCCTCTCATTTACCCCCTGGTGTAGAGCCTAACATCCAAGAAGAGCTCAGTAGACATGCATTGAATGAATAAATACGTATTGAATACATACAAAGTACAGAAGCAGCACAGAGAATGCAGTGAGTAACTAGGGACTGTCTCATGAAGGGACAGGGAAGCTCCTGCACAGGGTTCAGAGGGCACAGGAGCCCCCAGGCCAACAGTGGGAGGGCTCCAGTGAAGCCACTCCAGAGTCTGCAGCCCACTGGGCATCCCTGTATTGTGTAGTCAGCACCACAGCAGACCCCAGTTCTCTTGCTCATCCCGCCGTCTCTACCCGGGCCTCCTGAATCCCCCCAGGGCAAGCCCTCCTGCATTCACAGGATCCCGGTGCCTAGCATTCTCACAAGTCCACACAAAAAAATTCTACTAGAAGCTTCTAGAAATCAAACCACCCTTTCTGAGACATTTATAAAACCTCCTCTGGCTGCCTGGAGAGGGTTTTATGGGTTGCCTTATCAGGGTACTGCAGAAGTCACAGGCACCAGGACAGACCATTCTTTAGTTAATCATTCAATAAGAGGCTGGGGAACATTAAAATGATGGTTCCGTGCCTGAAAAATACATTTGGAATGCTCTCTGTAGCCTCAGCCTTTCCCCCCCAGATCCCCTCCTCTCAGGTCCAGGCTGCAGCTTGAAGGTGAAGATGAGGCCCAGAACCAGAGGAAAGCCCTCAAGGGGACCACTAACTCCCAAGAGTACAGGCTCCCTCCAGACTGGGGTGCAATGCCTGTCTGTCCTTGACCTCAGAAGGCCTGCAGCTGGGCCTGGTTTTATTACCAGGGTCCCCCTGCTAGCAGTTGGTGAGCATGGGTTTAAACCCACACTGTCCAGCTCAGAGCCTTAGCTCTTAACCACTATGCTACATTGTCAAACTCTACTTTGTGACTAGATCATCCAGTTCTTCCATGGCCCTCTCCATGCTGCCACACAACCTCCTCACAGGTTCAGGGAAGGCCCAGGCCTCTCCAGCTCAGATAGGACCCCTCCCACTCCATGGCCAGGGCTGAAGCAGCAGCCTCACTTGGCGAGAACAGCCCTAGGACAGCCCCTTGGCAGCCAGACTGTGCACATCATTTTCTTGACCTCCTTTAACTTAGCACAGCTCAGACACCACTCGATGGGCCACCATTAAATGTGAGGATGTCCTGGAGTACAGGACGACAAGGGAGTTGGGGAAATGCCTCCAAAAAGCCAACACCAAATCTCACCCACCTCCACCTCCCAGTTTGCGGCTCAGAAAGACTTACGGTGCTGCACACATGGGTCATTCTTGAGATAAACGTCATAGATCTTGCAGCTGACAGGCCTCCTCAATCAGAGCTTCAGGAAAGCATCCACGGCTGTTAAAGGAGCTGTCCCTAAAGCCTCAGCGACAGGCTCCTAAAGGTCTCCATTGTTTAGAATGTCTCATTCATCCTGCAAGAGGGACATCCGCCCTTGATGCCAACACAGCAAGGAAGATGGCTGAGTGAGGCTGGAGAGGAAGACTTCCCCACCCATCCCTGTCCCAGAGCCCCACTCTGTACCTCCTCAGCAGATGCCAAGCACACAGGGAGCATCATTATCCCTCACTGACAAGGGGCCCTGCATATGGTCAGTATCCAGCCAAACTAACTGCAGGGACAGATGCTAGACTATGGACCAGAATGATGTGTACTTTGGATCCAAGAAGGCTGACCCCTGGAGAGGGAGCCACATGGCACTTGGAGTCAGAAGGCTAATAGGAGCCTTGACTGGGGCCAACATTGCTAATTACCCACCTAATGTCCATTCTCCCCTTCTTTTTCCCAGGCAGAACTCTGAGTTTGTTTGGAGCAGCAATGGGCTCAGTTAAAAGCATTCATCTCCTCTGACTCTCTCGCAGCTGGTGGCACCGCAAGGAATTCTGTTAGGAGTTTCTGGAAAGGTTTTACTTTCCTATTACAGGTAGTGCTCCTTCTGCCTCCCCCTCCCTTCTTTTTCATGCCTTTTGCAGATGTGAAAACAGCTGTGAAGCCTCTATCTTGCAACATGCTAAGGATGGAAGAGCAGAAAGACAGAAGGACCTAGGGTCCCAGTGACACCATGGAACTGCTTGTGCCAGCTCTGGAATGCTTACCTGTAGACTTGTGGTTATCTGGGTAAAAAACCCACTCTTTGGTTAAAGCCACTATTGTCATTTTGCTGTCACACGGAGCCAAACACAATCTTGGTGATAAAGTCCAAGCCCTTACTAACTGGGAATTTGAGTGAGTTGCTTCACCTATTTCTAGCCTCAGTTTCCCCATCTGTATAAAGGGAACAATGAGAGTAATAACTGCTACCACTAATAAACCACCCACTATGTGCAGGCACCATGCAGTGTTTCAAATGCCCCACCCACTGCACTGAGAAAGTGACCATCGTATATAATAGGTAGAGACACGCTGCACAAAATAATACCTGCCTTGGCTACCTCACTGAGCTTTTCTGAGAATCAAATGAGACCACGTTTGAAATTCCTTAGCAATAAAGAGTTATACAAGTGCCTACTAAATCCCACATTCTCTGCAGTCGATGGGATCAAATCCAGGGAGATGCTCTACTCCTGGAGCAGGAAGTAAACTCATGAGACAAGCCCCCATCACCACCCAGAGGAAAGGAGAAAACACAAGGGATTGAAACACAGTTGCGTCAAATAGAAAGAAGCCACATGGTTGCCGGGTGAAAGCAGGCCCCAAGTGCATGGCTTCCCTTAGGGACCTCCTTCAGAAATTAAGCCCTGGATGAATCCCCAGCGCAGACAAGACCCTGGGCAGAGAACTTGCCTCCTTTCTCATGTCTGTCTTCCCTCTGCTCATATGCCTGGTGTGGTGATCGCATGCGGTCAGGATGTTCTCTGCGCTGTCACTGCAGAGATTAGGTTTCTCATTCCAGAGGTTGTTCTGCCGGGCCCAGCCTCCCCAGGGCCCTGAGTGGCTGCCTTCTACGTTTTAGGGTCCTCTCATGCAGTCTTCTGCATACGCTCACAAAATTGAGGGCACTGTTGCTGAGAGGCAAAGAGACCGGCTCAAAACCACAAGACCGCCTGACTGAGGTCACATTTGAACCTGCATCTCCGGTCTCGGAAGCTTCTGATCTGAAGCTCTAGGCTGACCTGTCTCCTGTCACTTAAAGAAATAACACTGGCTCTGTCTGGCTTGCTCTAGGTCTCTGCCCATGTATTTCTATGAGTGGCACCTTGACTGCTACGGGTGCATCTGTGTGTGTGTGTGTGTGTGTGTGTGTGTGTGTGTCTTGCTCATTGTGTTTCTGTCTCCCTCTGATTCTGTCTCTGCGTGTCTCAGTCTCTCTCTCTTGGTCTCTGTCTCTCTTGCTTTGTGTGCATCTCACACCCTTTCCCCAGGTCTCTGTGAGCTTGTCCCTCTCTGGGTGCGTGTGTTTCTCTGTCCTCCCCACCCCCACCCCCCACCAGCACATCATACAGTACCTGCTGTTTACCAACTGTGTCCCTCATGGAACTCCAACCTCCAGGTCCACAGGGATGTTGGCAGTTACATTTCAAGTACCCACCACAATGTGCAGCGTAGATGCTGAATGTATTTCTGTTGAATGAATAACTGTTTGTTGAACATACTGTGAAGGGAGAATAAAAGGTCCCCAACCCTGGAAAGATGGGGGGAGGGTATCTCAGAGGCAGCTGGGAACTGAGAATAGGAAGGGAAGGAAAACAAAGGGAAGGAAAGAGGTCTAAAGCCAACTTTTCCAGTCCTTACAAAACTCACAGTTAGAGGACTCGTCAAACCATCTTGATCATGCGTGATTACTGGCAGGGCCCAGTGGCCTAAGAGCTTAAAAACATGTGGGGCATAGTCGTCCAAAACTACTTCCACGGAAGATGTGGGTTTGGAACCTAGCTCCCCACTGTCACTTGGCCTCCTGAGCCTCATCTCCTCCCCGGTCAGGTGGGAGCAAGAACAAGACCCTGCAAGTAGAGTAAATGCTCCCATGGATACAAGAGCCCTCTGTTTACAGATGAGGAACAGAGCTCCAGAGAGGGGGAGGGGTTCCCTGCAGGCCACACAGCTGTGAACAAGGCCTCCTCCCACCTGAGGCCGGGGTAGGACTCAGACACCTGAGGAGGGGTTGGGCCCTCCATCCACCTGGGAGTTTGGAGCAGCCCTCGAAGCCAGAGTGACCACAGGACAGGAGTCTCAGAAAGACCAGGCCCACTGCAACAGGACCACCTCTCCTCTGTCCACCCCAGAAAGGGTGGTGGCTCTCAAGCTTGTGGTCACTCCCTTTCCTCAGCCCCAGCACAACCTCAGGTGCAGGCAGGCAGACAGGCAGCTCCAGGCGGGCCCTGGAGCCTCCGCTGGCCTCCTGGGGGACCCGGCTCTGCCTCAGGTGCTCTGGCCTGTCTGCAGCTCCAAGCCCCAGTCCCCACATCTGCAAGCACAGGGGCTGGAGTGGACGATGTCGAGGGTCCCAGCCAGGTGCCCCACCCCCTGGGCCCTGATATAGAGCATTACAGGGAAAGCCGCCTGGGCAGAAAGGAATGGCCAGTGGAGAACGCAGACTGCTCATAGAAAACCTCATGAGGCAGGCAGAAACAACAGATTTCATACCAAAATAGACTAGCTAAGTAGGGTCGAAAGACCCTATTTGTAAACTGTAGAAGAATAAGTTGGTAGAAAAACCACCAAATATGATTTCACTCTGGAACTTCTGGGTAAGGTAAGGGGAAACCAGGCCAAAGGGTCAAGGGGAGGGCAGGGTGTGTGTGCTTGGGCAAGCACTCATTTGCTCATCTGTCCCTCCCCAGGGCCCTCTCAGCGGGGGTGACAAGGTCCCAGGTGGGTGGGCCCACGGCAGGGTGGCGGCGGAGCAGGTCTCCGGCCTGGCGCTGGGCTCTGCCTCGCTGCCTGTCCTGGAGGGCCAGACACTGGCAACCTCCTCACTCTAGAATGTGCCCATGAGGTACAGCCCCTCTGGGATCAGGTGTGCCACAGTTCAACAATCAGCCTCAGCAGGAGGATGGGGACTGCATCGCTTCTCAAGGTTACGTATGATGATGAGCCAGTTAATTAGGCCCTGCGATCCTGCGAATTGGGCACCACCTGCCTCTATGAGGTGTTGTGGGCATTAAAGCACAGGGCCTGGTGCGTGGTAAGTGCACAATAAACGCTAGCCACTGTGATGACGGAAACAAGTGCATCCTAAGCCCTCTTCTCAGGCTGATTCTCAAACTCAGTCGTGAGCCAAAAGAGCTAGTAATTTCCATCTGGGTCTGCTCCACTGCTCACTTATAACACACCCTCAGACAAACGGATTCACCTCTCTGGGCCTCCTCTGTCCCAGGACGGATGCAACGAATAGTGAGTGGTTACTGCTACTATCACCACGGTAACAAACGTGATTATTTGCCAATAGTGTAAGATTGGGACATTGTTGGTCCAACTGGCCTGAAAACTTGGGCTTCAGTATTCTTCTTGAGCCAAGTTTGCACTTCCCAGCGACCCTTAGGGCCTCCCTCTCCTTGGTGCTTCTCAGCATGCCCTGCTCCCATCATCACCGCCTCACTGCTGGAGTGAGACGGCTAAGGACACAGACTCTGGAGTGCAACCAATATCCTGCAGCACTGCTACCATAGGCAAGTTGCTTAACCCCTGTGCATCTCACATCTTCATCTGTAAAACAAAGATAATAATAGTAACTCAGAAGACCATGATAAGGATTAAATGTATTGATATAAGTAAAGCACTTAGAAGAATGCTGGCACATAGTAAACACTCAATAAATGAGTGTTTATTATTTCATATGTGTTGATATTTTATAAGTCAGCATATTTAATAGTTGTATATATTTAATCAATGTAATTAATATTTGCATTTTTAATGGTTCAAACATAACAACATATCTATAAAAATCTCTAGGTATTGTAACAAACTTTTATTTATTTATTTATTTATTTATTTGCGGTACGCGGGCCTCTCACTGTTGTGGCCTCTCCTGTTGCGGAGCACAGTCTCCGGACGTGCAGGCTCAGTGGCCATGGCTCACGGGCCCAGCCGCTCCGCGGCATGTGGGATCTTCCCGGACCGGGGCACGAACCCATGTCCCCTGCATCGGCAGATGGACTTTCAACCACTGCGCCACCAGGGAAGCCCTGTAACAAACTTTTAAAAGTCAATGTTTAGTTACAACCAAATCTCTACCTCCTCCTCCCATGCCGGGACCATCTCACCCACCTCACGGTGATCACCAGGCAGTTGTCCACACAACCGAACACACACTGGAGAGACTGGCCTCTCTGGGCCTCACTGAAGATCTTTGTGAGTCTGGCACTGTGTCAGATAATAGAGACCAAAGGAACCCAGACTCTGTCCAGCAGATCTCGAAGAGAAAATCTTTTGAATCTGAAGACATGCAGGAGTTAAGTCTGCCCTTTTCATGTCTGAGATTGAGTAAAGAGACTGGACTATAGAAATGAAATACTGAGAAAGGTTCTCACAGTTCAGCTTTTATTAAAGTTAAAGGAACATAAAGTATGGGAACCTAGAACACAATTCCTGTTAAAAGAATACATGTGAGGAACTGTTTCTTCAGCTAGCGCTGTAACTAATGGAGCACGTGACAAGTCTTCTTTTACAAACTCTGTGCTCCCTACTGTCCAAGCAGAGACCCCCAGATCAAGGACCCGACCTACGCAGTGTGGTGTACAGGGTGTCAGGGATCAAGTCTGCCTGCCTATGGACAACCACATGGACATGGCACCCACACAGACATATAAATTCAGTGTCTTGAATTTTCTTTCAAAGAAAGTATTTTACACATCACATATGAATTAAACAAGAAGTCCAACAAGGGTCCTTATTGCCACTAAAAAGGGGGGGAAATAATTTGAAATCTCATAACCAAAGGCAAGAACACTGCACTAGGGCACTTTGTTGCTCCAAATGCCACTGTCCCATGCATTACTGCCTTGGCAGATGCTGTAGCTACAAGTCACTGAGCCCCACGATGGAGGCTGCACAGGGGCTCTGAGGTTGTGATTATCCACTACAGAAGAGGCCTCAGGCACTCCCAAACGTCAGAAGTGCTGCTGGCTCTCCTGCTTGGTCAGTAGATACGCAGCACAGCTGAATATGAGGGGCTTAGGACTCTAAATAGTGCAAACACTTAAAAAAAAAAAAAAAACACATTCCAACCTCCTCGCTTCTCCAGGCAAACAGAGAACCTCCAGCTAACTGGATTATGAATTTGCTCAACTTCCCAATTTGATCTGTCAAGGTGCAAATGGGGAGCGAGCGTGGAGGCAATTCAAATGGTACCTGTCCCAATAATAATAAAAATAAAGATTTTTAAAAATGAGACTAATTGGCAGATAAATACACAAAACAGAGCCTGGAGTGTAGACACAGCTCAAGAAACAAGTAAGCTGTAAGTGTAGGTATGAACATCTGCAAAGCACATGCCGATCACATTCTTAGTGGGAATCACGAGGAGTGACGCCTCTTTTAAAGTTCATCGACAAGATGCTTCCAAAAGGGACATCATCCAGCAGCAAAAGCCTTAAGCCTGAAGCTCCGAAGAACAAGGAGACAGAAAAGAATGAAGACTAGTCAGCTCGATCTAGGAAAACTCCCGGGACTATGCCCTGAAGGGCAGGCCTTTCCCTGGGCTTCTCCATGCCACAGCATGCCAGGCTCCATGCCAGGCCATGAGAGATGCCAGGAGATGGGCCAACCAGACTCCCCCCTGCCTCACCCTACCAAAAACAGACTCCAAAAAAAGCAGATAGGCAACATAGATGTGTAAGTGCTGAGTCAGGCTTAATGTTAGTCCCTAAACAATTCAATAAACACCAGTGATTGTGTTTTTTCAGCAATCTCCCTTGAATGTGGTGTAAGAAAGAAGCTTCCAAGTCAACCTGGAGCTACTGAAGTTTGGGGAGAGTGAGAAACAAAGGGAAGACAGCTACAGGCATGGACGATGTTTGAGAGTGAGTGATGCATAGAACATAACATTTCATTATCATGGACAATAAAAAGCAATTCAAATATCGTGAAAAACTACTTTATAAAAATATCTACATTAAAACTTTAGCCTGAAAGTTGTAGCTTCAGTTTTATAAAAAGGCAATCTTTGAAAGGATCTGGCTCAAGAATATACAAACATTATACAACAGATATCAAAGTAAGACAGCTCAAAAAGCATCTTAGGGGATATTGCAACTGGTCCGTCATGAAATAGAATTACGTATTCTTATTGCATAGCAGAAAATGAGGTCACTTTCATTTGCATAATACTGCAACTTATTAGATGGAGAGATGCCATTGAGTACTTATGAGAAAGAACTTTGGAATTCAGAGTCTGACTTCTCTGTTGTCCAAATCAGAATCCAAGTGGTGTCTAAGCTGCTTCTAACCTTGGGCTGCAATTCCATTTCATCGCTGTGATCAGACTTCAGATATCCCACTGGCAAAGCTGCATTCACAAGCAGGTGTGGCCACCAGAAGAGGGGATGCAGGGGGGTTCACCTACCACATGACCAGCACAGACTTGAAAATAAGTCTGTTGTGCCCACTGTGGAGAGAGAATTGTACCTGGTGATAAAGGGACAGCAGGTTTTGGATGGCATCTGTGGGCAGCTAGAGCAGATTGGCTATTTGGTGATGACGTACCAGTGTTCTAGTCCCCGTGAGAAAGGACACATGTGGCTAAAACGAACATGGCCTCAGCAGCACTACCAGCAGGGGCAGTGCTTCCTGGGAAGGGAGACGTGAGGTGGGGTCAATAGCAAAAATCCAAAAGCAGGAAAAACAGCTGGCTAGCTCTCAAGGAGGGGATCCTTTCTGGGAAGATGACACACAAATAGCCTCCCCCCACATAAGCATGATAAGCCTGGAAGTTCAGCTTCCAGGTGTTGGGGGGGAACTTCACCTTTCGTCTGAAATCAGGAGCTGTGTGATGGCACACATCAGACCCCAACCTCATCCTCCCCCCACCACACACACACACCCTGAAACAAAGTCCCAAACCTTCCTCAGAGAGGGAGGAAGAACATTTGGAACAGAAAGAGCATTCCATCAGCTTCCGATCCAGAGGCAGGCAGAGCTTTGAGACCACAGTCACCTCCATGCCAGGTAAGAGCAGAACAAACCAGCTAACAGCATGTCTTGATCCCTTTGGAGCTCTTCTTCCAGGTCCACCAAAGCTGGATATTTCAGCCTCTGCCCAAGGTTACTAAAAATTCTAGGTACCTTGGTATTCTCCAAATGTCTCACTGAAATAACATCTGCTCAACATCAGAAGATGTTTCCCCTTCAGGGGAGTTGAGTGGTTCACGCACAATAAATATACAGTAAATACACAAAGTGTCCAACTTGCTGGGGAAAATCCTGGGTTTATAACTTCAGGGTGAAGTGGGGAGAATGACAGTCTCCTATAAAATCTGCTTGGAAGTTGCCCAGTTGTATGAGAAGTCCAACATCAGAGTTCATAAAGCTCCTTGGCTCCCTAAAGGTAGACCTTGACATCAGGAAGGGTAAATTCCAGCCCCCAAGTTGTGAGACTCTTCTCCAGACACAAGACTTCCCCTCCTCATGCTGGAAATTCCAATATAAGCAACTTGCTAGTTTAGTAACAGTACAGCTTTAAGGTTCTTTTTTTTTTTTTTAATGCAAATGACTCCCTGAGCCCTCAGATACCCTCCTCCGGATGCCTGAAGTTCTGTCATTAATCATTTTTATCTGTGAATTAGCAAAGCTTTCATCAAGCTCTTCTCTCAAAATCCAAGTACTCCTGAGAGAGATCACACATTCAGGGCCCACCACCATGTCCTCCCTCACGGGGGAAGCTAGGAGGGGGATGTTCTGAGGATTGGTGAGAGGGTACAGGCCTGGAATGGGGGAAGAGCACAAGGCAAGGAAGACAAGGATGTGAGACAGACTGGACCAACTGCCGAGGGCCAGGCCCAGGGTGCCAAGTATACACGCCTTTGAAGTCATCCATGTCCGTGTAAATCACACGGGACCCCATCCAGTGCAGGGACAAACCTATCTTTGGGTTTGGAGGTATGGTGACTTTTTACTTAGCCTCCAAACCAGAACACTTTTGAGAGTAAAACGGGATGCTCTGAAAAATTAAACCTGGATAATAAGTATAAACAGGGACTGTCCTATCCCAGGAAAACTCAGAAGTAGGATCCTCTCTGGGACCACTATGGACAAGGACTGAAGCCTTACCACTTTGTTTTCTTGTGTTTTTGTTTTTCATGTATTTTTTTCCTCCAGTGTGTTACTCAGTGCTTCTCTGAAGAGCTAGTTTTCCCAGCTGAAGAGACACAAAATCTCCCAAACCTGGAATCCTTGACCTCAAAGACCAGTAGCCCAGAGACTAGGCAGTTCTGATAAGAAGTTCCAGGAGGAGAGCCCAAGGAAGAGCACCCAGCTGAGGGGCTAGAGAACCTGTGGTCCTAGTTCTAGCACACAGAGGACACGGGGCAGCTTTGAGAACACCCCACTCTTCTGCAGACAATGCCAGTAGTCTAGGTTGGTGCATGGGCCTGGTCATTTCTGGACATTCCCGGTATGTCCAACTGCACTTCCAGTAGACAGCAGCTCTAGTAGTCTCAAGGTCCTCATGGGGCAAATCCATAAGAGAGGTTTCTGTGATTTGATTTTTAGCATAGCGGAAGGATCAGTAGTATAGAAATGGAGCAGACCATCACCACCCCCCAATTTAGTGAATCACCACGTTCTGCGCACACACACACACACACACACACACACACACACACAGGTTCCAGGTTCTCTGATGTCCCTGTAGAAACACACAAAAGAACGTTCAAAGGTGCAGCCGGAGCTATCAGGAACCCACTGCTCAGGGCAGAGGACGAAACACCTTGCGGGAGCAGGAGGTGGGTCACTGTCTTCCCACCCTGACGACACTGCCAAGTTGGAGGAGGGCGACCCCCGCTCCTCTGCAGACTTTGGCAGCGAGTGGCCCCCAGCCAGCGTGGTCCCACTGTGCCGAGTCACAGGCAGCACCCCTCCCTTCCTCCACCTCCTGGCAGCGGGAGTTGGGGTCACAAGGGCTTGTGAATCACAGCAACACCTAAGATGAAAGGGGGAGAAAGTTACCATCTTAGCTTCTCCGAACTTATTCAGAGTCACAAGGAGTTCATGACCCACAACATCCCAAGCCATAGCCAAGGGAAATGGGCATGATTTGTACCCAAATACTGAAGGGCCTGTGGACTCAGGCTGCCAGCAGCTGGCTGTTTCCCGCTCTAACAGCCAAGTCTCCACAAGATGTTTAAACACAGAGCACAGTCCCTCAACACCACAGGTGAGTGATCTCACCCCGCATCATCACACCGACTCACATCATATCGTAGTGACTCCCCTTCCCAACCCCAGCACTCACTGTAATTGACACTCAGCACCCACACTGGAAACCTCACAGCTCTAAATCTGTATCACTTTAAGAGAAGTGATGAGTGATACATGTCTCCTTTTAGAAGACACTGAAATGAAGTAGAAAGAACAATAGACTGACTTCATGGCAGCAAGAACAACTGAACTCCCATCCTAGCTCTGCCACCAGTCAAGCTGCACTGTGGCTTCAGGCAAGTCCATGTACCTCTTCAGGCTCCATTCCCATATATTCAATGTCATCTAACTGAAAGACCCCTCCAATGCTAAATCCTATACTTGGATAAACATTCTCGACATGTCTGTATGTGTTACTGTTTTGGCCAGGTTGAACCATACTCAACAGCTAACTTATGAGCCTAAAATCTTGCTTGTAATGGGTTACAGTTATGCAGCAGATACTATAGGCTGATTCATCCAACATCCCTTCTACTTGCTGTCCTCTGCTATAGAGACCAGCAAGTTATAGCTCAGCTTCCCAGACTACTTCGCAGCTGGAGGTGCTATGTGACCCAATCCTGGCCCATGAGATTGTAACTACAAGTCTGCCAGTGCTGCAACTTTGGTTTTCTTCCTCGTCCTGCCTGGAAGAACCTCACGCAAGGTGCAAGGGGCAGCAGCAGCAGCTATTCATAAAGCTGGCAGAACAGAAAACACAAGAGAAAACTGATTCTTCAGTGACACTCTGAGGCACCAGGCCAGCCCTGGACTCCTTTCTGCCTGGGACAAATACATACATACAAAAAAAGATACTTCCTTACCTAAGCAAGTATTTGTCAGTTTTTCTGGTACCTGCAGCTGAACCAAATTCTAACTTATAGTTAAGGTGTAACTAGGAGCCTTATTTTAACATATTACCACCACTATCAAATCTTCTGGTTGAAGATGAGATTGAGAGAACATTGCTAAGAGAAAGCCCAGGACACCCCAATGATGACATTCTGCTAAGACATGCATTTCATGTTAATTCCTGGATAAAGCCACAGACATAAAAGATTAGAAGTGGAGAGAACCCAAGTCCTCAGACCCAGATGTGCTGCCTGACCTTGAGAACATCTTGCCTGCACCTGAGGCTCCTCTTTCTCAAGGGTGCCTGTCTTTAAAAAGCAGGCTCCTGTATTGCTTTTTATATAAACTTTCTCTTCTGATTCTAAAAATAAAATATTCTCATTATGGAAATTTTGGAAAACACAGAAGAACACTAAGAAAAAGAACTTTAATCCCTACATAAAAAGAGAATCACCATTATCTTTTCTGGAATATTTCCTGGCTTACTAATAATAACCACAATCATTGACTGAGTGGTTTCTACGTGCCAGGCAGGCACTGTGCTAAGTGCTTTCCATGTATTATCACGTTTCATTCTCACAACAGCCCTAAGAGGCTTGATATGATTTTATTCTCATTTTACAAATGAGAAAACAGAGGTTTAGTCAGACTGACTACCTTGCCCAGAGTTCCAGGGCTAGTGGTAGAGCTGGGACTCAAATTCAGATGTGACTCCATTATCCATTTCTGTAAGCAGGAGCTACTCTAACCCCCATGACCCAGGACTGCTCGACTGAGCTCACGCGGTACATACATTTTGCATCATCCTTTTCTCAACCAGTCTGTCACAAACATCTTCTCATATTAAAAACACGTCCACTGTATAAATATTCCACAACTTATTTAGCTATTTCCCTCATGTCAGACATTAATTCTCAGTTTTTTGCTCCAGTAAATAACTTTGTCCATAAATCTTTGCATTTTAGGCCATATCCATAGATTCTAAGATAAGAGATTCACTCAGTCAATGGGTTTGAACACAAATCACACCTCTGTTCATCTCTTTCCCACCTACTTATGGGGTGGGCAAACAGTAAAGAAATGGACATGAAATATTCAGCACTTACACAAAATTCTAACTACTCACACCTGCACCTTCCCCTCTCATTAAGGCTCATGTGGAGCCAAGGTGGGATCGCTCACTGGCCTCACTGCCTCATACAGGAAAATGCCCTGTACTTCCCACTTCAGCTTTGGAGAAAAAATGACAGTGCTGGTTTTTAATAATTAACCATGAGAACGGAATCACTCTAGGACCAAAATGCCTCTAAACTCTTTTCTATTTAGTTGAGAAAAATCCTAAATGAGAAAAAAAAATTTTTTTTTTTTTGAGAAAAAAAATTTTAAATAAGTTCATTAATTGAAGCCTTGGGCAGACAGAATGCAATACAAACCCCTTTAAGCCTGCATGGTATAATCTTCCTTCGCACTGAAATCCAAACAAGATGGAAAACAGAATAAGAATACCATTGGAGTTATGATGGAGATTATACATGATAATGGTCATAAATACTTAGGATGATGCCTGCCACATTGTCCATGCTCAATAAATATATGTTAGCTCTAATTCTTCCAGTTTCTGGAGAACCAAATACAAGGAGCTGAGTTCTTGGGTTGGCCAAAGAGTTCCTTCAGTTTCCAAGTTAAATAAAAGATACATTTTTCATTTTTACCAAGAACTTTATTGAACAACGTATTCACCATTTTGTTCCACTACCTTCTGACATTTTTCAGACAACTTCATAATTCCACCTTCTCAAAACCTTGTATCTTTTGAGCAAAAAACTATTCCAGGTGCCTTTTACAGTCTTCCAGGAAATTGAATTTTTTTCCATTAAGAGAATTTTGTAAAGACCTAAATAAATGGAAATCCGAAGGTGCAATGTCTGGTGAATATAGCGGATGAATCGGAATTTCCCAGCCAAGCTGTAACAGTTTTTGCCTGGTCACCAAAGAAACATGCAGTCTTGCGTTATCCTCATGGAAGGTTATGCATTTTGTGTTGACTAATTCCGGACACTTTTCATCGAGTGCTGCTTTCAGTTGGTCTAATTGGGAGCAGTACTTGTGGGAATTAATTGTTCGGTTTTCCAGAGGAGCTCATAATATAGGACTCCCTTCCAATCCCACCATATACACAACATCACCTTCTTCGGATGAAGACCGGCCTTTGGTGTGGTAGGTGGTGTTCATTTCGCTTGCCCCACAATCTCTTCCGTTCCACATTATTGTACAGTATCCACTTTTCATCACCCATCACTATTTGTTTTAAAAACAGAATGTTTTTGTTATGTTTAAGTAGAGAATCGCACGCGGAAATACGATCAAGAAGGGTTTTTTTCCGCTTAATTTATGTGGAACCCAAACATCAAAGCGATTTACATAACCAAGCTGGTGCAAATGATTTTCAGCGCTTGATTTGGGTATTTTGAGTATGTCAGCTATCTCCCACGTGGTATAACATTGCTTGTTCTCAGTTAATGTCTCAATTTGATTGCTATCTGCTTCAACTGGTCTACCCGGTCATGGAGCATTGTCCAGTGAGAAATCCCCAGCACAAAACTTCGCAAACCACTTTTGACACATTCGATGAGTCACAGCACCTTCTCCATACACTGCACAAATCTTTTTTTGCGTTTCAGTTGTGTTTTTACCTTTCTTGAAATAATAAAGCATAACATGCCAAAAATGTTGTTTTTCTTCCATCAATATTATAAAATGGCTACACAAAAATTCACCAATTTTGATAAGTTTTTTTAAAACTACACGCTGATACGACAGCTGTCACAATACAATCTAACAAAATTGTTTCAAATGATATTAAAGACAATTAAGCGCTACTAGAGCCATCTTACGGGGAAAAAACGAACAAACTTTTTGGCCAAACCAATACCTCATAGATATCTATGTTTGCTTGTCTCCCTATAGATCCTCAACCTCAGCCCCACTGACTCTGATCCTGTCCCCCACACCTCATCAAAACCATCACACACCCCACCAGGAATAAGCCTCTACAGCCACCTCATTCCTCCCTCTTCCCTCCAGCCTCTTGCTTGGAATGCTTTTTCCCCCAACCCTGAGCTAGAGTAGCACAAAAGGCATGGGCCTGGGACTCAGACCTGGGTTTGAATGCTGACTTTGACATTTTTTTTAGCCACATGGTCTTGGGCAGATTACTTAAACATTCCAAACCTCCGTTTCATCATCTATAAAATGGAATGGAGTCTCATTCAACCAGAGGGTTGTTGAAAAGACAAGAGTGTATGTATACACTGTACCTAACAGACTGCTTTGTGGCCCAGGGAGTGGGCACCTGGCAAAGGGCAGCTACCTCTATGACTGTGACCCACCCTCAAAGTTTAATCAGGCTCCACCTCTTCCAGGAAGTGTTCCCTGACTCTGCCAGTTCTCGCATGTCATGTCCTAAAGCCTGTGCAGTACATTTCATTTAGAACTTACATGTACATCATCTTGTATTTCCTATTTTTGTAGGCAGGTCTTATCTTTCCAATTTAATTTCTGGAAAGCAAGAACTGTATCTTATTCAACCTAGGGGCCCAGCACAGAACAAATCAGGAGGGGCAATGAAATTCTAAAACCTCTTAGGACAATTCAGATCAGTCGGAAGTGGCTCCCTGGAACACTGTGTCAAGAAGAATTCTACGGCTACATTCAGCTTCGCTGGGGAAGAGTGCTAATTATGGGTATCTGTCGTGGGCGCAGAATGAAGGAGTGGTGACATGTGACAATCATCTGCCATGCCTGAAGGAGGCACTCAGCCCCAAGTTAAGCAAGCTAACCTAGCCCCCACCTGCCCCACCCCACCTGGGCCCCAGGATGGGGGTGGAGCACACTGACCTGCGTAGCTCCGCCCTGTGCTCATGTTGCTTGGCAGCAGCGTCCACTTGTCAGCGACAGGATTGTAGTACTCCACCGAAGCCAGGTTACAGGATCCATCATCCCCTCCAACCACATATAGGAGCCCATTCACTGCACAGACCCCTGGGAATCAAACAGAGGCCAGAGAAGGCATGACAGCAGGAGCAGCAAGGGGATGGACCAGAGACAAGTCTGGATTGCCCTGGAGGCGCTCTTCCTCCCCTTCCTGCTAGAATAACAGACAATTGGCTCCTAGGGTTTAAGTTTGCTCAAGGGACGAACACACAACAGCCACTGGGATCTGAGGATCCTCCTTCCTAACAAGGTCATGTCTCTGACGAGGGAGCTTTCACGACGACATAGCCCCACAGATATTCCCTGCCCTTGACCCTATAAATAGGCAGAGCACTGTAGGTACAGACCCCATTCTACTGCAGCATTGCCCACTGGTGCATGCAGGCCTCCCACGCCCAGTCTGAGCTACGTGTGGAAGGAGACAACTCAGGGGATCTCACGTACACTACTTCTACTCTGCTTGTTAGCTGTTCCCTAATAAACCATTTTATCCACACTGTGGGGCACTAATGGTTGTGTCTGTGATCCCTTTACACAATTGGGGTCTGAATCCACATACAGTTCCCAGGGAAAAGGTTTCCTACCCACCCTGATCTCAGAGTGAGCTGGTTTGGAGGCATGGTCTCATGTAGCAGGGACTCAAGAGTAGGAAAATGTAAGTACTGCTCATCAAGATTTAAAAGGCTGTAGTCCAATATACTGTGTATTTTTTCAAAATTAGACTCAGGGATTAACGATGCTCAAAAAGTAGTAATTATCAGTGTTGGTGAACATACTCTCAAATACTGGTGAGTATAAAATGCATCACCTTCCTGGGTGGTGTCAAAAGTACATATACTCCCTCTGATTCAAAAGTTTCACTTCTGGCCTTTTATTCTAAAGAAATAATTTTAAATGTGTGCATTAATTAGCTATAAAGACTATTTATAATAACCAAAGCATTACTTAGAGAAAAGATGGAAATGACCTAAAAGTCCAATAGTAGCTTGGTTATTTAAATTATGTTATAGCCATTTAGAATAATATTATGTAAATATGTTTAGTGTTATAATAAGATATTCATAAAAGATTGTAAAGTGGATTAAAAAGGCAGGTTATAAACCAGTATTACAGTATGATTCCATTTTTGTTATAAAAAATAGAAATATCTATATGTGAATGTGTATATACACATGCATTTACATCTAAACCTAATTCTTGAATTAGCTGCTTGAAGGCTCTATAATTCCTCACTCGTGTGGCTCAAGGTCAAATGCCAGGTTATATCACAGCAGGCTTAGACAATGAGCAAATTAATAAACTCCCCTCTTTTTCTTGTTTACGCTTTCAACAGTCAGCTGCAAATGGGTTTAGCAAGCAGGTAATTTGAGTATAAAGGAAATAAGTCTGCCTGAAAGTCACCTGCTTGTATTTCCAGCCTGGGAAATTGGGCTAAGTCAACACTATTACAGAGTAAGAAGGCATAAAGCAAGATATACCAACATAGGACACACCCATAGGGCAAAGTTCTAAAAGGAAATGGTTTAATAGGGGTGTCAGGCTCCAGGCATAAAAAACCTAAACACTCTAAGGAAAATCATTCCTACAGGAAGGAAAAGGGGAAGGGAAGGGAAGGAGAGACAGAAAATACAAAGAAGGGAATAAGGAAAGTGGTCCTATTGGAGAATGGATCACGAATCCTTCCATGGATACCCCTGAAAGGAGGGAAATTGGTTTCTGGTGGGAGGTGAGAGGTTCTCATAGCCAGACACTGGCAAAGAAAAGACAGAACCAAGTGTGATTGTCTGACACTGTCCACACAGTCCTATGTTTAGCTACCCAACAAAGCCACTGGGCCGGGGGCACAGATGGCAACCAGAGGCTCTTCTGGGTCTGTGTCCATCTATGTGCAGTGAAAGTCATCATCCTTCACTGGGAGGGAAGGAACCCTCTGCATCTAAGAGGGGGCCCTGTGAGGTGCCCCGTGGCTAGCTTTGTGTGTTCCAAGCGCTCCCTTGCCCAGCAAATGGACACTCCCTACTCAGTGTACAAGCTCAGCCCCAGGCCCTGGGAGCCTCTCCTCTCTGCCTCTCTTTTAGAGCTAGTGTTTGCAGGGAGAAAACACCCACAACCTCCCCCGGAAGGAGAGAAGGAGGGAGCAGTCATATTACCTGCATTGCGCCGGCACATGTTCATGTCTGCCACCTGCTTCCAGGTGTTTGTTCCAGGATCGTAAACCTCGACACTCTTCCTCACCAAGGGCCCATCGTGCCCACCTGTGGCATACAGCTGCCCGCTGAGGACCCCAACCCCTGAAAGGCAGAGCACAGAGTCCCAGCCTCAGGCTGGCTGCAGCAACCAGAAACCAGGAGGCCTAGTGTCCAGTCCTGGACAGCCATCACCAGCAGGGTGATGGGGGAGTGCTGTTTTGTCTCCCTGGAACTCAGGTTCCTCGTCTATAAAACAAATATAATGACACCTACCTGCCTCATAAAATCAACTTGAAAACCGCCAAATATAAAGCAAATATAACCTCATTTCTATTCAGACACATAAAAATAAATATATATATAATATATATAGGTGTGTGTTTGTGTGTGCGTGTAGTAAAAAGGGTTGAAATGGAAACTACACAGCAGGTGTGCTGAGATCATTATTGCTGAGGCCTCCCTGCTTGTCTTGAAGCAGAAGCTGTTCTTTCTGCCCCCGTGCTCTCCTCCCTAGATGGCAGAGGGGCACTGAATCACTCACGATGGTGGTAAGCCTGAGCTGAGGGCCAGGACTGCATCATTTACAGGTTTTAGCATAACCTTTTAACATCCTCTAATACAAGTCAAGGAAATAAAATCCAGAAAGCCTGAGTGCCTAAAAAGAGCAGCTGACGTGGTGGCCGGGACACCTGGGTTCTGGACCTGTGTCTCTAACCTGCCCGCCAGGTGGTGCTTCCCTTTTGGGGCCTCAGTATTCCAACTGCATAGTGAGGGAGCTGGACTAGATCGGTAGTTCCAGTGGACCACAGACTACTCCACTGCGTGGACAGCTCAATTAGCTGGGGAATTTTTGAAAACACAGATTCCACAACCTCACTCCCAGAGACACTGGTCAGGTATCAGCAAAAGTACCTCAGGTGATTGGAATGTGCAGCCAGGTTTCAGACCCAAGGACTAGATTTCCAGAATATAAACTTCATATGGACAAGAAGCATGTTTGTCTTATCATGACTGTTTCCCTGTGCGTGACGGTACGTAGTAGGTTCTCAACAAATACTGTCTGAATGACAAGATGTGTAAAATCCCACCAGCAATTATGCAGGTGTGCAAATGGCTCCTCGCAGTTGCCCTAAACTGACAGCAGATGGTGGTGGTGTATCGACAGTGGCTATCTTACGGACTTGAGTTAAATAAAATTCAGTGTGTTCCCAAGCTGCCTCACCTTCCTCACCTCCATGAGCAGGAGGAACTAGCACATGCTGGGACCCAGAAATGGCCTCTTTTCCTCACAGCCATCCGCTAGCACTGCCCACACCCTGCTGAGGAAGTGAGCAGCCTTCCAGGCATTCGGGGGCACCAGTGCCCTTCTGCGGCCTCCTCTCCCAATGCTCACACTGAGCTTTCCTGGACCTAGAGCCACAGGGGCCCCTGCTGCCAGGGTCTCTGGGCCTTTAGCCACCAAAGAACACCTACCAGGACGAGTATGTGGGTTCCCAACTCCAGATGTGAGGCTTCTCCAAATCCTAGGGATGTGAAGCACTAAAAAGCTGCCCTGGGAGCCTGAGGCCAGAGCACTGACAGTGACCTGAGGAAAGAACCCACCTCCGGGAGAGATACCACCCCTTAAATCAAGGTCACTGTGCCTCGTGAGAGGCATGAGCAGCCCCAGTGATCTCCACGCAGTGATAACCCCTGGGCAGCCTGACAGAGAGCAGCAAGGCCTCCGAAGTCAGCTCCGTCCACAAGGTGAGCCTGAACTTTCTAAGGTGGGTCTGTGCTCGTGGCTCTGTCCGGAGCTGGCCCTCCACGCTTTCTGCTGGAGGCACTCCTAGAAACAGCCACAGACCTCAGTGTGCTGCTCCACTCCCGCTGAGCTGTCCCTGCCTCCTTGGGCTTTGAACACTTTCTTGCACACCTCAAGTCACACACAGGGTTTCCAGGAAATACAAAGAAGACTCTACCAGTACCGTAAACCAAAACTACTAAAAGAGCCCTATGATGGCAGGAGAACCAGAGGATCTGTGAATTGAACTGGGCCCTAGGGAACACCTATTGCAACCCACTCATTTCACATCTGAGGAATCAGAGGCCAAGACCACAGGGACATTCGAGCAGACCCAGAACCAAGATCCAGCCCTCCTGACTTCCATGCATTTGCTGCACGTTCAGGAAGGGCCAACCTGTTGGGATCAGCAGAGACGAGCTCCCTAAAAATAGCCTTCCAAACACAAATGTTTCTTAAATGGAATCATACAGCATTTTCTTTTCTAACCAGTGAGCATACAGTGGTTCTTGAAAAATATTAAAATAGCATAATTTTTCAGGAATACTAAGGAAGTGGTCATGTGTTTGGTTGTATAAAATGAGATCACAACTCAATCTTCAAAAATACAAAAAAAAAAAAAAAAAGATAAAGTAATAACATGGTGGGGAAAAGCTCCCAGTTGTGGCTTCCCTTCCCTTCCCAGAAGTCACATGGCCTCCCTGCCAGCCAGGTTGGTCATCAGTCACCACTCCCACAGGAACCGGGAGCAGAGCCAGTGCCCAGCCTCCAGCACCTCCATCTGCCCTCCCAGACCCTTTCCTCTGGGCCCCTAGATGATGGGGCAGACAAAGCAGGGAAGAAGGGGCTGTTGCTCCACTTCCTGGAAAATCCCAAAGGACCACACAGCTCCTGGCCTTCCCACAGGAGGCGGAAGTGGGCCCCATGTGGGGATTTATTCCCCTCCCATGCGGGGGAGGGGGCTGAAGTGAAGAAAAGTTGGGGGGAGACATAAGTTTATCTCCAAATATTAACACTAATAGCTTGGCTTTCAGCCCCCAAGACAGAGACAGGCAAGTTCAGCTCTTCCAAGGACGACTGGGACAGCCATGCTTGTCACACTACTTCATGAGAATGAGACTCTGATAATCTGGGGTCCAAAAAATCTAACTTCAAAACGCAACAAACCTGAGTAGGAATCCCAACTCTGCCAGTGACTAATGATACGACCTTGGGCTAATTATTCAACCCCTGGTTGACTTACTCTCTAAATCTGTTAAGTGGAGTTACATCGTGTCTACCTTGCAGGGCTGTGAAGAGGATTAAATAAAATGAGGCATAGAAAGTGCTTATTCGGACAGCACCTGGCACATAGCAAGCTTCACTTTTCAAGAGGTGCAGACACCTCCAAAGAAATGGAAGAGATGACGATGAAGGGAATATGATCTCATCTGTTCTCTACCAAAGGGATCCCCCCGAGAAGGGTTAACTCCTAAGTGCTTGTGTCAGCTGCAAAGATGCAAGTGGGATTATATACACTGGAAGGAGAGAAGAGGGAGGGAAAATAAGGTAGGATGTTAAGCTCTTGGCCTCCAGACCCACCTGTGAGATCAGACACAGCCTGCCCCCTGGCCTTCCCCCTTCCCCCGTACCTGCACCGCTGCGACGAGTGCTCATGTCTGCCACGTATGTCCACTCATTGGTCGCTGGGTTGTACTGCTCCACGGTGCTCAGGCACTGGCGGGAAGCCCCATCATAACCCCCAACGGCATATAGCTTCCCTGGAACAGACAAAGTGGCTGAGGGTGGTGCTTCAGACTCGCATAGAACTGGAGCATGGCTGAAACTCCACTTGTAACCCACTGGGGCACCCTCACCTCCATCAGGGTTCAGGACCCCCTCCCCCAGGAAGACCACAACTTCCTCCCCAACCAGGGTAAGCATGCTTCACGACTCTGTCTCCTACTTCCTCTTAAGCCCTGAGTTCTTCCTCAAAGCAGTACTGACTGAACCTCTTTCTCAAAAAGCACCCCAAACACCCAGTGCAAAGCGATGGCCTGCTGTCACTGGGGCTCAACATATTCTTCCTAGTGAACTCATTAGATCTTCTCCAGTACAAGGCACCAGAGAGATGGAAAGCTTGAGGGCCCCAGGTGCAGCCAGGCAGGCAGACTTTCTGGGTAAAAGCTCACAACAGCAGACAGAACAAATAAGGAACAATATTCTCCAACAAGAACCCAAACATTGTCTCCTCCATGTTTTGTACTCTGTCCACAACCCGGGTAGGCAGAACGTGTGAATGGAGTGCTCTGTGTGCACTGTGGGCTGGGCTGGCTGGAATTTATCTGCAGACCCCCTTGCAATCTCTGAGCCATGCACAAGACCCCTGAAACACCATCACCTATTTTAAAAATAAAATACCATAAACGGCTACCAAAGAGCAACAGTTTGTTCTGAGGATGGCGGTGAGGGTGGGCAAGGGGGCAGGAAATTGGTATCTGAATGACCTCAGAGAGAGATTCAAACATTTGGGTTTAACATGTAGTCTTAGAATACAGTGGGAAGGTCTCGTGTGTGTGTGGTGTGTGGGGTGTGTGTGTGTGTGTGTGTGTGTTGGGTGTGAGTCTATGGGGTCCCACCTGGGGGTCTCAGTCCTATGGGGGACCCTGGAATTATAATAAGGATCTTAAACACTAGCTACAGACTAAATAAACACCACCAGATGCAAATCTACTTAACAGGGTTACTCAATCAAAAGATTTTTTTGGTCACTATGTGCTTTCTTAATGGAGAGATACCAAGAGTACAACCAGTATGTGAAAAATCTACAATCATTTTAAGCTAGAAAGAGATTCTCAGGCTCAGAACTATGTTGTACCATCAGGACGTTTGCTGCATCAGATGTAAAATTATTTCTTCTTCTATCATTGAGCCTGGGTTTGTGTTCTGCCCCCACAGCCCTCTCAACCAGTCCTTTTAGAAGAAAAGGACACCTCCTCCTGACTCTGCCCTCACCTAAGCCGGAGGGCAAAATCCTGACTCAGAGCTCCTCCAGGACCCAGGCTACTCTCGTGGTGTGTGCTGGCTCAGAGGTAACCACCTGCCCAGCCAGTTGTCCATCACTAAGGATGAGACAGGCCTGGGGTGTGGAAGAGAAGAGAAGCTCCTGAGGGCAACCCCAGTCTCTGTAACACACGATCTCCGCTCTGCGGGGAGCTTCTGCCTAATCTCCCAGCCTCACTGTCCCTCTTCCTACGTAGAGATTCTTCAAGGCGGCCAGTAGCAGATGATCCTGATTTTCTTTCTTTTTTCCCCAGTGTTATTTAGGCTATGTAGCCATGGTAAGGAGACGATGAGAGGGAGACGGGTTCTGTGCAGACAGTGCGGAGAGCTGTATCTTCAGGGCCACGGGGAAGGAGTGTCCACTTAAGATCCTCCCTGGACATTCTCACCAAAGCTGTCCATTGGACTCTGCTGCCCCAGGGTGACTCTCAGCCGAAAGAGCTTCAGATTCAGGTTGGACAAGATCAATAAATCCCCAGTCTGTCCTCCGGGTCAACAGGGCGTGCTACCACACAGCACTTCTGCCACACAGAACATGCTCGCAGAAGGCTCTGTCAAGGGGAGTATTTCAAATGAGTACCAGGAAGGTATCTCCTCTAACCCCCATCAACCATTCCAACTCTGCATCAGCTGAAAAAATACCCACTCAAGGTTTCTCCTTTCAGGGATACGCTATTTTTAACCCCAACTCTATTGTTTGATATTCCTGGCTAAGGAAAAAGGGGGGAAATGGGAAGGTGGCTAGACAAAGCACTTGCATTTGGCAGACAAATCAACTTCTGTTCCAACGGGAGGATGAGATTGCAAGAAACAATTTTATCTCGGTAGGAGGACAAAAATCCTTGCACTCACTAAGGTGACTCATTCAGTATGTTAGAACAATATACTTTTAAATTAAAATTTAAACTACATAATACTGGTATGGACCAAGAAATGCAGCGAGAGAAAAGAATCCTTATATTAATGTCTAACTCACCGCACGTTACACTCTCCCCGAAGCACGTGTATGTGTTGTGTGTGCACGTGACATAGAAAATGCCTGTGTACATGTGTGAATGCACAGATTTCCAGCTAAATTCCCACTTCAGGACAGGCTAATGAATCAGTGTTGTCCTGCAAAGTATAGCGTTTTAGTCCAAATAATACTCTATGCTTTAATACATTGAATTCATACATATTTCTAAAATGTCTCTCTATTAGCATTTGCTAATGGTCTGAGTTGGGAGTTAGAAGACCTGGGTTCAAGGAGTGGCTGTGCTATTTATTAGCATGGGGCACAATAATTACCCCTCTGGGACCAGTTTCCCCTTCTGGAGAAAGGAGAAAATCTAAGTCCTGCCCATCTCCTTCAGGAGAGTTTTAGGAACAAAATGAGAAGTTGGAGATGAAAAGCATTTAAAAACTACAGTGCACTGTCTAAACAGGCCCCAGACCTCACCATTCGCTCCTGTCTGACCGCACACACCTTTCCTGACTAGAGCAGGACCCACCAACCTGCCTTGCAGTGACTAATCAGAACTGGGGAAAGGTGCCCACCTCACTCGGGGCTCTGTTAATAATGCTTAACATGTGAACATGAGGACAAAATTAAACAAACAATTGATTCTCACCCCCTCCACATTATAGTCCTGGGTTATATTTTGACTCTGGATTCCCCAACTCGTAATAGAGACAAGTGGCCAAAGCAACAGGCCAGCATCTCCCCTCTAGGCTCCTCCCACGCCCCCCAACCCAGCTCACCCACTTTCTAGCCTTGGGCCAGTAGCTTTACCTTTCTGAGTCTCCATTTTTCTCATCCACTCATCAGGATACTAGTACCAGACTCAGCAGTAACGGGAGGAATAGAGTCAGGACACCAGGAGAAGGCCCAGGGGCCAGGTCAGGAACGGGCCACCACCCACTGCCGCTCCTTACCCTCTACGACACCCACACCCACACTGCTCCGCCGTGTGTTCATTGGGGCCACGAAGAACCACTCGTTGGTCTTGTAGCTATAGGCTTCCACTGATGCCAGGCCTGGGAGACAAGAGACTCGTGAGGTTTCTATGGTGCCAGGCCTCACCCTGCTGTGCGAACAGTGAGGATGGGGGAACAGTGCAGACCTGGGGGCTGGAAACCTGGGTGTATGACTCAGCACCACCTCTGCCTCACTGTGCAGCCCGTGGCACCTCCCTAAACACATTTGCACTGTGTCTGCCTGAGGGGACCACTAAGACCTGACCTAGAGGGTGGGCTGTGAGAGGCCCAGGGGTGTAACGTAAATCATAAAACCGACAGAATGGAATAAATACCTGAGGGTGCCTCGCTGAACACCTATTCTATCCCTCTTTTCCCTTGTCTTCCTCTATTTTAGAGGCTGGAAAGCTGAAAACTTGCCTTTCCAGAATCCCTTGGAGCTGTGGGTGACCAAGTCAATGCAATCTAAGCAGGATTTCTGAAACAGCCTTTGCTTTTCTGATAAGCCCCCACCCCCCTTCCTGCTTCTTGCTACCTGGAACACAAATGTGTTGGCTGGATATAACAGCCACCTTGTGACCATGAGGATAAGTCCAAAAGACTCTTCAGGAACTTGGCCCCAGTATCCTTGAGCAACTGGACGAAGGTGGCAACTGCCAACCTCTGAATTTCTTGTTTCACGGACAAAACAAAAGCTCTCATTTGTTTAAGCCACAGTTTAATCAGGTTTTCTACTAGCAGCCAAAAGCAATGCCTAAAAGAAACAATGCCCCACTATCCTTTGTTCTCTTTATTCCCAGTTCCCACTCACTAGAAGCAGCCTCTGGAGGGGCTACAGATCTTGGAATTAATGAAACAGGCAAAGAGAAGGCTGAAAAAGGTTACCAATTGGTGAAGACAGAAATGAAATTTCAGAGAGGTAAAATATATTGTTTTTCATGTCACTGGGGGCTAAAAGATATCACTTTAGTTTAACAGAGTTGCTGTCAACAGAGACATCCACCTGGAGATAATCTCTCCAAGTCCATGTCCACTAGTAGTTTCTGCTTCTCACTTTGGAGCTAGATGAAAGCCAGGAGCAAGGGGACGCTTCTGCAGTGGCACAACCTTGCACAGCTTTGGTGGGGCAGTAGAAAGGGCAATGGGCAAAGACTGTGTGACCTGAGCCAGGTCTCTTCCCATAGCTGAACCTTAGCTCCCTCATCTGTTCAGAGGAGGGTTCAGACCACAGTTCTGAGACACCCGCCAGCTGAACTTACTCTAAGTCTCATCTCCAGAATAAATGGGTTAACAGACACTGGAAAGGAGAAAAGGGCCTCTTCTGAGGGTGGGGTCCTTCTTCGAGCCCTAGAAATGACAGCACGTAGGCAGTTACATATTCTGTGTGTAGGAAGGTGTGCCTCTGACACACAAGCTGGGAGAGGAGGAAGGATGGGTATGTTCTTAGGGCAGTAGCTACAGAGGGACCAGCAGTTGGCCCAAGAAGTGGCTGACCAAACCAGGGTTGCATGGAAGGTGTGTCCTAGGCTGGATGGGGACTGAGTCCGGGACCTACCAGTACTGCCATCAAAGCCCCCGACGGCGTAGAGCAGGTCGTTGAGCACAGCTGCTCCCAGCGTGCTCCGGCGCTCCTGCATGCTGGCGATGGACGTCCACTGGTCCTTCACCCCGTCGTACACGTCCACTGTCCGCACACGCAGTGAGCCATTGAACCCGCCCACGGCGTACACGTGGCCAGCCATGAACACCACACCTGAGGCACAGGAAACCAAGGCATCAAGGTGATCTCAGACAGCTGATGACTCACGTTAATGAGTGACAATGGGGGAACGAGGCAGGCATGTAAATAATTCACCACAGAAGGTGATCTCCAACTTTAGATATTTGGAAGTCACTATGGGACTCACTGGATTTCTTCTCACATTTGCATTTCTAGTTTTGTTTGATTCAAGCAAGTACTTGGATTAGCCTGAAGTCCCTAAGCACATGAGAACTGACCCCAGAAGGTGCAGCTAGAAACTGTGCAGGTGGGGAAGGGAAAGGAAGGGAGTGTGGAATGCACAGATGTTTTTGGAAACAAGGAGCAGGACTGTGGCACCCAGTAGAGACCTGCGGTGGCAGCAGTGGTGGGGCGGAGTGGAAAGGCAGCCTGCACACCGGGAGGCAGTGCGGCTCACCTGCTCTGCATCTCCTGGAGGGGAGCTCAGCAATCTGATCCCACCGGTCCTCCTCAAAATCATAGCACTCCACACTGCGGATGGCCTTGGGTGCCTGGCCGCCAACCACGATCATGACCTCCAGAAAGACAAGTGGACATTAGCTGGGTCTCCCCAACATCCAGATTCACGGGTCATCAATCCTTGTTACGTCCACATGCTCACTGCCCAGGGTCCGTGGATGATCTGAGATGCCAGTTTACAGAGCTACATACATGAAGGTGCTGCCCCTAATCACCAACAGGTCTGAACATTCAAGAAAAGTCTAACGAGCATCTTCCCACAGAAAAACAACCATAAAGTCTACGTTTCCCAAGTGCCCCTGCTCAGGGCTGTGTTGGGGGTATAGCCACTTGGGGCATCTTCTGCAATCTGAGTGTCCTTAAGCACTGGGGGCAAGGGGACTAAATTTTAAATCAAAATAAAATATTCCCATATATATATCAAACTATGAATATATTTTGGAATAGAATACAGAATTTGGATGCATTTTTAAGATAAAATTAATTCAAAAATATTTCTGAATGCGTAGATTATAGGGAGCACTTATTCACTGCAGTATGGGGAAAAATTTGCAAAACACCACTTTGTGGTGGTCACCACAAAAATGCATGTAACTGATGATGTTCTGAAAAAACAGTGTTATAGTATTATTTCCACAAGTAAGGTAGTAGCTACCACTGCCAGTCATCTTGTGAAGTATGTTGTCATCTGTTTGTCACCACAACACTGCAAGGTAGATATTATCATCCACATTGACAGGTCAGGAAAGTAAAGCTCAGAGAACATAGGTAAATTGCCCAAGGTCACACAGCTAAGAGCAGCAGAAGAGAGACTGAGAGCCAAGTGCACCTAACACGGGGGTGAGTGCAGCCCCACCTCTCTCCTGCTCCAGAGACAGGGTCTATGCCAGGACAGCTCACTACACAGTGTTTTTCAAACTGCAGGTCACATTTCATTGGTGGGTCACTAGATCAATTTAACAGGTTTCAACCAGCATACTTTTTAATAGTACAGCACAGAAAATATAGTAAGGATGTTATTTCATGAAATATTTGTTCTGGTTATACACACATATATATATCTCCTAGAGAGCAATTTAAACATATTTCTTAGCGTAGGATGTAGTATTTAAAAAAAAACAATGACAGCCACTGTTCTGGCTGCAGCAACAGAACTTCAGCAGTTCACTGTGGTATCCCCATTGCTGTGACTTTTGTCATGTGTTATTAATAAATAAAAATTAAAGCACCAAAGTTAACGATAGTTTACATATGTCAGTAAGTCTACAAATTCATGGCTGTCCCCACAATGACTTCACTCTCACTCACTCATTCCAAGTTGCCTTTAGTGGAGAGAAAGGGATAAAGTCACAGGCAGACAATCAATATAAGTCACAGGATCTTCTCATTATCTGTGGCTTGTCTATTTACCACAATGTTTCTCAAAGTTCAGTGCGCATCAGAATCCCCTTGAGGGCTTGTTGAGACACAAATTGCTGGGCCCTACCCCACAGAGTTTCTGATTCAGTAGGTCTGAAGCGGGACTGAAAATACGCATTCTAACAAGTTCCCAGTTGATGCTGATGCTGCATTTCCAAGAGTCATACTTTGACAACCCCTGTTTTAACCCACAAACATAGAGAGATTTCCTGATGATGTGCCATCAACCATTTCTGCCGTTATAATTATCATAGTGCTCTTTGCTTCCCTGCAAAGCATATTTGGGGAGAAAAGTGATCATCAAATCTGTGAGCGTGGGCTTCCCTGGTGGCGCAGTGGTTGAGAGTCCGCCTGCAGATGCAGGGGACACGGGTTCGTGCCCTGGTCCGGGAAGATCCCACATGCCGCGGAGCGGCTAGGCCCGTGAGCCATGGCCGCTGAGCCTGTGCGTCCGAAGCCTGTGCTCCGCAACGGGTGAGGCCACAACAGTGAGAGGCCCGCGTTCCGCAAAAAAAAAAAAAAAAAAAATCTGTGAGTGCATAGGAGTACACCCCTCAGCTGAACATTATCCATCATATAGGGAGACAGGTATAGGGCTGACAATCATTGCTCAAGATCAATTACTTATGACCCAAAATTCTAGATTCAGCCTCACCTACTGCCCATGTGGGTGGTAACTGGTCATCAGAGTTATGGGCGGTCACTGGTCATCAGAGTTAGTCTACAGCGCTTCTGTGACCGAATGTAAGTGACCAATGTTTAAAAACTCAGAATTCCGTTCTGACTTCTGGAACATGCCAAAGGAACCCAGGACACATAGTCCAGACTTAGAGCTGTTGTTGCCTCCATAAATAAATGTTCTGCATTTGACTTTCCTCTGCTCAGAAGGTCCACTGCTCTGTGTCAAGAGCAGCCCTTTTCAGAGAGATGCAGAATTCTACATTCCCTCCCATTTGTAATTCTTTGCTTAGATAGGCATCCATGAACAGTTCAAGGGGGATGTTAATGAACACAGCCTCTTGGCAAACTTCAGACAATGCCCAACTTATTCCTCCAGGGCTGAATGACCCGCTTTCATAAACATACCTAGAACTTGTACTGTCTTTCTGGTTTTGAGTTGGTAAAGTTGAAATGAAGTCAAACCATTACAAGGATTTTCTTTGAAATCTGATTTTGGGGTTAACTGAGAATAAAACTAGTTTTTAGTTTTCTTTCTGCGGTGACATCAAGTACCCGACACCCTCTCCTTGAAACACTCTTCCCCCATCTGATCCACGCCCTCCCAACACCTGCTTATCTTTCAGGTCTCAGTTTACACGTCACTTCCTCCAAGAGGACCTCTCTGACCTCCAAAGCTGAGTTACAGGTCGTTCTCTGAGATCACATATGCCCTGGGGTCTCCCACTAAAAGTGCTCCACGTTGTGTTGTAACTGTCCAGTAACCTTGTCTCCCTTCTAGACAGTGAGCCCTGCCAGCGCAGAAAAATGTACCTGCCTCAATCACCAAGATAACCCTAGGGCCCTAGGGTACCAGGTAAAAGTGACGACTCAAATATTTATTTGGAATAAAGAATAAATGAATAGTAAAGACCACATGCAAAGAGTTAAATGAAAAAATACACAGTTACGGGGCTTCCCTGGTGGCACAGTGGTTAAAAATCTGCCTGCCAACGCAGGGGACTCGGGTTCAAGCCCTGGTCCAGGAAGATCCCACATGCCGTGAAGCAACTAAGCTCGTGCGCCACAACCACTGAGCCTGTGCTCTAGAGCCCATGAGCCACAACTACTGAACACATGTGCCACAACTACTGAAGCCCACGTGCCTAGAGCCCGTGCTCCTCAACAAGAGAAGCCACCGCAATGAGAAGCCTGCACACCTCAACGAGAAGCCTGCACACCTCAATGAAGAGTGGCCCCCACTCGCCGCAACTAGAGAAAGCCCACATGCAGCAACAAAGACCCAACACAGCCAAAAATAAATAAATTAAATAAATTTTTTAAATTAAAAAAAACACAGTTAAATTTAAAAAAAACACACACACACAAGCTAGAATGTCTCTTTCTTGGGTTAAAACATGTTAGACACCAGATTACAATTCCGGGGACAGAATTTGAGGAAAACAAAAAGAGAAAGAGAGAGCTTTTCCCATCTTTTGACTCAACCACCAGAAGCCTGTTTATTCTTTGCATAAGCTATCAAGGCTTCTTCTATAAACAAAAAAGGCAAAGCTTCAGGGGACTTAACCATGTCCCAGAAACCATCTTCCGCCAGGGTAGGGAGGTACATTCATATTGGAGAAAATCCAGCACTCATCTCCGAGAATTTTCATAGTAACACAGAAGCGATATTATAGAAATGCAAAAAATTTAATGTTAAAGTAAAACCTGCATAGAAAGACAAAAAAGTTACAGAACAAGGTTTTCAAAATAAACTTGCCTTTGAGCTTATAAAACCACTGGTGAGAGACGACTTTTAAAATTCCAAACTTGTACAATAATCTGGGAAGAGCAAATATGAGGTTTCGTGGGAGTAGGACCATTGGTTTCTGAAAATGTGGAGGTAGCTCAAGACAGAGGGAGGAGTAGGTATACTTTCTCATTCTCTCGTAGACATAAGAAGTCCAATTTCTATGGCAGGTCTTACAAAAAGCCATCATACAAGGAGCACTACGGTCATCACTGTGTAATTGTACAGCATAAAAAGAATAAATTTCCTATCTTGACTACTAACAGATGGTTGTTTCCATAGATACCTGATTTTAGCAACCAATCAGACAAAAACGAGTATTCCCCAAAGTCTACATGTATTACGTCTCTGAAACTGTAAACCTCCAGCTACTCAAGTCTCTTCTTGTCAGGGCAAGAAGAGACTTGAACCTTTCTTTCTTGCAAGCCCACATTTGACATTTCCAGAAAAACTCAGGCCCAGAGACTTCAATAGGCATATTTCTTTCTTCCCCTGACACCTCTAAGTCCCACTTTACTAAAGATGTGTAATGTCTTTAATAGAAATTACTGAATCAAATCAGCTTATTAAATGATCACTATGTTTAACATTTATCCTTCAAGGTAACCCTGAGTAAGAACTACCGGTGGTCATATGGGAATCATAAAATACTAAAGAACTAGTTCCAGGCTAACAATTATGCTAGACCAAACATAACCTCATCACACTCAAGGACAGCAATGTACTTGGGAGCCCTGCAGGGCACCCAGGGTCCTGACCCCAAGTCTCAGTCATCACTGTGTTAAAGGCTGCAGACCTCTTGGTGAGTGGAGAGTTCTGGGTGACACAACACTGGTGAGCCAGACTCGACTGTGCGGGGCATGGCTACTGGACCACTCCCAAGTAAAACACTCTCATTTTAGAAAGTCAAATGGCCATTTACTTTAGGGACATTAGTGAGACCATGTAAAGACTACCTGATTCCTTGGGAAGGAAATTTCACTCCCAGCATAACGAGATGGTTTTTTAAAAACATTTAACACTGTTTCTTTCACTTGGATGAGTCTGAACTCCACCAGTGTGACTGTGGCAGTGCAGGCATGTTGGTCCCTTCTCACAACATGACAATTGCTCTGTGTCTGAGAGCCATCAGGTAGCAGAGACTAGCCAGGGGAAGGGCAGGAAGTGAACAGCGCAGAGCTTTCCAGCCCATTTGTGCATCAGGAGCCTAACCCTAAGTCATTAGACTCTGCACTCAGGGGAGTGGAATGACCCAGGCTCTGCACACCTTGTTCATCAGGCAAGAGTAGAGTGTGTGTCCAAACTCTCTTCCATGACCGGTGAGCTGGGCAGAAGGCAGGCCCAGCCAGTCGGTCCCTCGGGCCAGGGCAGGAAGCGAGAGTCTCTCTTACCCTGGTGCGTGGGGCCGCAGGGCTAACACCAAAAATTCATCCGAAGGAGCATGTCGAGGTCGAGGCAGAAGACTTGTCCCAGCAGGTTCTGAGCAACAGGTGCTCCAGGCAAGGACTGACAGCCAAGGTGTATGGACCATGAGGGGTGAAGAAGCAGCAGTGCGGGAGCAAGACCCAGGGAGGAGAGCGGGAGTGGGAAACGGACTTTGGAGTCAGACACACCTGCGCTCAAATACCAGCCCCGTCACTAACTAGCTGTGTGAACCTGGGCAGGCACTTAACCTTGCCAAGCTCGCATCCATCACCTAAAATATCAGGATAATAGGATGTTTCTCCCATGGGTGTCAGGAGACTTAAATGATATAAAGCATTTAGCACAGCGTTCGGTAAACAGCACACACTAAATGTTAACTTCTATTATTAGATCAACACCAGCATCATTACTACAGTTTAAAGCAGCTGCTAAAACAGATTCCCAACAAACGGTAGAAAAGGACGCTTATGATCTGTGAACAGGAAAGTGAGCACCAGTAATTCCAGGTATAATGACGGGGTTTTTTCAGGACCCCAAGGTGTTTCCCAGGGTCTTGCCTGGGTCCATTTAAAGGACCGAGATGTGGGAGGAGCAGTGTCCATCCACGGGCCTGGCCCAGGTGAGAAGTCATCCTACCCACCCTGCCAACAGCCTTGTTTCCAACACTGTCTTCTGAAAGCAGGACAGACCAACTCAGGAGGAAGCCACCCACTTCCAGCCCAAATGGCTTTTTGGTGTCATTTTAAAGAGTTGAATAAAGATGTCAACTGCACTGAAATGACAGTGAAAAGTGCCAGATTCAGTACCTCTCCAAAGGGTTTATTTGCATCTTCCTGGAACCTCATTTCTCTGCTGCCATCTGCAGCACAAGGTAACGCAGGAGTATCGTGAGTGGCTGGGAGACAGCCCCTGGTTGTCCATGGCAACCCAGCCTCAGGGAAAGTGCTGGGTGGTGAATGTGTGGGAGCCCAGATGATGCTATTAGCTGTTCTGGCTTGAATATGTCAGTATGATCAATGCATATATGGCACAAGAAAAAAACACCCTTCTTAGCCTCTGCAGCTATCTCAAGGTAGAGTCTTGTTTCTTTCAGGGAGGAGGTTTGGCTGGCAAACAGATTCTCTGCTGAGAATTGCTGAGAACAATGTGCAAATCTCTCCCCACCCCTTTGTTTCTCAAAGTCAGCTCTGTCAGAAAGCCAACTTGGACTGAATTCATGAAAGCACAAGCCAGCTGGCCCTTGGAATTCCTGTGGCCACTCCTCCAAGTAGCCCCATTGTCTCTCTCAACTTCTCTTCTTCCTCCTTTTATTTGACCACTTGTATATTTCTACCTTACTTTCTCAGGGGGACTTCTTAAAAGTCCTCAGAGGGTAGGAATCAGGTTTCTTTCTACCCAGTACTCAGCTAAAATGCTTTTGTGAAATGTGGAGGCAAGGTCTGAAGTCAGTCAGCCTGGACTTAAAACTCAGCTTAGCTATTTACTAGCTGTGCTTCCAGATACATCGCAAATTCTTTGATATTCCTCCACTCAAGACATGGAACTTAATAACCACCCCCTCCCTTGAGTGTGGGGTAGACTTGCTGACTCGCACCCAGGAAATAAAATACAGCAGATGTGATGGGACATCACTTTGAGAGAAGGTTATTTAAAGACTACAGCTTCTGTCATGGGCGTGCTCTCTCATTCTTTTGCTGTAGAATCACTCACTCTGGGGAAGCCAGCTGCCATGTCATGAGGACACCCGAGCAGCTTATGGAAAGGCCTGTGGGGTGGGGAACTGATACCTTACAAGCAACCACAAGAGTAAGCTTAGAATCAGATCCTCCCCAAAGAAGCCTGGGGGTGACTGCAGTCACAACCAGCAGCTCGACTACAACCCCACGAGAGGCCCTGGGCCAGGACGACCCAGCTAAGCCTCTCCAGGATCCCTGCCCACAGAAACTAAGATAAGAAACGTTTGCTGTGTTAAGCCACCAAGGTTAGGGTAATCTGAAATGCAGAAATTGATAACTAATACACAGCGAGTAGATGACATAACCTGAGATCCAATTTCCCCACGTGTAAAAGGGGGATAATGACAATTTTGAAAATCCTATTAGATAATAAATGTAAATCACTCAGCTTAGCACTTGGCACGTGCTCAGCAATTAGACCTGCTACTATCATCTTTGTGGGGTTAGTATCATGTCATGGTCAAAAGCAAAGACTTTGAGTTGGCCAGACCTATAAAGAACTCTTACAACTCAATAATTAGAAAATAATTTTTTAAATGGGGAAAGATTTGAACAAAGACTTCACCAAAGAAGACAAACAAATGGCAAATAAGCACACGAAAAGATACTCAACATCATTAATCATTAGAGAAATGCACATTAAAACCACAGTGAGATACAACCACATACCTACTAGAATGGCCAAATATTTTTTGAATAGATAATACAAGGAGTGGTGAGACAGTGGAGTAACAAGAACTCTCATACATTGCTGATGGGAAAGCACAATGGCACAGTCATCTTGAAAGACAGTTTAGCAATTTCTTAAAAAGTTAAACTTACAGTTACCATTCAGCCCAACAATCCTACTCCCAAGAGAATTTAAAGTATTTACCCAAGAGAAATTAAAATACATGTCCACACAAAAATCTGTAAGTGAATGTTCAAAGCAGCTTTATTTGTAATAGCCAAAAACTGAACACCCAAACGTCCATCAGCTAGTAAATGGATAAACAAATTACAGTAAATCCATACAATGGAATATTCCTTAGCAATATAAAGGAATTAACTCTCAATACATGCAACAACATGGATAAATCTCAAAAACATGATGTTAAGAGAAATAAGGCAAGCTCAAAAGGCTACATGTGGCATAATTACAATACATTTATGACATTCTAGAAAAGAGAAGACTGTAAGGACAGAAATCAGATCAGTAGCTGTCAGGAGCTGGGGGTGGGAGAAGGCGCTTGACTACAAAGCAGCACAAGGGAACTTTTTGGAGTGATTAAAATATTCTATATTTTGATGAGGATGGTGGATATATGACTGCATGCATTTGTCAAAATTCATCAAACTGCATCCCTTTTTAAAAAGAGCAAATTTTACTGTGAATAAATTATTGTACCTCAATAAACAGGAATTTAAAAAAATATGGGATGTTGATAATGAGGAAAGCTACGCATATGCGGGGGCAGAAGGTATATGGGGAATCTCTGTACCTTCCCCTCAATTTTTAAAAAAATATTTATTTATTTACTTATTTATTTGGCTGTGCCGGGTCTTAGTTGCAGCCCACGGGATCTTTGTTGCTGCATGCAGGATCTTCATTGTGGCACAGGAGATCTTTAGTTGCAGCATGTAGGCTCTTAGTTGCGGCATGCGGGACCTAGTTCCCTGACCAGGGATTGAACCCAGGCCCCCTGCACTGGGAGCGTAGAGTCTTAACCACGGGACCACCAGGGAAGTCCCCCCCTCAAATTTGCTATGAATCTAAAACTGCTCTAAAAATATAAAGTCCTAACTTAAAAAAAAAGAAGTAAATGTATTAGAAATGCATCTCAATGAGATGAATGAGATATTATAGAGCTTTAATTAAAGAATATTTTGATGCGAAAGAAAAAAAAAGAAAGATGAAGGGAAGGAAGGGAGGGAGGGAGGGAGGGAGGAAGGAAAAATAGGGGGAGGGAAGGGAAAAGGAAAAGAGAAAAGAAAAGGAAGAGAAAGAAAAGAATCTTTTTTTATCTGCCACCAAAACGTGAAAACCTGTCCCTGAAGGCAGTTTGGTACAAGACTTTGGAGTGGAACAGACCTTGTTCAAACCCCAGCTCTGCACTTACTAGCTGTATTACTGGGCAAGTTACTTAACCTCTCTGATTAAACTCTGTAAAGTAGGGATATGACTAGCACTGACCTATTATTATCATGATTTAATGAGATAAGGCACTGTCCATAATCCTCAAAGTGACACTTCCCCTCAGCACACCCCACTCCTCAAACCCACAGTGGAGATCTTGTTAATTCAAGTGCCCACAGAATGGTGACAGGAGTAGAGTTTGAGAAGCAGCGTGGACAATATAACCTTAAATCATTTAAGGATTAAAGCTGGGGGAACAATGAGGCAGAGAGCAGCAACGCCTTTTTTTAAATTCCTTCAACAGATTCAAAGGAAATCATGGTTCCAGTCGCCTGCAGAAGGCCATGTGCTCAGAAACCTAAACATTTTCATTTGGGAAATAAATGGTCCCTAAGGAGTAGAGGCAACAGGGGGACAGCTTTGGCCTCCTGAAACAGGGGGTGGACTCTTCTCAATTATAGACTCAATATCTGGGAAGGGACACAAGGTATGTTGCAGAGGTGGGGAGCGGGGGGGTGGGGGGGTGGGGGAGGGTTGTCTCAAGCATGCTTAGTCCAGGCTCGGATACAAACTTGGCTTTGATTTTCAAAACTGTCTTTTCTTGGGTGTATGCGGTAAAAGCCAGACATGGAGCCTAGAAAAGGAGAGGCCACTGGGTAGGGTCACCACACAAAGAAAATGGGCCAGCTCTGCACCATTCCCTTAGCTCCAGAATACACTCCCCAGGAAAAGACGTCATTAACCTGATATTAGATAGGATGAGAACCTCAGTTTTCAAAGAGAAAAGTCACAGACAAGCAATAAGGCCAGCTGAAAACCCGGGATATAAAAAAACCGCCTGCACACAAAACAACAGTGCACCTTAGAATCAATATTCTCCAGACACAAAGTTGGTAGAAATTTAGATCATAATGAAGGTGATATTCAAGTCCATGGGAGAGAGAGATTATTTAATAAGATAACTTTGAGGCAACAGCCTCATGACCTGCAATACAAATAAACCTGAATTCCTACCCTCACTCTTTACACCAAAACAAATTCTAAGTGCATCAAAGATTCAAACATAAAACAGAAATCATAAAAGTACTTGAAGAAAACACAGAGTATTTTTTTTTTAAATCTCAGAGCAGGGAAAACATTTCTAAGTAAAACCTAAGCTATAAAGCAGAAGATAGATTAATTTGACTACTTATTATTTTTCGGGATTCAAAATGTTACAAACAAGTTTAGAGACAAACTACAAACTAAGAAAAAAATATGTAAAACACATACAAGGGCCTAAACTCTTTAAAAAGAGCATGTAAAAACCATTAATAAAAAAATACAGTCTAACAGAAAAATGGGCAAAGGACATGAACAGGGAATTTCCACACACCCCAAATATACAAATGCCAATAATCCTTTGAAACCAAGATTAATCTTACTCACAATTAAAGAAATGCAAACCAAAACAAGATGCCATCTTTTAAAGGATATTTGACACATATATGTTTAGATATTTTTAAAAATGGAAATTATTGCAAGGCCCATCAATAGATGACAGTTACATAAATAATAGCACATAAATATAATTAAATGCCATGCACCTATTAACAATTTAAATGCTGTTTTTACCCACAGTGATAACATTGAATGCAGTCTGTAGCATCTGGTTGAGTAGGAGAAAAAGATTTCAATCTGCGTAGCAAAAGTCCATTTATCTAAAAGTGTGCAGTTTGACCTATTTGTGAATAAGTGCACAGAGATATGTCTGGAAGAAAATTCATCGAAATGATAGCAGTGACTGTCCCTGGGTGGAGGGATTTCAGGTGATTTTTACTTTATTTTGAAATCCTTTTAATAATCTATAATGAGCATACATTTCTATAATCAAAGAAAGCTAAGTTATTTTCATTTTGAAAAATATGAAGAAGTTTTGATGCAATGTTCCAACAAAACAAAACGCATCAACATGCAATAAGGCAAATGGTCCCAAGGCTGAGACCCATGCCCTGTGGCTGCCCCTCCTAGCTGGCACTGTGCAACAGGAGGCAGACAGGTAGGTAAAAATCAGGTTTACAGGGCCTCCCTGGTGGCGCAGTGGTTGATAGTCCGCCTGCCGATGCAGGGGATACGGGTTCGTGCCCCGGTCCGGGAGGATCCCATGTGCCGCGGAGTGGCTGGGCCCGTGAGCCATGGCCGCTGGGCCTGCGCGTCCGGAGCCTGTGCTCCGCAACGGGAGAGGCCACAGCGGTGAGAGGCCCGCGTACCGCAAAAAAAAAAAAAAAAAAAATCAGGTTTACAAAGGTGGAGCAGGTACAGGATGGTAAGGGTTCAAGACCAGGTTTGGAGCGGGAGAAAGACTCAATTCAAAACCTGGTTCCAGGGAGCTTCCCTGGTAGCACACTGGGTAAGAATCCGCCTGCCAATGTAGGGGACAGTGGTTCGAGCCCTGGTCTGGGAAGATCCCACATGCCATGGAGCAACTAAGCCCATGTGCCACAACTACTGAGCCCACGTGCCACAACTACTGAAGCACGTGCACCTAGAGCCCATGCTCTGCAACAAGAAAAGCCACCACAATGAGAAGCTCACGCACCATAACAAAGAGTAGCCCCCGCTCACCGCAACTAGAGAAAGCCCGCACGCAGCAGTGAAGACCCAACGCAGCCAAAAATAAATAAATAAAATAAATAAATTTATTAAAACAAAACAAAAAAAACCCTGGTTCCACCACATTAGCTGTGTTGACTTTGGGCAAGTCAGTTAATCTCTCTGACCCTCAGTTTCCTCCTTCCTGAACTAGGATAACTGCCTCTACTTTCTATGCGATATCTTCAGCTCACTGCTTGGTACACAGTAAGTACTCAATAAATGTCAGCTGCTTATATTATTATCTGGGACATTTGTAACCTTTGTTCACATTGCAACCACTATGTTCTCCATGATCTGGGGTCACAGAGCAGAGTGGAGAGAAGCAAACCTCGGAAAATCCAAATATCTGGTCTTGGGCAACATGCTTCTCCAGCCCCGTGAAACCCTTCCTGGAAGCAGCAGGCGAGGAGTAAGGCAGCCAACCACAAAGAGCAAGAGAAGGACAAGGCAAGGACCTAGGTAATTCCTGGGTGCTGCCTACTTGTAGTGGATGAGCCAACACGACTCATTCCTCTCCTCTACCCTTCCTCCTGGGTTGGCTGGGACCTCCCCCTAGACTTCATGTTAGGATCCTGGAAAGATGACTCGAATGCCAAGGTAGAAAGGCCTTTAGAGACCATCTAGTGCAGCATCCTTCATTCTACATGTGAGGAACCTGAGGACCACGGAGGGGAGGGGACTTGCAGGGAACCAGAGAGCCAGTACCCAGCACAGACCTTCCATCATGGTGTTGCCTCCTACGCTCATCCTTCCCTCCCCCTGCATGCCCCCTCACACGCTCTCATTTCCCCCATATCTTTCCCCCACTTCCTTACCTGTAGGACTCCTTAAGGTCCCCTTTCTCCTCTGGCAGCCCTAATTGTCCCTTATGGCTCTGTGGTGAGGGGAGAAACCAGACTAGGACTGTTCTGACTCAAAGAATGGCCTAGAAAGAGGACTGCTGTGGCCATCACTACATCAAGACCCACCCAGCTACTCCTCTGCTTCCAAAAGAAACAGAGCCCAAACCATGGTGTAAAACAGGAAGGGAAGAAGAAAGAGACCTGAGTTATTCACAAACCTCCCTGGTGACAGTGAAGGTTACCTTGAAACTCTTAGGAAAGGAAGACCCCAGAAGAGAGGGGTACCAGCAGATTCATGAGGAACCAGCAGACTCCATCTCCTAGGTGGTAAATACAACCGAGATGCAGGGCAGCCATGGGTGAGGAGAGACGTGGAGACAGGAGTACAAGGCCATTTTCCCAGATCACAGTTCTAACTCTTGGCAGTGACTGGGCTGGGGCTTACCTTGGGCAGGCTAACTGGAGTCCTGGGCTTCGTCCTTGGGTTTTTAATCAAGAGCCTCTGATCCAGAGGGAGCAGATGATATTTCATGGCCTCGATGAGGAAGTCCTTACAGGTGTTGTTATTCTTTATCAAAGCTTCTTCTTCAACTGTCTAGAGGTAATAACCCATAGGTGATCCTGGTGCAGAACTCGGCCCCATTTCCCAAGCCATCTCCCTGGGCTGAGTCATTCCTGTACTCTCACACTCATTCGTTCCCACACCGCACCATCTCAGACCCTAAGACAAAGGTCCACAGAGTTACAGCTTAGTGCCCACCTCCTGCATCTCAAGAGCACAATGGAGTAAGTGATTAAGCTCTGGCATCAAGCAGATAGGGATACAAATCCCAGCTCTACCATTTAACTCCTCTGATCCTCAGTTTCCTCATCTGTAAGATGTAAGATGGGTGTATTAAAGTCCCCCACAACCTCACAGGTTGTGTTTGTTTGTTTGTTTACAGGCTTAATGAGATTATGCAAAACAAAGACAACTGATTGTCCCTAAAGCTTCTTTCCACATGCCTTCTGGTTGGAACATATTATAATGTTTAAGGCAAATGGTCAGATATTTGAGAGAAGGAGAGGGAGGGAAAGAGGAAAATGGTGGGATGCATCAGCCAACCCTTGGAGGCACTGGGTATAATAAGGTGATATTCAAGAAGAGGAATTCATATTCATTATCTTACAGTGCAAGCCTCAGAGAGAAGTGTCCAGTGAGGCACCCTCCAACAGAGCAGTGGTATCAGAGCAGAAAGAATGTCCTGCACAAAAGTCCCACCAACTGACCTCCACTTGGACCCCATCTAAGCTGGGGCTGTGGCTTCTTCATGCCTTATTCTAGAGCCAAGGACTTAAGCAGGTGCTCAGCAAGTGTGGGCCTAAATATTTCACAAGCAAAGCTAAGGGTGAACCATGCTGGTATCTCCACGCTTGGGCACAGGTCAGATTGCTACGTGGCATATCGTAAGGGGTAGTGTGGTCTTTGGAGGCTACTTCATGTCTTCTTTGCTGGAGTGTTTGGGAGCTGTTGGCAAGGTCACTTCCATTCAGCAGCTAACAGTGATTGAATGTCTCCTGGTTGGGCAGCTCTGTGCTGGACCCCGGGGAGAAAATGATGCACAAGGCAAAGGTTCTGACCCAGAGGCCCTCAGGTCCAGTCAGAGAATGAGAAGGGCCTCCCCACCTCAATTATCTCAGCCCTCAAGCTGTCATGCACAGGCCTGGCTGAGCTGCTCCTGGGTCTCCCACCTGTAACTAGGAATGGGAATGTGGCCAGGGCCATCACCTGCTGGGCAGTGTTGGAGATGGCAGGAAAAGAAGGATCAGTGAGGGCGCCTCTGTTATCTCTGTACACCTCCTTCCCCACAGACTATCCCCAGGGACACTCCGTTTTCTTGGAACGTTTTTCTCTCTCCTACTGAGGGATTGAGGCAGGTAGGGACAAATCATGAACGTTTGGGGTCAGTTAAAAATGAAAAAGGGTGGGAGAGAATCTCTTTAAAAGCTTGGGAAGAAGGAAAAATGCATGAATAGCTACTTCTCCCAAAGAACTCATTTGGCTTGAATGAAAAGCTCCCTGAGAGAGTTAGTACTTCATGGGTACAGAGTTTCAATTTGGGATGATGAAAAAGTTTTAGAAATGGATATGGTGATGGTTGTACAGCACAGTGAATGCAATTAATGCCACTGAACTGTACATTTAAAATGGTTACAATGATGAAGTTTATATTGTACATATTTTATCACAAGGACAAATTTTTTTTTTTTTTGCGGTACGCGGGCCTCTCACTGCTGTGGCCTCTCCCGGCTCGGAGCACAGGCTCCGGACGCTCAGGCTCAGCAGCCATGGCTCACGGGCCCAGCCGCTCCGCGGCATGTGGGATCCTCCCGGACCGGGGCACGAACCCGTGTCCCCTGCATCGGCAGGCAGACTCTCAACCACTGCACCACCAGGGAAGCCCACAAGGACAAATTTTTAAATAAGATATGGCATGTTATACACTTGGTACAAGATTTGTAAATATTTAATAAAAGCCTAATAAATGTTAGCTATTAAAAGAAAACAACAACAAAACAACTCCCCCAGAAGTCAGTGTTGGTACAGGTCTGCCCAGAGCTTTCCTTTCTCTCAGCCTCCTCCTCTACCATCAGCCATCCCCAGTGGTTAGACTAGTTTGACGTTTCAAGGTCAAATGAGTGTTTTTTTTGGGGGGAGGGGGGTTGTTGGTTTTTTTTGGGTTTTTTTAACATCTTTATTGGAGAAAATGAGTGTTAATGAAACATCTCCTTCCAGAGGTGTTCTGAAAAAAAAAAAAAAAAAGGGCTTCCCTGGTGGTGCAGTAGTTCAGAGTCCGCCTGCCGATGCAGGGGACACAGGTTCGTGCCCCGGTCCGGGAAGATCCCACATGCCGCAGAGCGGCTGGGCCCGTGAGCCATGGCCGCTGAGCCTGCGCGTCCAGAGCCTGTACTCCGCAACGGGAGAGGCCACAACAGTGAGAGGCCCACGTACCACAAAAAAAAAAAAAAAGTCCCACACAACAGTTCTCATGCACATTGTCTCTGACCTCCTTCTTCTCCAGATCTAAACCTGACCTTGCCCTAATAACCCAGGAACTATTTCCTAAAGTCTTCATTAAATTTCCATTGTGGGCACCTGATGGAGGTTGTGCGTAGGGGTATCTAAAGCCCCTTTAGCTTTCTCCAGAACCCAAGTCCACAAGCCGCCCTTCCTCCTTGTGAAAGTGAGACTGTGCTGGAGGCCAGGTGTCTGCCTTCACCGGTGGTCAGGCACCACTCAGGATAGTGGGAGGTTTGGCTCTGACATGGGGAGCTCAGGTGGGTTCGGTGCCTCTGCTTAGGGGGCCTCTCCTACACAAAGGATGTGCGGCCACCAGGTGGCAGTGGTGCCATCCAAAGTGTAAAACGCAGGGCACATATGAAGGCTTGAGAATATACGCCCTGGCCCCTGAGAAGAGGGCTACGGTTCAGAGATTCAGAAAACATTCCACTGACTCCTAAGGCCTGTGATCAACAGCATCACAAGCTGAGGGCTTTATAAGTGCTGGTAAGGATACTCTCTCCCGCTACTACCAATGGTAGCAGTGGTCGTGAAGACAATAGAGATATCACCGAACACAGGGTTGTAGGCTTTACATGGTTTATCTCATTCTACCCCCAGATGACCCTATAAGGGCAGGGGCTATTTTCTCCAGATGAGAAGACAGAGGCTTAGCAAGGTTGAGGATTCGCCCCGTGTCTTACGGTCAAGAAGTGACAGAGCTCGGCTGCTGGGCTGCTGAACCTACTCTTATCCTGGCTTCACATCTGCCATTCCTCCCAGAGACTTCTTGAGGACGGCTGAGGGCTGGCCTACTGCCTTGGTACTTGTTATTTATCTATTTAAGTTTTATCCTCTACCTGCCTGGAAAACACCTAATGCCATTGACACTACAAAGTCAAGTCATGTAAAATATACAAACAGAAGAGAAAGTACTAAAGGTGGCGCCTGCTTAGGGAAGGTGGGTGGTCTAGAGCCAGATAGACTTGGATTTGAATCCTAACCCTGCCACCTACTAGCTGGTGACTCCAGATAAATCCCAACCTCCATAAGCCTCAAAACCCACATTTGTAAAAAGGGGATTTTAACCTCTGCTCACAGGGTTGTTACAAGGATTCAATGAGAAAATATGTGGCACCATGCTTTAGAGGAAGCAGATGCAGTATGTATTCCAGGCACTTGTGAAGAGCTGGTTTTTACAGTCCTGAATTGGGTCCCAAGTTGCCCAACACGAAGGCAAAAAGGGAGCATAGAAACATGATGGAAATGACCCTTCTTGCTTCAGTCCTGTACAACAAAAGCAGCTAATAACTTCTGTTGAACATGTGCTATCCCCAGCTCCATGCTAACACCTGAACCGCATCCTTACAACTCCTCTGGTCCTCACAACAACCCTGCTGGGCTCTAGTATAATTTCCCTTCTAGAGAAAAAGAAACTGAGGCTTAAAGCTAAGTAGAAGAGGAGGAACTAAACCTAAGTGTCTCATTCTCAAACCTATGCTCTTAAACCTTACACTACCATGCCTCACACTGAACCCAGTGGGTTGGTGCCCTCACTCCACAGAAAAGACCCATGAAACTCTCCACACCATACAACCGGGGTTGCCCGCTGCTACTCCTAGGAGGCCTGGGTGAGTAGGGAAGCGCTTGGTTCTTCACATAGCACTCACCTGGACAAGGTAATCCCTCGGTAAGAGAGGGAGACGGACGTGTTCCATCAGCTTTGCCATGTGCTCTAAACGGGTTTCTTTCTCGTAATTGATCCATGAAATCACAGCTTCAAATACCTGTAAGGAAAATCAACACAGGTAACTTTTGCAAACAGACAATAACTTTAAACAGCTTTCAAACAACTTCCTCAACCTGAAAAAAGAAAGAAAAGTTACAAGTCATCCACAAAGGTGTTTAAGCTAATTTAAACACCTTTAAATTTAATACTTAAAATAAAACAAAAACACCAAGTCTCTACTCTCTGACGTCAGAGAGTGCTCTCTCTCTCTCACACACACACACAGGTACGCTAAGAAAAACCTGCAACCCCAAACACAGAATCATCAAGGTTCATCGCAAAACAAAAATCAATTCCAATAGTTACCTCAGGGTAGAAATACAGAGCAGTAACTCTGAACCAAATTTTACAAAGACTGTCCAAGAGGACCAGAAGCCCTGGGGGCAATGTCATCATCCCCATCACACACCCCCGTCTCTTCATCTATCTCCTATGTTCATTTAATGCAGAATAAAAACAATAAAGATATCCTCTGCAAAAGCTGGCTGTAATGGTGAATGTGACACTGAATGACAGAAAATGGCAAAAATTTCTCCTTGTGTCAGACCTCTCCTTTGAGGAGAGATTTCATTTCTATACAAATCAAAATGGGGCTTGGAACCAAAGAGGGGAATCTACGGTTTGGATGTTTGCCTTACTCAAGGTTAAGTTCAAATTCAAATTCTGCACCACCAGATACACAGAGACACATAAACTTCAATGTTGGTAAGACAGTGGGGAAACCACCACTGTTAATGGTGGCACAGTGTTTGAGAGTCCGCCTGCCGATGCAGGGGACACGGGTTCGTGCCCCAGTCCAGGAAGATCCCACACGCTGCGGAGCGGCTGGGCCCGTGAGCCATGGCCGCTGAGCCTGCGCGTCCGGAGCCTGTGCTCCGCAACGGGAGAGGCCACAACAGTGAGAGGCCCACTTACCACAATAAAAAAAAAAAAGAAGGGAAGGAAGAATTTGGCAATATCAATCAAAAATTCAAATGTGCATATCTTTGATGTAGAAATATCACTTCTAGAGCTCTAGTCAACAAAAACATTCACAAAAGTGGTGCAAGAATACGTGTTCCAAGATGTTTGCTGCAGCGTTTTTGTAACAGGATAAAAAAGGAAACAATCCAAAATCCACTAGTGGAGAAATTATTAAACTAGTATCAATACCATGGGATATTTTCAGCTGTTAAAAAACAATAATAACAATAACAACTAGTAATAAGACAAAACACTTTTTGCGCCAGAAAGCAAGAAAGTGCTCAAAGATTAAGGGGGACACAACGAACAGACACAGAGCGAGCTAGATGGTGCTTTTTCATTGCTGACGTTTGGGACAATTTAAACATCAAAAATAATAATGAAGAAATCAGTTCTGCGCTGACTGGGAAGGGGCCAAAGGAAACTTCTTCTGGTAATGGATATGTTCTTTATCTTGATAGGGCGGGAGCTATGTAAGCATATGCATTTGTCAAAATGAATCTAATTTTACACTTAATATCTAAACATTTCACTGTGTGTAAATTGTACCTCAATTTAAAATACTTTTAGTTAAAAGAAAAGGATAGTAATGAATCATAATCCAAAGAATAAAAAAAGAATCCATGAGTCCGTAAGGACACTTTAAAAAGTGTGGGAAGGGCTGCTCTTCCCAGAAAAATGTTTTCTAATAAGGTAAAAAGGATGACAGAATAAGAATAACATTGTTTTGCAACCACCAATGTAATAACTGATTCAGCAAAGATCGTCCATAGATGCTGAAATCATTGGGTGAAAAGTTGTTGGGAAAAAAGATATTCAAGGTTCTCAAATTGTCACCTGACAGATTACTTATTCACTACATGGGGAGAGTGGGGGAGCTTCAAACGGGTATATCTGACAGATATCACCTTTAACAAGTGGTCAAAGTCAGCACCACTAATAAATAGGACAAATTTATATTATTGTGTTAGCCAAAAAGTGCCTTCGGTTTTTAAGTAAAAATAAAAGACACATTTTTCATTTTCACCAACAACTTTATTGAACAACATATTCACCATTTTGTTCCACTACCTTCTGACATTTTCCAGGCAACTTCATAATTGTATCTTCCCAAAACTTTGTATCTTTTTGAGCACAGAACTGTTCCAGGTGCCTTTTACAGTCTTCCAGGGAATTGAATTTTTTTCCATTAAGAGAATTTTGTAAAGACCTAAATAAATGGAAATCCGAAGGTGCACTGTCTGGTGAATACGGCTGATGAATCAGAACTTGCCAGCCAAGCTGTGACAGGTTTTGCCTGGTCATCAAAGAAACATGTGGTCCTGCGTTATCCTGATGGGAGATTATGCATTTTCTGTTGACTAATTCTGGAGGCTTTTCGTTGAATGCTGTTTTCAGTTGGTCTAATTGGGAGCAGTACTTGTGGGAATTAATTGTTTGGTTCTTCCGGAAGGAGCTCATAATAGAGGACTCCCTTCCAGTCCCACCATATACACAACATCACCTTCTTTGGATGAAGACCGGCCTTTGGTGTGGTTGGTGGTGGTTCATTTCGCTTGCCCCACGATCACTTCCATTCCACGTTATTGTACAGTACCCACTTTTCATCGCCCATCACAATTTGCTTTAAAAACAGAAAGTTTTCATTACGTTGAAGTGGAGAATCACATGCAGAAATGTGGTCAAGAAGGTTTTTTTCGCTTATGTGGAACCCAAACATCAAAGCGATGAACACAACCAAGCTCATGCAAATGATTTTCAACACTTGATTTGGGTATTTGAATAAGTCAGCTCTCTCCCACGTAATACAATGTTGATTGTTCTCAATTAATGTCTCAATTTGATCACTATCAACTTCAACTGGTCTACCCAACCGTGGAGCATCGTCCAGCGAGAAATCTCCAGCACAAAACTTCACAAGCCACTTTTGACATGTTCGATCAGTCATAACACCTTCTCCATACACTGCACAAACCTTTTCTTGAATTTCAGTTGGATTTTACCTTTCTTGAAATAAGAAAGCATAATATGCCGAAAATGTTGCTTTTTTCCTTCCATCTTCAATATTAAAATGACTACACAAAAATTCACCAATTTTTTTTTTTTTTTTTTTTTTTTTTTTTTTTTTGCGGTACGCGGGCCTCTCACTGTTGTGGCCTCTCCCGTTGCGGAGCAGAGGCTCCGGATGCGCAGGCTCAGCGGCCGTGGCTCATGGGCCCAGCCGCTCCGCGGCATGTAGGATCCTCCCAGACTGGGTCACGAACCCGTGTCCCCTGCATCGGCAGGCGGACTCCCAACCACTGCGCCACCAGGGAAGCCCAATTCACCAATTTTGATGTCTTTTTTTTTAATGCATGCAAATATGCATGCTGTCACAATACAATCTAACAAAATTGTTTCAAATGAAGTTAAAGACAACTAAGTGGGACTTCCCTGGTGGTCCAGTGGTAAAGAATCCGCCTTCCAATGCAGGGAATGTGGGTTCAATCCCTGGTCAGGGAACTAAGATTCCACATGCCGCAGGGCAACTAAGCCTGCGTGTCACAATTACTGAGCTTGCGCGCCTCAACTGGAGAGCCTGCGTGCCACAAACTACAGAGCCCACATGCTCTGGAGCCCGAACGCCACAACTACAGAGCCCATGCACCTTGGAGCCCATGCACCACAACTAGAGAGAGAAAAAAATCCACATGCCACAACTAGAGAGAAGCCCACGCGCTGCAGCAAAGAGCCCTCATGCTGCAACGAAAGATCCTGCATGCCTCAACAAACATGCCATGGGCCGCTACCAAGATCCAATGCAGCCAAAAATAAATTTTAAAAATAAACAAATAATAAATCTTAAAAAAAAAGAAAAACAAAAAACTAAGTGCTACTAGAACCATCTTATGGAAAAAAACAAAAGAACCTTTTGGCCAACCCAATACATTCCTGAATGTGATTTAATGAGAGGGAAACAGCATCCCCTAGGTAGTATTCTTTCTAAAATGTTTAACCTGAATCTTATAGTGAGGAAACAATCAGACAATTCCATGTGTGGGACACTCTACAACACAGGTGTCCTGGATTCTTCAAAACTGTTAGCATTATGAAAAACACTTAAAAAAGAAAGAGGCAGGGAGACAGTTCTAGATTAAGGGGATTTAGAGACATGAGAACTAAATGGGAGGCATGATCCTTGTTTGAATCATGTATTAAAAAGAAACAACCATGAAAGACTTCTTCTGAGACTGTTAGGAAATCTGAATGCTGACTAGATATTTCTTTGGTATGATAATGGTTTATGGCTAGAAAAGGGAATTTCCTTGTTCTTAGGTGGTGCAAGCTAAAATACTTAGGGGTAAAGTGTCATGATGTCTGCAATTTACTGTCAAATGGTTCAGCAAAATAAAAGATTAAATAGAGAGAGAGAGAAAGAGAAAGCAAGTGAAGCACAACGTTAACAAATGGTGAATCTAGGGAAAGAGTATATGAATGTTCATTCTTTCCAACTTTAGTATAGGTTTGGAATTTTTCAAAATAAAAAGTGGAAGGGAGTAGAAAAGAACACAACCAAACTGGTGTAAATGATTTTCAGTGCTTGATTTGGATATTTTGAGTATGTCAGCTATCTCCCACGTGGTATAACGTTGATTGTTCTCAATTAATTTCTCGATTTGATCTCAATCCTACAACAAAATTTACAATTTCAAAATTCAAAGTTGAAAGCTGTATCTCCCGGGGTGGGTAAAAAAACTCCAATTTTTCTTACCCTAACTATATTTTTGTGTGTATTGATATGTTAATAATGCTTTGGCCCTATTTCCTAAACATATACTTAAGTCAGGCTAAGCATACTCAGATTGAACAAGATATCAGGAAGGAATCTATCAGAAAGGAAAGGGAAGGGAAGGGAAGAGAGATGAGTGGAATGGAACAGAAGGGAAAGAGCAGTATGTATGTATAGTTTGCTACCATTTCTAAATAAAATAACCTATATGTGTACAAACATAGACACACACACACAACATGGAAATTCTCCTTGTCTAGTTCATTTTTTTTTAATTATTAACTGTCACAGACCTATGCGTCTCACCCTTATCACATTATTTTGTAAACAGTTGTGTGTTTCTTCAAGTAGCCCTTAAGATCCCTGAGAACAGGGACCTTGTCTTACTTGCTGGCGCATAACACACACTCAAGTATGTTTTAATGAATGAATGGACAAATGAGTTCAGAATAAGCATGTAAGCAGGCTGGAACAGACAGCAGGATTGGGGAAGCAGAGGCTGGTACCTTGGTGGGGAGGGCAGAGCCAGGCCACAGACCAAAGGATGCTGGAGACTCCTTGCTTTTGCTGTGTTAGGAGGTGGGCAGCCATGGTCCTGTTCTGCCCTGCACTGTGGTTACCCACACTTCCTTCCACTTCCCTTTACTGGACTGTAACGCCTGCAGGGTGAGAAGTGTACCAGCTCTGTCTCTGCACTTCCTGCCACTGAGCACAATGCCAGGCACAGAGCTGGTGACTGGTTCAGAAAGCTTTCACGAAGAATGAGCTGCAAGGCCTTGAGTAGGTGGGATTTACTGATCACGCCCTTCCCTGTCAACCAGCTTAGTCTTTGTTATAAAAGCTGCAAAGCAGGCTGAGTCTAATGACGTTGATATTTAACCTTATCTTTATTTTTGGCTTGACTTGTCTAACTGGTTCCACTCAGTTGCACTGTTTACCTACTCAGCTGTGAAAGCCACAGCACTCGGCAGCAACGGTGACCTTCTCAGCAGCTAGAGAAGGCCGCCTATTTTTTTCATTTAGACATCATGCTTGGAAAATAAGCAAATAAACTTCCAAATAGCCTATGTGCCTAAAATCTCTCCCAACGGCCCCTGCCATCAAAGGACTGGCCAAGGCAAAGGGGCAACAGGTAGCAGCAGCAGCAGTTCATGTCCATGCTGTGTCAGGCCCTGTGCCACACTCCCCAGAGACACCGTAACCATGGACTCTCCTGACGGCCACTGAGTAGACACTCCTGCCCCTTACTGACTGACTCATCCAAGTCCAGAGCCAGAAAGCAGCAGGGCTGGGCCCACACAAGCCCATCTCCAGTGCTCAGGCTCTTACCCGTTATTCTTAGCAGCTACCCAGCTGGCAAACCTCAGCCAACAGGCCACATGCACCTGTTTTTGTAAATAAAATTTCCTTGGAACACAACCACACTCATGCATGACAAACTGTCTATGGCTGCTTTCACACTTCAACAGCAGAGCTGAATTGAGACTCTGTGGCCCACAAAGCCTAAAATATTTACTATCTGGCCCTTTAAAGGAAAACTGTGTCAACCCCTGGTCTGTAAAATCTAAGCAGAGACCCTGTGGCCTCAATCATGGGACAGGGTGATGTCTACTCAGATGAAAATACTTTTCATGGGTCCCGCGATGAAATACTTGGCTGCCCACATGGCACGCTTAGGGTTTCACTTTTAGACAAAGAAATAGCATCATTTCCTCACTGCTTCATGTTCCAGAACCAATTTCTTGAGTGCTACGAGGTTGCTATGTGGAGAGGAGATGGAGGAAATTGGATTTCATCGTCCTCGGCTCACACCTCCAACATAAGCACAAGCCTTGGCCAGAAAATACCAGATGAACCCGATCCTTCTACCCCACCCACTAAGTTACTGAGGCAGCCAAGCCAGATGTTCCTGCACACTGAGTAAAGGGGGGAGCCCTTTACTGGCAAGGGGAAAGGTCCAACAGCTCGCAGGATCCCAACCAGGGATTCAACCTGGGCCATGGCAGTGAAAGCCTGGAGTCCTAACCACTAGGCCACCAGGGAACTCCCAACAAGCTCTTGAATAGTAATGAGTAAGGGTCTCCCCATCGGGGTGGGGGTTCATTAATAAAGACCAGGGGCCTGGGTGGCAGGCACAGTCAGCTTCAAATCACAGAGCTGTCTATTGTCAATAAGCCTTAGTCTCCTCCTCTCCAAATGGCCTTGAGAGCTGTTGTAAGCGTTAGAAATGATATGCAGAACAGTATGCTGGGTAAAAGAAGTCAGGCACAAAAGCATGAACACACCAGGATTCCATTTACACAAAGTTCAAAAACTGGCAAAACTGATCTACTGAGAAGTCAGAATAGTAGTTTGGCTTCTCGGGATGGGGGGCAGTGACTGGAAGGAAGGCCTGGAGGTCTGTTTCTTGATAGGGATGCTGGCTTTGTGGGTGTTGCACTTTGTAAAAAGTTGAACCGTGCACTTTGTATTTGCTCATGTCTCTGAGTTGACTCCAAGCTCACTTACTCTGAGCTTTTTTTTTTCAACGATGTGTGAAATAGTCACAGTGAGCAGCCAAGATAGATCTTTGGTCCTAGTGGGGTGGTACTCCCGTCACAGGCACTTACTGAACTGCACTCTCCAAAGGAGAGCAGTAAGAAGAGTAACACTGACTCAGGGGCCCAGGCCACATCATTGTGTGCAGGCTGAGGATTTGGCAACTCGAATGCTGACCTAAGAGTGTGGCGGGGCTACCAACAGCTCGGCCTAAGCACAGGATGTACTTCTTTGAGCGCTGGATGATGCCTCAGCAGCAAGCACTAAAGCCCAGCCTACTGGCTGAGGAGCTCCTGCCCACACCCCAGACCGACCACCGGTGCTGGCGGGAGAGGCTAGGAATTCAGACAGGAGAGCCTGTAACACTAATGATCCCAGGTGACAAGGTCCAATCCCTTCCAGGAGATAAAATATCAGAATTTGTCCCCTGATGAGAGTTTTAGGAGATAAAAGTACATAAAAATGTGATCATGCAGAGAGAAACTAACCTGTTCTTCTCATTATAACACATACTTGGCACTAATTTAATTTTTTGAAGAAACTCAACCAATTTCTTCCTGACCTGTATCTAACATGTGGCCATTTCCCCGTTAGTTCTTACTCTGAGAAGCCTCAATAGTGTTTCATAGGAAGGCATGGAATCCTTGAGAAGTAGAAAGATATTTACCAGCTAGGAAAGCAAAGATTCCGAAAAGTCCAATAACCAGCAACTCAGTGGCAAAACTGCAGTAGAACTCAGGAGTCATATCTCTTCTCCTTGCAGTGTGTTTGTCCTGGAAGGTTGCTTACCCTGCCCCTGGGTCAATGAGGCTGCCCGTGGTGACAGCTGAACTTCGTGTCTCAAAGGGTATGCAAAAAACAGGCTTTCTGCTCACAGGGTTAGCTCTAACCCTGCGACACCTCCCATAGGAAAGAATCAGGTGCCTGGGAGGGGCTTGCTTCTCTGTGTTTTCCCTCTCACTGGGCAGGGGTAAGCAGGGGAGAGGGGAGGAAAGTCCTAACCAAAGAACTAGTGATTTTGTGATTCCTACCACACCCACTTGTCCTCTCTCAAATAACAGGAATTTTAAAACAAAAACCACACGGAGGAAAAACAGGAGAGAAAATGGCAAAGATCCATGCCTCCCTCTGACCTCTAGTTCCCAAATTTCTCCTTATTCTCTGGAAAAATATTAAAATTATCCCCATAATATCGGCTGGCTCAGGGCAGAGTCCAGCCCCAGTCTGCCTCTTCACTCCCTTGGGGGACATCTGCTGAGCACCTCCTAGTGCTTCCCAGGGCTCTGGGTCAGGACTGTGTGTGACACAGAGATGGCTAAGGTACCCTTACAGCCCTTGAGGAGCTTGAGCGTAGTGAAGGGGATGAGTCGTGGGCAAAAGCAAGTGCTCTTGGAGGAAGAACAGCACCTGAGCCCTCAGAGAGGCCCAGATGGTGCTGGGGGGGCTGGCGACCCAGAGACAGCTATCACCCTCAGCTCCTGCCTGGCACAGAGCCGCAGGTCACGCCAACCACCCAGACCCATATGGGGCCCGGGAAGAGCTTCCCCTTGAGAAAGGCCCCAGTCAATGGTTACACGTATCACCTCATTTCATCCTCAGAGCAGCTCTATAAGATAGATACTAGACTATCATTACCCGCCTTCACAGATGAGAAAACTGAGACTTAGGTTCTTTTATTTATTCCTTCAACAAATATTTTTTGGTATCTACTATGCACCTGACACCACTCTAGAAGCCACCATAAGATAGTCAAAATTCCTGACTATACATGGTGTATACATTCTGGTAGGAGATAAATAACTGGCCCAAGATCACTCAGCTTGTTAAAGTAGTGAAGCCAGGATTGAATTCAGTTATTCTGGCTGCAGAACCTATACTTTCAAACTTCCAACAAGCAAGCTGCCTGGGCCCAGCCACAGACACTTAAAATCATCATTAATAGTAAGATATCACATTTCCTCTATTTTAAGATGCATAGTTTTAAGATGCATCTGAAACCTGGCTGCATTTTATAATATATGTTGAAAGAAACCTGTGAGCTGCTGGTAGAGAAGTAAGTCATAATATAACAGATACTGTGGTTCAAGTGTCAATTTTGCTGAATACAGGTCATTTGACTGCCGACGCAATTGAATTTTCTGCAAATGTTAACATTAAATCAGTTGGATTTTAACTTAAATGAAATTGGATTTTAACTTAAATCAGTTGGATTTTAACTTAAATGAAGATCCCTGATACTACTTCAAAAAATTTCACTATATCGCAAGAAAAAGCTATTGTGCATGCAAGCGATTATGCCTATCACACGCAATGTAATTAAAGGGAGTAGAAATCACCAAACCTCTTGGAACAGATCACAGAATTTTCAAAGCCTTAAGGGCTAGCGTTCAAATGACAAACATCTAATTGTCAAAAGCTTCCAGCTATTTAACTTCCAGCAATATGTGAGCAATTAAGGGGAAAAAAAAATATATGGGTTTTGCCAAAGAGAAAATGCAGGCCAAACCCCACTATTCATTAATAAGACTCAAAATTACATAGCTAACCTTAAACATACCAAAGGGCTCAAGATCATGAGTAATATACTTTCTGAAAAGCATCACATAACTCTGAAGTTACACATAACTTCTGAGAACCACATATGATACACAACATCAATAATGTGAAAAATACCTACACTCCAAACTGATTCTACAGAAAGAGGAACCCATATGTAAGCAAATGAATAAATGAAAGTCACTATAGACAAGTTTTAAGAGTGTATATCTATTGTCATGTTTCTTTGTTTCTGGAAAGATGCAATTAACACCACGCTTTGTTTCACCATTACCAATGGCAAATCAATACCATTACCATTATCACTGGTACCTCCAAATAGAGAACTGTGATAATTACAATGATAGCTGCCATTTATTGAGCACCTATCAAACACCGTATTTGACTACTTTTCACCCATTATCTCTAATCCTCGTGACAACTCTATAAGGGAGGCACTCTTAGTATTTCAGTTTTACATGTAAGTAAATTATGGTTCAAAGAAACCAGTGACTTCTCAAGGTCATACAGTCAGTAAGCATCAAGCTGAGCGTGGTACCAGTTCTGTCCAAGTCCAAAACCCAAGTGGTTTCCAGGGCACTATAATGTCCCTCCCTACTAACAACCCACCTCCACCCCTGTCCTGGCATAGCACGCATAGATAAGCCCTCACCTAAAACTTACTATGATCTCAGAGAAGGATGGGCCAGGATGAATTTAAGATAGAAGGGTCTCCCTCTCAATCCAACACCCTAAGTTGATTCAAATCCTGCTACTTATGTGCCTGCTTCCATTTTCTCAAACTACACTTGAGGACATGATCAAGCAGACCCTAAACTGGCCAACAGCCCAACATTCACAGAGCCAAATGACTGGTTCATTCCATCAAATTGTGCCAATTTGGTAGCACAGTCCAGAGAAGAAAGTACACAAGCTTAGCAAGAAGCGAGGAAAGCCTCTCCATTTCTGAGGCTGGGGGAGGAAGGGGCCTGTGGCCTGGCCAGAAGCATTCCTTCCCCTGGAGGTGCTGTTTCACATCAGCTAATGGAAGCAGAGACCTCCCTAAGCCTACGGGAGAGTCCAGCTTGTGCCACTCACCTTCTGGGGATCCCCCTGAAGTCTTAGGACAGCCCATAGTTCCAACTGACAACTGCTTTTCTTCTTGATCAAACTTTTGCAGGACAACAGGCAGGGGCTTGTGAATTTCACACCCATTCTCTGGACATGTACCTTTGGATGCAGTCTCATCTCCAACATAAAATCCTTCTCAAGGGCTTTTCCTTGAATATTCCCTCAGGAAAGGGCCTCAAGCTTGGATGCTAAGATTGGACTAGGACAATTCAAGAAACATTTACTGAGCATCTCTGAGGCTGCAGAGGTGAGTAAGGTGTGGTCCCTACCATCAGGGAACTCACAAGTGAGTGGAGGAGGTAAGACCAGCTCCGAACTAACTACAATATAAAGCAGAACAAGGTTAAGTGTTATCCCAGAGGAAAAAGGGATTAATTCCAGATGCACAGTCAATAATCAATTCAGCTAACACTGACTAGGCACCCACTAGGTAGCATGTACTATACTAGGCATTTTATATACCTTATCCCATTCAATCCCCACAACCACCCTGTGGAACATGTTCTATTACTACCCACACTTTACAAATGAGGAAATAGATGGAGAAGCAAAATATCTTGCCCAAGGTCACATAACTGATTTGTAAATACTAGAGATGAGATTTGGACCCCAGTGGCCAACATGGAAGTGTATGTTATTTCCAGTATAGTAGACTGAATATCCTGGAGTAAAGATATTCTTCCTGGTAGAAGAAAAATCTGAAATGTTTGGGAATTCAACCAGGTGAAGAGGGAAGTAGAGAATATTCCTAGCATAAGGTCAAAGATAAGGAAGGCTGGGAAGTAGGACAGATCAGCAGTCACAGGTCAGCTAAAGCAGGGGCAGAAGCCAAGCTTCTAGCACAGAGGAAGACGTGTGTGGTCAATGAGTCAGGGGACTAGGGTCAGGAGACCTGGGTTCTAGTCCTGGCTTGGCCACCGAAAAACTGTGTGTGACCTTCAGCAGTTTCTATCCCCTCTCTGGGGCTCGGTTTCCTCATCAGTAAAAATTCCAATTCCCTATTGGAGTAGATGTTCCCCAAAGGTCTGCTCTGGCTTAAATGCTCAGTGATACACAAAAGAGGCTGTGTGGGACTGTGGTTAAGACCAGATGACATGCAAACCAGCTGAGTGACCTTGAACAAGCTAATTAAATCCTCTGAGTCTGTTTCCTCATCTGTAATGTGAGGACAACAGCGATGCCTGCTTCACAGGGCTGAGGTGAAGGCTGAGTGAACTGAAGAACATCCAGCACTTAGCACAGGGCTTGGCAAACTATAAACGTTTAAGAAACGGAAGCAAAAAAAAAAAAAAAAAAAAAGGGAGGCAGCTTTGTCGCCATCATCATCATCACCATCACTCCTTCTTTAAAGGGTCCATAAAGTGAATGTAGTGGTCGTGGGCCAGAAAGCTGTTTTTTTTTTTTTAAAAAAAAAAAAAAAAAGGGGACAAAAAAATAAGATCTTTTTTTTATTTGAAAAAGAAAAGGTCTCATTGAACCACAAGTCCTTCCCATGACGAGAGAGGCTCCTGTTTCAAAGAAGGGCCATGTCATACCTTCTCTTCTGAAGAAACGGTCAGCTTGTCACTGGATATCAAGCTGCACACCTGGTCCAGACTTAGGCTAAGAAATTCTTCCCCCAGCATCACCTCTGGAAAGTGCTGCTCTGTTCCAAAAAAAAGCAGAAGTTCAGAAAACAAAGTTATAACACACTCCTGCCCTTCCATGAACCAAGGCCATGACAATCTGTGGGATTCAGAGCAGAGTCCTGGGAGCTCTGGGGGAGGTAAGAGGCAGAGAGAAAGGCAGACATCCTGGCTGGAGGGAAACCAGCCTCTTAATGCAGCACCAAAGGCATCCCCCTGTGTGACCCTCTGTCCTGAACATCATCACAGAGGAAAATGGGGCAGAGAGATGCGAGGTTATATTTTTTTCCATGCTCCATGAGATTAATAATGGTGTTGCAGAGAAGCCTCACAGGGGCCTGCCTACTTAATTGAGCTCATTTCCCCTCAAGGCACAGGCTGGCAGAGTTGCAGACGGTGCCCCCTGCAGCTCAGCCAAACAAAAGTGGGTCAGAACTGCTGTGTGGCTCAGAGTCTCTGGGGGTTCTGGTAGGAAGTCAACATTAGAAGGCTGGCAGAAGGGTTCATCCCATCTTGCCCAAGTCAAGCCTGCTATAGTGAGAATCTGGTTCACAAGAAGGCTCAACTAAGCTTTTGTCCAGGTGTGGCGCCAACACAGCTGGCACCACCACCACTGGGAACAGTCCACAGCGGCTGAGCCTATAGAGGCTCTAAGGTGGAGGGGAGTTCGGGGACAACTAGAACAAGATAAAACTCACAGGCCCAAGGACCACACAAGGGAAATGCCAAGGACAATTCCTACCCTGACATTTGCCCAGGCCACCATCCTGCTATTACAGAGGCATTTGCCAGTGAAAGAGCATGCACTTCAGAAAGAAGGACCTAGATTCACGTCCCGGCTTTGTCATTTATGAGTTGTGTCTTTGAGCCAATGGCATCACCTCCCTGGGTCTCATTATCCCCATCTGTACAATGGAGGTAAAAACCACGTCTCACTCCCTCCCATGCTCTGATGAGAGAGGAATTGAGAACGTGTTTTGCAAGCTCCTTCAAGGTGAACCAGCCCAAGGGCTGACAATTCCTGGTGTAGCAGGCTCTGGAGGTCACAGCGTCCTTTGTCATTTGCCCCAGACTTTGCTCCTTCCTCGGTTCTCATAACCCTGCACCATCGCCCCAGGAGCATCTGTGCTCCTTGCCCTCCAGGCCTCTCCCCTTCCTTCTGTGGTGGCCCCGCTCTGCCCTGAGAGCTTCTTGGATAATTCCAGAAGCTCCCCACCCCCCACTTGGCCTGGCTGGCCCCTGGAGTGAGATTCTGAGTCCCTCCAGCCTGGGAGGCTGCTGAAACATCAACTCTGCCGCAGCTGCACAATGAAAAGGAAAATCAGAGCATGCTAATCACACTCATCAACTTCTTAAAAACCAAACAAATGAAGAACTTAAGGTTTAAATAATTTCTTGCAAAACTCATCTTTAACTTTTTATGTTGTAAGAATTTCAGATCCAAAGAATTCCCGTATGCCTTCATCCATATTCCCTAAATGTTAATACTTTACTCTCAATGACTGAGTTATAAATAATCTTTTCCATCTTTCACCGGACAAAAAGGGCTCCCCATTTGCTCCCCACCAGCCTAATGATATAACTGAAACCACAGTTAAAGCTCACCCATCCTGAGGCTCAGGGATGCTTGTACAAGACAAGACAAATTTAAAAGTCAGATCTTTTACAAATGGAAGCAGCTGTCAAAACGTAAGAAGCTGGTCTTACTTCTCTATATGTCAACAGAAAAAAGCCTTTAGTTAAAGCATAGATTTTAAGTATGACATTCAAAACACCTCCCTAGCTATGGGAATATTTAAGACTAGATAGTCATTTTTAAAGTGTCCGTTCCTAAAGATTTTTAAATAAAAGCAAGTAAACAATTTTCTTTGGACAATGGGAATTCATTCTTGGCCCGGAGGCTTGGAAAGTAACAGGATTCTCCCTATACACTCTTTCTAGTCCAAGAAGTCTTAGGACCAGAGTCTCCCAATGTGTTGGCAACACCCAAGAAACAGCAGAGAGAAAACTGACAAAGTATAGGACAGGGAGGCTCTGTGGACCAGCCTTGGCTGAGCTCAGCAGGTGAGTCAGGCAAACCAGTGCCTACATCCCGGTGGCCCAGAGCCATACCTGGTCTTCCCACCTTTATCTTTGGTTGACTGAAAAACCTAGCATTTGGAAGAGTGAAAAGAACAGGAGGAGGTGAGAAAGTAAAATTCTGAGCTGTAAGGAATTCTTCCTCAGAGCTCAGAAAGCCAAAAGTAGAAGAGCTTGGGTTTTGAAAAGGAGGAAAATAGAAGTGCAGTGATGTGTATCCTAGGTGACTTGGTGAACAAACCAGAAGTCCTCAAACATAAACCAAGGCAGGAAGTAGTCAGCCCCCCCACACCTCCCCATCTCTCACACTCTGGGGCATTGCAGGATGTGAATCTGGGTCCCTTCTCTCTGAAGTCAGCTGCTTATTTGCCCATCAGGAACCTCCCACTGAAAACCTTCAGAAATCCTCCCAGGAAGGAGCATCTGGTGGGGAGGAGGCAACAAGGGAGGTATTGGGCAGGAGCTTCTCACCCAGGGCTGGCACCCCGAGATCCAGGAGGTTTGCGAGGCATGAGCAGGAGGACACAAAGAAGGGGCCCAGACAAAAACTCCTTCCCTTTCCCCTTTGGTCTGAGGACACAGGGCCCAGAGTCTGGGGACCAGAGCCCCCTTTCTGTTAGCAACACTCAAGACACAACAGGATAGAAAAAACAGGAACAGGATGCTCTGGCTAACTCAATTTCCTGGGAGACAGGAGTTCCCCAGAAGACTTTGTACTCAAGTCAGCATTCTTCCCACCCTCTTCCTGGAAAGAACCCACTATGCTACCAGAAGATACCGCCCTGAGAATCAGCTTCTACCTTTAACACTTGTTTGTTTGTTTGTTTGGAGATTTTTTAAAATTTGTTTTGCTTTGCTGTGAATGTATTAAGGGAGAATGTAGTGACAAACTAACAATCAGAAGACCTGGGTTCAAGTCCCAGCTCCACCTCTTACTGTCACTTCTTTCCAGGCTTTGGCTTCATGAATCATAAAATGGGATGGTAATGCCTGACCTCAGTCTCCAGGTTGTTTTGAAGTTCAAAAATGAGAATACGTATTAGCCCATTTTGAGATCTCTAAGAAACTCTTTAGAAATGAAGGAGGAATATTATGCGCCCATGTTCCTGAGTCATGAAGTCCAGTTCTGTGGGCAGCACTGCTCTCCAACAGAGAAGCGTTTCCACAGCATCAGAGTCATCCTTTGAGACTGCAGGTCCTGCAGGCAAGGCTGTGGACCTCAAAGGTCTGAAGAGACCCACTTTATTCCAATGAGTTCCACAAACTTTCTAGTGATATAAGTTACTCAATTTCTTCAGATGAGAATACTGAAGGCTTCAGTATTCTCATCTATTAAATAGAGCGAATAATAGCACCTATTTCATAGAGGTGTTATGGGCATTAGATAAGCAAATATACGTAACTCACATTTCCTGAGACCACTGTAAGTGCTCAATAACTGTTCATACATGATGTGCCAAATACAGTGTTTCTTCAAAAATGAAGAAAGCAGAGCCGATGCCTACAAGGAGGCCACTGGCTTACAAAAGGGTAAAACGAGGCACCAGCAACTTCAACCCAAAGTCCACAGGGCCATGACTGGGAGAGGCACTCCAAGTTAAATAAAAGCAGGCAAATTCAGAGCATGACTAGAGAACAGCAATAGCTCAGTCTATCTAGAGGCTAGGCTGTGTCTTCATTCATCTAACACATATGTATAGAGCATCCTGTGCCAGGCTCCCAGAGATGCAGGAGAGGCAGGCAAGGCTCAATCTTGGGGGATGGGTGAAATATGCAGGGCATAGTATCTTTCAACCATGGGCTAGCCGCTTGAAGGGGGACTCTCCAAAATAAACTCTAACTTTTCTTGTCTTTTTGCTTTATTTTCCTTTAGGGAGGAGTGTGAACAGGAAAAAAAAAAAAAGTCAATTAATTAACCATTCTGACTGAGAGTCCCAATTAACCAGGCTTCACTATAAGTAGCAAACACTGTTTAGGATCCAAATTTTGGAATGGAAATAGTGCGTTGTTTAAGTTATTGGGTATTTAATTTTTCTCTTCATTTGACTAATTTTTTGCTTATGGAATATAAAGAGGGAAAACATGATTTAAGAGATTATAATAATAACAAAAAATCATAACATTAAGAGAAAATGCAGAATACAAATTTATAGATACTGTTTGATCACAAATATGTAAGTCTAGAATTTCAGGATTAAAAGATGGTTCTTTACTTCCCCTCTGTACTCAAATAAAAAGTATTATTATAAATATTTTAAAAATCCAAGTTTTGGAAACACTGCTTTGGGAAAGATTTCCAGGGTTCTCCCTACTTGCTGCAAATAATAATAAAGCCTTCCTTCTCCAAAAAAAAAAAAAAAATCCAAGTTTTGATTAATGAAACATTAATGGATCTGTTCCTGTCCATTTGGATGAGAAATTTTGGAGAAGGGGAGGGGCACCAGACAACTGCAAATCCTTTCCCTGGCAAGCAACACACACATATGGTGAAAGGATGAGGAAATTGGGTGGCACATTCCTAGGAAAGGGGGCATAATTGGGTCTTTTCAAGGAAGTAGGCCTGGAGAAAGTTAATGCCTTTTCCTAAAAACAGCTAACACTGTACTAAGTATTTTACATATATTATGTCACTTATATCTTCCAAAAGCCCAGCTGAAGTGAATATCAATATCTCCATTTTACAGATGGAGAAATGGAGGCTTGGAAAGCCTAAGTTATGAGCTTAGTATCATACGGCAGTAAAGTGGTAGAGCCAGGTTTTGAAATTAAGGCTGTCTGAATATAATAACAAACATTCTGTTAAGTATTATAGTCCTCAAGATAATAAAAACTTGTCCTGAGCAAGCCATTTTGGTAAAATTCAATATAGACATCAGAGTACCCTAAGAATCCCTCTTAGGGATACTGCAGAGAAAGAAAGAAACAGGAATCTAAAGATATTTCTTTAAAAAAAAATCTTAGAGTAGTAGTGTTCTAAACATTTTGGCATCAGACCTGGATTCAAATCTCAGACCCAACCCTTGGATTGAAATCTTTCTCTAATCCACCTGTCTTCCAGGCTAGATGCTGTGATATTCTTCTGTGTTCCCAAAGCCACCCAAATAGGAAATTAAAATTTTCATACTGCTAGTCAACCTGTCTTACCACCTGAGGTCTTCCTCTCATACTGGGACTATGAGTCCCATTAGGGTAGGGTCTGTCTTATTTGAGTCTGTCTGTGTGAATGTGAATCCTCAGTGTCCAGGACAATGTCTGCAGATATTGAGCTCTGCAGTTACTGTGCTTCCTTGTCCATTCTTCAGGACTGCCTAGGGCTCAGGCAACCTCTCAAGCAAGTCCCAAGTCCATTCCTCCCTCTTGATGGGATGAAATAAACCTAAGCCTTTGATCAGGTTCATCTAAACTACAAGCCCAGACAATAACCCATCTATGACTTCTTTGACCTGCAGAGACGAAATGAATCCAGTTATTCCAGGGCCAGTGGCCCCAGAAAAAAAGGTATGAGTGCCTCTGAATGGAACCACTGATCATGCCCCCAGGAAAGAATGGCTGACACAGGTGGACACACAAACAGAATCAAAACACTTTAGCAGGGTAAAAAAGAGAAAACAGCTGATTTAAATTTCTCTCTCCATTATCCTATTTTGGGAGGGCAGAGGTAAGCTTTCTTGAATCAATATTTGGCTTTCAGGGCCCACAGTTTCCTTGCTCCAGGGAGAAGGCTCAGCTCCCACAGAGAAGTAACACAGATCTACCTTGACCTCTTCCCACAAGGGGTCATGACCACCAGCCCTCAGACTCTAAATTTCACTGACTCCACTCTCCCTGGGATGGTGGGATACAATCTCTCTTTCCATGTCCACCTAATTCCAGAAGTATATATGTTGTACCTCCCCTTTCTCTCTATCACACACACACAGAGCAAAGGGCTATATCAAAACTACCCAGTTATCAGTGCTACTGATTCAACACAAAAAAGTTTCCTGTTCTCCAGAGTATGGAAGGAACAGGGAAGTTTCCTAAAATTCCAACAAGGAGAACAACTAACAACAAAAAATACCTGTGTCTGCACTAATGCTTCACTTGCCACCTTCAAGGTAGAAGCAGAGGTAGGAGTGAGGCAACCACCATGGACAGAGAGGCTGAACTGGCCTGGGAAGATGTGAAAATAAACAGTGGGCTCAGAGCACAGGCCCTGGAGACAGACAGCCTCATCATGAATCTTGGCATTGCCACTCACAAACTATGTGATCTGGAGCAAGTTACTAAACTTCTCTGGGGTTTCCATTTCTTCATCTATAAGTTGGGAAAGTAATAACTACTTCTGATAGTTATGTGGCCACTTATAGTTATGAAGTGTGTAGCACCATGCCTGGCACCTTGCAAGTGTTCAGAAACGGTAGAAACTCCCACCATGATCATCACCACCATTATTACTTTAGGATGCCAAGTTGGAGGCAGCAATTTCACAAGATGACCCTCAGTGAGTCAGAGGTTCATGTGTTTTAAAATGCTTTGTCAAAATTTTTTGCTGCCCTTAGTTTAATTACTTCATTCCATGGTCTCAAATGACTCCATCAATCGAAAAAAAAGGCCATTTCTCTCCACAAACACGTGAAATTCGATGGCTTTTCCATCCCATGGCTGGAGGGTTTCAGCTCAGCTTTGGCAGACTGATGTGAACAAAATGTCCAAAGAATTTTAATTGCCATTTCATTAACAGGGTCCCATTAATATCCCTCCCAACCAGCTCTGCTGATGGTCCAGTGCATGGCCATCCAATTACCAAACAACAAAGTCCCCATAAACCCGGGCCCAAGCCTCTGAAGTTAAATATTAAGCAGTCCCTGGAAAGAATAACAGTGAGATATAAGAAGTCGCAGGATACAAAATACACAGAAATCTCCTGCATTCTTATACAATAACAACAAAAGATCAGAAACACAAATTAAGGAAACAATCCCATTTACCACTGCAACAAAAAGACTAAAATACCTAGGAATAAACCTACCTAGGGAGACAAAAGACCTGTATGCAGAAAACTATAAGATACTGATAAAAGAAATCAAAGATGACACAAACAGACGGCGAGATATACCATGTTCTTGAATTGGAAGAATCAATACTGTGAAAATGACTACACCACCCAAAGCAATCTTCAGATTCAATGCAATCCCTATCAAATTACCAATGGCATTTTTCACAGAACTAGAACAAAAAATTTTACAATTTGTATGGAAACACAAAAGACTCTGAATAGCCAAAGCAATCTTGAGAAAGGAAAACAGAGCTGGAAGAATCAGGCTCCCTGACTTCAGACTATACTACAAAGCTACAGTAATCAAGACAATATGGTACTGGCACAAAAACAAAAATATAGATCAATGGAACAGGACAGAAAGTCCAGAGATAAACCCACACACATATGGTCACCTAATTTATGACAAAGGAGGCCAGAATATACAATGCAGCAAAGACAGCCTCTTCAATAAGTGGCACTGGGAAAACTGAACAGCTACATGTAAAAGAATGAAATTAGAACACTCCCTAACACCACACACAAAAATAAACTCAAAATGGATTAAAGACCTAAATGGAAGGCCAGACACTATAAAACTCTTAGAGGAAAACACAGGCAGAACACTCTTTGACATAAATTGCAGCAAGATCTTTTTTGACCCACCTCCTAGAGGAATGAGAATAAAAACAAAAATAAACAAATGCAAAAAAAAATTAAACTTAAAAGCTTTTGCACAGCAAAGGAAACCATAAACAAGATGAAAAGACAACCTTCAGAATGGGAGAAAATATTTGCAAATGAAGCAAGTGACAAAGGATTAATCTCCAAAAATATACAAACAGCTCATGCAGTTCAATATCAAAAAAACAAGCAACCCAATCAAAACATGGGCATACGATCCAAATAGACATTTTTCCAAAGAAGACATACAGATGGCCAAGAGGCACATGAAAAGATGCTCAACATCACTAATTATTAGAGAAATGCAAATCAAAACTACAATGAGATATCACCTCACACTGGTCAGAATGGCCATCATCACAAAATCTACAAACAATAAATGCTGGAGAGGGTGTGGAGAAAAAGGAACCTTCTTTCACTGTTGGTGGGAATGTAAACTGATACAGCCATTGTGGCAAACAGTATGGAGCTTCCTTAAAAAGCTAAAAATAGAATTACCATACGACCCAGCAATCCCACAACTGGGCATATACCCAGAGAAAACCATAATTCAAAAAGACACATGCACCCCAGTGTTCATTGCAGTACTATTTATAATAGCCAGGACATGGAAACAACCTAAATGTCCACTGACAGAGAAATGGATAAAGAAGATGTGGTACATATATATACAATGCAATATCACGCAACCATAAAAAAGGAACGAAATTGGGTCATTTGTAGAGATGTGGATGGACCTAGAGACTGTCATACAGAATGAAGTCAGTCAGAAAGAGAAAAACAAATATTGTATATTAATGCATACTTGGAATCTGAAAAAATTGGTATAGACAATCTTATTTACAAATCAGAAATAGAGACACAGACGTAGAGAACAAACGTATGGATACCAAGGGGGAGGGGGTGGGATGAATTGGGAGATTGGGATTGACATATATACACTATTGATACTATGTATAAAATAGATAACTAATGAGAACCTGCTGTATAGCACAGGGACCTCTACTCAATGCTCTGTGGTGACCTAAGTAGGAAGGAAATCCAAAAAAGAGGGGATATGAGTATACATATACCTGATTCACTTTGCTATACAGTAGAAACACAACATTGTAAAGCAACTATACTCCATAAAAATTTTTTTAAAAAGAAAAAGAAACAGGCTGTGCAAAACACTAGGGTCCTTTTCCCAGTTACCCAGGAGAACTATGATACCATCAGCTGGGGGCAAGGGTCTAAGCAGTCAGCTTCTAACTATGGGGCTCACCCTCCCCCAGCCCAGAATAATATATATCACAGCAAAAATCTGGGGGCATAACCCTGAAGGGGAAACTGGACCCAGAGGAAGCAGAAGGGACTGCCACAGCAGGAAGAAAAAGGCCCATTCCAAACAGGAAATCAAATAGAGTGGAAAGAGGTCATGCTCCAGCCTGGCAGAGCCATGCTGTGTCCACCTTCGCCAGGGGTATGAAGACTTATCAGAAGGCCATCATCGACCTTAAAAGTAGTTCCTCTTTTAGAGAGCAATTTGGCAGTATCTTTTTTTAATGCTCACTCTCTTTCAGGTACTTTATGCTGCTAAGATGGTACTCTACAGGTACAAGCTCACTATTACTTACAAAGCAGCAAGTTTACTCCAAAATATTACATAAAATAATTCTTGCTAAAGTATTTTATGTAAAAGAAAAAAGCTGGTAACATTAATGTTCATCAAGAGAGGACTAGTTAAATAAATTGTAGTTCATTACAGTTCATCCCTATGATGCAGTAGACAAAAACAGTAAGATGTAGCCATACACAAGGGTCTGCGAAGAACTCCAAGATATTGTATTAAGTAAAAAAAAAAAAAAAATTTTAAGTATAATGAGTACAGAAGGCTTCTATTTGTGTAAGTTAAAAAGCATAATATATACATATTTTGTAGGGATACCCAAGAGAGTCCCCTGCTCCCTTAAGAGGGGCTGGGAGAAGATCAGCTGAGCATTTTATACTTTGTGTCCTGTTTGAAACTTTTATCATGGGTACAAGTTGCTTTTATTGAATGCATTCTCTAAAGTTTTAAAATAATGGTATAGAAATATGTCTGCTAATATGGAAAGTTGTTCAGAATATACTGCTAAGATTTTTTTAGGCTGGAAAACATACACGTGGAATGAAAAAGACTGGGAAAGCTATATACCAGGGCGCTGCCCGTGACTCCCTCTGGGTAGGATTGTGGCGCTTTTCCTGCTCTTTCTGCCTGTCGGCTGCTTCTGTAATAATCACAGGTGGTTTTGTATTAAGATAGCAATAACAATAGCAATAATAATAAAAACAGAAAAAGAAAGCTCATCTTAGAGAAGGAAGAGGAACAGAATTGAGGCGCAGCTTGGGGCTATGGACAGGTGAAGGCAGAGGCCAGCTGGCCAGAGACTAGGGAAGAGGGGGAGGCAGGACATACCCAGCTGTGTATCTGCATACAGAGGAACCACAATCAGAAGCTCTGGAAATGGTCCTCCTCCCCCAAAGTACACGCAGTCTGCAGCAGGGACAGTGGTGGTGACCCGAGGAGTCCCATCTCTCCACCAGGTCCCAGCTCTGAGGCTCTCTTCCTACAGACGGCGTGAGTGGCAAGGAGGATCCAGAGCACGGCCCTGGGTGGCACCTACTTCTGCAGGGGGCTCTCCTCCCTGTCCCCCCAACCCCAAAACCATCCTGGAAACAAGGCAGGATGAACTACCCCCATCAGAGAGAGAAGAAAACAGGCCCAGGGCCACTCAGCTCCAAAGTGTTGGCTGGTGTGACCCCTGGTTCTGATCTGTGGGCTAAAATACCTCCTAACTCGAGGCATCGGCGGGCCAGGGAAGCCTGTGACCGCAGGGCCTGACACTGCCCCTTGTGTGTGACTCTGGCCAGTACCCACACCCCCACAGTTAAAATGGGACGAGGTGGTTGCTCTGTCTCAGCAGGTAGCAATGGCAGAGCCACCAGGTTCCATCTCAAGTCAATAGGTGCAAGATCAAAGACACAGAGCAGGCCCACAGCAGTGGGTGGGTGCAAGGGAGTGAGCACAGATAATAATTTTTTTTTTTTTTTCGGTACGCGGGCCTCTCACTGCTGTGGCCTCTCCCGCTGCGGAGCACAGGTTCCGGACGCGCAGGCTCAGCGGCCATGGCTCACGGGCCCAGCCGCTCCGCGGCATGTGGGATCTTCCTGGACCAGGGCACGAACCCGTGTCCCCTGCATCAGCAGGCGGACTCTCAACCACTGCGCCACCAGGGAAGCCCAGATAATCATTTTTTATTTCCTTCTCTAAGCACTGCACCGTGTGAAGTCTTACCTTCACACTGCTTCTTCTGTCTTCTCATCATGGTCTTATCAACCTCTGCGTTACCACACTACCTTAAAAATATGATTTTTATTTTCCCTGCTGCGCACAGCTGACGGCTGCAAAGAAAACTATCCAGGAGCTGGTCCCAGGCTCCACAGAAGGCCTGAACAACAGGCAGAAGGCTCTCAGCCCTAGGTCATGCTGACCGAGACAGGGAAAGGAGGAGGACTCACACAGGCAGTGAGGGGGCTGCCTCCACGTGCTCCTGGGAGGCAGCCTCCCAAGGGGGAAGAGAAGATATCCACGTCTCACTTCTCCACCCCAAGATGACTAAACACCCCACATCTAGCAGAGACAGCTGGCCGTCTGTCTACACTGCTTGGTTGTTGGGATTTGGTAACTGCATGGCACAGACTTCGAGGCTCACACTTCCAATGGAAAATGCCAGCTCTAGCCACCAACACTCCACAGTTACTGATTCACAGAGCCACCCTACGTCCAAACTGGGCCTGGAAGCCACAGAATGCAGCAATTAAAAACGTGGCTCTGGGGCTTCCCTGGTGGCGCAGTGGTTGAGAGTCCGCCTGCTGATGCAGGGGACGCGGGTTCGTGCCCTGGTCCAGGAAGATCCCACATGCTGCGGAGCAGCTGGGCCCATGAGCCATGGCTTCTGAGCCTATGCGTCCGGAGCCTGTGCTCCGCAACGGGAGAGGCCACAACAGTGAGACGCCCGCGTACTGAAAAAAAAAAACATGGCTCTGGAGTAAACACTGTCTGGGTTTGAATCCTGTCTCTGTCTCTTCCAGATGACCTCAACAAATTACTTTGCCCCTCTGTGCCTTAGTTTCCTCAGCTGTTGTATGCATTAAATGCACATAAAATGCTTAGCCTAGAACGTGACCCGAAGTAGAGCTCAGTAAACGCTAGCTAAAAGTAATTCACCAGGACACTGCCTACACACACCCACAATGCTGCAGACCCCAATCACCATGCCCAGATCAGGACCCAGGAGCACCAAGACCACGATATGTTCCCAACTGCATCCTCCCCACTCTCCCACAGGTGAGTCTCACCATCAGACAGTGAAAAGGGCAAAGGGAGAAAACACATATTTTGAAAGTAGGGGAGAGCCAAGTCAGAAGAACCTGGGAGGCTTTGTTAAAGGTGGGGTTCGGTACATGGCCCAAACCTCAGATGACCTTGTAAGCCAACTACAAAAGGATGTGATACCTGCTGTGTGCATGTAAGCACGTGCACTCTATAGAAGGAGAGGGCTGGGGAGGGGAGATCAGGAAGAGAGACAGAGACCTTCTGGCGTCTAAGCACTCTCCCTTTGCCACTGCACCAGCAGATGTCCACACGCTGACCTGGGCCTGGGCCACGCTCTCAGCTCCTGCTGAAGCAAAGTCTGAACACATCCCTCAAGAAAGTGGCTGGACTAGAGAGGGCTGGACTAGCGACGGCTCCCTGAGAACAGAAAGGAAGTGGGGTACAACGCTGGGAAAGGCAGACACAGGAGGGACAGCAGAGAAACAGGAGAGTCAAGGATTAGGGCCAGGAAGAGTCAGAGGAATTCAGAATTGGGGTGACTGGGGAATATCCTTCACAAAAATCATCATCACTGACATCATCCTAACAGCTGGTCCCGTTTGTGTCCTCAGAAACAGACCTCGGGAAGAAATGAGAGTCTGTGTAGGCTCCTGGGGTCTGGGGCTTGATGAGAGCAAAAAAGGATGCTGAAGAACAGAAGAAATGCTTGTTGACTTGTGGATCAAGGGGCTAACACAGCACAGGGAGCTGGCCGGTGGGCAGCCAGCAGGTTCTCAGTTAACTTCCAGACATTAGCTGGACAAGAGACACAGAACAGACAGCAGCGACGCTGGCAGTTGTTTGGGCAGGGGGAAGAATGAGAGGCTTTACTGCAAGGGAAGGAGGTGGCCGTGACTGAATCTATTGATTCATATGACCAGATCTGTTTCCTAGGTCACTCATGACCTTCATCCTCAAGTTGAAATAAATACCAATGAAGACTTCTTTCCAGCTAAACATGGTGGGCTGAACATTCATGTTCACCACTACTCCCTCCAAAAACCCCATTAAAATAGCAAGATGACAAGCTCTAGCAGGGAGAATGTCGCCAAGAAAAATAAAATGGACTCAACAGATTATCTGATATACTGAGAAGACTGTTCAGTGTATCTGTCTTACAAGAGTTAGCGGTTGTAGCAGTGACTGTGTAAAAGAAAAAGCATTTTATTAACTGCCTTACTGAATAAAAAGTTTTCTGATAAAAAACTAATTATAACTTATCTCAGCTGTAGAAATGATGTTAGAAGAATAAAGAGAGGGGAACAGTGTATGTATATGAGGGGGACGTCTATGAAAGCACAATTATTCTCCTGTGAGAAGTCAACAGATAACATCTAAAACTAGTAAATCCAAAAATAGTGGTACAAACATTTTATTTAGGTAAATAGAGGTAAATATCAGACAAATCAGCTTTTAGCTAAATCAGCACATGTATTTTAATTCTTTTAGAATTGCAAGTGAGTGGCTCTAGAGAGCAAGACTTCATGTGGAAAAGCAGAGCAGGAGACTCTTACTTATCATTATAAGCCTTGCAATAGTATTTGACTTTTCCAAATCGTGGTCATAGAACACATTGATCAAAATAGAAATTTTCCTAAATGACAAAGATTTATTTCAAGACCTAGCTCAAATTACTCTTCCCTACGAAGTCTTCTCAGATCTCCTTCCTCTTCTCTCGTGAAAATCACTGTCTGTACCATTCATCTGACAATTAATCACATTCCACTTGGCAATGAGCTGAACTGTTCTATTGTTAATTATCCTTCCACCTGTGTCTTGTCTCCCTGACTAAATTATAACTTGTTCATAGCAGAGCGCACTTCTCATCAACTTTGAGGAGTCCACCACAGACCAGGTTATTAAATCCACAAGCCCAGAGAGGTACAGCCACCCCGCTCCCCATTACCTGCATAAGCGTTGGCCTGCTGCAGGAGGTCAGTACAGGTGTGCACGTCTGCAAACGCGCGGATACCCAGGCAATTGGTGGGATGCAATTGAGATTGCAGGAAGTCACAGCAGTTCTGGCGAACATCCATGAGCTGCAGCAAGCTGGCTGCTGGGAGCAGCACCTGGAAGAGAAGGTGACATTCTGACTTGCAGGATCCCACCGCCAGGGTCTCATCTCCCCAAAGCAGTGTTCTAATCAGACCACACCCAAGCTCAAGGTCTTTGCACAGCTCTCCACTACCTGCCCAAGTAAGTCCAAACTTCTCGGCCTAGACTTTGAGGCAAGCCCACCCTTAGTCCCCACTACTCTCCACTTCATGGACCCTAAGCACCAACAGATTCTCTGTCTCCCTACAGCCCAGCAGTGCCTCCCAGTGGCTAATGTGTATATGAATTCACCTTGGGATCTTATTAACATGCAGATTCTGACTCAGTAGCTTTAGGGTGGGGCCCAAGAGCCTCCATTTTGAATGAGTACCCAGGATATGCTTGCAGCTGCTTGTCCATAAACCACACTTTGAGTAACAAGATCCTTATAGGCTGAGTGTTTGTGTCCCCCGCAAAAGTTTATACGTTGAATCCCTAACCCCAAATTTGGGCAGTATTTGAAGATAGGTTAAACGCGGTCAGAAGGGTGGGGCCCTAATCCAGCAGGGCTGGTGCCCTTATAAGAAGAGAAATAGATAACCAGAATTCTTTCTCTCTCTACCATGCAAGGACACAAGGAGAAGGTGGCCTTCTGCAAGCAAGTAAGAAAGTCCTCACTAGAAACTCAATCAGCTGGAACCTTGATCTTGTACTTCTAACTTCTAACACTGTGAGAAAATTAATTTCTGCTGTGTAAGCCATCCACTCTGTGGTATTTTGTTACAGCAGCCCAAGTTAAGACAAATTGGTCCTCCTACCTGGAGAATCACCTGGAGAACTTTAAAAATACTGATGCCTGGGTCTCACCCCCAAAGATTCAACTTAATAGGAATGGGGTGTAGCCTGGACAGTGAGATATTGCTAAAGTTCCCCAGGTGCTTCTAATGTATAGCCAAGTTTGAGAACCACTGCCCTACAGCCTTTAGCTACTGTCTTCACTCAGAGGTCTTTATTGACTTGTTCACAAGCTCATTCACCATTTAATTACTGAACACCTGTGGGCCAGCCTTTGTGATTCAGTGGTAGGTAAGCAAGAGAAATCAGACCTCCGATCTTACAGAGTTTATCATCTACTGGAACAAGAGCATCATCCCCAAATCCACTGGGACTCAAAAGACACACTCTACTCTCCCATCCAACAGATAAATAATAAAGAACATTTCTGAGTAGATTCTCAGCAAAAGGAGAGCTAACTTTCCTTTTAAAAGGTCATGAGACACATGGGTATTTATACCATATCCTGGAAGACAGAAATAGTTCCTGCTCAGGTGTGTGTACATGTGTTTTTCCTAAAAGCCAGGGAAGACTAGCTTGAACAGGCCAGATGGGTGCTCAGACTGTCAACCCTGGTCAAGCTCTCTAGGACTTTGCCACAGCTGCCGAAGCCTGCCCTCGGATCAAAAACCATGATCATTGCCAGAGTCCTTCTTGACACCAGCTCTGCTACCCCTCCCTCCCCAACCCTGTGGGAGGGGTAGATGTTCTGAGAGTGACTTAACAAAAAGAAATTCAGAAAAAAAAAAATCAGAGCAGAACAGTTTGACTTGAGACTGCATCACTCAGGGACCCCCAGCATCCATTTCACCCCAAAACAACCCCCGTGTCCTGGGCCTTTGCTCTCAGCTGCCCCCCTGACTCTCAGGGAGAGTGTCTGGGCCAGCCAGACTCCAGGTATTCCTATCCACACAGGCTTGCCCAGGAAGACAAGGGCTGCTAATGCATTTGATTTCTTGACTCAGGGCACTACAGAAGTTTTTTGTTTGTTTGTTTGTTTGTTTGAGTGATTTAAATTCTGGAGGTTGATTGTCTCCCAAAACAGCTCTGAGCCTCATCTCTAGCTCTCCTCACCTCCATGGGCTAAGGCCAAAATCTCTGCCCCGCTGCCCATTCTTGGGCCTTGTCCCACCACTAGGGTAACCAGCCATCCAGGTTTGCCCCAGACCGAAGAGTTTCCCAGGACACAGGACTTTCAGTGCAAAAACTGGGGCAGCTAGCCACCCTTCCTCATTCCTGACCACACACAGATGCCACCAAGAGCCTCCACTAACAGTGGTCCTGCTCCCAAGCTTAAAAGCCTGCTCTCAAAGGGAAGCTCTTCCTACCTACAGGCTTAAACCTCTCCCTCACGATAGCCAAATTCTAGAAAACATCTCCTCTCTCCTTCCTCTGCCCTCTCTCTTCCACTACCCTATGTCCCCAGCAATACAGCAGTAAATTACCATCCTGTCCTTGGTATTTTCTGAACCACTGATTCATTCCAGAGAAGGAAAAAGATAAGATCACCCGTTCTGGAGACTTTGAGACCATAAGTGAACATAGCCAGGCTCCAAATCTGACCACCTGAGCTCCATCCCCACTAGACAGCCACATCCCCACTGAGCAGCCATAAACTGGGGAACTCAATTAACCTGTGAGCTTGCTCAGCCTAGCCAAACAGATTCCAGGACCAGATTAGTCTCTCCCTGAGAGTTAAGTGGAGAACCATTAACCATTCTTGCTGAATACATACCAGGAATGGAAAGTCGTGTTCCAAACCCCCAAATGACCTCCATGACACCTGCCCCGACCAGCACCAGCTATAAAGCCTAGAGTTAGGGCCATAGGTTGACCAACCATCCTGGTTTGCTGAAACTTTGCCAGTTTTAGCACTCAAAGTCCTGTGTCCCAGGAGAGCCCTCACTCCTGGGCAAACTGGGCTGGTTGTTCACCCCAGAGACCAGAAACTTGTATCCAGTTACACTAAGAAACCCTGGTGGAGAGGAGTAATCCTATGCTGTCCAGCACACACCCTACTTCGGGCGTGGCAAGCCCCCAAAGGTCAGGTGTGATTAGAGGCCGAAATGGACAGCAGTCTTTTAGGTCTGCAGAGGAGGAATTTCTGAGAGTCCAATCCGCCCCCAGATTGCATCCCCGCCAAGCCAAGATGCCATCACGCCAGGGACACACGCCTCCTCCGCCTCCCTGCCCTCTTCTTCCCCACAAAGACAGTCGCACAGTTTGGGGCTTAATTTTTCAAGCTCATGACAACCATCCAAAGAAACGAAATAATAAATACTTTCTGAACACATTCCTTAGGTTATACTTTCAGTTTTTAGAACCTCCCTGGATAGAGCTACCCACACAGCTTTCAACTTCCCTACTGTTCACAAAACCCACTTAGCAGACAAAAATGATCAGGCTTTCCACATCTCCACACACCCTCCTCCCATCCTCTTTGGGTCCACTTCTGCCTGAAAGCATTCCCAAGGTGACTTCCCAAAATGAGCGGGGCTGGTGGTTTCTCTAATTGGCCTTTCCCTCCCTTCTCTTTGATCTTATGCTGCAATCCACTTGCTTCATACAGGAAGGCATGAAGAAAAGCAAAGGGATTCAGAATGCTGAGGAGGGTTTAGAGGCTCCAGCCTCTAAACTGTATGTATCACTGCTCAAATGCTGAGTCTCAGGGATAAACGGGGGCCTGATCCAGTAGGGCTCTGGAGGCTGCACACAAGGCGAGTCAACACAAATCCCCAGAGGCTGCAAAAGAAAAGAGAGCGGGAAAAACTTCCAGGAGGTGGTCTTTGCTTCCCTCTCCCACAACAAGGGCTAAAAGAGGATTTCCTCTTCTCTTATCTTGCCTGCAACTCGACTCCCTCAAGCGGCAGCAGTAACAAGATTAGGAACAAGAGGCCAAGCTCAGGTCCTCAGCTTGGAAACAAGACTGTCCTGGTGGAATCACTAGGGCCGTGCTGCTTGGCCCCTGGAAGGAGGTTGAGACCTGAGAAGGAGCAGTTTGGCTGGAATAGCTGCAGGAAGAGAAGACGACCCTGGGTTAAAAGCTTTCAGCTTGCCTCTCGCCGTCTCAGCATTTTGATTCTGGGAAAACAGTCCCTGGAATGACCCTCAGCAGAGTTTACAGGTTCCCCTCCAGCTTGCAAATGGCTTCCCTCCATTTTTCAAATGCAGGCACTGTTTTGTTTTTTTTCCTCTCCCTCAGATAACATGAAAACACAGCAGAGGATATCCCGTCACAGAGTTTGTTTCCTTTAACAAAAACAAAAGGAAATGCCCTGCCTCAGAATGCACCTACTCCTGGAATTTCAGAGAGGCAGGGCCATGCACAGAGGGAGGGTACCAGCCAGAGGGCCAGGTGGCAAGGCTGCCCAGGGCCTCTGCCCACACCACACAGCAGGGGGTCTGCCTCTGCCAGCACCAGGCATGAGGCCTGGCACAGAAATAGTGCTAAATAAAAACCTACTGAGAGAAAGAAGAAAGGGAGAGGGAGAGAGAGAGAGAGAGAGAGAGGTGTACAGATAGATGAACAGGAGAGCTAGCAAAACAGTACTGTGATTAAATGTGTCACTTAGAATACTTCTTAAATTTTTTTATTGAAGTATAGTGTCACTTAGAATATTGACTTCTCCACTTACCAGCCATGTGACTAAAGGCAAATTACTTAACCTCTCTGTACCTCTGACTCCTCAACGGTAAAATGAAAATAATAGTACTACCTTAAAGGCTTGTTGTTGGGCTCAAATGAGATAATACATTTAAAGCAGCTAACCCAGTGTTTGCTGCATAGGAATTCGTCAGTTAAACTGGTTTTTATTATTATTAATTATTACGAGCTGAAGTCAAGATTCTGATCATTCATTTAACAAGAAACTCGAGTTGACCACATCAACAGGGCACAGTGAGCTGGAGAGAGCTGGATTCAAACCCCAACTCCACCACTTACTACCTGTGTGACCGTGGGTACTACCCACTTAACCCCTTGGAGCATCAGTTCCTTCGACTGTAAGAGAAGAATCATAGTAGAACCTTCCAGTGGTGGTTACGATAATTAAATGAAATAATGCATGTGAAATAATCAACACATGCTTGGCTTACAATGAGTATCAATAAGTAACAGTTACGACTTGTTACCTCCACCACAGGCGGGCAGCTCAGACTCTCCAAGGTATGTGTGGCTGGGAAGAGATTTAGGGCATCATCTTCCAGTCACTTAACCAAGCCCCAAGTCTCTGACCCTTGTTTCCCCAGATGCCTCCATGCTCACCACCTCAGTGCACCAAATCCTCAACACACACTTCCTCATAAACAGCTTGTGAGCAACTCTCAGCAGGTACATCACAGCAGTAAGAAGCAACCACATTTTGATCTAAACTTTCTCAACTTTCTTTATTTTGTTTTCCCCCAAGGTCACCCCTGACCAAACCATAGTTTAAAGTGAGGGAGAAAAAAGAAAATAGTTCATATATCTGACTGATTCCAAACAATGCAGTTTCCTGAAGGTTCCACATTGTGCTTCTCAGGGGAGCCCCTGCACATGCAGCCCCCTCCCTACTCCCACATACAAATGAATGCAACAGGCCCCTCCAGGGGCTCACACACCAGTAGGGACACAGACAGGTGGAAGAGGAAGCAGGCCTGACCTCCCAGACCTTCTTTCAAGACCCAGCACACACAACACTTCCTCAGTGAGGCCTGCCCTGACCATCCTCATCAAGGGGGTGATGACCATTGCCTGCTTCCTGGGTACCTCCACCCTGGCCCCTACCACACTGGAGGGCACGCATTTGCCTGGACACCTGTCTCCACCTTCAGACTATGTGCTCCTTGATGAAAAAGCTTCTGTGTTCACAGTGCTCTCTGTGCCCATACTGTCTGTTGGCACAGGGTGGCACTCCTCTAAGTGCTTTACCTATAGTAATTCACTTAACCCTCACGCCAACCCTATGAGGTTAAGTACGATTATTATGCCCATAATACAGACAAGAATACTGAGGCACAGAGAGGTTAAGGACCTTCTTGGGGTCACACAGCTAGAAAATGGTGGAGTCAAGGTTTGAAGGCAGACAGTCTAACTCATGACCACCCAACAGAATGGGTACTATTATGATTCCTGTTTTACAGATGAGAAAACTTATCCTTGAGGCAGGATGTCAGGGAGGGTATCAGAGAAGCTCTAGTAGGAAGGAAGCAGAACAAACCAGAGGCTGGCAGAGTAAGAGTCTTCTCTGATCAGAGGTCACTGAGTCCCATGACCTCACTTTACAGTCAGAAGACTGACCCCCTGCAGTGGGAAAAGGCAAGAATAAGAGTACTGTGTAAATGAACGTCAAAACTGAGGCCTGGGGCTTCCCTGGTGGCTCAGTGGTTGGGAGTCCGCCTGCCGATGCAGGGGACGCGGGTTCATGCCCCGGTCCGGGGGAGTCCCGCGTGCCGCGGAGCGGCTTGGCCCGTGAGCCATGGCTGCTGAGCCGGCGCGTCCGGAGCCTGTGCTCCGCGACGGGAGAGGCCGCAGCAGTGAGAGGCCCGTGTACTGCAAAAAAAAAAAAAAAACTGAGGCCTGGACCCAGGGCTCCATTCAGACTTGATTCCTGCCTCATCTTTAGTTCTGCATGCCCTCTGAAGCTGCACGTCTTCACGCTGGCTCCCTCCCCCCGACCCCTACAAAGTAGTTTTTAAAAGTAATGGTGACTCCATTTTCTCCAGAGTCCTCCGATTACGCTATCTGTTGCTACCTGCCTTAAGGTAACTGGTGCTGTAGAGACCACCACTGGGTTAGACCAAAGTTGCAAAGATAAATACCCAGCCAGGCAAAAAGGATCCAGAATGGAACATCTTCTAACTATCTAAGCTTGTAAACACTTTGTACTTTACAGGGAAAAAAAGGTTATTAAATAAACACATGTAGAAAAGGGAGAAAAAAGCTGGGTCCAATTATACAATTCTACAATCTCCCCTAAACAGTGCTTTAAGTTTGTTTGTTTTTGTTTTGTTTTAGTGACCTAAAACAACAAACAAATTTATTTTCTTACATCTGGAAGTCAGAAGTCCTAAATGGGTTTCACCAGGCTAAAATCAAGGTGTCAGCAGAGGTGAGTTCCTTCTGGAGGTTCTGAGGGAGAATACGTTTCCTTGCCCTTCAGGCTTCTAGAGGCACCCACATTCCTTATCTTCAAGGCCAGAAACATCAAACTGAATCCTTGCCAGGTCACATCGCTCTAGTTCTCTCATTCCACCTCCCTCTTCAATTTAAATACCCCTAGCTATTACACTGAGCCCACCTGGATAATCCAAGCTAATCTCCCATCACATGTTCAGCTGATTAGCAACATTAATTCCATCTGCAATATTAATTCCTCTGACATTCAACCTAACATATCCACAAAATTCCAGGGGTTAGGACACGAACATCTTTGGGGGCTACTATTCTGCCTACCACACTGTATGATTAATGAGTTACTGATATACCCTAATGCAAGATTTTTAAAAATTATTTACCCCTGCATATTTTTAGGTTGACATCTAGCATTATTCATTAGAGTTGAAAGGATGTAATTTCTGGCATTTTGTGAATCTCAGTATTTATATCAGTCTCAAAAGTACCTAAATGAATTTAAATGTCATGGTGATTTGAAATCACTATCACCCATTAAAAAATTTTTTTTCCATACATGCCCTATACATATTTTATACTAAATTACTTTGCACTTACTGTTACTGCCCAAAAGTCATTCAGCTGTTTAAATTCTGCTGCTAGACCTAGTATGTAACCATGACCTCACCCACTCCACTCTGGATGGGAAAGACCAGAAATAATGGAATGGCTATGCATTTTACTGTGTATAAAATAAACCTCAATTTTAAAAGGGCAGGGGAGAATTATACCAGATCACTGTAGAAACTATGCCACCCAAAAGTCTGTCTAGGGGCCTGAGACAAAAGCAGTCTGTACCTTGGGGCAGGCTCTGCAGGCCCAAATGCAGGGTGCCTCAGACCCTCAGTCTGCCTGGGCCCTGACACCCCCAGCAGAGTACCCTTCACCACACCAAGCTAACTTCCACTCATCCTGCAGTCCTCAGCTTAAATCTTATCTCCTGAAAGAGCCCTTCCTAGATTCCCTCCTTCATCCAAATTGTTCCTTTCCTTCAAAGGACTTATCACAATTTGTGCATAAACATTACTTGTGTGCTTATTTGATGAGTGTCCATCTTCACCCCTAGACCACAAATTCCATGAAAGCAGACAATGGAATGACCTCTGCTCACTGGTACAAACACAGTGCCCAATAAAGTGTCTGGTATGTAAGAGGCACTCAAACATCCGGGCCAAATGGAATCAATACACGATTATCAATTTGGCCTCCCAAATACCTCATTCTTAGAAAAGGGGATGGTGGTCTGGATAAGGGAAATAGGTATTTTTGGTCACCAGAGAGATATTGGCCTATTCACCTAAATAAGGTGAAATTTTGCTTTAAAAAAAAAAAAAGGAAGAAAAAACCTCCATACCCCATACAATTTCCATTACTTTAATTAAATAGTAAAATCCTTAATGACAAGAAATAGTGTATCCCACGTCTGTGTTTGGCCTGGTGATTCATAGGGTTCCACCATGGGCCACACCCTCAACCATCTTCCCTTCTGAAGCATGACGCTGATGTCTCACATCCCCACAGTAAAGATCCACACCTTTGGGTGAAGCAGTGTCTTCGCTGGCTCCTCTTTCAAGCCTCCAGATGGCTTGGGATGAGGGCAGGGCAGCGAAAGGAGGAAAAGGCACAGACAACATGTCTCAACGCAACATGCCCCTACTGACACTCAAGCCTGGTGCTTGGCACCTCCACAGGCTCAGAGGCATTTCGCTGATGAACAGTGAGACAAGAAAAACTTTTAACAGCCTCACAAGCCAATACTCAAAATCCCTGAGATGAGATAATGACTGAGGAGAAGAGAGGTCACCCAGGCTTCTAATTCTTCCTTCATCAACACTTTAAACCAGCATGAGTTAAAGACTTTCTGCTCTGGAGCCCAAGCTCATTCAGAGGGATTTTGGCCTAGTGGTTAAGAAAGTGGGTCCCATGGTCAGGCAGGCAGGAGTTTGACGGTCGTTCACCCTGGCCATGTAACCCAGGGCAAGTCACCTACTCTCTCTGGAGCTTCAGTTTCCTCTCCAGTTACCAACTGAGTTGTTGTGAGGGTTAAATGAAGTGATGATGTAAAACAGTGGGCCCAGGGGCTTCCCTGGTGGCGCAGGGGTTGAGAGTCCGCCTGCCGATGCAGGGGACACGGGTTCGTGCCCTGGTCCGGGAAGATCCCACATGCCGTGGAGCGGCTGGGCCCGTGAGCCATGGCTGCTGAGCCTGCGCGTCCAGAGCCTGTGCTCCGCAATGGGAGAGGCCACAACAGTGAGAGGCCCGCGTACCACAAAAAAAAAACAAAACAGTGGGCCCTGAATATACAATACACTGAGCTATTAGTTGGAGCTGAGTTTACCTGGACGTTCTCTTCAGTCACCTCAATCTCGGCTGTATAGATGTAGTCAATCAGCTTACTCAGGGTCTGCCCATCCACATCCTTGATTTCTATCTTCTTGGCTTTACTCTCAGACATGTCACCTACAGTTCAAAACAGAAACAAAATGGACATGAACTTGGTGCCTAGGGTGTGCTTAACTTTCACATGGCCTCCTGCCGTCTTGGCAACATAAAAGCACTGTCTGTGCTCCCGGAGGCAGCAGAAGGGCTCAGGCACAGAGGAAGATAGACCAGCTGACATCAAGGTCACAACAACTCTGGGTCTGTGATCATCCACAAACCCAATTTCAAGCATTCCCCCACTCTATCTGTTATCCATTTCCACTCTGAAAGGAAATCTACACGTGATAAAGCATTCAACCAAGTTACTGCAAACTTGTTCACAGGGGCCAGGGAAAGTGAATGAGATATGCACCTGTCCTCAAGAAGGAGTACCTGTTCTAGTAGGGCAGATATATAAAAATATATGAGATGATAAGAGCTTAATAGAGGTATATGCAAAGTACCAGTAGAACAACAATTTCTTAAAAAAACAATTATTGAGTGCTAACTATGGCCAAACACTGTGCTAAGCACTTTAAACTGTTGCCTATTTTAATCAACAACCTATGAGTGTTATTAGTATCACCCCCATATTACAGATGAAGAAACTGAGGCACAAGAGTGTAGGTAATTCATTTTGCCTACAGTCACACATCTAGGAAGGGGCCAGACTGGGACTGAAAGCAGGGAGTCTGACTCTAGAGCCCCACACTTGTAATCACTATGGTGTACTGAATCCCAAGTATGCAGATGATAGAGCAACAAACCCTGTCTGGGGAATCCAGGAAGGCATCCTAATAGGAGGTCACATTTGAGCTGGGTATTCCACATGCAGCAGAGGTGAGGAAGGACGAGCTGGATGCAGGAATCATCAGTGCAAAGATAGAAAAGTGCCAAAAGAATAAATGTGGGGAACAGTGAGAGGGCAGCACGGCTGGTACGTGGAGTGACAGTGAGAGGAAGGAGGCTGGAGAGGCAGATAGGGGCCAGGACTTGCAGAGCCCAGCAAACCATGCAAATGAGTTTGCACTTTATCCTAAGAGTAGCACCCCTGAAAGGTTTTAAACGAGGGAATGACATCAACAGATGGGTGTCTTTGAATGAAATTTTGGATGTACTGGTGGAAGCTGGATCAGAGGCAGGGAGAACAGATGGGAGGCCCTGACAATAATCCAAAAAAGAGAAGACAGAGACCTGTGAACTAGGGCAGCAGTGGCACCAAATGTGCAGTCCTGAGGTCTCTGACTTCAGCCTGTCCTCTCCATACAGCACACAGCTCTATCTAGAGCCAGGCTCCTTCAACAAGGGCTGCTTATTTCAGAAGGAAAAGACAGGCAAGACGTGTCTTTGTAGACTGAAATGAAGGGCAACATGACTACAAGAACCAAGAGACTCAGAAGCCCTTAGTGAGTGTGAAATCAGAGCCTGGCCTGATTGCTTTCTCTCTATGGAATTAGAGCTTGGGAGTCAGCTTAGGGTTTTATAACTTGGGGGTAAACAAATGGAAACTCCTGAAATTGCATGAAAACATTTGTATATGTGGGCAAAAGTTTGATTTTCTGAGGGGATGAACAAATCATTTTCATCAGTCTCAAATGTCCAAAAAACATTAAGACACAGTTTTCTAGATGGTGGGACTTTGGGAGATTTTTTTTCTTGCTTCTTTATGTGAATCAAAAGTTTCTAATTTCTACATTAAGTACTTAAAACTCCAACAAGCAAGGAAAAAATGAAAAAAAAAAAGAAAACCTAGGGTCTCAAAGACATGTATTTTCTGAGAAATTTACCTTATAGGAAATTGGAGACCTATATAAATCATAAGGACTCATAAAATGCAATTTAATATCTCTATGAACCAGTAGAAATCACTGCACCAAACTAAGACATCAGTTTAAACAAACCCTGAAAGTGGCAGTAATAATAGTTGCTACTACATGCAGGCCCTCAGGGTTTACACACATTATTTCATTTAGTCCTTGCAACGACCCCAGGAGGTACTAGATATTACTTCCATTTTATAAATTATAGAACTGGCATATCAAGAGGCAGTTGCACAGAGCTAGTAAGAGGCAGGGCTGGGATCTGAACTGTGGCCTAACTCTAGACCTCATGTCATTTCTAATAAATCCCTCTATAATTTAAACCTGACCCTAACTGATGGCTTTGATAAAAGTATTCCCAAACAAAGCCTATGTCCAAATTCTGAGCCAACTTATACTTATTACCCAGTAAGCAAGAACGAAGAGAGATGGGATCTTGTCCTCAACACCTAACAAAGTGCGTGACATATAACAAGCACTGAAATAATATTTGTTGGTACAGGGAAAGAAAGAAAGAAGAGAGGCTTTCTTTTGACATCTCATAAATCCACAGACTCTGATAATTCTAAAGAGGGAGAAATCATCAAAGGCTTGGTCATTCTTACTCCTTCACTCACCTCCGCTACTTTGACAAATATTTCTAGAGAACAGAACATAAGCCCAATAAGTCCTTCTCTATTCAAGGTCAACCCAAGAGACCTGTTCTGCTGTTTTTTCTCAAGAGGCCCAGCCCAGCCACTTCAGACTCTGAACTTTCAGAAAAGAGGAAATGCAGATGGCCAACAGGCACATGAAAAGATGTTCAACATCACTAATCATCAGCGAAATGCAAATCAAAACCACAATGAGGTATCATCTCACACCTGTCAGGTTGGCTATCATCAAAAAGAACACAAATAACAAATGCTGGCGAGAATGTGGAGAAAAGGGAACCCTCCTACTACTGTTGGTGGGAATGTAAATTGGTACAACCACTGTGGAAAACAGTATGGAGGTTTCTCAAAACACTAAAAATAGAACTACCATATGACCCAGGAATTCCATTCCTTGGTATACATTAAAAAAAAAAAAAAAACCAAAACACTAATTTGAAAAGATACATGCATCCCAATGTTCACAGCAACATTATTTACAATTGCCAAGATATGGAAGCAACCAAAGCGCCAATCAACAGATGAGTGGATAAAGAAGATGTGGTTTATATACACAATGGAATACTACTCAGCCATTAAAAAGAATGAAATTTGCAGCAACATGGATGGACTTGGAGGGTATTATACTAAGCAAAATAAGTCAGACAAAGACAAATTCTGTTTGACATCACTTATATGTGAAATCTAAAACATACAACAAATTAGTGAATACAACAAAAAAGAAGGAGACTCACAGATATAGAGAACAAACTAGTGGTTACTACTGGGGAGAAGGAAGTGGGGACGGGCAATATAGGGTAGGAGATGAAGAGGTACAAACTATTAGGTATAAAATAAGCTACAAGGATATATTGTACAACACAGGGAATACAGCCAATATTTTATTTATTTGTTTGTTTGTTTGTTTTGGCTGCATTGGGTCTTTGCTGCTGTGCGCAGGCTTTCTCTAGTTGCAACAAGCAGGGGCTACTTTCGGTGTGGTGTGCGGGCTTCTCATTGCAGTGGCTTCTCTTGTTGCGGAGCATGGGCTCTAGGCATGTGGGCTCCAGTAGTTGTAGCATGCAGGCTCTAGAGCACAGGCTCAGTGGTTGTGGCGCATGGGCTTAGTTGCTCCGTAGCATATGGGATCTTCCCGGACCAGGGCTCGAACCCATGTCCCCTGCACTGGCAGGTGTATGCTTAACCACCGCGCCACCAGGGAAGCCCAGTCAATATTTTATAATAACTATAAAAGGAGTATAACCTTTAAAAATTGTGAATCACTATATTGTACACCTGTAACTTATATAATATTGTACAGCAACTATACTTGAATTAAAGAAAAAAAAAGAAAATGTCTGTTTGTTGCACATCTTTTGTCCTCTGTTAACACCATATCCTGTTCTTCCAGATAGATCATGATCTACTCAAGGGCAGATATTTGTTCATTCATTCACTCAACAAACATGTATCAAACAGTCCCCATGGGCAAGGCCCAGAGGACACAGTGGTGAACAGGTCATGTTCCCTGCCCTCATGGAGCTCAGTCTAGTAGAAAGAGGGATAAGTAAACCAACAATTACAAAGTATGTTAAATGCTAGAAAAGGAGTTTCAGCTTAAAAGGTTCTTAAGCAGGGAAGCCTATACCCTGAATTGTATGCAAAATGATGAGCACACAGGAGCACACATTTACTATTTTTTGTGGAACGAATCCATTGTTCTCATCAGAGTGATTCATAATGGTTAAGAACCACTGATCTAACATGAGATCTGGAGGAGTCATGGTTGTTCAGAAGAGCAGTGAGTATGAGGGAAGAATATTCCAGGCAGATAGAATAGTGTATGTAAAGGTCCAGAGGTAAGAAAGAACATGACCTATTCTGGGACCATAAGAAGTTGAGTCTGGCAGAAGCACAGCATGAAAAGGGAGGAAGGGGGAGAGGAGGCTGGAGATACAAGCAGGGTCTGGACCACTTGAGGGCCTTGTGGGCCATACTGAGAAGTTTAGACTTCATCCTAAGGGCAATGGGGAGCCCTTGACAGACTTTAAGCAAGTAAGGGATGCATTAGATTTTTTATTTTGGAAAGATCGCTAAAGCTACAGCATAGAAAATGGGTTGGGGGTGAGGGAACAAAATAGGAGGAGGTTGACCAATTAAAAGGCTGCTGCAGTAAATTAGGTGAAAGATGATGGCAGCCTGGACTAAGGGTCTGTGTCTTTTTTTTTTTTTTTTTGATTTTTGCGGTATGCAGGCCTCTCACTGTTGTGGCCTCTCCCGTTGTGGAGCACAGGCTCCGGACGCACAGGCTCAGTGGCCATGGCTCACGGGCCCAGCCGCTCCGCGGCATGTGGGATTCTCCCAGACCGGGGCACGAACCCGCGTCCCCTGCATTGGCAGGCGGACTCTCAACCACTGCGCCACCAGGGAAGCCCCAGGGTCTGTGTCTTGAACTTCTTTAAATCCTCAGGCTCTACTTTAAGACTTCGCACCTAGAAGTCTCCAAGAACCATAAAGAGCCCAGGAAAGCAAGTCATGGTTCTTGACGTAGCAAACACACCACATGCACAACAGAGCTCTTTTTAGGTGGAAGATTGCCCAAGGGGGAACAGGAGGGAGGAGGTGCATCTTGAGGAGCCAGGAGGGAAAACCTTTCACCATCACAGAAGACTTAGGAAGGCTATGGAATCACTGGCTCATCCTCTAGATCACTGGTATAAACCCAACCCTATTATTCAGCCAAAGAAGCCTCAAGAGTGAGAAAGGAATGGTAGAGTGGCTACGAAGTCTTTCTGAAGGACCAGACATAGACCACCAACCACCCCTACAAAGTTGTATGGCAAAGGGAAGAAAAAGTGCATTCAGGAAGCCTTGTGTTATGGAACTCTTCCTCACTCCTCAGCTGAATCCTTACTGTTTTAATTTCATGATCTGGGTAAAAAGAAAACAGAAGGTCCTTATCCTTTGCACAGTGATCCTGCATGGGTGTTAAGATGGTTATTAAACTCCCTTACCACTAACCTTCATCTGTCTAAGTCCTAATATCTGGGTTGCCAACTCATTTGGCTAAAGCTGAGACCTATGTCACATGTTAACATCACATGAGAAAAAGAAATACCCTGTCACGTCCCTGAATCCCAGCTAAACCTCCTGCAGGTGAGCAGCCTATGCCATTTAACTGCAAAAGGCTGACCTCTGTCTCCTGTAAAGTAAGGACATTCCCGGCCCTGCCTTTAAGCCAAGGTTATGTGAGAGTCAAAGGAGATAATGAGAGTCTGAGAACTGTGGCAGCAGGATTCAGCAGAGCTGCAATGATGGATTTCACCCCAGCACCCAACCTCCCTGGAATCTCGTCCTTCCTCCACTTGGAAAGGTCTTTCTGCTCAGCTAGAGGCACATGGAGCACCAAGTCAGGAAGGAAATGCCTTCCTGATATGAAACAGAGATGTTTCATATCAACCCTAACCACCATCAGGGCAGCTGGTATCAGAGCCACCCCACACATCCACATGAGCTCTGTAAACTATGATGTGCTCTACACATAATAAGAGTAAACTTTATTAAGTAGTACCTATTCTGTATTGGGTGCCTTATTTCCCTTACTTGTATCTGTTCCCTGGTTATTGTTATTATTGTTTTATTGTTGTTATTCCAGTCTCATAAACAAGCAAACAGGATCATAGAGGTTAAGTGAATTCCCTACAAACCTATCAGGTGCTGGAGTCAGGTCACGATGGCTCCAAAGCCCTTTCCAAGACACCACACCATCTCCCAATACAAGGTGGCATTACCACCCCTGTGTTTAATCCTTAGCAAAGAGGCCTCTGCACCAATAACTCCAAACCTCCTCTATGAACATTCATAAAACATTTCTTACCAGTGATCCTCTCCAATGATGATCTAAATTTCAAGGCTGAGCTACTCCAAGTCCAGACAAGTCTACCGCAGATAATCTTGGTCAAATCAGTTGCACCTTAATGGGTGCTGGTGTGTGTCTGAATAGTGGTCTCTTTTCCTAGACACTACAAAGGCCTATGTTGAACTACATCCAAATCAATTCTTGAAAAACTCACCATTTCCTTAGAGGCAAAACCCTCAGAAGCCAGACCTTATCTACTCCGACTAATCTCTCAAGGCCCTCTTTATACAAAGAAAGGATTCTACTCCCTAGTGCTCCCTCCCTCCCTGCCCCACTGCCTTGGATTAAGTCTTGCTAAACTGCATGTTATGCAAAGATCTTCAAAAACATCAATACATCATACAAACACTCAGAACACAGACATAGGCCAGGGCCTGGCAGAGTCAGGCATAAAGAAAGGGTGAAACAATGGTTCTATGGGATGAGTGCATGCCTGGAGGTAAGAGAGCCAGGCCCTAATTTTTCTGCTTGAGGCTAGTTGGCGCTCACATTCCAAGCCCCTTGCCTCTTACCTCCAGCACATTCCTGACTCTCCTCCCTATTTCTGTTCACCATATATTTGAAGACACTAGTTGAATATCAGCCTACATCTAATAAAAACTGGACAGTAACTTTTCCTTAAAAAAACAAAGCCGGGGCTTCCCTGGTAGTCCAGTGGGTAAGACCCTGCACTCCCAATGCAAGGGGCCCAGGTTCAATCCCTAGTCGGGGAACTAGATGCCACATGCATGCCACAACTAAGAGTCCGCATTCTGCAACTAAGAAGTCCCCATGCCACAACTAAAAGTCTGCATGCCACAACTAAAAGATCCATATGCCACAAAGAAGATCGCACGTGCCGTGACGAAGACCCAGTGGAGCCTAAATAAATAGAAAAATAAAAACAAATAAAAAATTAAAAAACAAAGCCAATTTAATCAGCCTCTGCATGTAGCACAACAGAGCCAGAAGATGGGACAGCTCACTCCCAGGGCTTCTTTTGGGATGGAGTTCAAATGTCTTTTAGCCATGGTGATGAGCCTAAGACACTTAGTCCACATATTCTTTAGAACTTGGTTCTTTTAACACCATAAAATGGGATTGTTTTCAAAGTTTTGGATGACATGAAGGGATCCACATGGAGTACAAATACTATAGTACACAGAACACATAGAAAATGGCATGATAAAAAGAGGGAAAAAAAACTGACTGGGCTATTTTGGGAAAATTATTTTCCCCTGGGATGGAGGTGCTAGATGGGGGGATGGGGTCAAGGGGAATCTTAAGTATTCCATACTCACAGGGAAAAGAAGGACAAGACCAGCCCTTCTGGCCTCTCCAATCACACTATGCTGAAGGAGTGGAGAGCAACTCACGTGACTGCCCATCCCAGACCTTCTCACAGGTTGGCTGCCTTTGGACACTCTCCTGTGGGCACGCAGACCTCAGTTTCACACTTATTACAAGTTATTCTGGGAAGGATATGGTCAAGGAGTGGAGCTGGTATTTGGAACCATCACAGGACATTTGGGCAATATGAACTGAGAGGACAAAAAAGTAAAAACACTTTAAGCCTCAGTAAAAGATCTTAATCATACCACTCAAGTCAGAAGAAAGTCACATGTATTTCCTTTTCTTTGGGGCCTTAAACATGCTGATAGAAATGGACTCAACGAGAGTCAGCTGGGCCTTTTCATTACTAATTTTATGCATTTTGAAGCTGAACCTGATAATTAGAACAAAATTTTGCAATGTTACTCTTTTTTTTGTACCTGTTTACCAAGGTTTAAGCAAAACCAAGGGGCCTCAGAAAATACACGAATCTGATGTACTGCCCATGGAAGCATAAGCTGGTACAACTGTTCTAAGTGTTGTGGAATTGAGGCACGTGTCTCACAAGAATTCAAAATGTGCACACACTTTAACCAAGTATTTTTTATTCTAGGGATCTAAGGAAATAATCAGGAATGTAAGTAAAGACTAAGTGCAAGGATGCCCATTTTAGCATTATTTACAATAGCAAAATATTAGAAAGAACTATAATTTCCAACCAATAAGGAAATGGATTTTCAATTCAGATACATATGATGGAATCTTATGAGGCCATTAAAATAATGATGTAGATGTGATTTCATTGCCATGAAAATATGTTGACAATATAGCGCTAAGTTCAATTAAGCAAATTTTCATTGAGCACCTGCTGTATGTAAGATCACGCTAGGCAGAAGGGACATAGCAGTGAATTTAAAAGGTACAGTTTTTACCCTCATAAAGTTTATGACTGACCAGGCAAATCAGACAGTAAGGAAGTAATGAGATAAGTAGTAATACTAAAGAGAAGCATAAGCTATCACAAGAGTAGATGTATTACATGTATTTTTTTTGCTTGCCCACGTTTTCTAATTTTTATTCTGCAATGAACATATGTGAATAGTGTTTGGATGAGTAGATGGATAGGTAGGTGGGTGGGTGGATGGATGCACAGACAGACAGATGATGGATGAATGGATGGATGGATGGATGGAAGGAAGGATGGAAGAATGGATGGTAACCAGATTCAGTGGAAAGCTTGGGCTGGGCAACACATTAGACTGCTTTCTTCTCTTGATTCCCTCTTCCCTTCAATTACTAGAATCCAAGACCTGATCCAGAAGCACCTTTTCTCTCCCTTTCTAAAATCACCTTGTTTTGCTTAGGCACTTCCACTACCCCCAGAGGCAAGTTCATTAGCAAAAAGTGGAGCCAACAGTACAATTTATTGTAATTCCAAATAGACTCCTCTCACAACACTAGACTTTCCAAAGCACACAAACAGAGAAGAATGACCGGCAGAACTATTTACTGAAGTTGCAGCTAAATAACTATTGTAGACAAGATAAATTATTTTAAAAGAAAGAGATGGATGAAGGACAAGGACAAAAAAATAAATAAAAACCTTACTACTAGAGTTTGAGGCTACTCCAAAGAGAATGTGGCTCAAAATTTCCAGGTAGTGAAATTAGCTGGTTTTCCAGGCTGCACTGTGGAATTCCTGGCCCAAGGCTCAAAGTGAGGTAAGTGTGGCTTGGTCCACTTAGCAAAAGCACTGCCCCAAGTTGAGGCCAGGTCCTTCACATGATGAGCCAAGGGGGACATACATGTGAGGAACTCTCCAAACGCCAAGTGCTACGTACTCCCCGCCCCACCAAGAACCACTCCTGCCCAGCACAGGCTTTGTACTATATTAGGAGAAGGGCAAGAGCCTATTCAGCAAAGATGTGCCTGCACTCACCCATCCTTAGCAACACCACATTCATTCATTCAACCTTCACTTATTCAGTCTCCTAAACATCAGGCCTTGGGGTGGGCGCTAAGGATTCAACAGTGACAAGACATAATCCGCAAGCATCCAAAGCTCACAATCAAGGGTAGGAGACATTTTGTTCATTAAAACAATACTTTAGTCCTATTATGTAGCAGGTACTCAGGGTACAGAAACAAACAAATCTAACAAGATCCCTGTCTTCATGGAACTGATACTCCAGTAAAGAGACACAGGTAAAAAATATATAAACAACCAACCAATGTGATTTTCAGACAGTGATAAAGGTTATGAAAAAAACAGAGTCAAGTTATGGAATAGAAAGAGACCTAGTGGGGAACTACGGCTCAGGTGGTCAGAGAGGAGGCAACATTTGATATGTAAACTACAGGGTGAGAAGCAGCAGGTACATGAGACCCCAGAGCATGACCACCGCAAACCCCAGGAAACAGATGAGAGTACAGAGTGACAGTGACCACGCTCAGAGGAAGCACAGGGTACAGATGAGTGTGTCGAAGAGACACCTGACCTCATCCAGCTGGCTTTCAGTCAGCAGTGATGGCTACAGCACTGCCTGCTCCTGGCTCAGGGGAGGTGCTGCGAGGTACTGAAGACAAGAAGCTCAGCCCATGGGTTTCAGGGAATTCAGTCTCAGAAATAATACACGTGCAATAGTTGGACAAGGCTATTTGGCATGTTCAGGACACAGGGACTCCCTGGAAAGTTGGCAAAGGTACTGAAACTGAATGGAGATGGTGAATATACCTCTGTCTTACTCTCCCCACCTCAAGCCCCACCATCACTTCTGCCAACTCTACCGCATTCCTATAAAGGCTAGAGGAGACTCAAGGTTCCTGCCTGGAAAGAACAGCTAAGGAATAATAAGACGTGGGACAGTCAGCCCACCCAGCCCTGGGCTAGGCATCCGGAAGCCAAGTTCCACTCGTTCACTGTGTGACCTCAGGCAAGTCCCTTCCTTTTTCTCAGCCTCAGGGTCCCCCATTTGCAAAATGACAGCTCAGAAGCCTGGGGATGAAGCCAAGAGTCTACATTTCTAACCAGCTCCCTGACATGATTATGACGCATGACAAAGTCTGAGAATTCATGGACTATATGATTCTACATTTTTTCCTCAGAGTTAACTGTAATAGGGGCTGCATGCTTGACTGGCCTGGCTGAGGGCCTGTCATGGTGCTTTGCATCTCCATGGTGCAAAGCAAAGAATCTGGCACACAGGAACTCCTCAGGGTGGGCGTCACAGCCTTCTTTCCTCCCCGCCTCGTGCCACCACCCTCAATATTCTCCCAGTGGGGCTGCAGCCCCACAACCATGGGTTATTGTTTGCCCCTCACCATACCTGTGAACATCGCACAGAAGTAGGGGCTGCAGGCTGCCAGGACCACACGGTGGGCTTCTATCTCAACATCTTCTGCCACAATCACCACGTCACACAATAGCTGTTTGCTGCAAGACACCAGTGGGAGAAAGGATGGGTCACAGCACCAACTCCCACCCCCAGCCACACAAGGGTATTTTTTCTCCCCCACCCTCCGCGTTCCATACTATCACCACAGTTGTCATACAGACCTACCATATCTTAAGTTAGGCAGGGAGATGGACTCATCAACTTTTCCAAGTCCCTAATAAGCCCCACATTCACGCTTTCCTAAGGCACTCAACTCTGTAGAGATCTAACTACTATGTAGCTGCAAATTCAGGGCTCCTTCATTTGTCCTCACATCTCTGCTCCGCAACTCTCTACAAGCTATGACTGAGAAAGGAGGACAGCAGTTCAAGGAGCAGTGGGAAAAGCTTTGGGCTGTTAGCTGAGTAACTGAATGAATGCCAAGGAGCCTGAGCATGCCACTGAGGTGTGCCACCAGCTAGAACAGGTATTAACTCTTCCGCAAGGAATCCACTGCCTGTGAAACACTGGTAAGAGGCCAGCCAGATCTGGAGGACTCAAGTATGTTTCTTCCCACCCAGGTTTAACACTAACATCAAAAAGACTCCACCAGTACACACAGTGCTCCCTAAAGACCCTGGGCAAACTCCAATTACTGCAATTATTAAGAAAACTGTAACTACATTTTTACTTGTTTGTCACCCCCATACACTATGAACTTTTAAAAGGACTTGTTTACTGTTATATCCTAGACACCCGGTTGCATGCATAGCACACAGGAGGCCAAACTTTTACTAAATAAATTAATAAAGGAATGAAATTTTAAATAGGATCAATCCACACTCAGAAACAGAATGAATATTTGACTACTTTGAAGACTGAAAGGGTACCACAAGCCCTATGAATCCAAGAATTTTTCCTCTACCAGCCTTTCAAGTTCTTATCATGGCTATTATCAATACAATAGTCAACATTTTTTGAGTTACATGTGCCAGGCACTGTTCTAAGCACTTTTTTTTTAATACATATTATTTCATTTAACCCTCTCTACAACCCTACGAAGTATGAATACTGTTATGCCCCATATTACTAAAAAAGGAAACTGAGGCCCAGAGAAGTTAAGTAACTTTCCCAAGGTCACACAGAAAGGGAGCAGTGGATTCAGGATTTGAATATAAGCAGCTGAACCCAAGAACCCATGCTCCTAACTTCTATAGTTATCCTGGTCACCACTAGTCCTTGCTTTAGATTGAAGCACTAGAAGTGGGAGGGAAGACAGGGAGGATAAACACATTTCAACTGTGATCAACTGGTAGTGGTTACTTAGCACACTATACTGGATTGAGAAGTCTGAGGTCATGACTGGGTTCCACGTGACAGTGATGAGATAAATATAATGAGTATGTCATCGTTAATAGATGGAAGAGAAGCTACATATTTGCTCTCCCTGGTATAGCATATTAAACCATTGCCAACTATTCAGACATTAGTCCAGGTTCACTTTTCAGAGAAATAGAGTCATAAAGCCTGGGAAGGCTAGAACCACAAATGCCCTTAGAGATCACCCTATGTATGAAGCTCAGAGAGGTGGCCCAAAGCCACAGAAGCCTTAGTCTTGAATCTAGTTCTGACTCCAGGTACAGTACCATAATGCCTCATGATTGGTTGACACTTAGAATGGGAAAAAACAGTAGCTAGGTTATCTCCCATGGGGAAAGGTGATCAGGAAAGGTTCAGCACATGGAATAAGGTACCAGTGAGGGGGCTTCTGGGAAGGGTGAGACCCCTGAGCAACAAGAGGCAAAACCTGGGGGTGGGACCTCATCCTGCAGTGAACAGCACACCTTACACACGAACTTTATCAGAATAAACCAGCTCAACTGGGAACAGAACTGGCTCTGCCCCAACAGGCTACAAGAACATGGACAAATTAACCCCATCAATTTTCTCATCTTTTTTAGCTGCCTTGGGACATATACCGTGGGGACCAAATGAGATTGCAGATGCCACTTGAGAACAGGCTTGTTTAAATATGGATAAAATATATTGTAAAAATGTACTCCCAACAGTATAGACTCAGCTTGGACATTTTCACTTCTATTAAAGATGTTGGGGAGAAAATAGAGTTATTACTGCTATTTAAAAGTACAAGTAATTTTTTTTGGTAACCAGTATTTTAATAAGGAAAGTGTTGACACAGATGGGTCAGAAATGCTGAGCAAATTTTCAGTGCCAGGTGATGGGCAAGCAAATGTCAAAGTGGGATATCTTATACAAACCCAGAAGAGCTGATAATTCTTGAACAAATGGGAAAGAGACAAGAAGGAATGAGGAATAAAGATGGAGAATCCAGTCAAGCAAATAAATGAGAGCAGTCCTGATAGGTGGGAAGTGTATCTCAAGGCCAGAGAAACTCTAACCTGGGAGAGTGACCAAGAAAAAGTTGGTCACAAAGTCAGGGTAGGCTTTCCCAGGTGGTGGGAAAGCCTGTCTACACACTGGAGACATCTCAGTCTCCACTATGCAGGGAAAAGGAAAGAGGCAGCTCTACAAGCACTGCCTGGCTCACGAGCACTTCTAATTCCAATTACCAGAGACCCTGTGAGATCCTTTTTTCTGAAGTATCATACAGTACTCCAAAGGACAGTCTTGAGGAGAGAAAAGTAGGACTATACACACTGTGATTTGTAGGAAATAGAGTAGAGCTGTTAGGAAGGAGCTCAGGCCCTGGAATCAAACTGACCAGGGTTCATGTCCCTTGAGTATCACAGAATTGACATGTGTTGTAAACAAGATAATGAATAGCACTAATAGTAAACATTCAGTAAATATTTATTTCTTTTCTTCCTTTTTTCCACAAAATACTTCAATCAAGATTAGAGTAAGTTTTGGACATGGTAAATTTGAGCTGCCTTTTGGACATCTAAGTGGGGCTGTCAAGTAGGCAAGTGGATACTAGGGTCTGGAGTTCAGAGGTGGGAAATGGTTAAGAAGTTGGGGGAAAGGGGAAGAACCAACAAAAGAGATGAGAAAACAGCCAGTGGGATAGGAGGAAAACCAAAAGAGTGTGGTGTCCAAGAAGCCAAGTAAAGCCAGGGCTACAAAAAGAAAGGAATGATCAATTGTACCAAATACTGCTGATAAGTAAGATAACATTAGGGTGGCTAGCCAGGGCAATTAGGCAAGGAAATGAAATAAAAGGCATCCAAATTGGAAAGAAAGAAATAAAACTATCTCTATTCACAAATGACATGATCTTGTACATATAAAATCCCAAGGAATCCACTAAAAAACTACTAAAATAAATAAATGAGTATAAGGAGGTTGCAGAATACAAGATCAATATACAAAAATCAACTGTGTTTCTGTATACTTCAGTGAACAATCCAAAAATGATATTTTTAAAATTCCATTTACAATAGCATCAAAAAGAATAAAATACTTTAGGAATAAATTTAACAAAAAAATTCAAAACCTATACCCTAAAACTATAAAACACAATTGAAGAAAATTAAAGACTTAAATAAGTGGAAAGACCTCCAGTGTTCATGAATTGGAAGATTAATACTGTTAAGATGGCAATTCTCCCCCAAAATATTCTACAGATTCAATACAATTTCTATCAAACTCCCAGCTGGCTTCTTTGCATAAAGTGACAAGCTGAGCCTAAAATTCAAATGTAAATGCAAGGGACCTAGAATGGCCAAAACAATCTTGAAAAAGAACAGAGTTGAACAACTCAGGTTTCCCAATTTCAAATCACTACAAAGCTAAAGACAGTGCAGTAATAGCACAAGGATAGATACATAGATCAACAGAATAGAATTGAGAGTTTAAAATAAACCCTCACATTCACAGTTAATTGATTTCTGAAAAGGATGCTAAAACCATTCAACTGGGAGAGAATAATCTTTTCAACAAATGCTGCTAGGAAACTGGATATCCACATGCAAAAGAATGAAGTTGGACCCCTACCTCACACCATACACAAAAATTAACTCAAAATGGATCAAAGACCTAAATGTAAGAGCTAAAACTATGAAACTCTTAGAAGAGACATTGGCGTAAACCTTCATGACTTTGGATTAGGCAGTTGTTTGTTAGATAGGACACCAAAAGCACAAACAAAAAAAAAGATACATTAGACATCAAAGTTTACAACTTCTGTGCTTCAGGACATCAGGAAAATGAGAAGAAAACCTACATAATGAAAGAAAAACTTTGTAAATCGTATGTCTGATAAGAAGCTTGTATCCAGAATACATAAAGAACTTGAAACTTTACAACTCATAATAAGTAGACATATAACCCAATTTAAAATAGGCAAAGTATCTTAATAGACATTCTCCAAATAAGATACAGAAATGGCCAATGATCACATGAAAAGGTGCTCAACATCATTAGTCATCAGAGAAATGTAAATCAAAACCACAATGAGATAACTCCTCACACACACTAGGATGGTTATAATCAAAACCACAGAAAATAACAAGTGTTGATGAGGATATGGAGAAATTGGAAGCTTCATACACTGCTGATAGAAATGTAAAGTGGTACAGCTGCTGTGGAAAACAGTCTGACAGTTCCTCAAAAGGTTAAACACAGAGTTGTTATCTGACCCAGGAATCCCACTCCCAAGAGAAATAAAACATACATCCACACAAAAACTTGTACCTGAATGTTCACAGCAGCATTATTTATAATAGCCAAATGGCCTCAAATCTGTATATCCATACAATGAAACATTATTCAGCAATAAAAAGGAATGAAATACTGAGACATGCTACAGCATGAATGAACCTTGAAAACATTATGCTAAGTAAAAAAAGTTAGTCACAAAAGACACATTATATGATTCCAAAATAGGCAAATCATAAAGACAGAAAGTAGATTAGTGGTTGTCTAGTACTGGGAGGTGAGTGAATAGGGATAACAGGGGGATTACTGCTAAAGTATACAGTGTGATGAAAATATTCTAAAATTGATTGATGGTTGCCCAATTCTGTGAATATAATAAAAACCATTAAATTGTACACTTTAAATGGGTGAATTGTATCGTATATGAATTATATCTTGATGAAGGTGTTACCAAAAAAAGAAAAACAGCATATACATCTGCAAAAAATGAAAATTCTAAATCAAAAAGATATATGCACCCCAATGTTCATAGCAGCAGTATTCACAATAGCCAAGACATGGAAGCAACCCAAGTGTCCAGATGATTGGGTTAAGAAGATGTGATACACACACACACACACACACACACACACACACACACAATGGAATATTACCCAGCAATAAAAAAGAATGAAAAATCTCCATTTGCAGCAACATGGATGGACCTAGAGAATACTATGCTTAGTGAAATAAGTCAGATAGAGAAAGACAAATACTATATCACTTACATATGAAATCTAAAAAATAATACAAATGAATGTATATACAAAACAGAAACAGACTCACAGACATAGAAAACAAATTTATGGTTACCAAAGGGGAGGGGGGAGGGGCAAATTAGGAGTATGGTATTAAAAGATATAAACTACTATACATAAAAGAGATAAGCAACAAAGATTTACTGTACAGCACAGGAAATTATACTCAATATCCTGTAATAACCTATAATGGAATATAATCTGAAAAAAAATGAATCAGTATGCTGTACACTTGAAACTAACACAATATTGTAAATCAACTATGCTTCAATTTTTTAAAGTTATACTAAAAGCAAGAAGGAATAAAAATTTTAAAGGCTAAAAAAATGATACACTTCAAAAGAAAAGAAATACAAAAAGCAGTGTGCTAAAATGGCTCGTTACTAGTAATAAAGCCATACTGGAAAACAATCTAAAAAAAAAAGATGAAGCAGAGAACTTTTTGCAATGGAGAAATGAGAGATTCAAACTGTAAAGATAAGATAGAAGATTGTCGTTCCTTTTCAGGCCTGATGAGGGGGTGCTATTCCAACAAGGACCACGTGCCCACTTGCTGGTTGGCTGGGTAAGTCAGGAGACAAAGAGCCATTAGGGCTCTGCTGCCCAGAAGCAGCTGTTGGTCTGACCAGAGCAGAGCGAGGAAGTACAAAAGGAGGAGGAAAGCTGGTTGGTTACCACGTCAGCAGCCCATTTTCTACAATGCAAGTATAAAGAACAGGAAACACGTGAATTGTGTGATTCATAAATTGCAAAGAACATGTGTGCTTGAACTAAAATAGCTTAAAATTGAGGGAGGGGAATGTGAAAATGCAAGAAATAACTCTAGGTCCCTGGAATATCAGGTAACATTTCATTAGCCTGACCCCTTGAATGGCAAGGTGCTTCACCCTGGCCTTCATCAAAACAAAGTATGCCTCTCTCCAGTTCCCATTAAACTCACCCAAATCAATAAAGTGTCTATTCAGGCCCCCTTTCTCTCACTGCCTCCCCCATTCCACTCTAGTTTTTTAAGTTAGCCATTTAAATACCTTAGAATTTGATATAGTCTTTGAACACCACTAGAATGCAAGCAAGATTGAGGGCAAGACTTTGTCTCACCTACTGTCATATTCCTGAAGCAAAAAATCGCCATCAGGGGACTTCCCTGGTGGTCCAGTGGTAAAGAATCTGCCTGGCTATGCAGGGGACACAGGGTCGATCCCTGGTCAGGGAACTAGGATCCCACATGCCGCAAGGCAACTAGGCCTGCGCGTCACAACTACTGAGCTCGCGCACCTCAACTAGAGCCAGCGTTCCACAAACTACAGAGCCCAGGCGTCGTGGAGCCTGCGTGCCACAACTAGAGAAGAGAAAACTTGCCTACCACAACTAGAGGGAAGCCCACGCACCACAACCGCAACGAAAGATCCCGCGTGCCGCAACTAAGATCCGACACAGCCAAAAATAAATTAAATAAATAAAGACTTTTTTAAAAAATCGCCATCATAATACCAGCTAATACAGAATGTTCACTATGTTGCAAGGACTCATAAAATATCTAAGGAATAGCTATTGTTATTATTATTATGCAACATGCTGTTTAAATTAGCAATTCTACTTCTAGGAATTAGTTCTATAGAAATAATTGTAAATATGCACAAGTACTTAACAACAGTAATATATGTGCTGTCACTGTTCTAAGCACTTATTAATCCTCTTAACAAGCCAGCAAGACTGGAACTATTATTAGCCTCATTTTATGGTTGACAAAAGTGAGGTTGGGGATATTAATGAACTTGCCCAGGTTCACAGTTAGTCAGCACTGGAGCCAAGATTTGAAACCAGGCTGCCTGGCTCCAGAGTCTATGCTTGTGACCACTGTGCTATCCTGCTTCACACATAACCACTGCAGGTATTATTTATTTGAGGGATTGGAAAACCTAGACATCCAACAACAGGGAACTGTTTTAAAAAAAACAAAAATAGAATATCATTCATCCACTTAAAATGAAGTTGTAGAACAGTAACATAAAAAATTTGTTCAACATAATGTTAAGAATAAAAATCAGGTTGAACACATACACTACTATATATAAGACAGATAAACAAGGACCTACTGTATAGCACAGGGCACTCTACCTAATATTCTGTGATAACCTATATGAGAAAAGAATCTAAAAAGAATGAATATATGTATAACTGAATCACTTCGCTGTATACCTGAAACTAACACAACATTGTGAATCAACTGTATGCCAATAAAATTAAAATATTTTTTAAAAAAATAAAAATAAAATAAAAATCACCCATAGGAAAAAAATCTGGTTGAGACATATTTTAAACAAAAAAAAGATCTCCTAAGGGGTAACAATGGTTAGCACTGTGACTTTTTGCTCACCTGTATTTTCTAAATGTTCTATAATATATTTTCACAAAAAATTTATAAAATTTACAAATTTTTAAAGAAAAATTTAAAGGTTTTAATTTAAAAATGAAAGGGAAATCCATGCCTAAACCTGCACTAAAATTTTCCCAACCAAAACATAAACAGATTGGGGTGCATTTGAAAAAATCAAAATCAATTTGAAAAAATCAAAAGGAAGAACAAGACTGTGATGGTTAATATTATATGTCAACTTAACCAGGCTAAGTGATGCCCAGATAGCTGATAAAATATTATTTGTGGGTGTGTCTGCAAAGGTTTCTCTAGAAGAGATTAGCCTTTGAACTGGTAGACTGAGAAAAGAAGATCTCTTTCACCAATGTAGGTGGGCATCATCCAATCCACAGAGGGCTTGAATAGAACAAAAAGGTGGAGGAAGGGTGAATTCTCTCTTTCTCTTCTTGAGCTATACTGGCCATCTTCTCCTGCCCTCAGACATCGAAGCTCTTGGTTCTTGGGCCTTTAGACGGCAAGACATACTCCACTGGCTCTTGTTTCTCAGGCCTTCAGATTTGGACTGAATTATACCACTGGCTTTCCTGGTTCTCCAGCTTGTAGACAGCAGATTGTGGCAATTCTCGTCCTCCACAATCATGTGAGTAAACTCCTATAATAAATCTCCTCTTACATATCTGTGTCTATATATCTGGTTTTCCAGAGAAACAGAAGCAATACATATATATAAATAATATAATAATAATAGATATATAAATAGATGTATTATTGGTTCTGTTTCTCTGAAAAATCCTGACTCATACAAAGATTATTCACTTAAATTTCAGCAAAGGACCAGTGTTTTCCAAAATAAGTTTCACAGAACACTCGGTCTATACATAACAACAACAACCAAAGAGGATTCAAAAACATGTGGGAAACCCTCAGTTAGACAAGTTTATTGTATGTCTTCTCAGAGATTTTAATATGCCTATATATATTATGAATCTCGGGGGGTGGGTATAGCAGTTTTATATAGCATTTTTCAAACTCATTTTGTTACAGATCTCTTTTTTCCCCACAGAGCATCTTGAGGAAATGTTCCTCAGAACAGCCTTGGCAAATGCTGACTTATACAAAAGAGAAGCAGCAGGACTGTTGGAGGAGGTTAAATCCAAGTTGATGCTTTTGAGGAAAGATGCAAAAATATGGCAACTTGCAAAAGAAGGAACAGACATAACAGGATTTTTTTTAGGTATTTAAGAAAAAGAAAAAATGCTAATAATATAAAGTGAGGGTTGGGGGAATTCTGTGTGCATGTCTATTTCCTGAGCTCTACCTTTAAGCAGTTACTACAGTTGGCTAAACCAGGCAGTCTTTTTCCCCCAGTTTTATTGAGCTATAATTGACATACAACATTGTGTAAGTTTAAAGCGTATAATGTGATGATTTGATATATATTGTGAAATAATTACCACAATAAGGTAATACATCTATCATCTCACATAGTTACCATTTACTTTTTGTGGTGAGAACATTTAAGATCTACTCTCTTAGCAACTTTCAAGTATGCAATACAGTACTGCTAACTATAGTCACCACATCGTACATTAGATTCCCAGAACTTATTCCTCTTAAAACTGGAGGTTTGTACCCTCTGACCAACATCTCCCATTTCCCACAACCCCCAGTCCCTGACAACCACTAACCTATTCTCTTTCTGTGAGTTTGGCTTTTTTAGATTTCACATATAAATGAGATCATACAGTCTTTGTCTTTCTCTGTCTGACTTACTTCACTGGATACAATGCCCTCGAGGTTCATCCATGTTGTTGCAAATGATAGGATTTCCTCTTTTTTATGGCTGAATAATATTCTAGTGTGTATATATACCACATCTTCTTTATCCATTCATCCACTGACCAACAGTTAGGTTGTGTTCATGTCTTAGCTACTGTGAATAATGCTGCAATGAACATGGAAGCGCAAATATCTCTTCGAGATGGTGATTTCATTTCCTTCAGATGTATGCCCAGAAGTGTGATTGCTACATTGTATAGCAGATCAATTTTTGTTTTGTTTTGTTTATTTAATTTTTGGCTGCATTGGGTCTTTGCTGCTGCATGTGGGTTTCCTCTAGTTGCTGAGAGCAGGGGCTACTCTTTATTGCGGTGTGCAGGCTTCTCACTGTGGTGGCTTCTCTTGTTGCAGAGCACAGGCTCTAGGCACACGGGCTTCAGTAGTTGTGGCTCGTGGGCTCTAGAGCGCAGGCTCAGTAGTTGTGGTACACAGGCTCAGTTGCTCCGCAGCATGTGGGGTCTTCCCAGACCAGGGCTCAAACCCATGTCCCCTGCAGTAGCAGGCAGATTCTTAACCACTGCGCCACCAGGGAAGCCCACAGATCAATTTTTAATTTTTTGAGGAACCTCCATATTGTTTTCTATAGTGGCTGTACCAATTTACTTTCCTACCAATAGCGCACAAGGGTTCCCTTTTCTCCACAGCCTCATAAGCACTTGTTATCTCTTGTGTTTTTTATTTGTTTGTCTGTTTTTGTTTGTTTGATAATAGCCATTCTAACAGGTGTGAGGTGATATCTCATTGTGATTTTGATTTGAATTTCCCTGATGATTAGTGATGTTGATCCCCTTTCCATGCACCTGTTGGCCATTTGGGTATCTTCTTTGCAAAAATGTTTATTGAGGTCCTTTGCCCATTTTTAATCATTTTTTTCTACTGAGTTCTAAGCATTCCTTATATGTTTTGGATATTAACCCTTCATAAGATTTATGGTTTGCCAGTATTTTCTCCCTTTCATAGGTTGCCTTTTCATTTTGTTGATGATTTCCTTTGCTGTGAAGGAGCTTTTCAGTTTGATGAAGTCCCACTTGTTTACTTTTTTCCCCTGTTTTCTTCCAGGAGTTTTATGGTTTCAGGTCTTAACATTTAGGTCTTTAATCCATTTTGAGTTAATTTTTGTGAGTGGTGTAAGATAGGAGTCCAATGTCATTCTTTCACATGTGGATGTCCAGTTATCCTAACACCATGTGATGAAAGACTACCCTTTCCCCATTAAGTATTCTTGGCTCCTCTGTCAAATAGTAGTTGACCAAATACATGTGGGTTTATTTCTGGGCTCTCAATTCTGTTCCACTGGTCTACATGTCTATACCATACTGTTCTGATTACCATAGTTTTGTCATATACAGTTGACCCTTGAACAACATGGGGGTTAGGGGAGCAAACTCCTCCTTCCCTATGCAGTCAAAAATCCACGTATAACTTTTCCATATCCACAATTCCACATCCAGAATTCAACCAACCACAGATAGTGTAGTACAATAGCAGTTAATGAAAAAAATCCAGGTGAGTGGACCCTTGCAGTTCAAACCCATGTTGTTCAAGGGCCAACTGTAGTTTGAAATCAGAGAGTGTGATGTCTCCAAACTTTGCTCTTCTTTTACAAGATTGCTTTGGCTGTTTAGGGTCTTTTGTGGTTCCATACAAATTTTAGGATTGTTTCTTCTATTTCTGTGAAAAATGCCATTGGAATTTTGATAGGGATTGCACTGAATCTACAGATGGCTTTGGGGAGTATGGACATTTTAACAATATTAATTCTCTCAATCCACAAGTATGGGATATCTTTCCATTTATCTGTGTCTCTTCTTCAATCTCTTTCATCAATGTCTTATGGTTTTCAGTGTACAGATCTTTCACCTTCTTGGTTAAATTTATTCCTAATATTTTATTGCTTTGACACTATTGTAAACGAGATTGTTTTATTTCTTTTTCAGATAGTTTGTTATTGTATAGAAATGAAACTGACTTTTGTATGTTGATTTTGTATCCTGCAACTTTACCAAATTTGCTTTTAAGTTCTAACAGATTTTGGTGGAGTCTTTTAGGGTTTTTTATATATAGGATCACGTTATCTGCAAACAGAGATGATTTTACTTCTTCCTTTCTAATTTGGATGCCTTTTATTTCTTTTTCTTGCCTAACTGCTCTGGTGAGAACTTCCAGTACTATGTTCAAAAAGAATGGTGAAAGTGGGCACCCTTGTCTTTTTCCTGACCTCAGAGAAAAAGCTTTCAAACTTTCACCATTATGATGTTAGCTGTGGGTTTGTCATACAGGGCTTTTAACATGTTGAGGTATGATCCTTCTATAACCAATTTGTTGGGAGTCTTTTATTATGAAAGGATGTTGAATTTTGCCAAACAGCTTTTCTGCATCTATTGAAAGGATCTTATGATTTTTATCCTTCATTCTATGAATGTGGTGTATCACATTTATTGATTTCATTATCTTGAACCACCCTTGCATCCCAGAGATAAATCTCACTTGATCATGGTACATGATCCTTTTATCAGATCATATTTTACCAGATCACACATATACTGTTTGCTAGAATTTTGTTGAGAATTTTTGTATCAATATTTATCAGGGATATTGGCCTACAGTTTTCTTTTCTTGTAGTGTGCTTAGCTGGCTTTGGTATCAGGGTAATGCTGGTAATGAGTTTGGGAGTATTCCCTCCTCCTCAAGTTCTGGGAAGAGTATGAGAAGGACTAGTGTTAATTATTCTTTGAAAGTTTGGTAGAATTCACCAGTGAAACCATCTGGTCATGCTTTTCTTTGTTGAGAGATTTTTGATTACCAATCCAATCTCCTTAATCATTACTGGTTTGTTCAGATTTTCTACTTCTTGATCCAGTCTTCATAGTTTTTATGTTTCAAGGAATTTATCCATTTCTTCTAGGTTATCCAATTTGTTGGTATATAATTCTTCATAGTAGCCTCTTGTAATGATTTATATTTCTGTGATAACAGTTGTAACGTCTCCTTTTTCATTAATAATTGTGAGTCCTCTCTCTTTTTATCTTGGTTAGTTTAGCTAAAGATTTGTCAATTTTGTTTATCTTTTCAAAGAAACAGCTCTTAGTTTCATTGATTTTTTTCCTATTGTCTTTCTAGTCTCTATTTCATTTTATCTAATCTTTATGATTTCTTTCCTTCTGCTAAATTTGAGCTTAGATTGAACTTCTTTTTCTAATTCCTTGAGGTGTAAAGTTAGGTTGTTTATTTGGAGACCTGAAGTCTTAAATCAGACAAAGGACACAAGCCATACTCAAGGGAACTAAATGAGGAACTTCAACAGTGTCTAGGGAACACAACACAAATTCTTTAGTGACAAAAGAGAATTAGGATTGAATGTTAGCACTGCCCACTGCCTAAAACAACTATGGATGGAGCTTCTAGGAAATCTGGCAGGAAGCCTAATAAAAATTGATCAATAGGGCTTCCCTGGTGGCGCGGTGGTTAAGAATCCGCCTGCCAATGCAGGGGACACGGGTTCGAGCCCTGGTCCGGGAAGATCCCACATGCCGCACAGCAACTAAGCCCTGAGCCACAACTACTGAGCCTGTGCTCTAGAGTCCATGCTCCGCAACAAGAGAAGCCACCACAAGGAGAAGCCTGTGCACCACAACGAAGAGCAGCCCCCGCTTGCCGCAACTAGAGAAAGCCCGTGCGCAGCAACGAAGACCCAATACAGCCAAAAATAAATAAGTTAAAAAATTTTTGATCAGTAGGGCATAAGACAAATCTAATTTAACTTGGTTTTTAATGCCAAAGCCTAGGCCTTGCAGAAAGGAGAAATGAGTAAATGAATATAGAATTTTTGTTTACAAGTAGTTTAAGCCCCTACCCAAAACACACATCTTCAGCTATCTGTGCTTTTGTTCATGCCATTTTCTCTGGCTGGAAGACTTCCCCCTAACCTTACCACTTTTCATTTCTCTAACTCTTACTTGTTCTTCAGAATTTAGCTCAAGCATCTTCCCCTTTAGGAAGTGTTCTCCAAAGTTGTGGTTTGACATGCTTGCTTTAACGACATCCTTTAAGAAACTAGCAATTATTGCATACCTACTATCTGGTAGGCACCTGATGCAGTTTTCCTTCATAACACCTATTTGCACTGTAGAAAGACCATCTTCATTGACTTATTATCATTTTTTACCTTGTACCCTCACCCACGCATCCCAGAGCCTAGCCAGTATGTCTGGGCAGCTTTGGTGGATAACTCAGAACTCCTATGAAGTACAAGGTGCTAGAGATTAAAATGATTCAGAAGTTGCCCCTGCCCTCAGGGAGAGCATGAACTACAAAGAGGGTATAAACAGTTACAACTCACAACAGGATGAAATATGCAGTAAATAATGGCATGGGCACAAGAGAAACATGAAAAGATGCTCAACATCATTAATTATTAGAGAAATGCAAATCAAAACTACAATGAGGCATCACCTCACACCAGTCAAAATGGCCATCATCAAGAAATCTACAAATAATAAATGCTGGAGAGGGTGTGGAGAAAAGGGAACCCTCCTACACTGTTGGTGGTAATGTAAATTGGTGCAGCCACTATGGAGAACAGTATGAAATTTCCTTAAAAAAATAAAAATAGAACTACCATATGATCCAGCAATCCCACTCCTGGGCAAATATCTGGAAAAAATGAAAACTCTAATTCAAAAAGATACATGCACCCCAATGTTCACTGCAGCACTATTTACAATAGCCAAGATATGGAAGCAACCTAAATGTCCACTGACAGATGAAGGGATAAAGAAGATATGGTGTATATATATACAATATATAAATGATATATATATATACACCATCGTTTTTTACATATATATATATAATGGAACACTACTCAACCATAAAAAAGAATGAAATAATGCCATTTGAAGCAACATGGATGGACCTAGAGATTATCATACTAAGTTAAATAAGTCAGACAGAGAAAGATAAATATCACATGATATCACTTATATGTGGAATCTAAACTAATGATTCACATGAACTTATTTACAAAAGAGAAATAGACTCACAGGCATAGAAAACAAACTTATGCTTACCAAAGGGCAAAGGGTGGGGGAGAGACAAATTAGGAGTTTGGGATTAACAGATACATACTACTATATACAAAATAGATAAACAAGATGTACTGTACAGCACATGGAACTATATTCAATATCTTGTAATAATCTATAATGGAAAAGAATCTGAAAAAGAATGTATATATATATATAACTGCATCACTTTGCTGTACACCTGAAACTATCACAACATTGTAAATCAACTGTATTTCAATAAAAAAGATAACAAATAATGCCATGGGCAAAGGAAGCTTCTGAGCTCTCTGATAAAGAAGAGATTGTATGCACAGCCTCCATACAGAAAAACATGTTCAGTGCCCTGAACCTGTCTTGCAAAAAAGCTCAGCAAACATGCACATTGGCCTTACAAATAGCCTGCGCACCCCTCACTGTTTAGCTCAGTGAGAATGAGTGCTTCTGCATTTCATTTCTTTCTTTATAGAGTTATACTGCATTTTAGAAGCTAGGTATTCTTCCGTTCATGTGGTTGTCTTGACAAAGACAAAAGTTCAGACCAAAGCATGAGAGAGGGAGGCCCAAAGAAAATGCCTGGCATCCACAATCGTTAATCTGCAATTGTATGTAGGTGTTGCAATCATTCTATTACTGGCCTTCATGCAGCTGGTTCGGTTGGAAGTCAAGTTTATGAACAGAACTGCTGTAACCATAATGGATTTTTTTCCCCAGTGATTAAGCACTGAAACAATAGTTGTTAAATAAACACAAAGGAAAGAGAGAGATTTGAGGAAGCCATTCTGTCTCTATCAGAGTTTGAAAGGGAAAGCCAAGTGACTAGTGTGGGTGAGGAAGAGTCAGACTTCACTAGTTGGTGGTGTTCTGACCTCTGTTCTCAGTCCCTGATGACGCTCACCCAGCAAGTTCCTTCCAAAAGGGCACGAGCAAAATAGGAAAAGTACCTCCGCAGTTCATTCATAACCTTGAACGCCTTCCCCATGTGGGCAGGGTTGACAGTGATCGTCCTCTGGTTCTTTTCATCATCCCCAGCCTGTATTGGGGGCTGGGAGTTCAGCTTGATGCTGTGAACAGGAAGGGAGTGGGAAGGGAAAGAGAGGATCACATGTTGGTAAACTCGTTCATCCAACTGCCACAAACCCATGCATTTGCCCACCCACCAGGAGCATCTCTGTCAGCCTGTTCTCTTCACCACAGACCCAGCAGGGAAGGAAATCACTGGGTCAGGAATTTCTGCAGGATCTTCCAGTGCAAAATGCACCCCTCAGAAAATGCACCCCTCAGATCCGAGCTCAGCTTCTTCCATCAAGCACAGGTGTAACTTTGTGGGAGGTCCTTATCCTCCATCTCTCCATCCTAAAAGGGTAGGGGGTGAGGGGAGTTTAAGCACTATACCACTCACTTCACAGGGATGTTGGTTCATTCAACGAACATTTAAAGGAGTTTACTATGTGCCAAGCACTGTATTTAAATTCAAGAGAAACACAACAATAAGGAAATCACAGACCTTGCTTTCACAAAGCTTAGAGTTCAGTGACGGAGAAAGCCAGGTAAACATTTCTCAGAAGCACAAAGGATAGGCAACTATCCCAGTGCTGGCAGGTTGAGGAAAAACTTACTAGAAGTTGAGGAAAAACAGAAGTCTTAAAGGAGAGCAGAAATTAGCCAGGTAAAAAGGAAGATGGGAAACAGCAGAGGAAACAATATGAACAAAGACCCAGAGAAAAGGAGTCAAGTATGTTCAAAGCACTGGAAGTTCAGTAAAACTAAAGGAGAGTATCAAGAGAAAAGCCTAGAAGACTGAGCGGTCTTTTAAGTGTCATAAACAAAGCTAAGGAGTTTGGATTTCATTCTAAACAATGAGAAGCCATCAGAGTTTTAAGAAAAGAAGTGGAGCAGGAAGTAGGTGAACACATTTGTGCTTTAAAAAGGTCACATTGGCTACAGCGTGGAGAACAGTGGCACAAGAGTGAAAGCTTTGGCGAAACCATAATCCCATAGAAAGATAAGGGATTGTAATTGTTATAAAAAGACTAGCTATGTGGCCTAAATGAGCAGGTGGTGACTAGCAAGAGCCACCCATAATCTCAAAGCCCTCTATAACAAAGACAAAACACTCAAATTCCTATGGGATGCCAGCTAGATGCCCAATCACTCCTGAGCAACAAGTCTCAACTTGATGGTGGGGTGGGAAAGAAGAATCCAAAAAATGAGCAAGGAAAGGAACTTCTCCCCAAACTGATAAAACTATTCAGCTCCAAGTCAAGTCCAGGACATTGGAGTTATGTCTCTTTGGACCAGGTTAAGCTCTGCTTTGCTAGTAGAAAAACAGAACCTTCTCCACTTGTGTAGATTTGGGGACCCACAGTTCACTCCAACTCTAAGACACTGAGAGTAGCTTCCTTTGCCTTCCCTTAGTGGGCCTCCGCTGATGCTACCACCTAGTCTTGCAAACTGGCTCAAGATAGGCGTTGCTATGGTTAAGAGACCTGAGAGTCTCTCTCGATTTCACACTGGGATTGGTAACCACTGGAACATTCCAATATAACCAGCATGCCAGACCCACAGCTTGTCTGACCAGGACAGATGCCTCTTCTGGCTTCCTTCCCACTTTCACTTCAGCATGAAAATGTAAGCTACAGACCTCTGAACTTGGGGACTGCCTGCATTCAGGGTGCAAAGAAGTTAGCTGAGCATAGTATGATAAATATCAAGACAGATGACTAGAATCATGTGTTTAAAAAGGTGAAGAAAATCTCAAAACAGAGAATGTTATCAAGGAAGGGGAGAACACAGTAAAGATAAAAACCTTCCTATTAAAAATCCCACAAGGGCTTCCCTGGTGGCGCAGTGGTTGAGAGTCCGCCTGCCGATGCAGGGGACACGGGTTCGTGCCCCGGTCTGGGAAGATCCCACATGCCGCAGAGCGGCTGGGCCCGTGAGCCATGGCTGCTGAGCCTGCGCATCCGGAGCCTGTGCTCTGCAAGGGGAGAGGCCACAACAGTGAGAGGCCCGCCTACCGCAAAAAAAAAAAAAAAAAAAAAAAAAAAAAAATCCCACAAGTATAATTTATTTTGTAGTTAGTGTCCTTCCCTACTCCATGCCAGACAGATATAAATTTCTATTTTATATCAAAGGTTTAATATTTTTGCTTTTGATATTTAAGCCCTTATTTTATCTGATGTTGATTTTTATGTCAGTATATTAAATATGGATCTAATTTTTTCCTGTAAGTTCCATTTATTGAATACTTCTTTTTCCCACTCACCTGTTATGCCACCTTTAGTCATATATCACAGAATGTTGAACATAAAGTGTGCTAATGAATATTCTTGTCATCTTCCTGATTTTAAAAAAGATGTTTGTAGTGTTTCCTCACTGTGTGTTAATTTTAGGATTTCTGCAGATGGCCTTTATCAAATTAAGAAAACTCCCTTGTGTCTTATTTTTTAATCATAAAGTTAAACTGAATTTTATCAAATGTTTTTGTGAATCTAATGAGATGATTATACAGATTTTTCCCTTTAATCTTTCAATGTCGTATATGACATATATTTTCTAATACTACACTATACTTGCATTCCTAGAGTAAATTTACAAACTGTAAAACACTGCACATATATTCATTATAAATGTTGTCTTCAAACTGTAGAGAGACTTAAAAAGACAGGAAGAGAAGACATAATCTGGTACTGATCAGGAACAACTGAAGGTTTCTGACAGAGAACTAAAAAGATTAGAGCTCATAAAAGCCCAGGGGACAGAAATTATTCGTTCTATTTTACATATATGGAAGAGACGTAGACCAAATAGAGCCATTTTGGAAGCACTGACAACATCCTCCACTGTGACTAGTAACTGGGAAGCTTGCTCTCCTTTGTTGTGTTGTACTTTGCACTTTCCAGACTTCCAGAATGGTCCAGTGAGTTAAGTTTTGCCTCCTCTATGAAGCCCTTTGAATACTTCAGTCCTAAGTGATCTCTGCCTTCCCTAAACCACTGTAGTATTTCTGGCCTGTAACTCAGTTGGCACATAGAATACTGACTTGTGTTTGAGTACCTTTTCATAGCACATAGTTAGCCACCCAGCCCCCTCATGCTAGATTCGACATTCCTGCTGAGCAAGGACTACGTGTCCAAGGACTCTCATACGGCCTAGCCTTCCCAGCATAGGGCCATGCCCACAGCAGGTCTTCATTACATCGTTCTCATCAATGAACTCTGATCTGAAGACCTCTCACTGCCCCCAGAGTGGTAGAGAGCACAGCAGAAAGGGATGGTCTGCCCCAACCATTGCCCCCAACCCAACAATTTAAAAAAATGAAAGTAGAGCTGGTCTTCAGAGTTAAACTACGAATCAATACACATAAACTATTAATTATAGAAGTTATACATAAAAATACATAAACTCTAAACATCAGGCCCTCTTCATGGTATGCCACCTCCCACAGCCTTTTCTCCCACCCTCCCCTCCCCTCTAAAGTCCAGAGCCATGTATCCCGTGTCTGAATTGACTCCCCTACTTAGATTATTCACAGTAACTTACACTCAACTCATGCTCCCCACCCTCCCTCAAGCCTACTCTTCTATCTATATTCTCGATCCCAGAGGTATAACCAACTACCCACTCACCTATCCAAGAAACTGGGATATCCAAATCCTTGATATCTTCTTCCCTCCCTCTCTCTCTCTCACTTCACATATAACCACAAGTCCCATCAGTCCTAGGTCCTTTACTATCTCTCCACTCCATTCCCTTCTCATGGTCACTGCTACCACGACTTCAGTCCAGGCCATCAAGATCTCTCACCTGGCTTACGACGGTAACTTCCACACAGACTCCAGAATGATCTTTACAGAATGTCATTGTGCGCATGGCACGTTCTACGTGAAAGCTCTCACTGATTCCTCACTGCATCCAGAATAAGTCTCAGAGACCCAGCCTGGCCCTGCATAATCTCATCGTTGTTCTGAAGACTTCTTGTTACTGAGGTACTAAAATACTCACAATTGCCTTCATAAACCAGGCTCTTTTGCCCTATCCCCACCCACTGTCCCCTATGTCTAGCTCATTCCCATCAGCGCTTCAGACTTCTTGCTGAAGGTCTTCTCTATCATCCTCCACTACACTGGACTAACTTCCCCTCTTCTGTGTTCCCGCAGTACTCTGTGCTTCTCTCTGTATTATACTGTAGTGACCTCTTACTTCTCTGTCTCCTCTTACTCCTCTTACTTCTTCTCTCCCCCACAGAGTGTGTGCTGGTAAATGTGTAACAGCTGGTTACAAAGAAGGGGGCCCTGATTTGTAATATTTGCCAATTTCCTTGGTGTAAATACCTCCACCATGGCAGATTTCAAGCCACCAATGGGATCTCACTGAACACACGGATTGGGAAGAGATGTGCATTATAACACCATATAGTACTTCCACTACACAAGTATAATAGACATAATCTAAAGGGCATAGATATTAGCAAAATAATTAGAAAGTGATGAGTCTTTACTACACTTGTTTTTAATATAATTTATTAGTAAGTTACATAATATAATTGTTAATAAGGGCTGTATTTAACAACTGACTCACAAAATTCTTAAAATTTAACAAGCAGCTCTGGCAAGTGGGTGAGTGCTGGCTCTTGCACACCACTGCCCACCCTAGATTTTGAGCTCCATGAGAACCAGGATGGTGCCTTATTTCCCTCTATAGTCTTAGCCTCTAGCACATGGCATGTGCTCAATAAATGATTACTGAGTAACTGAATGGGTGGATAAGTAAATGAGGTATAACGGTCAATTATTCCATCTTTCCTCACATCCCCTCATTAAAATAATGATAGCTTTATCCCTCTCAACTTCCCCCACCCTCCTCCCCATAGGAGGTACTGGGGGGAGGGGAGGGGCATTCTTAGCCAGTCTAGTCCCCTGCATTGGTGATACAGTATCAGGAGGATGTGGAGGTGGGTGGAGAAGAGAAAGCCAGACTCAACTAGAGTAGAAGGAAGAAAGCAAGAAGGGTTGCTGCTTACTGTGTCAGTTCTTAGGCTCTTTCCATCACTAAGGAAAATCCAGGCAATAAATGGAAAGGAAAGCACAGTAGAAGGCATGTCAGCAAAGCAGGACACATAAAAACCTCTGAGCATCCAATTGTGCAGAAGTGTTGGGGGGTTGTGTGAAACGAGGAGCTCCAGAGCATCCAGGGTGTGAGAGAATGGGGAGGAGAGGAAATGGGAGTCTAAGAAACGCTGCTGAGGGTTAAAGACTGCATCCCCACTACAAGTCTTCAAGAGATGCAAATAAAGTTCAGGCAGCGTGGGCCACACACACAGAGCCCAAGCACATTATGGTCAGGCTATAGATGAGACAGAATAAAGAGAGTCAAAGTCACCTAAAGAGGGCAGCAAAACTCTGAGTCGGAGTTAAGACTATGTCGAATGCATTAAAATCCCTCAACAAAAGTGTCCTTTAGAAAGGGAAATCGAAAAAAAAGAATCAGACTGAGAAAGCCCTTGGTCCAGCTCATCCAACACTATCTATGAAAGATATGATTTAATCATCAGACAATCATTTGGTTCAGCCTCAGGTCAGATACCTGTTGTGGAACTTGAAACCTATAAACACTCAAACGCCCTAACTCAGTCCCCAGCTCGCAATGGAGCCTCTTGATCAAGTTGGCCTCCCCCATGGTTCTCCTTCAGGAAGCAAGAAAGTGGTAGCAGGCCCTCAGGAACATTGTGCCAGTAATACTTTTCATCGCAAATTAATAAAGGGACACTCTGACTGCTGTACCTCAGTCATGATGAGTTCATCAGCATGACTCCACTTCCCCAAGTCTGGGCAGCAAAGGAAACTGACAAGAGAGGATTTCAGAACCTACCAGGCTCTGGGCAAACTGCAGATCTAGCTTATTTCTCAATCCTAAAGTTCAAGGCCAAAATGACCAAATTTAGATTTCTGCATCTGGATGAATGAAGGACCTGGCACTTGAAGATACCCAGGCTGCAGGATTCAGGGTGTGATGGTGCAGTCCTGTCATCAAGAAACACCCCCTACACACAGGCTGCTATAGAGCTCCATATTCTCCTACACTTTCACAGTGCCACCTCAGTTCACAGCATCAGCTGATTCCCGGCAACAGGACACATGGACACAGGGAAGATATGTTTCAGTAGGCTACAGCTCCTGGGTAACAGTAACAGTTAACATTTACTGAAAGCTTACTTTACCTCTACTATCTCATTTTATCTTCAGAACAACCCTATGAGGTATTATCTCCTGAGACACTGAGATAAAACTTGTCCAAAAGTCCCACATAACTACTAAGTAGAGAACTGACACTCAAACCCAGGTCTGACTCCAGGGCCTATGCTCTTAATAGCAACGTCCACTGACTTGGGATAATGTCCACAGCCCATCGGCCAATGGGAGCTCAATCCTTATGATCCACTCTCTGAGGTTCTTCATGGTATGGCCAAACCAGGCTAAATGAAAGTCTGAATCCCCTAGGACCTGTGACATAGCACTGTTTCACTCCACTGATTGTGGGGAACTGCATTATGTACGGGAGTTGATATTGTTAATTATACAGAACTTAGAATTTCCACACAAGCCCATCATGATGCATCAAAGCTGGCCAGCAGCTGCTGCCATTCTTATAATGTGCTCCTTCATAAACAAGCTCAAGAGCAGGTATGTTACTAATCACATTCCTAACAGTCCAATTCACAGATAGCTTCCTTCAAAACCAAGGGGGAAATCTCTTAAGCGGGCTGCATAAAAAATGTAAAACATAAGAGAAATACTTGAGTTCGGACAGATAGAATGAGACAAGGAGAGAGAAAGGCTAAAAGAAAACACAGCCTCATTATGTGGCATTTTTGGAAGCTAAGCTTCTATTTGGTTTGACTAGGAGAGCCGAGCTCTTCCATGTGTGTGGTTTTGATACAGACTACAATAGACTTTCACAAGTTAAAAAGAAAAGTCCAGGAAAGTTGGGCTGAGAGTCTGAAAATCCTTTTAAATTATAAAAAGTTACAGATTTCTAACTTGACAACCATTGAACTTATTTGATAGGGAAAATAATATCTAAGAACAAAACATGTTCTAGTTATTTTTTACATAGTGCATTAATGCTTTTTTAAGTCTAACCTAGTTTTAGGGTTTACCCAGAATTTGAAAAAAATTAGGTCATTCTACAATGGCAAATTTCATCAAATAAAACACTTGCTTTAGAAAACTTACCCCAAAATGTTCTTGTCTGGATGTGTCTTAACAATCTAAAACGTAGCAAGAAGCAGAAGCCTAAAAACCCAAATCTGGGTGTGGGGAAATCAAGAGGTTTCTTTCAACTGACTTTGTTTTCTTGCAGTTGAAAACCTTGCTTCACCAAAAGGTATTTCCAAAATGGAAAATTTGGTTTCATTTATCATGGTTGAAATGCACATATGCTTCAGGCAGCAGTGATGCCGAAAAATTTCTACAGAAGTTTCCACCCATGCCTTCTAGGGGTGGGAGAGGGCTGAGAGGAAAAGAGAAAGGCTAGGATACTGAACATTTGCTCTTCCCTAGGTCTTGCCAGTGTTACACCTGGCACTGCAAAACTCAGCGTTTGGAGAGCATTGGCTGTGTATGTCATGTTCTTTCAAAAAATATGCTCTATCTGCTCCTGATCAAGAATGGAAAGATAAGTTCTTGGAGTTCCAGGAGCAGGCTCTCCTCCATAAGGACGAGCCATTCTCCCTCTGAGGACTGCTCACACAAGTTCACGGCACACTGCTGGGCACACAATGCCCCTCACGATCAGGGGCATCCCGATGCTTCTGATGAAGAAAACCACCACAATTTTAAGAAAAATAGACAACCAACTTCCCCTTTTTGTGATGCTTCTTCCAAAAGATGTGGTTCTCTGCAATTCTTGTGGATATGCCAGAGACTTTGCCTGTAAATTTTTGTAACTGTGGTAAAATATATGTAACTTGAAATTTACCATTTTAACCATTTTAAAGAGTGTAATTCAGAGGCTTTAAGTACATTTATGTTCTTGTGCAACCATGCATTTCCAGAACTTTTTCATTTCCCCAAATTGAAACTCCATGCCCATTAAGCAATAACTCCCCATTTTTCTCTCTCCCCAGCCCCTGGCAACCACCATTCTACTTTCTGCCTCTATGAATCTGACCATTCTAGATACCTCATATAAGTCGGGAATTTATTGTAATCCATCCACAAGGCTGATTTCCAGAACTTAAATTAAGTCCCAGTAGCCAGAGTTACTGTCACTTTCCATGTCTATCTGCTCTATACACATACACACACACACACACACACACACACACACACACACGATTTATCACTGTAGTGGCTGAGAGCTGGAGACCCTTTTCCTATGCAAAATAGAAGACAAAGTCATCTTCCTCTGACTGATCAAGGCACAATGATTCTTCACAGAGGGAGATGGGAAACTTGGCATCAGAAGGTCCTGTAGAGAGCTGGAGCGCTTAGGGGATACTGCAAAGGTGAGTGTAAATTCACAGTTTCTTCTTAAGATTTTGGCCTGAACAAAGGAGTATCCAGTTCATGGTTCCAAACCACAAAAGCATCCAGATGCCTCAGGGTGTCTATAAAAAGGAGGACTAAGGTAGGTGCTGGTGAATCCTACAAGAGGAAGTGCCACGCCCTGTGTGGTATCTTACTGTGAGGAGACAAGTTTAGGCAGATGGGAGATGATGACCTGATAAGATCTCTCTAATTTTCTCATGGGAATGGTCCCACAAAATCTTCTTTGGATTATAAATATAGGAAGGCCCTAAAATAAGCCCTGGGTACTATCCAAGCACAAACCATGGAGTACAACAGGGCAATAGATGAACACCAACAATAACAGCAGCTACCATTTACTGAGTACTCACACTGTGCCTGAAAAACTTACTAGGTGCTTTATCTAAATTGCCTCCTTTGATCTTCACAACAACTCTATGAGATATGGAAACTGTCCCTCTACACTGAAAAGAAAAATTAATTCTGAAAAAATGTGACACACTCAAGGTCATACAGTTTATGAAATAGATTTACTGCAGGCTTATGTTACCCCAAAGCCCATGATTTTCGTACCCTCTTGACAAAGAAAGAAAATTGTTCATTAGAAATCTCTAGGCTGAACATTTTTAATGCTTAAAAACAGCCCCAATTAAGCTTCAGCGGGTTAAGTGTGGAAGAACCAGACTCAGGATCCCTCCAGTCCCCAGAGGTCTGACATGTGATCCTAGGCCAGTCACTCAGCTTCTCTGGCCCTGAGTTTCCCAGGGTACTTGTGAAACAAGGCTACTTCCCCCTCTTCTGCCCCCACCTCAAAGCATTCCATGGGGTCAATTACCCATGCTGAGATAATAAGGCTGATATCCAAGGATGAACCTATTGGCCAGAGGTTTCAATCGCCTCTCTCATGAGCTTCCTTTTTAGTTATCAGAGCATCCCACAAAAGTTATCAGCTAATCAGCAAATAATTATCTAACACCTACTATGTGTGCAGCCACACAGTAGTTAATGTGGAGAATTCAGAGATATAGGCAGCATCCTTGCCCTTGAGGACCTATCTCCCAGTTTGGGGACTTATATGAAACAAAAGCACAGAAACAACTTGTGGGTGGGCCTATTATTCAGTACCCAACTATGGAACTGGAATTAGGAAGAACATCTGCCAGAACCAGAAAAGCTTAGGTTTCCAAGACAAAGTGGAATTTTAAAACAGCCTTGATAGATGAATAACTTTTGGAAAGGTAGAAGCAAAAGGCATTCCAGGCAAAAACAAACTCTGGAAGCTAAGGATCTGAGACTGGATGAAGTACTGTACAGGATGGGTGATCACAAAAGAGACCCACAGACCTCTTGGTAGCGGTATGGGTGAGCAGTGGGAATGGAGACTGGAGCCAGATTTCACAAGACTTGAATGCCTGGCAGGGTAAGCTGGTCTTGGAGTGGGAACAAAAGGTAGTGAGCTTGGTGACCTGGTGAACACTGGAAGCTGCAAGGTTTCGATTTCTCTGCCTTTGATAGGAAAAACTAAAAGAACATGTGTAAAAACTAGGTGTCGTAATGCCAAAGACGTCAGCCATCCCAGTTGAGAGGCACCAGAGTGTTGAAGAACAAGAGAGCTCCTGGGGGCAAGGACTCATTACATTTCTGAACACAGAACTGAGAACACAATAAGTACCCCAAAATGCTTGGGAAGCAGTACTTTGATCTGCTGCTGCTAGTTTGAAATGGACCTTTCAGCCCCAATATGTAAGCAAATCTAGAATCTCTAAACCTCCATTCACATCACTGCTGCCCTCTGTTGGCTACCAGACCAATAAGAGAAGGTAGGGACACTGTGCACCTCTGTCCCAAGGAAGCAGGCTTTCAGATGCTCTGTCGGCCAGTGGCCACACAGAGTCCAACGCTAAGCTCCTGTTGCAAAGGGCACTCAAGGAGAGGCTGTACCAGCACCACACTCAGTCTAAAATGTCCCAATCTCTTCCTGGGAGTCACATCAAGAAACACAATCCCTGGGGGCCTCTTCAGACAAGAGGACACCAAACAATCATGCCAATTCTAATGGGGTCTAGAGATGTTTAATGACATCATTCTGCCCCATGAGATGGGGCAAGATTTGGGACAATCCATGCAAAAGAAAGTGTACTGAGGTGCTCTCCAGACAGTGCTGACTTAGTGGAACCTGTTATCATTTAACCAGCTGGTTACCATCTGAATCAACCTGGCAACTCAGAGCAGCAGCCCTCCCTCCTCTGCTGTCCACTGCCATGGCCTGACCGCTCTTGCAGTCTTCTCACCTCAAGGAAAATGCCAAGCCTTGTTCTCTACCAGCCGCAGACCCACAGAATGAAGAGGGGACGTTTTAGCATACAGAGGAATGACCCGCCCCTGCACCACACTGAGCACCTTCACGATGAAAGAATCAGATCCTCAGATAACAGCTTAAAATTTATTAAAATGCATGTGCCTGCCAGGAAACAATCCCTCGCTAGTTAGATCCAGCTCAACAGAAATACTTAAATTCCCATCTGTTAATTTCTATTTCATAAAGAAACCCCTGATGGAAGGAGCAAGTTTCTCTAAAGAATATAACTTCCAGTATAATTTGTAAACTTTTCAATGCAAATGGAAGTCAGTTCAGAGCAAGTGTCACCTGAATGGATTTCTCTCCTTCTCACTTGAACTTGTGTGTGTATACAGGTACATGCACACACACACACACACACACACACACACAGAGTTAGGAAAGACATCAGCCTGGCGTGCGTGTTGACGACTTGAGCACTTCAGAGTGAAAATGCAAGTACTCTGTGTCAGACCAGCCCTGCTATGATATCAAAAACCCCCCACCAAAGAAAAACCACCCTGGGAAAGTAGCCAGGAAAGGGAGACGCCTCCTTGAAACAGCCTGATTCTGCCCATGCTGAAACTATTCCCGAACACCGGCCAGGAAGTCCCTTCTTTCAGGGTGCTCCGCTGCCCAGCAAACCCAGACCTGCCTCTGTGGAAGCCAGATCTCTGGGGAAAGGGGCTTTCCTGCTCTGACTCTGCTGCCCGCTGGGATCCATCAGTGACCAAGTCTTCCAACCCTGTCTAACCAATGCCAACGCAAAGCTGGTGGCTGCACCGAGAGCGCACACACACACACACACACACACACACGTACACACTCAGGCGCGCGCACGCGCGTGCGTGCACGCACACACTTATACATAACATACCTTTCACCGTCCATTGTGTGAGGCCCAGCCAGGGTGGCAGCCGCTGAGCTGTGCATGCACTGGAGGATCCTAGCCCTGTTCTCGGTTCTCCCAGCCAACCAGCGGGAGATCTGATCAGCAACAGTGATTCAGCATGGCTGCAAATGAAGCCTCCTCCCCTCTTGATCCTCCTTCCTCTGACTTACTCGCAGCAGCTTCTACCGCAGAAGCAGCAGCAGCAGAAAATGTCTTACCCAGAGCTCCCTGCAGCCCTTTCAGCTGCTAAAAGCAGCAACCCACTTGCTCCCCCTCCCCCACAGGCTTGCTGCTTCTCCGTCTCCTAGGAACAGCGCAGCGCCAGCAACCCAAGTACAGTGCCACCTTTCCAGCCGCTTCCACATCTGCCCAGGCAACCCCAGCCCAGGCGACTAGCCCACCCCAGTGCCTCCTGCCTCCTCTGCCTAGACTGCAAAGACTCAGGCAGTTCCTCACTAGCCCAAGAAATACGGGCCCCCACCTCCTCCCCTGCCCCCATACACTACGAGTCCGTCTGCCTGGTCAGATTGCTGGAATGAGGAGGCCCCTCTGTGGTTTACAGAGGACTTTATCCACCTGGGGAAATTGACTTGTAGGTCACAGCTCATTTTCCAATTCCTCCTCCCAAAATCTACAGCAGCTCTGAGAGTCTGATAGATGGAGAGAAGTTAGGGCAAAAGAGCCTGATAGAACTGAGAAGAATGCAGAGAGAAATTAGAAAAAGGGAACTGAAACAAATGCTATTTTACTACAAGAGGCTAAACTGCAGTAAAACCACCACAATGGTACCACGTATATTCCCCAGGCCATACCAAAAGACCACAAGTTCTATAGCACAACCCTAAAATACCTTCTTAAAGTCTGTCATGTTGAAATTTGACTTAAGCTGTGGCTCCAACCAGTAAGTCTCCCACTGAATCCCTATCTGCAGCCAAAGATCTCTCGCACCCTGTAATCTCTAGTTGCTGAGCCTCAATTTTGACCCACCTAATGCAAACACATAATCCTGGGGCATGCTGGAGGCCAGTCTGTACCTCATAGCCACAGTCAAGGGACATAGAGGAAACGGGGGCAATCAGCCACTGGTGTTTGTTTAGCCACAAAAATGGGTTAAGAAGCTTCCTTGATGCCTCAGAAAAATCATACATGAGCATCTATATTCTGGGAATTTTCTGGGTCACATCTGTGCTTTTCAGGACCCTTACTACCACTAGCTGGTTGAGTGACTTTCAGTAAGTCTCTTCTCCACTCTGGACCTCAGCCCCTCATCCATAACATAGGGTCAGACTCTAGAGTCCCTTTTGGCTCTAAAATCACATGATGCTAAAAATGTCTTAAATGTTCCATTTTTCTCCTCATTAGAGTAATCTGTAAGATTGTTTAAGAAGAAATTTTTACCAGACTCCAATGTTTTGAGGGGGCTTCAGGGAGGATAATGTTATGTATGTGAAACTATGTGGGATGCTTAATAGACCTATTATAGTTATAATTTTGACCTGATAAATGTCTTCACTGCCAGAAAGCCCTGAAACCACAGGGAGGGAGGCTGGACACTGAGGTAACAGAAACTAAGAGTAATTTAAACTTTATACAGCCTCCTGAACTCAAAGTGGCTAACGTGTTACTCTTAAAAATAACCCCCCACCCTTGACACCGCAGTGTCCTCTTAGATGAGGCCATTGGGCCACTACCCAAACTCATTCTTTCTCAAGTGAGAAGAGGCTCAGGTGATTTTATTTACAACGTACAGCCCTGTATCACAACTGCTTCCTTTCACAACAATACCACTCCTATCTTTCTCCCTCTGCCCCTTCCTCTTCTAATCAGCCTTGTGGCGCTGCTCCAGATATTTCCTCTTGAGGTGAATCACAGGGACCAGAAGCTGAACATCACAAATAAGGAAAGTGAATCCCAGAATCCGTGCCAGAGTGCAGACATCCACCAGGAAGATGAGTGGGTGATTCATAAAAGGGACACGAGAATGAGTCTCTCACAACTTCATACCCTCATTCACAACTTCAACATATAGGAAAGGAGGCGGGGGGGAGACTCCCCTGGTGTCCAGTGGTAAAGAATCCACCTTCCAATGCAGGGGATGTGGGTTCAATCCCTAGTCAGGGAACAAAGATCCCACATGCTGCAGGGCAACTAAGCCCACATGCCACAACTACTGAGTTCGCGCACCTCAACAAGAGAGCCCATGTGCCCTGGAGCCTGCGCGCCACAACTAGAGAGAGAAAACCCTCACACCATAACTAGAGAGAAGCCTGTGCACCACAACTAGAGAGACACCCAAGCAGACTGCGGGCTATAAGGAAGAAAAGATCCCACATGCCTCAGTAAAGATCCCATGTGCGGCAACTAAGACCCAACGCAGCCAAAAAAAAGTAATAATAAGGAAAATAAATAAATTAAATAAATAAATATTTTTAAATAAATAAATAAATAATCCTGTTTATTTAAAAAAAAGCAGGGTGGTGGGGGGAGAACTGTTACATCTAACAAACCAGAGAGAAAATTTTTAAAGATCAGAAAATACTGAAGGGCTGAGCATATTCAGGTTTCAACATACAACTACTGAGAGCCAGTATAAAATTTTTACACAATTTCCTTTGCAACCTACTTTTGCCAAGCTAACCAACGTCACTACAACGTATACGTTGAAACCATAGTGCTACCACCTGCTCACTTTATTCCCCATTCTATCCATGAGAGGTAAGCTGAACAGAGACTACCTAGAGAAGGACATTGAGAAAAGAAAGGCAAAACCAGGGCCAGAGCTGAACCAAGAATCAAAGTCTCCAGACTCCTGGCGCAAAGCTGCCACCCAAATCTTCTCTACTATCAGAGCTACACTTTACACTTCCTACATTATTATCCAAGTGTTCTCTGGGCCACAGCCTGAACCTGCTTGCTATAGGCTAACTTTCCTAACTGGACTTCAGATTAAGGAGAGTTACTATTGGATTCTTGCAGTAGAGGAAAGTCAAAGGAACCAAAGTAATCTCTACCTGGAGGAAGAGGTCCCATCCTTGGAATTCCCAACTGTAGTGTCTCACCTCCTTGCTAGCCCTCCTCCCCATACCCAAAGCTTCTCCCACAGCTTACCAATAGTACTCACCTCTCCATCCCAGAGCAATTTACCCAGCCATGTACACCAACTTTGTTCAGCATCCTCCAGCTCTATGTGGCTGAGGAAGAAACCATGTGAGGAGAAAAAACGTTTAAGTGGGTTTGGTCTACAGTTCTCTTCTCCACACCCCATCTCTCCACAAGGAGCCTGTACAGCACAACTTATCTGGAGGTAGCAAGGCCCATCATTCTTCCTTCTAAGTGCCTTTTTCTTCTTTTCTTGCTTTTATCCTGCTTCTCTAGAGCCTCAGTTCCTCACATGCACAGGCACCATAACACATACAGTAGCCCCACACCTAGCTGTGCATCAGAACCATCTGCCCAGAGGGTTAAAATTGTAGGCATCAGAGGATCAAAAGATGCAAGGAAACTTTTCAGGGTAATGGAAGTGTTCCATATCTTGACTGTGATGATACTTACACAATTGTATACAACTACTACATTTTATCAAACTAGACACTTAAGTGGGTGAATTTTATCTTATGTAAATTATACCTCAATAAATCTGGGAGAAAGAAAATACTACAGTACCAGGCTCTACCACACATCTACAGAATTGGGGCCCAAGGAGCAGGAATTTTAGTGAACTTCATAGGTGACTTTAATGCACAGCTAAATGGAAAGATCACAAAGAAAAGAGCTCAGACCAATAGAATCAGACAGACCAGGGTCTGAATATACTTACCAGAAACATGACCCTTAGCAATGTACTTTACAAGTCTCAATTTCCTCATCTGTAAAAAGAAGATAATAATAGTACCTACCTCGCAGTGTTGTTAGGTTTCAAGACTATAAAGCACTTAGCAGAGAGCCTGGCCTGTAATAGGCACTGAGTAACCATTAGCAGCTATTATTTGCATTGCTTATGCCAATGCTATCAAACTATAGCTCTGTGAGTCCTTAGTTTCAAAGTCAAGAAGAAAGTCAACCAGGGTAACTTGTGCCAGGAAGCCCAGCCCTGGGCCTCTCATGGAGCCATTCAGTGGTCACTATTACCAACAGGTCACCAAGAACCAGGCAAGATCAAAGCTAAATCAAGACCCACCCACACCTGTAACACCAAAACTTTCCCTCAGATTCTGGACCACCTGATGAGAGTAGACTCTTCCTGTAGCTGCTTAGCATGCCCCCAGCACAGGAAGCCAGGCAGAAAATGAAAAGGAATTTGAGGTCCAAAAAAGTCAAAAGGTAAAGAGAACAGCATATTATCCAGAGAGATGCTTGGCTTCCCTCAGGACTCCTCCTGTGAGGTAGAAGAACCCATGCCCTGAACACATTCAAGACAATAATTACCCATGGCATCTGTGTTGCACTTTAAAGCTTACAAAGTTCTTCATGTCCCTCATCTCCTTGGACTTAAGATAACATCCCCCGAATAGTAATAACAGCTCCCATCCCTTAACCTTTTACTCTGGGCCAGACTCTGTACTCAAGACTTTACATACACCCCTCTCATTTAATCCTCACAACAACCCTGTGAGAAGGGACTATTATCCCTGTTTTTAAATGCAAGGTGTACAGAAATGCAACAGATTTTTGTATATTGATTTTTTATCCTGCAACTTCACCGAATTTTATTAGTTGTGACAAGTTTTTGATAGAGTCTTTAGGGTTTTCTATATATAATATCATGTCATCTGCAAATAATGATAGTTTTAATTCTTCCTTTCCAGTTTGGATGCTTTTTACTTTTTTCTTGCCTAATTGCTTTGGCTAGGACTTCCAATACTATGTTGAATAAAAGTGGTGAGAGTGGGCATCCTTGTCTCGTTCCTGATCTTAGAGGAAAAACTTCCAGCTTTCCACCTTTGAATATGAAAATATATGGCCTTTATTATATTGAGGTACGTTCTCTCTATACCCACTCTGTTAAAAGTTATTATCATAAATGGATGCTGAATTTTGTCAAATGCTTTTTCTGCTTCTATTGAAATGATCATATGATTTTTGTGCTTCGTGTTGTTAATGTGGTGTTCCACAATGATTGATTTGCAGATGTTGAACCATCCTTGCAATCCTGGAATAAATCCCACTTGATTATGGTGCATGATCCTTTAAATATATTGCTGCATTCAATGTGTTATTATTTTGCTGAGAATTTTTACATCTATGTTCATCAGGAATATTGGCCTATAATATTTTTCTTGTGGTGTCCTTCTCTGGTTTTGGTAAGAGGTTAATGCTGGCCTCTTAAAATGAGTTTAGTAGAGTTCCCTCCTCTGTTAGAATTAATAAATTCAGTAAAGTTGCAGGATACAAAATCAGTACACAAAACTCTATTGCATTTCTATACACTAATAACGAAGTATCAGAAAGAGAAATATGGAAAAATACCACATTTACAGTTGCATCCAAAAAAACCCAAAATATCTAGGAATGAATTTAACCAAGGAGGTGAAAGACCTGTATATTGAAAACTACAAGACATTAATGAAAGAAATTGGAGAGGACACAAATGAATGGAAAGATATTCCATGCTCATAGATTGGAGGAACCAATATTGTTAAAATGTTCATACTACCCAAAGCAATCCACAGATTTTATGCACTCTCTATCAAAATTTCAATGGCATTTTTCACAGAAATAGAACAAATTATCCTAAAATTTGTATGGAACTACAAAAAATCCCCAAATATCCAAAGCTATCTTGAGAAGGAAGAACAAAGCCAAGCCATCACACTCCTTGATTTCAAACTATATTACAAAGCTATACTAATTAAAACAGTATGGTTTTGGCATAGAAACAGACACATAAATCAATGGCACAGAATAGAGAGCCCAGAAATAAACCCACAGGTATCTGATCAATTAACCTACAACAAAGAAATCAAGAATATATGCTGGGGAAAAAGCAAAGGTAACAAAAGCAAAAATAAACAAGTGAGATGGCATCAAACTAAAAAGCTTCTGCATAGCAAACAACCAACAAAATGAAACAGCAACCTACAAAATAGGAGAAAATATTTGAATACTTAAAAAATCATATATCTAATAAAGGTTTAATATGAAAAATATATAAAGAACTCATACAACTCAATAGCAAAAAGAAATCTGATTTAAAAAATGGGCAGGGGCTTCCCTGGTGGCGCAGTGGTTGAGAGTCCACCTGCCGATGCAGGGCACACGGGTTCGTGCCCTGGTCCGGGAGGATCCCACATGCCGTAGAGTGGCTGGGCCCGTGAGCCACGGCCGCTGAGCCTGCACATCTGGAGCCTGTGCTCCGCAACGGGAGAGGCCACAACAGTGAGAAGCCCGCGTACCGGAAAAAAAAAAAAAAAATGGGCAGAACATATGAATAGATGTTTTTTTTTGTTTGTTTGTTTTGTTTTTTTTGTTTTTTGTTTTTTTGCGGTACGCAGGCCTCTCACTGTTGTGGCCTCTTCCATTGCGGAGCACGGGCTCCGGACGTGCAGGCTCAGCGGCCATGGCTCACGGGCCCAGCCGCTCCGAGGCATGTGGGATCTTCCCGGACCGGGGCATGAACCCATGTCCCCTGCATCTGCAGGCGGACTCTCAACCACTGTGCCACCAGGGAAGCCCTGAATAGATGTTTTGAGAAAACATACAGATGACCAACAGGCACATGAAAAGATACTCAACATCGTGGAAATCAGGCATCATCGTGAAAATGCAAATCAAAGCCACAATGAGATACCACCTCACACCGATCAGAAAGGCTGTATCAAAAAGATAAGAATGGTACTGATGAACCTAGTTGCAGGGCAGGAATAAAGAGGTAGACATAGAGAATGGACCTGAGGACATGGGGTGGGAGGGCGAAGGGTGAAGTGAGAGTAGCATCGACATATATACACTACCGAATGTAAAATAGTTGGCTGGTGGGAAGCAGCAGCATAGCACAGGGAGATCAGCTCGGTGCTTTGCGATGGCCTAGAGGGGTGGGATAGGGAGGGTGGGAGGGAGGCTCAACAGGGAGGGGATATGGGGACATGTGTATGCATATGGCTGATTTGCTTTGTTGTGCAACATCAACTAACAGAGTATTGTGAAGCAATTATACTCCAATAAAGATCTATTAAAAAAAATTTTTTTAAAGATAAGAAGCAAGTGTTGGTGAGGAGGTGGAAAAAAGAGAACACTTGTACACCGATGGTGGGAATTTAAACTGGTGCAGCCAATATGGAAAACAGTATGGAGGTTTATCAAAAAATTAAAAATAGAACTACCACATGATCCAGTAATTCCACTTCTGGGTATATATCTGAAGAAAACGAGGCATTTCCCTGGTGGCGCAGTAGTTAAGAATCCGCCTGTCAATACAGGGGACACGGGTTCGAACTCTGGTCTGGGAAGATCCCACATGCCGCGGAGCAACTAAGCCCATGCGCCACAACTACTGAGCCTGCGCTCTAGACCCCACGAGCCACAACTACTGAGCCCACGTGCCACAACTACTGAAGCCCGTGCACCTAGAGCCCGTGCTCCACAACAAGAGAAGCGCACACACCTCAACGAAGAGTAGCCCCTGCTCGCCGCAACTAGAGAAAGCCCGCGCGCAGCAACGAAGACCCAATGCAACCAAAAATAAAATTGATTCTTTAAAAAAAAATAAAAAGAAAAATGAAAACACTAACTCAAAAAGATGTATGTACCCCCATGATCATTGCAGCATTATTTACAATAGCCCAGATATGGAAACAACTTAAGTGTCCATCCATGGATAAATGGATAAAGATGATACACACACACACACACATACACACCCAGAGTGATATTATATAGCCATAAAGAACATTAAAATGCTGCCATTTGTGACAACATGGATGGATATCGAGGGCATTATGCTAAGTGTAATAAGTTAGAGAAAGACAAATACTGTATGATCTCTCATATGTGGAATCTAGAAAATTTTTTTAATTAAAAAAATCTCACAGATACAGAAAAAATATTGGTGGTTCCTAGAGGCAGGGGGTTGGGGGAGGGAGAAATGGGTGAAGGGGGTCAAAAGGTAAAAAGAAAAAATGTCTTTCTTTTCAAAAGTAATGCAGTAAATATAAGCTCGACTGGAACATAAATAAACAAATAAATGTGAAGAAACTGAGGTTCTGAGACTTATAAGGACTTGACCACAGCCCCATAGGTTTGAGCCCAGGTCTCCCTGACCTCAGAGACCACTACTAACTACTGTGCTTGGCAGGCACTACCCCTATCTTTTTTTTTTTTTTTTTTTTTTTTTTGCGGTATGCGGGCCTCTCACCACTGTGGCCTCTCCTGTTGCGGAGCACAGGCTCCGGACGCACAGGCTCAGTGGCCATGGCTCACAGGCCCAGCCGCTCCGCGGCATGTGGGATCCTCCCGGACCGGGGCACGAACCCGCGTCCCCTGCATCGGCAGGCGGACTCTCAACCACTACACCACCAGGGAAGCCCACTACCCCTATCTTACTACCTCCATTTTAGAGAAAAGCCAGCTGAGGCTGAGAGAGAGAAAGCAACTGGCTCAAGATCATTCAGTGAGTTGGTGGCCAAGTGGGGTGTGGGACCAAATCCTCAGATGCCTGGCCTAATGCCTTCTCCACCTCACCTGAAGATGGGGAACAACAGCATTTGAACCTCTAAAGATATTAACACAAGCTGGCATCCAAGGCTCCCAACACCTACTATTATAGTCCTTAACCCTGGATTCCTCTGGTCCCTTACCTTACCAAGCAGGCCTAGCCAAAGATTGCTCTTGGGGAAAGTTGGAGGCACATCACTGGACCCCGGGTGAGTCAAAGAAAAGCCAGACCAACTATAGCAGTAAGCAGGGTGCTTCACACAGGCCAGCACATTGCAAACACTTGTCTTTCGGGGTCCCCCTAAGAATTCCATCCTCTAATTGTCAACCTGCAACTGGTGCCCTCTGCTGGTATATATGTGCATATCTTTATGAGAAAAGCAAAACCTAATGACCACATCAATGGCTTAGGGAAGGTTCAAAAATCTGCTTCCTTCAAGAATAAGTATTAATTCCTACTTCAACTTTTTCATAGGTACTTGTAACTTTAAATTGACTGCATCGGTCCTCTATCTGCTGCCCCTGTCTCATCTCTCTAGTCCTTTCCATTCTGGTTACAAAGAAAGCTGAGCTGTTTTTTACATGAAGAGGTAAAATACAGATGAGACATAGCCCCAAAGTCAAGAATACAGGGATGCGTATGTGGGTGAAGTCAGGTCTGCCCATCTAGCAGGTACAGAGAACTAAGGCAGGCACATGGTTAAAGTAATGTAAAACCCATGAGAAAGCATGCTCAGACATTCTGGTCACTCTCTGCCCTCATACGACTGCATGCTTATAATTCAGTCTCACTGAATATCTTACTCTATGTGATGGGTTGTACCTGGAAGCTGCCACATAAATTCTACAAGAATAGAATGCCAGAGAGCTTATAAACTGATTGGGGAAACTGCACATGGACATATAAATAATGGTAGGAAACAAGAGACTCAAGAGAAATGAAGAAAAGGTACTATGGGAACTCAGTGGAGTAAGAGACAGCTTCCAGTTTGAGGAAGGAGGGAGTAGGACACAAGGAGTAGATATAAAGTTGTGAATTTAGTAAATAATTCCATGGGGCTTTAAAAAGACTATTCATAAGTGTAAATAGCTGCAATTGGATAATTTCAATTTCTCATGATTTCGCTTAAAATTTTAAAAAATAATTTTAAAGGGTTAATTGTTTAATCTCACTACTTTAATACACTGACATACTATATTACACTAAATACATATTATTACTGCATATTTTATTATAATTTTTATTGTGGTAGAATATACATAAAATTTACCATGTCAACCATTTTTTGCCAACAAGATTATTTATTTTTTGCAGGTATTTTAAATTAATTTTTATTGGAGTATAGTTGCTTACATCAACATTTTTAAGGGCACAATTCAGTGGCATTAAGTACATTCGCAATGTTATGCAACCATTACCACTATCCATCTCCAGAACTTCTTCATCATCCCCAAAGAAACTCTGTACCCAGTGAACAGTAACTTTCCATTCCCTCCTTCCCCAAGCCCCAGGTAATCTCTATTTTACTGTCTCTATGAATTTGCCTATTCTAGATCCCTCAGATAAGTGCAGTCATACTTGTCCTTTTGTGTCTGGCTTATTTCACTTAGCATAATGTTTTCTTCAAGGTTCATCCATGTTGTAGCATGTATCAGAATTTCATTCCTTTTTATGGCCGAATAATATTTCACTGTATGTAGATACCACATTTTGTTTATCCATTCACCTGTTGATGGCCAATGGATTTTTAATATCCCACAGAGCACAATTTAGTAAACATTTCCCTAATGTTTGACATGTACATCAGTTTCCAATCTCTTGCTATATATGTTATAATGACCATCTTTGTGCAATGACTGTTTTTCTTTCACTGAATTGTTTTCTTAGGTTAAATTCCTAGTACTGGAGGACTAGAGAAAAGATATGGATACTTTAGTGGTTCCTACCAAATAAATCCATATTTACCCTCCTCACTCATCATCTTTTCCAGCCTGATGGAGAAGTTACTGTCTGCAATTTCAGTTATAAAAGTACAAAACTGTGATTAGACTCAACTGAAGACAAGCAAACAAATAGTTCCACCAAATGAAAATAAAAGCTTTCAAGCTCATGAATATATGGATCCAGAGATTTGAAGGGAACTGGTTGTGACTCTGAAGTCAGCAATAAATAGAAATTCAGAAGAGGTAGGTCAAATGGGCATTTTTGCCACAATCTCCCTTCTGTGACCCACGTTTCATATTCTCCATACCAAAATCTTACTTCATGATGAGAACAGAATAACTTCCTTCCAAGGGGAGTAATACAAAGCAGTTAAATCAGACCATCTTGTTACACATTTCATTGCAGTGTATACAGGCAGACAAAGTGTGATCCTTCTAACATACTGACATACCTACACCTGTTGTCAGATGCTGTTGCTTCTAGTAGTTGTACTTCCTACCTCCCTAAGGAATTATTTATGGTGCCTATGTCAACAACTGCCTTCACTAAGATTATTTTAAAGATCTTTACAAGGCAGTCCTTTTTATAAACTTGCTTACAAAGGATTTACATGGTGGCAGTGAGTCTACACATGCTCAAAACTGCTAGAAGCTGCAATAACGAAAAGACCTAGAGCTTTTGGAAAAACGAAAGGAATTAACAAAGCAGAAACTGCTCAAAAGAGCTCTCCACTAGACACAGAGCTGACTGACCTATGTGATAGGTTTTCCAAAACTGCAACTTCTACCCACAACCTGATGTTTTCCACTTAACTTGGTTACACACACACACACACACACACGCACCAAAAAAAAAAAAATTAGCTGTTTCAGGGGTTCCCAAGTACAACATCAGGTTCAGAGATGAACTAAAATGAACTCACAGAACTCAGTACTGCTAAGTCTTACACTCACAGATAAAGTTTATTACAGACACACAGTGAAGATACACAGTAGGGTCATTTGGAGAAAAGACACAGACAGTCTGGAGGAACCCAAGTGCAGGCCTCTTTATGGTCTCTCTGACCATGAAGGGTCACACAGAATACACTTGTGTGTCATGTTTCTGCCCAAGGACTAAGTACTCCCAAGTTTTATAGGTACCCGCTGCCTAGCACCTATCAAAACTCTAGAATCCCAGAAGGACGGCGGTATTTAGCATAAATCATACTGCTTGCACAGTCTAGACACCGTGAACCACCTTCATCAGTTAGGGAACAGTGGGAACACTCCCTAAATCCAAGTGCCCAGGCAAGGGCCAATCTTGCAAGTAGTTCCTTCTAAAGACAGCACATCACAATTAAAGATTCATTTCAGCCAAAAAGAATAATCTCTCTCTCAAAAAAGCAGATGCCTATAATAGAATTAAAGAGATTGTGGGTCTTTTTAAACCTTAATCCTAGTTGTCCTGATTGCTTTTCTCATAAACCCTCATCGAAACCAACCATAACAACTAAAGGAATAGAAATTTTGTTCTAAGAAAATCAGAGAGAATCTTTAAAAATTCAAGGCAGATCACGATCCTCCTCTGCTCAAAACCATGAAATGGTTCACCAATCATGTGGTAAAAGCCAAAACCCTTACAACAGTTTACAAAGCCCTTTCTTTTGTGATCAGCTACTCCTTTGCTTCTCTTCCCTCAACTCCAGCCACCCTGACCAACTTGCTCTTCCTCAAAAAGTCCAGGCACAATCCTGCCTCAGGGCTTTTGCTCTTCCTAAGCCTCTCCCTGGAATGCTGTTCCCCTAAATATCTACACAGCTCACTTCCACATTTCCTTCAAGTCTCTGTTCAAATGCCACTTTCTCAGAGAGAACTACCCATACCACCCCATTTTAAATTGCACTACCTTCACAAACATCCTGCCCTGCAGCACTCCCAGCTCCTTAGCCTAATTTTTCTATACCACACATTTTCTAAATACCATATAATTTATTATGCTTCATTATCTGTCTCCCCCCACCACTAAAATATAAGCTCTACTGAGGGCAAGGATTTTTGTCTCTTGTTCATTGCTGCATTTCCAGCTGAATCACGAAGAAGAGAAGTCATACATTTAACCTGACATAGTAGGAGACAGGGAGACACTGAATTTCAAACCATGTGGGAAAACTCATGACCAGTGGGGAGAGTAACTTAGTGCAAACAGCTACATCTTCCAGTTTGGTGGTGCCTGGGAGATAAGTCACTAGAAAACGTGGAAGGGATTAAATTTTTTTCACTGAAAGGATGACAACAGATGGCACATTCAAACAGGGTTATTAAAGAGTTTTAATAAAAGGAACTATTTACAAGGATGTGGGCACAGTTAAGGAAAACCAACAAGGCTTGGGGAACCATCTTGGGGCTAGAAAAAGGGAGCCTGAAGTAGCAATAGGATGGAGTGGTTACCAGAAGCCAGAAAAGACCCAGAGCTGTAAGGGAGGGCCACTGGAGCAGACCTGTAGCCCCCCATAACCTGTTTGCTGAGTATGTGTACTTGGGGGACAGGGGGAACAAATATCTTGACCTCACCTTTCTGTCACTCTCCAGACCTCCTGTGGGTTTCTCCCACTGTCCAAACTCAACATGAAGCTGAAGAAGAGAGTATACAGTTCTTTAAGAATCAACCTTCCAAGAACACAAAGCGAGGAATAGAAAGGTATGGAGTGAATCAGGAAGGGCAAAAAGAGAATATCCAGGGCCTCCCTGGTGGCGCAGTGGTTGAGAGTCCGCCTGCCGATGCAGGGGATATGGGTTCGTGCCCCGGTCCGGGAAGATCCCACGTGCTGCGGAGCGGCTGGGCCCGTGAGCCATGGCCGCTGAGCCTGTGCGTCCGGAGCCTGTGCTCTGCAACGGGAGAGGCCACAACAGTGAGAGGCCCGCATACCGCAAAAAAAAAAAAAAAAAAAAAAAAAAAAAGAATATCCAGCAGAGATAACCATTTTGTAAGGCTATCTGTAAAAGACACAATGCTTCAATGTGTTTACCAGCATCTTCAACTTGCTATGTTCAAACCTTCCTTCTAAATCTCCTCTTCCCGTTTTCGGTGACATCACCATCCTCCTACTCACACAGTAATTCTGATTCAACTACTCCCTCTTCCTTATTCCCTGCCATATCCGATCATTTGCCAATTATACTTTCACAACTTCCATCAAATTCCCTTTCAGTCTATTGCCAGTACTACTTCTTTGTTCATGCTCTCATTTTCTTACCTGGTTAACATCAGCTGTCTTAAAGGTCATACCACCTGAAACATCACTCAAATGACATCTATTATATTGTTATTAATCTTTCTAAATTACAGTCCTACTACCACTGTTTCTCAAAAACCCTTAGTGACTTCCACCGACCGCCAGATAGACTACTCAAAGACCTCAGGAATATGGTCCCAACTTTTCCCAATTTATTTCCCACAACTCACCTTTACCCTTAATACAAATTAGCCACTTGTATTTGGAAGCTTCAATTGTAAAGGAAGTTTTGTGCAGATTATGGCCATTGGAATCAGACTTGGATTCAACTCCCAGCTCAATCATTTCACCAGCTGGGTGGCCTTGGGAAAGTTTCTTAACCTTTCTGAGATGAGCTTCAGCTACCTTACCTGTGAAGCAGGTTACTGAATGGATCCAGTGAGAACATTTGCAAATGTACTTAGTATAATGTTTAGCACAGAGTAGGCATGCCCATATCTCTATTTGTCCCTCTACCTGAAATTACCTCTTTCTCCCTTCACCTTCTCTATGTGGCCAATTTTTTAAGTGAAATACCGCATCTTCCACAATGCTTTTCTTGATCTTTCTTTCTACCTGGAAGTCACTCTCAACACATTATTTATCTCTTTCTTATAATAACAAATAAACACACATAGCTAACACGGTTCATCTCTCTCCTACTAGAGTTGAAGCAGCAGAGGTATAGAGGGTTCCCACATCCAAGCTCACCCAGCAAATCAAGTGCAAGGCCTAGGTTAAAAACCAAACCTCAGATACTGAGCGCTCTACGGACTACATATGCATGTCTCTACTTTTTTTAAGATAGCTATTCATTCACTTTGTTAACTGTGCAAATACCTTGTGGTTGAGGTGGGGGTGAAAAAAGGTACACCTTTTACTAGTCAGTCACATCCCTTATCAGAAGTATAATATTAAAATTACTATATACCAGAGATGACAGTATGCCCTTTACATGTATTCTTTCACTGAATCCCTTCAACAACTCTGTGAGACAGGTATTAATAGAAGTCTCTCCTTTTTAAAGACAAGGAAACTGAGGTTCAGGCCAATTAGCTCAAGATCATGGAACAAGGTGACCGGGTCAAGAAAAGAACCTGTTCTACTTGATACCAAAATTTATGTCCTTAAGGACTATGAAATACTAAATCAGATGCCTACTGAGGCAAATTACATTTGCAACATAAGCATCAAAGAAAAAAATATACCTTTTATATGGTATCCAAATAACAAGTAACCAATGGAGACAATTTTAATCAGAGGATATATACTAAATGACAATGGGACTAACTCCAATTTGTTTGTATAGTGTGAACAATCTGAGATGATGCCACGATGCTGAAAAGGATGCAAGATTTCAAAAGTAATAGAATTCCCAACAGAATGCAAGTTACATGAAGACAGGAACCGTGTTAGTCTCACAGCTGTGTTATCTCCAGATCCTAGACGTGTTTTGCACAAAGAAGGTAATCAATATCTAATGAAATTGACAGTAAACACTGGGAAATAAGCATACTGTCCAAATGGTACAAGTTCACATCAGGTAATTTTAGAGCAGGAGACGATGACACAAACCCATCACAGAATTTTTTTTTTTTTTAAAGCAAACCTTACAAAGTGTTAAAAGAATCAAAGGGGCCAAAGAAAATCTGCCTGAGTAGAGAACAGAGCACAGGAAAAAAAAAAAAAAGGAATCTTCTTGAATCCTTTTTTCCTCTCTGAAGATTCAAATCATTCAGCTCCAGGTGCAAGTTTAAAAAGTATGTGGAATAGGTCAGTACATAAGAGACTCAACTGCCCTTTTTAGCCTTGGGATTCCTTTCTCAAAAGCAGCGTTCTGATCTTTTTTATGATAAATGTTTTATCTGGTAGCATTTAACTTCTCATTTAGGAAGAATCTGAAGCTCACCCACAAGTAGGCTCCAAATGTCAAAGACTAATTTTCCCAAACCAGTTGCGTGCTCCTCTTGAAAATGAGCAGTAAGTCATATTTCCCAACGAGATACTTCTACAAATTATATTTAGTAAGAGACTATATTTAAGCACCAAGAACGTTCAGGATGTGCTAACCTCAAATTCAATTTGAAGCTAATAATTCATGCCCACTTATTATTCTTCAAACTAACCTTGCCTCCCCATGAATTATACAACTGTTAATTTTTAAAACAAAATTTACAGTACATATTAAGCTTTCAATTATAGCAAATTAAGTTTTATCAGAAATTGTTTACTGCAAAAGTTACTAACAAAACTATATTTTAAAATCAGCTAATAAGTCAAAATATAGGGAAGACATATTAAAGGAAGAAAATGGAAGAATAGTGAGAATACTGTTAACTATGGCTTAATAAAGGGGGTCTCCGAACTATGAATTACACTCCTTATGGAAATATTCATTAATATATAGTGATCATCACTTCCCATTTAAGATCTCAACTGATTTGTATTTCTATCACTGAATATGTCCCATCTCCCTTAAGCTGATTCTATTAATGCTTAGCAAAAATCGTCATAAAATAATGCAAAATAAAAATGGACGATGTGCTTCTAAAGTCTTCGTGGTCCAGCAATCTAGGAAAAAACTGTAAGGAGCCCAATACATCGTGCACTGTGATCGTGCACTGTGTTTTGGCATAAGTTGTGGAACACCCTTTGCCAACTCACCTACCTAGTCCTAATGTCAAGACTAGTCCAAATGTTAACATTTTTCTTGACCCACAAAAAGTCATCACTACTGCTCATACCTATCTCTGACTAAAATGTTCACACTCTATCATGATTATTTAAATTCCCCCTACTCAAACAAAACCTATGGGTACCTTGTGAGCATGGGTTGATCCTCTTTGGTACATTGCAAATTGCAACACAAGCCCTGCGAAAGTAGTTTTAAATTATAATCAGAGGAAATATGGAAACATGCTAATCAATAAATTATAGTGCCTCTCTACTATAGAATACCAGTTATATGAGACAGCTGTATGTAGATATGGGTGTCTTTGAAGTTAATATATATATTTATGTATGTATATATATAAATGACTCAATTCTTGTTCCTAAAAAAAGATAAATGTACCTCCCTGCAAATAAAAAGAACTAGAAGTAGACAAACTGTTAACACAGGTTATCTGCAGGTACTGGGAGAAAACAGGAAGGAACAATACAATGGTCTTCATAGGCCATTAACTGTTTTATCATGTATAATCTAGCTTTGAAGTTTTTCAGTAAAATGTTTTAGTTGAATATACCCTAAGGCTTTAACGATGCTGCCAATGAGCATGTATCCTTCCCTGAATATACACTGAGAACTAAAATACACATGATACCAGAGAACTGCTGCATTCTCATTATCTAGTGCATTTGACTCTAAGGTAGCCATCTCATCAACTAAGTATATATGTGATGAGCAAGAACATGATGTGCAACAAGAACAATCACTGCATTATTTGTAACAGAAAGAGAAGGAAGAAGCCTCATGTCCGTCAACAGCTATGGTACAGCCATGCTATGGAACATTATACAGGCATTAAAAAGGATGAGGAAGGTCTATTTGCCCTGATATAATGTCAATGATATACATATAAACTTCAAAACTATATAATCCTACTTTTAAAAACTAAAGTAGGTACATACAAAAAAGACCTAGCTGAACATATGCCTATTAACAAGGATTATCCTTCAGAAGAGAGTTTGCTCATATTGGCAGGGTTTTCACTCATTCTTTAGTTTGGTTTACAAGCAGTTATTTAAGTATTTAATTCTACTAATTTTTGAAAATACACCAGCCTCAAGAAGATTCAGTAACATTTGTTTCTTCTATTTCCTAGTAATACTGGTATTTTCTGTGACTTGAAGTACAATCCAAATATGCAGTATTATACTTTTAAAAATAACACAGTAGAAGAAAGGGACTTTTTATTGGAAAAAAATTTACAATGTATGTTCACTTTTAATAGAAAGCATTACACAAAGGCACAGCAATGTGATCTGCAATAAGACACTAAGGAAAAGGCATTGTCTTACACTGGTTTAGAGGCAACCTTTGTTGCCCTGTTTCAGGAAAAAAATAAAGCCTCCTAAAACAGGGAAAAGAAATAATTTTTCCCAGTGACCAAAATCTTAACACTGACTCAGTAAGTTGGTTAAAATGGAAGAAAGAGACTTACCTCTTCTAAGTGCAAATACTATCTTTTGGGGAATAATCCTTACATTATCCAGATGCAATTTTGCTTAAATCAATTCAACATCCAAATGCCCACTTTCAATTAGCAAAGACATACAAAGTTTAAAATGCAAATTCTCAAATTTGAGAAAATTAAGCACACTTAAGATACATAAGCCTACAAATCAAGTAACTGACACTGCCATTTCTGGTCTTGAGAGAAATAATCATAAATAGCAAATTCTTAAGTATCCTCAATCCTTTAACCTTGCTGAAAAACAAAAATTCATTGTGAAGGTTTAAATATGAAATCTGTGTTCTAAATCACTAAGTTATAGGAGGAAACAATCAGTATATCATCCTGTTTTGTTATCACTATGAAAGTTAACCATTTGCAAGCTTTTTAATATTTGAAATTACTATCAATCTTTTAAACCACTTCCAACTAATGATTACCATTGACTTTATACTAAAAACACTGTAAATGCAAAGTTCTTCATGATAGGGAGACAAAAAAAAGGTTCATTTTTCTAATCTTTCAAATTAAATTCAAGCATAGCACAAAAATTATATTCAATACTGATTAGGTTCTGTACCACCTCCTCCCATGAAGTCTTAATTTGATGTAGTAATGTTCAGATAGTTCTTACAGGTGAAATCAAAACATAAGAATAAATAAGTCCCACATGCCAAAAATGCTTGCATAAAATTGACAAGAGGAATTCTGGGAAGACTAAATACCACTACTTTTACCTTCACTAAATACCAATCTAGATTATAAATTTGTAAAGGTATATACATGACAATGAAGTGGTAATATACCATGAACAGAACACTGTCATTTTTCTAATAGAGAAAATCCTTTAACATAATTTTTTACAAGTCACTACGCTGCAAATACAAAATGACAGTAACCTTATTACACTTTGAAAGCCCTCCAAAAGGTGGACTATTCCAATTGAACCAGAAGAAACAGATCTTCCCCTTAAAACTGAGTAAAATACAAGCAGAGTAATAATTATGATAAAAAATTTACGCAAATCATTTTCTGTATCTTAGAGGACCCCCCCAAAAGCTGGACCAAATTACCACATGAAAAAAGGCAGTATGATGCATTTTACTAAGAGTAAAAAACAGAAGTTTAAGCAAATTGTAAAACCATGTGAGTGCAAAATTTGAATATGTTGCTTATTTATTCAATAGGCAAAAATATCTATCCCATTTGTTGTGGAGGTACTTAAGTATTTGTACCAAGTATCAGCTACCCTTTGTCAAAGTGACTACTAAGCAACCTTAAGCAGCCTAGCAATCTTGACCGTTCTTCCTGTCTCCTTAAAGCAGAACCCTAGCAATTAGAAAAAAAGACTTGGCTACAATTAAATTTTAATATACAGCAACAAGAATTAAGAGGAAAAGGGTCAATATAGTTTTTTACTTTAAAGCCCAGTAATCTCCCTTCAGAAAACTTAATACAGTTAGCTTTGGGCTTTCAACCACAAAACTCCAGTCAAATACTTTACCATAACATTAAATCAAAATGTAGGTACTAGATTAATAGGTACTCTGAACCCACCCACCAGGTTATACATACTCTCACTCAATCATGTAAAGGATTGAATTCTTTATTTGTGATATCCATAAACGTTGCTATTCTATATGTCTATCCAGGAAGGCAATTTTCTCTGGTATCACTGTTCTGTTTTGCTTTTTATAAACAACAACTTGAATTCTATTGCATGAAAGGACTACAAATATACATTTGTTAACCAAGCAGAAAACACAGATATTTTGCTTTACAACTTGCACCTAAGTTACCAGTACACGAAGCTGGTTCATTAGTCGTCATAGCAATACGGGGCCACTGCCCAAGCTATGCATAGCAGTTTACATTTTCAAATCTCATGTAGAAAGGGCAATTGTGATATTGACTGTTAACTACATTCCTGTAAAACCCATCTTAGTTACAAGTAAATGTATAACCAAAGTCTGCACAGATTTTTGATGGCAAAATTTCTAAATCTGACGCAACTGTCCTAAACAAGTTTTTAAACGAATTGTTTTGCAGATATACTGCCATTCTGCCAGTAGATGGTGCCACAAAGGTTGGGGGAAGGATTTCCATAAGGACAACAGTTCAGCTAGAGGGAAAAAAAAAACGTCTAAACCTGCTCTGAAAATACAAAAATGCTTTTACTTTGAGGATAAAATATAACCCTTATTTGTAACCATTCATACAGACAAACCAGTAAGAGGGATGAAACTAGGCCATCTGAAATTTTTTAAACAGTTTATATGAATGAAAACACATGCTTAATACAAACTATTTCTTTAGAACTACACGGTACATACTTTGAGGTAAATTCTCATAGAAAGAAGTGACCAACCATGTCAAAATGATAAGCAAATTACTTAGTACAAGAGATGGATGCAAAGAAACTCAATATTTTTAAAAGCCACATCCACCACTTCAAAAGTTTTACCTGTAAGGGATAAAATTCAACACGTCACTACCAGGGCAACAGCAAGAAGAAAAAAAAACCCACAGGACCTTTTAAAAGTTTCTCGAAGTACACATCAAGAATTAAGAATTAACAAGAAAAATTTTCAACTAACATCCCTTAAAACGGTACGGAATGGATCCTAGAAAAAAATGTTAGACATGTACGGTCAAACACAATGATTTATTAAAAATAAAACGTAAAAATGATTTTTGTACATATGCTTCCAAATTTCGGGCATGGGATCCAAGGAGGTTTCATAGAAAACGCTGTAGCCAGATATCAAGTCCTTACAACAAAGTAAACTAACCCGCCCAACCCCCGCCCAGGTTTTGCTACAGAATCAGCAAGTTCACTCCCTCCCCCCCAAAAAAAACACAAATTAAAACAAGACATCTTGCTAGTATAAAAACGACCAAGGTCCAAGTAATAATAAAAAAATAGAGTCCATCAATGACTGTAACACAAAAATGTGTATGTGGGGCCAAGTCCATCTTCAGAGGGAGACAAGGGAGGTGGCAGGCAAACAGGGCAACACCCCCAAGGGTGAACAGCCTTAGAAGTGGCTTCCCCGAGGACAAAATGGGGAAGGCGGTGGGAGGGGAAAGGACTTAGGAGTCGACCCTAGTTGGGTGGTTGAAAACAGCTACCCCTATAGCCACTCCCAGGCATTAAAAAAATTTAGAAGGAGCTGCCTCCATACCCACCCCCACCGCCATAGCCACCTCTGTAAGGTCCACTGTTACTGCGACCTCCCCAGCTGCTGCCTCCTCCACCGCCGCCGCCACCGCTCTTCATGGGCCCATAGGACGACTGGTGCTGGCTGTAGCTACCGAAGCCGCCGAAGCCGTTACCGTAGTCGCTTCCACCGTAGGACGAACCGCCTCCGCCGCCTCCGTAGGCGTTGTAGCCACCGCCGCCGCCGTAACCGCCGTAGCTGTTGTAGCCGCCGCCGCCCTTAGACAGGCCGTTCTGGTCACGACCACCGCCCCGACCCCGGCCGCCCCGGCCGCCCCGGGAGGAGCGGGAGCCGCCTCCGCCCCCACCGGAGTGGATATCCTCCTTGGGGACAGCCTTCTTCACCTCCACGCGATGGCCCTGGATCGGATGGAACTTGACCACCGCGGCCTTGTCTGCCGCGTCGTGATTCTGAAAATACACGAAGCCGAAACCACGCTTCTTGCCGGACTGCTTGTCGGCAATAATCTCGGCCTTTTCCACGGTGCCAAACTGCGAGAAGTGCTCTATCAGGTCGCCCTCGGCCACGTCTCCCTTAAGGCCTCCGACAAAGAGCTTCTTCACCTTGGCGTGGGCACCGGGCCGCGCCGAATCCTCCCGGGACACCGCCCGCTTCAGCTCCACCGTGTTGCCGTCCACGGCATGGGGCGAGGCGGCCATGGCGGCATCGGCCTCCTCCACATTGGAGTAGGTCACGAAGCCAAAGCAACGGGAGCGCTTGGTCTGGGGGTTCACCACCACCACGCAGTCCGTCAGGGTCCCAAAGGCCTCAAAGTGGCCGCGCAGGCCCGACTCACTCGTCTGCACGTTGAGGCCGCCGATGAACAGCTTACACAGCTGGGAATTCTCCATCTCCACGGCCCGGGCCTTCCCCCCGCCCTGCGAGCTCCGAGGTTTCGCCGTCGCCGTTGTCGTTGGCTAAGGCTTCTTCACAGCTTGGGCCCAGCCGTCGCTGGAGCCGCCCCCGCCGGTCACCGACGGGGAAGGGAAGAAGGGAAGGGAAGGGAAAGAGGAAGAGAGGAAGGGGAAGGGAAGGGGAAAGGTGCCGGCTAGAGGGCGAGCCGAGGAGACTTGAAAGCAAGCAAGGCCGCCGCTACCGCCACCTCCGCTCCCTTATCTGGGCACCACACAAAGAGGCCGCTGAACGCGCGCGCACCCTCGCCGAGGCGTGCGTCACCGCGGACGTACGACAGCCCAGGGCTGCCCGCCAATCCCCGCCTCGCTATTATTAGTCCCGCCTACCGCGCTGCCGCGCCGCTCTAGGTCACGGACTCCCCGCCCTCCGCGGTCTATTCAAGCCTTCGGCCTGCGCTACTCCCACCACCGCCCCTACCGCCCCGCTTTCACCCCCGGGATCCTCAGTTCGCCCTGACTAGGGACTCTCCCTGCCCTTAGCTAACCTTTGCGATTCATTTGCCCCCAGCCCCGCGGCTGTTCCCGGTGATTTTCCCCCTCCCCTAGCCGTATCCCTTCGCCAAACTCCGCAGTGGCGTTCGCGCCAGCCCCTTGAGAGACGTGTCAGCTCAGCCAATCACAGCGATCCGCTCGCACCCACTTCCGTTTTCGGCAGCTGCTGGACGGGCGCGCTCCCCGGTGCGCGCTGGCACCGGCGCCCCTAGAGTGCGGAGCTCGCTTGCCACCCCCACGCCTCCTCCCGCCCTGGGCTGGCCACGGGGTGGGAAATGGGGGTGGGGTCGAGCCGGGGGCGCGCTGGGGGACGTTCCCAACGGATGCGGCCTGGGGCGCCACGCGCGGGCTTTTTGAAAACTTGACTGTTGGGGTTGGGGGTCCGGATTTATTTGCCGTGTTTCGGCCGGGCCGCTACACCTGGCGTCCTCGCCCCTGCCGTCCGCACAAAGATGGAGGGAAGAGGCCTAGTCGGGGAAGGCGGTTATTAACCATTTAGAGTGGGCCCGAGCGGCGATTAGACTAAAACGCCGGCACGTGGCCCTGCGCACAAGAGAGACCTAGGCCATGTGAAGGACAGCAGCGCGCCTCCAGACTTTACGACCAAGGCGTGGCGCGAACCCCCCGCCACCCGTAGGCCGTCCATGAAGCCCTCCCGCGACACTCCTCTCAGCCTCCCTTCGCGCATTCAGACAGAGGACATTTTCATATTACCCCAGTGTACACATCTTTTTTTTCACGGTACGCGAGCCTCTCACTGTTGCGGCCCCTCCCGCTGCGGAGCACAGGCTCCGGAAGCGCAGGCTCAGCGGCCATGGCTCACGGGCCCAGCCGCTCCGCGGCATGGGATCTTCCCGGACCGGGTCACGAGCCCGTGTCCCCCGCATCTGCAGGCGGACTCTCAACCACTGCGCCACCAGGGAAGCCCTGTACACATCTTTTTATATGTTTACGTTATCTGTGCGAGCTTCCTTCCCAACTAAAACGTTAGGTTTTTTGTTTGTTTTTGCGGTACGCGGGCCTCTCACTGTTGTGGCCTCTCCCGTCGCGGAGCACAGGCTCCGGACGCGCAGGCTCAGCGGCCATGGCTCACGGGCCTAGCCGCTCCGCCGCATATGGGATCTTCCCGGACCGGGGCAATAACCCGTGTCCCCTGCATCGGCAGGCGGACTCTCAACCACTGCACCACCAGGGAAGCCCAAACGTTAGGTTTTTAAAGGCGTTTCCAATCGGACTGGGAGCCGAGGGAGTTAAACACATGAACACTGTATTTTAAGTCATATGCACCCCTGAAAACTGCCTTACGGACCCAGATGGGAATGCAAGAAAGTTACAGTGGCTTCCATTTATTGAACCTTTTGTGTGCCAAGCAAGATACAAGGAGTGCAACACGGTGTAAGACGTGACCAAAAGCCCAAAAAACATGTGGTAAATTAGAAAAGGAATTCCTCACTGTATCCTGGAATGGAATGTATTCAGAAATGATTAAAGAGGTAGAAGTTGCACTGCATCGCATGAGTCAAAGGCTAGATAAGATTTCTATAGGGAGTTTATCTGAACAAAATCTGGTGGAAATTTATAAGCTCCCAGGGACAATGAGTGGACCAGTTTGACTGGATCATGAGGTTTTTGACAGAAAAAAGTAAAATAAGGGTCTTGGTATTATGGAATGTTTTGAAATTTAGATTAAGGAGTATGAATATTATTTCAAAGGCATATAGATAGGCTTCAAAGTTTGGGGACAATCTATAGTCTGGCTTCTAACACCTACTAACCATGTGACCATCGAGTTGTGTGACTTCAGACAGGTCACCTAACCTTTTTAAAATTAAATTATAAGTTTTATTATCTGAAAATCAGAACATAAAACACCTACCCACTGTGGTAAAAATTAAATGAGATTCTGCATGTAAACGCAGAGCACAGTGCCTGGCACATAGTAAGTGCTCAATTTATCCAATAAATACTATACTGAGTGCTGGGAACAGGGCAGTAAACAATAGACAAAAAACTCTGCCCTCATGGAACTTACATTCTTGTGGGGAGAAGCAGACAATAAATAAGAATGGCATACAGCATGTTAGATAGCGATAAGTGTCATTGAAAAAATTAAAAGAGGGCTTCCCTGGTGGCGCAGTGGTTGAGAGTCCGCCTGCCGATGCAGGGGACACAGGTTCGTGCCCCCGTCTGGGAGGATCCCACATGCCGTGGAGCGGCTGGGCCCGTGAGCCATGGCCGCTGAGCCTGCGCATCCGGAGCCTGTGCTCCACAACGGGAGAGGCCACAACAGTGAGAGGCCCGCGTACCGCAAAAAAAAAAAAAAAAAAAAAAAAAAATAAAAGAGAAGGACAATAGGAAACTACTACCTTGTCATTACAAAACACAATTCAGGTATGTCAGGATTTGCTAACCAACTGATAAAGAATGAGGAAAATAAAAGAATTCCAGTGTTTGAAATCTGGAAGCCAAAAACTGCAGCATAATAGAACTAGAAAAATCTAACAAAAGAAACTATTTTGGAGGAAGTGGGGGAGATGATGAACATAGTTGTTAATGTTTAAGGTGATACTGGGATATTCATGGGGCACTGTTTTCTGGGATGCCCAAGACTATAGCTCAGATGAGAGATTAGACCTGAAGAAATTTTGTTTAGAGTCATCCAAATAAATGTAAAACAGTAAAAGGTGAATTTCTGAAAGAGAATAAGACCATAACTTATTTTTCCATCTAAACTGTAAATTCTAAAGTAACAGTTTTTTTTTACATTGTTTTGAAATAATCCTCCATACCACCTTACTGAGGACCCATTATTGGTTTAATTTCTGTTGACTAGGAAAGCTTCAAAGAAGTGTATGTCTAGTATAAGCCTTACATATAGAAGGAGGGTAGGGATGATGGGAGACAACACAAGCATGTTTGAGAGACATTTAGAAAGCCAGGATAAATGCAGATAATTCGGATGTTAGATTCTATTCAGAGGTTAGATTGGTAAAGGAAGGGACAGTGACTAAGCAGTGTTATATAAACACTTAAATGATGCTGTCGCTTTCCTACCCCTCAGATCATTCAGGAGAAAAACATTTTTTTCTTCTACTTTACCTTTTAGATGATGGCCTGAGTATGGTTCTGGCTTTACCTTGCTTACAGGTATGTCAGCCTTCCAAAACAAAAAAGTTTAAAAATATAACTGAAATTTAGACAACCTTTGTTTTCCACCCCTCCTGCAAATGTGATTACAAAAACCTAATTGAATATGGTGTTTAAACAACTCATAGAAATGCACAATAAAAGGGCATATTTTACTGTACCTAAATATACCCAGAAAAAGAAAACGAGAACTAGAGAAAAGGAAAAAGAATGAGATGAAGAAGAGGGGGGAAACTACGGCCAGCTATATTTCCAGAAAGCAGCAACTCTGCTTTTTTTCTTTTAAGTCAACTTTTTATTATATCCAAGAGTTTCATTTTGCAGTTAAGAGTTCTGTTGTGGCCTGAACTGTGTCCCCACCCTCCCCTCTATATTCATATTCTGAAGCCCTAGCCCCCAGGACTTCTGAATGTAACTATAATTGAAGATATGGTATTTAAAGAGGTGATTAACTTAAAATGAGGCTCTTAGGATGGAGCCCTAATCCATATGGTTAGTGTCCTTATAAGAAAAGGAAGAGACACCAGGGGCATATGTGCACAGATCAATGACCATGTGAAGAGGCAGCGAGAGGGTGGTCATCTGCAAGCCAGGGAGAAAGATCTCAGAACTCAACCCTGCTGGCACCTTGATCTTGGACCTCCAGCCTCCAAAAGTTGGAGAAAAAATTTCTGTTGTTTAAACCACATATTCTTTGGTATTTTGTTATGGCAGCCCTAGCAAACCAATACCTGTTCCATTTTTACTTACTCAAGGTACTTTCCAAAGGGGCAGTCTGCCATTTGTGATGAGGTACAGTCTTTCTAATGCACTCTTTAGCAACTCACATCAACAGCCTTAAAATCTGACCCATTCTTCTGAACCAGTAATGATGCTTCTGGAAATTTATCCTAAGGAAATAATTGAGGATCTGTGTAAGAGTTCAGCTACAACATCTCAATACTGTTTAAACTAGAAAAAAAAATAGGAAACTATCCAATTGCCTCCAAATAGCTAACTAATTAAACAAATAAGGAAATAATTAAATAAATAGTTCAAGTAAGAATATTATGAAGCAGTTAAATTGATACTGTATAGGAAAAACAATGACTGGTACTTGGGTATGAATCTTACACCATTATGATGATGTGTGAAAGGTCACATTACTTATTTTACCAAATCAAATTAAGTCTGACTTTAAACCACATACTTGACAGAATGGCAATAATGTCAACATGTTGTTATTGGGGCTCCTCTCATCTTTTTCCACTCAAAGGCACTTGCCTCTCTCCCCGTCCCCTCTTGGGCAATCTAAGAGCAATACCCTTGATAAAATGCTTTTTGTTTAAAAAAAAAATAGGTTGGGGGGACAATGAGGACTGAACTTAAAAGACTCTCCTAAGGCAAAACTATACACAGACATACTCAATTTGTGTATATATTAACTGTATCTTGTTCCAGTGCCTGTATATTTTCTTGCCTCAGGTGCAAAATCTAGGCTTTTAGAAGGGATTTATATTTGTTTCCTCCACATGGGAGGGGATGTCAAAGGAGGAGGGCTTGGAAAAAGACAGTTTCCCAAGTCTAGGACAAATGACCATACAAAAGGTACAAACTTCCAATTATAAGTCCTGGGGATATCATGTACAGCACGGTGACTATAGTTAACAGTACTATATTGTATATTTGAAAGTTGCTAAGAGAGTAGATCTGAAAAGTTCTTATCTAAGAAAATAACTATATGTAGTGAAGGATGTTAACTAAACTTATTGTGGTGATCATTTTTGCAGTATATACATATTTCAAATCATTAAGATGTACAGCTAAAACTAATACAATATTTTCTGTCAATTATACCTCAGTTTTTAACATTAATTTTGAAACAAAAGACATGACCAGAAGCTTCTGGGTTTTTGTCCATGGGAGGAAACAGTGGCCCAGCCAGTGTACAGCCCATCATTCTACTTTACCCTCCCCCGCTACACACACACACACACACACACACACAGGTAACAGTGCAGGCTGAACACTATCTTGAAAGCAAGGGATATCACCTTAGTCTTGGGACCAGATCCACATCTGTAGCCCCAAATAAACCTGGAATTCTTACATGTAAAACTCCAATAATAATGGATATTTAATTGCCAACCACTTCAGTGGGAGATTGGAGAAGATTACCAGAATTAAAGGATGTTATGGACTGAGTGTGTCCCCCAAAATTGATATGTTGAGGCCTAATTCCCAATGTGCTGGTATTTGGAGGTAGGGACTTTGGAAGGTAAGTCATGACAGTGGAGCCCTCATGAATGGGATTAGTGCCCTTATAAAGAGAACCAAAGAGCTTTCTAGCTCTCCCATCATGTGAGGACACAGCAAGAAGACAGCCACTTATGAACTGGGAAGCAGGCCCTCACCAGATACTCAATCTGCCAGCATCTTGATCTTAGATTTCCCAGCCTCGAGAAATATGAGAAATAAATTTTGGTTGTTTATAAGTCACCAAGTCTATGGTATTTTTGTTATCTCGGCCCAAACAGACTAAAACAGAGGACTTAACAAATTGACATTTCTCAGACTACCTCTTACCTGAAGAACACACACCAAAGTACAAAACATATCCACAGACTCACACACAGAATATGAGCCTTCTAAATTAAAAGTATTTAGAACATTCTATTTTCATTTATTCATCATTCCACTTAATTCATTCATAGGCTAAATGCTGTGAATAAGAGTCCCTGGCCTCCGGGAGCTCAACAGTCTTGGAAAAGAGGGGAAATCAACAACGGTAATACATTGAGAAGACAGACAGATGTTGCAAATATAGTGTGTTGAGATAGAAATGGGCAGAAAGCCAAAGTTCAGTAAATTCTTCTAATAGAAGGTAACTTCAGAAGTAGGTTTAAGAGTTAGTTAGGCCTACAAGAAGGTAATGGCATTTCAAGTACAGGAAACAGTGTGTGTACATGCTGTGTTTGGAGTCACACAAGTAGATGATCAAGGGTATGACGCTATATGGTATATTGGCTTGTTGCTGCTGTAACAAATTACCACAAACTCAGTGCCTTAAAAAACACAAATTTATTATCCTGTAGTAAGGAAATCAGACAGACATCTCACTAGGCTAAAATCAAGGTGCTGGCAGGGCTGTGTTCCTTTCTGCAAGCTCTAGGAGTGAGAAGGCAGCAGTCTGCAAGCCAGAAAGAGAGGTTTCACAAGAAACCAATCCTGACGGCACCTTGATCTTGGACTTCTAGCCTCCAGAATTGTGAGAAAATAAAATTCTGTTGTTGAAGCCACCCAGTCTGTGGTACTCTGTGATGGCAGTCCTAGCAAACTACTACACCCACCTAGAAAAGAAGTGCTCTCAGCGTCCATTATTAGGGAGTCAGACCTCACTCATCTGTTCATGCAAAGCTTCCTGTACACATCTTGCCTAGATAAGATTACACCAGATTTAGTGTTTTACCTATGAGTTCCATAACAAGGTCACAAAATTACATTCCTTAAAAATTACATAAGTTATTCATTTTTGGTTTTGGATTTTATGACTTTCATTTATATTTCTCTTAAAGTTTATTTTTTTAGTGCACTGTTTTACTTAGTCCATTAAGAACTTCAATTTTTTAAATATTTATTTTCTTCAGCAAATTTTATACAGAATATTTTCCTCTCCAGGAGACATGTATTGGATCCATGTGAAAATGAAGTATTTTAATCTTACCTGTTAAGTCCATTTCAACTTCTAGTTTTAGCCTATAGTATAGTTCGAAATGTGTATAACAGCTTAATAAAGCTTCTTTTCCTCACTTACACAGAAAAGGGAAATAATGTGCATTGACTGAGATCAAATTTCCATCAACCTAAAGAGTGGCAAATCAGAGTAAGATTTAATTTGTGAAGTATTCTATACCCAAACCTGTGAATAAAGTAATATTCATACTACCATATACATTTTGAGTCGTCAGGAATCTGGTCGTTCCTAATTTCTAAATATACACTGAACAGTGCAAAGAACAGGTTAGTCTACTCAGTAATAAGCTGTAAGAGTAGTATTTAGTTGTAGTTGTTCAGTGAGTTCAGATTATGTACAGAGCCTTTCTGGATCATTAGGGATCTAAACATTTTTAGTCAAATGATATTTATTATCATAATTTCAGCACATTAATATTAGAGAAAGGAAATTACATGCTTCTTTTTTTTCAAATAAAACTAGGAAAACAGTGGAAAAAAATAAAAATAATTAGCCAAGATTTATACAAGCAACAATAGTATACTAATGATTAGCAGCTATGAAATCAAGAATCAAATGCTTCCTGAGGAACCTATTCCATATGATAATCACTGACTGAGATCTCTCAATATATTTAGCAGTGATTTGTTTGTTTGGGATCGACTATCTGTACAGCATAATTTACCTAAAATCTGTTTTACTTTGCTGCCCAGGATTCTAAATATGGTCAATTTTCCAGCTTCTGAAATAACATATAAAGCACTTTTCATTCATAGGAATCAAATAAAGCGATTTCTTTCAAGGATTAAAAGTGTATATAATTCAGTTCAAATTCTAATAATTTGTTAATTCCCATCATTGGTTTTGAGGAGTTTATGTTTCACCAAGCTCTGATATGATTATCTACTGCATACAGCCAAAATATATAGTAATACAATTTCTAAGTTTCATCACAAGGTTTTGATCATGGTTTTGTAAAAACATTGAACTGATCTGATCTTAGTGGCACATTCAAAAGTTCTACCAAAAATAGTAAGTTCCATTATATCTAAGCATGTAATGTCAGTAAGGCTCCTTTATTACCCTGTATTTCTATTTTAAAAGAATCTTCTTACTCTACATTCTAGAATCACAAGAAGAACAGAGCATGAAGAGACCTTTTATTGGTCATCCATTCCAAAACTTTCATGTGCAGATGTGGCCCAGAGAGTTAAAATGACACGCCCAGGGCCACACAGACAGGTAGCGGCAGAGTCACAACTTCTACTCTGCAGTCAGTCAACTGGCTTTTTCACACATGGCTAAGCCTATAACAGTCTTCCTCGTATAGTTTCTGTATCGGCTTCCTTATTTAGAAAATAAAAACATCATTAAAGAAGGAGTTGGGTTGTCATTCTATCCTTCTAGCCATCATTTATCCGAAGTCTACTGAAGTAGACTCAATTCAGAGCTCAATATTTCCTGGCTCAAATTAAGATTAAAAGAAATACGAGGTTTGGGTATTTGAATGACAACTTGTACCTGGAAGGTAAAGCTTTAAGAAAACTGGAATTAAACCAGTATTCACCCCATACCTGCTCCCAGCCCCAAGTCAGCTGCAGGAGCACTGGGAAAGCTAAGTTGGGCTGGCTTGCTCCTTCCTTCCCACCACTTCAGCTTTTGGGTTAGAAAAAATAATACAAAACCAAGCTTGTTGAGGTATATTGAGTCCATCTGGCATTAATTTCTGGAGGCACATATCAAACTGAAATATTTCAGCTGTTTCACAGAAAAGGTACAATTAGACTTATGCCAGATTTTTCTGGGGAAAAAAGTCTTTTCATGTGTAAGTAATTTCCCCCGATCTTGCGAGCTATAAATGTGTATGGTGAGTATGAAAGTTACTTCACAGTCTAGAAGAAGGAAACATCATACTCTTTTTCTATTATCAAATCTCATCTTAAGCCACCACTCCTCAAGATGATAGAAATTTAACCTCCATCAATACTAGGGTCAAGTCCCACCCCTAGGATAAAGACTTCAGGTTGTACACAGTCCACAATACTTAGGGACAGCCCCCTGATCTTTGGTCCAGATTGGTCCCTCCTGATAAGACTATAGGGTCCCTTGCAGGAACGTGACTCTGCTGTTTCCTGAAACTTGCCGTCCAGCTCAAGCTGGGACTCCTTTTTACCAAGGCTAGGAACCCCAACACCAAAGGTTCAGCTTCCCACTGTACCACAAAGCCATTCCACACTGAGGACAGGCCGCATCCCCAGGGGATTACAAAAGAGCAGCTCAGAGGAACTGGATGCTGGTCGCTGATACTCATGGAGCCCTCCCTCCCCGAAAAAATCGCTCTTTGAGGTCTCCATAGTAGACTCTCCCTCTTAGGCTCTTGCCTCTCTCTCCTCTCCTCTGGGAACACCTGGCATAAGCCCTTCAATGAGTTTAGGTTTTCTTTTTTTTAATTTTCCTCTCTTCATTCCAGCAAATGAAAAATAAAAATAGATGAAATCATAATATCACTAAGTCTGAGAATAAACATCAAAACTTGACTGTTTTCTTTCTTTTAAGGCAGAACTAGAGGATGAGATTTTTTTTTAACTTTTTATTTTACATTGGCGTATAGTTGATTAACAATATTCTGCTAGTCTCAGGTGTACAGCAAAGTGACTCAGCCATACACATACATGCATCCATTCTTTTTCAAATTCTGCTCCCATCTAGGTTGCCACGTAATATTGAGCAGAGTTCCTTGTGCTACACAGTAGGTCCCTGCAGGCTTTAAAGAACAAAAGGCAATTGTAATTCTGCATTGGTCCAGTTGAACAAAAGCTCAAACAAAGAAAGTAGAAAAGTATTCTTGGAATAGGGCAGGAAAACAGAATAAAAAGCAAATTAATATTTCAATAAATTATCTTATCGCATGTGTCTATTGTAAGGTGTCCTTTTTGCTAAATTATTTGAAAGCGGGTATGATATGACAGAGGCTACATTCTCCATCCCTATTCATGTTTCTGAGGAGTGCCTCCTGCAGGCACAAGTTTAGGGCAAATTGTGATTGAATTCTCAGCTCAAGAAGCATCGTGTGCAGTTTTTAGACAAATGATTATCTGTACCAGTTGGGGAGCATCTTCTTTGACATCATGCTCTTGGTTGTCAGTTTTAGGGTCATATATCCCCTATGTCAGTGAATGGTACCACCGTGCAGCTGAGGTTGTTAGAGGTCTTTTCCTTTTGACAGCTGCCCCACCACAATTTCACACTTTCCAGATGTGCAGAACTGCTTGTAATTCTCATAAAAGTCATGTTCTCTGAGCTCCAGGCCTTTGCATATGTGACTCCCTCTGCCTAAAATAATGTTTCACAACCTTTTCCATAATTTGTTACAAACAAAAAAGGATAATATTTATATAACACACAGAGAGAAACTGGAAGGAATGTTGAATTATCTATATGGGCCTTGTTGGAAGAAAATTCAACAGAGAAAATATTTAATAAAATATCAAAACATTTTAACGAGAAACTTTAGTTTGCTCATTTAAACATAACTTTATTCTTTTCATGTTAAAATAACTCCTAACTTACAAAAGAGTTTCAATGATAACACTATAAATAACTTTTTTCCCTTGAGAGTAAATTACCAACATGATACCCCAGTGCCCATGCTACCCAGATGCCCCCTTCACTTCAATCAAGCTCCAACACCTTGTGCCAGACTGCCGCTGTCACCACTATCCTGTGCAGACAACCTCCTCACCTCTCTCAAGCTCACAACAACCACACAAGCTGCTACCACCCTCCTCCTCATAAGCACCCTCCTCACTTCACTCGGACTCTGATACACCATGCCAGGCAGCCAACAGCCCACCACACTCCAATGCAGATGCCTACCTTGCTAACCCTACCTAATGGTTTTTTAATTGGATTACTTAGGAAGGATGAAAAGAAGGTAGGAAAATCATAAGGTAGAAAAACAGGGAAGGGGAAGGGAGGGGAGGGGAGGGGAGGGGAGAAAACTGGTTTTATAATTGAAATGGCCAGGTGTAATTCCTGATAATTTATTTAATGATAATCTCTCCAATTTTTGACAATCACCATCCACAAGAAACTTTATTCATGGGTAGGTAGATGAAAATATAAAACAGTTTTTATAACCATTCTAAAATGAACCACAACTGAAATTATACTTTAAAAAATCTAGTACTTCTGCATTTCCCTTCATTGGCAAATGAAAGCATTCCAGGCAGAGGGAACAACTAGTGTAAAGATCCCAAGGAAGAAGGAAGTCAAGTGGGCTGGAGATTATTGACAGAGCAGGAGAGTGATAGGGGAGATTTCTTGTGCTAATGCAAAAGGATTTCAAATTCAATCAAACTTTTATCAAGGCTTTTAAATGAAGAAGCTCTTATTTGCAGTCTATACTATAAACTATAGTATAGTTACCTTGTAGTTACCCTCAGATCCCACCAAAAGTGTATCCCAAGTGTAGAGACAAAAGTATCTGACTTATATATGAACACAATAATTCAGGGCCACCATCCCAAGCTGTGCCCACCAGGATCCTCTGCTCAGCCCCTCTGCTTCATATTCCAGACCAGCTATACACTATACTCATTGGACTCTTGGATCACTATGTGTTCCATTGACTCCATTGTCTCTTGTCCTTAACAGGCAGCAGCTGGCTCCTAAACAGATGTCCAACTGGTAGATGACATCCTTGGGCTGCACTCAGTACCTTGCATTGTGATAGCAAATGCCAGATATCCTTAAAAATATTTGCTAGTTGCAGGGATGATGGGTCTTATGGTCAAACACTGCTCCATCATAAATGCCCGCTAAGGAGTTCAGCACAGGGATGCTCTTGACATTGTTCCCAGGTTGTACCTGAGTATATCAAAGACTGAGGGGAGTAACAGCTACTGCGTGCTTATAATCCATCCTATCACTCTCCTGCTCTGTCAGTAATCTCCAGCCCACTGGACTTCTTTCTGATTGGATATTTCTGGCTCCTTTTTCTTCCCTTCTGTGCCTAGATAAGTCTTATTCTGATTCAGAACTCAGTTTAGAAGTTCAAAATCATTCATTCATTCAATTAACAAATATTTAGAAAGAGAAATTAAGAAAACAATCCTATTTTCAATTGCATCAAAAAGAATAAAATACCTAGGAATAAATATAACCAAGGAGGTAAAAGACCTGTACACTGAAAACTATAAGCTATTGATGAAAGAAATTGAAGACACAAATAAATGGAAATATATTCTGTGCTCATGGATTGGAAGAATTGATATTGTTAAAACATCTACACTCCCCAAAGCAATCTACATATTCAATGCAATCCCTATCAAAATTCCAATGGCATTTTTCACAGAAATAGAATACATAATCCTAAAATTTCAATGAAACCACAAAAGGTCCTGAATAACCAAAGCAATCTGGAGAAAGAAGAACAAAGCTGGAGGCATCACAATTCATGGCTTCAAACTATATTACAAAGCTATAGTAATCAAAAAGGTAAGGTGGTGGCATAAAAACAGACACACAGGGCTTCCCTGGTGACGCAGTGGTTGACAGTCCGCCTGCCGATGCAGGGGACACGGGTTCATGCCCCGGTCTGGGAGGATCCCGCATGCCACGGAGCGGCTGGGCCCATAAGCCGTGGCCACTGGGCCTGCACGTCCAGAGTCTGTGCTCCGTGGCGGGAGAGGCCACAACAGTGAGAGGCCCGCGTAACGCAAAAAAAAAAAAAAAAAAAAAAAGACACACAGATGAATGGAGCAGAATAGAGTTCAGAAATAAACCCAAGCATATATGGTTAGTTGACTTACAATAAAGGAGCCAAGAATATAGAATGAAGAAAGTACAGTCTCTTCAATAAATGGTACTGGGAAAACTGGGTAGCCATATGCGAAAGAATGAAACTGGACCACTATCTAATGTTATACACAAAAATCAACTCAAAATGGATTAAAGACTTGAAAATAAGACCTGAAACTATAAAAAGAAAGCACATGGAGTAAGCTCCTTGACATCAGTCTTATAATTTTTTGGATTTGACAACAAAAAGCAAAAGTAAACAAGTGGAACTATATCAAACTAAAAAGCTTCTGCACAGCAAAGAAAACCATCACCAAAATGAGGAGGCAACCTACAGTATGGGAGAAAATATTTGCAAAATCATACATCTGATAAGGAGTTAAGGTCTGAAATATATAAAGAACTTATACAACTCAACAGAAATAAACCAAACTATTCAATTTTTAAAAGGGCATAGGACCTGAATAGACATTTTTCCATAGAAGACACACAAATAGCCAACAGGTACATTAAAAGATGCTCAACATCACTAATCATCAGGGAAATGCAAATCAAAACCACAATAAGCTATCATCTCATACCTGTTAGAATGGCTATTATCACAAAGAAAAAAAATAAGTGTTGGCAAGTAGGTACAGAAAAAGGAACTCTTGTGCACTGTTGGTAGGAATGTAAATTGGTGCAACCAATATAGAAAACAGTATGGCAATTCCTTAAAAAATTAAAAATAGAACTACCATATGATCCAGCAATTCCACTTCTGCAAGAAACAAAATCACTCTCTCAGAAAGATATGTGCACTCACGCTTTGTGACCACCTAGAGGGGTGGGATAGGGAGGGTGGAAGGGAGGCCCAAGAGGAAGGGGATATGGGGATATATGGATACATATAGCTGATTCACTTTGTTATACAGCAGAAACTAACAAAACATTACAAAGCAATTATACTCCAATAAAGATGTTTAAAAAAAAAGGAAAGAAATATATGTGTACTCCCATATTCACTGCAGCATAATTCACAATAGCCAAGACATGGAAACAACTAAGTGTCAGTCAGTAGATGAATGGATTAAAAAAATGTGATATATATATACACACAGTGGAATATTTTTTAGCCATAAAAAAGAATTACATTGTGTCATTTGAGACAACACAGATGGACCTTGAGGGAATATATGCTAAGTGAAATAAGTCAGAGAAAAACAAATACTGTATGATCTCATCTATATATGGAATTTAACAGAAAAAAACAAACTTATAGATACAAAGAACAGATTAGTGGTTGCCAGAAGCAGGGGGTAGGGTGGTGCAGTGGTTAAGAATCTGCCTGCCAATGCAGAGGACATAGGTTTGAGCCCTGGTCCGGGAAGATCCCACATGCTGCAGAGGAACTAAGTCCATGGGCCGCAACTACTGAGTCCACGTGCCACAACTACTGAAGCCCGTGCACCTAGAGACCATGCTCCACAACAAGAGAAGACCATGCTCCACAACAACTGCAATGAGAAGCCTGCACACTGCAACGAAGAGTAGCCCCTGCTCACTGCAACTAAAGAAAGCCCACAAGCAGCAACAAAGACCCAATGCAGTCAAAAATTAATTAATTAATTAATTATTTTAAAAGAAAAGAAAAAAAGAAGCAGGGGGTAGGGGGAGAGTGGAATAGGTAAAAGTGGTCAAAAGGTACAAGCTTCCAGTTATAAGATAAATAGGTGCTGGGGGTATAAAGTATAGCATGGTGACTACAGTTAACAATACTGTATTGTATATTTGAAAGTTATAAGAGAGTAGATCTTAAAAGTTCTCATCACAAGAAAGAAAGTTGTAACTATGGGTGGTGATGGATATTAACTAAACTTACTGTGGTAATCATTTCACAATATATAAATACATATTGTACACCTAAAACTAATATAATGTTTTATGTCAATTATATCTCAATAAAAATTTTTTTAAAAAAGAAGATATTTTAAAAGTGTCTACCAGGCACCCTGTTAAATTCTGGGAATGCAGCCCTGAACAAGATAGACAAAGCCCTGATTGCAAGGATTTTACAGCTGGTAAAGCAGGTGTTGGGAGAGCAGACAGACAATAAACAAACACACACAAAAAATTAGAAACGATACGTGCTGAAACACAAATGACAAGAAGAAACCAGTCATGTGAAGAACAAGGGAAGAACCTTCCAGACAGAGGAAACAGCTAGTGTAAAGGTCCCAAGGAAGAAAGAAGGCCAGTGGGCTGGATATTACTGACAGAAGAGTGGTAGGAAATGAGGACAGAGATCTAGCAAGGGCTAGATCATGCAGGGTCTTAAGGCAGGCAAACAAGTTTAGGTTTTAAGAGCAATAGAAACCACTGAAGGATTTTTTTTTTTTCTTTTTGGCAGTACGTGGGCCTCTCACTGTTGTGGCCTCTCCCGTTGCAGAGCACAGGCTCCGGACACGCAGGTTCAGCGGCCATGGCTCACGGGCCCAGCCGCTCTGTGGCATGTGGGATCTTCCCGGACCGGGGCATGAACCCGTGTCCCCTGCATCGGCAGGCGGACTCTCAACCACTGCGCCACCAGGGAAGCCCACTGAAGGATTTTAAACAAGGAAGTTACATGATGTGATGTCTTAAAATGTAAAAGATGACTGGTGGCTATATGAATTATGAACTGCAGAATAGAAGCAGGGAAACTAGTAAGGGTCTACTATAGTAATCCAAGGAAGAGACAACCGTGTCTGGGACTAGGCTAGTCTGGGACTAGGCTAGGAGACATAAAAAGAAAGAGTTGAATTCAAATATACTATGATAACAGAGTCAAAAGAAACTTGCTGATGGACATGATATAGGGTATAAGAGAATAAGAGTCATCAAGAATGGCTCATAGGGGCTTCCCTGGTGGCGCAGTGGTTAAGAATCCACCTGCCAATGCAGGGGACACAGGTTGGAGCCCTGGTCCGGGAAGATCCCACATGCCGCGGAGCAACTAAGTCAGTGTGCCACAACTACTGAGCCTGCACTCCAGAGCCTGTGAGCCACAATTACTGAAGCCCGTGCGCCTAGAGCCCGTGCTCCACAACAAGAGAAGCCACCTCAATGAGAAGCCCGCACGCTGCAATGAAGAGTAGCCCCCACTCACTGCAGCTAGAGAAAGCCCACGCACAGCAACAAAGACCCAACACAGCCAAAAATAAATAAATATAATAAATTAATTTTTTAAAAAAAGAATGGCTCATAGGCTTCTGGCTTGAGCAAGCAGGTGGACAGAATCCCACCTACTGAAATTTGGAAGACTGGGAGAGGATGCAGGTCTGTGGATGAAATCATGAGTTCTGTTTTGGACATGTTATCTGAAATTCCTATTAGACATCTAAGAAGAGTTGTTAAGTAAGCAAATGGATATAGGGCTCTGGAGATGAGGGAAGGGTCAGGGCTAAAGATATAAATTTGGAAGCAATCTGCACTTGGTACTTAAAGACATGAGACAAGATGACACAGCAAGAGTGTGTAGACAGAGAAGATATCTCAAGACACAGACCTAGGGTACCCCAACATTTAGAAGGTTAGCGGAAGTAAAGCAGAATAAAGAGGAAGAAGAAGAGGTAAACACACAAATGCGTATGAGAAAGAGCAGCAAGTGAGATAGGAAAAAACCCAGGATAGTATGATGTCCTGGAAGCCAAAACAAGAAAGTGTTTCAAGAATAAGGTCTGCTGTAACAGAACACCATAGACTAGGTGGCTTAAATAACAGAAATTTATTTCTCACAGTTCTGGAGGCCGGAAGTCCGAGATCAGAGTGCCAGCATGGTTGACTTCTGGTTAGAGCACTCTGGTATAGCCTTTAACTGTTTCCTCACATGGCTGAATGAGAGAGCGAAAGAGAAGAGAGACAGACAGACAGACAGAGACAGCATGTACTCTGATCTCTTCACCCCCTTACAAGGGCACCAATCACATCATGGGGTCTCCACCCTCATGACCTATATAACCCTAACTATCTCCCAAAGGCCCTACTTCTAAATACCATCACATTGGGAATTAGGGTTTCCACATACGAATTTCGGGGAGGACACAAACATTCAGTCTATACAAGATTGCTATAATCTAAAAGATAGACAATAACGAGTATTGGTGAAGATGTGGAAAAATTGGAATCTTCATGCATTGCTGATGGAAATGTAAAATAAAGTGGTACAACCACTGTGGAAAAGTCTGGTGGTTCTTTAAAAGGTTAAACATACAGTTACCATATGACCCAGAAACCCCACTCCTAGGTATAAATCCAAGAGAAATGAAAACATATGTCCACATGAAAACTTGAACACAAATTGTTCAGAGCAGCATTATTCATAAGAACCCCAAAATGAAAGCAATCTAAATATCTACCAACTGATGAACAGATTATCAATCTGTGGCATATTCTTACAATTGAATATTATTTGGCAATAAAAAAGAATGAAGTAGTACTTATACATGGTACAACATGGATGAACCTTGAAAACATTTTGCTAAGTGAAAGAAGTCAGACACAAGGCCACATATTATATGATTCCATTTATATGACATGTTCAGAATAAGCAAGTCTGCAGAAACAGAGGGTAGATTAATGGCTGCCTATGGCTGGAACAGGGAAGGAGGGGGAAATAAGGATTGAATGCTAATGGGTACAGGGTTTCTTTTAGAGGAGACAAAAATGTTCTAACATTAGAGTGGGTGATGGTTGCACAACCCTCTGAATATACTACAAACATTGAGCTGTACAATTTAAATAGGTGAATAGCATGGTATGTAAATTAGGGAAAGGTCACCTAAAGCAAATACTGCTGAGAGATCAGTTAAGATTAGAATAGAGACCACTCTATCAGTTAGCATCAAAGTCATGTGTAACCTTGACAAACAAATGTTTAGTGGAGTGATGGAGACAGAAGGCAAATAGGGTGGACTGAGAGGGAATAAGTGAGGAAGTAGAGTCAAAGAAGTTTTGCTGTTAAGGGTTGCAGAGAAACAGGGTAATGAAACAGAGGGATATGGAATAAAGGGAGGGTTTGTTTTCATAAGATGTTTCATAAGATGGGAGATAATACAGCATGGTTGTTGATGAGAATGAATCGATGTGGAGGCAGAACTTGACAGTGAAAGAGAGAAAATGTTTGCTGTTGAATCAAAGTCCTTGAAAAAAGGATGATTAAAAAAGCACAAATGAAAAGGCTGGCATGCCTTCACTTCAACAGGGAGAAGGCAGAGAGCCGAGACATACATGTCAGTAGACTGTAGATAGTGTTAGCAAGACGAGAAAGGTGCTGCTATTTTCTACATGAGGCCTGAAGCAAGGTGACCAACTTAGGGTAAGGATGTAAAAGTGTATTGATTATATTGTTGTATAACAAAATTACTCCCCCAAACTTAGCAGCTCATGAGGTCATGTTTTCTCCACAGTTTCCTAGATTTGATCTCTGCCTAGAAGCCAGTTCTTAAACTTAGAATCATTGCTTTTTGGAGATGCTAGAAATAATTTTAAGACCAGTAAGTCCTGGCTTCTTTGTGTTTAACCAGCTTTTCTTTAGCATCTCTCTTAACATTTCACTATAAGCAGCAAGAAGAAACCAGGAAATATCTTCAACAGTCTGCCTGGAAATTTCCTTAGCTAAATCAACAAGTTCTTTATGTATATTTGCTACCTTCCACATTAACACAGGTGACGGTGTTGCTAAACTTTCTGCCTCTACATATATGTGATCCCCTTTCCTTCAGTTTCCACTAATATTTTCCTCACTTCACCCACAGTCTCCTGAAAGGCCATAATGCATCTCCTAACAAACTATTTAAGCCACTTAAACTTTTCTCTAACATTCTCTTCAAAGTCTGTTCGGCTTCTGCCTACTGCTTAGTTCCTAAACTACTCCCACACTTTTAGGTTTTTGTTATAGAGGAATTCTACTTCCAAGTGCCAAGTCTGTATTAGCTCCCTATGACAAATTACCCAAACTCCACAGCTTAAAACGACAAATATTTATTATCTCACAGTTTCTTTGAGTCAGGAATTTGTGAGGTACTGAGCTGGGTGATTTTGGTTCAGGGTCTCACGAGAGGTTGTCATCAAGATGTCAGCCAGGATGGGAGGATCTGCTTCCAGGAGAGCTCACTCACATAGCTTTTGGCAGCTGGCCTCAGTTCCTTGCCATGTAGCCCTCTCCATAAAGATGCTTTGACATGGCGGTTGGCTTCCCCTGGAGTGAGCAATTCGAGAGACAGGGAGAGCAACGGAAGCCACATGCTTTTTATGACCTAGTCTCAGAAGTCATATATAGTCACTTTCTCTATTTTCAGCTTCACTGGGGTATAACTGACAAATAAAATTGTAATATAAAGTGTGCAATGTGCTGTTTTGATATAAGTACATATACCCAGTCACTTCTGCCATATTAGTTTGTTTGAAATGAGTCACTAGGTCCAGCCCACACTCAAGGGGAGGGGAATGAAGCTCCATGACTTGAAAAGAAGATAACCAAAGAATTTGTGGACATATGTTAAACTACCTTAAGGAGGAATTGAGAAAGCATGCAAAGAGAGAAGGTGAGAAATACCTGTTTCTGAGAGTAAGAACATGAATATAAGATTACTGGAAAATTGAACAGATTTCCAGAAAATTTTGAGTTCCCATTTAAGATCTGTGATAACGAATTTAAATAACTAGTCAGGGGACTTCCCTGGTGGTCCAGTGGTTAAGACTCCGAGCTTCCACTTCAGGGGGCACGGATTCCATCCCTGGTCAGGGAATTCCCACATGCCGTGCAGTGCGGCCAAATAAATAGTCAGCCCCCTGAATTCATTGGCTGGGTTAGATGTCTCTTTCGCATGCTCCTCCACCATCCTATGCTTACCTGTATTATATCTTTTATCAGGAAGATCTGCAGTGTCTGTTTACTTATCTGTTTTCCCCAACTAAATGATTAATCTTTCAAGGTCAAGGACTGTGAAATAGTCCTCACATGATAGGTATGCAATGACTATTGGTAATGTAATTTAATCTGTTCCAAACACTTGCCTTTAGGCAAGAATAGAGGAAAAGGATAAAAAAGGAAGCCACAACATAACCTCGAAGAGAAGCGTGAAAATAATAGGGTAATGAGCACTTGAAGGGTCATAACATAACCTGGAGAGGAACATTTAATTTGCCAAAGAAACTAGTTTATTACCACCTTACCTCCAGTTCTTTAGGTTTGCCACTAGCCCAAATTCAAGCTAGCTCTACACTCCTCCCAATCTGAGCTTCCAGACCCAATTCTAATCAAAACATGGGGTGGAGGCTTATATTAGTTTTCTATCCTTGCCATAACAAATTACCTCAAACCTAGTGGTTTAAAATAACACAACTTATTATCTTACTGTCCTGTATGTCAGAAGTCTGATGACACTGGGCTAAAATTAAAGTGTTAGCAGGGCTGCATTCCCTTCTGGAGGCTCAAGAGGTGAAACTGTTTCCTTTGTTCACATTCCTTGGCTCATGCTCCCCATCCCCCTCCATCTTCAAAGCCAGCATCAGTGAGTCTATTTGCTTTCACACTTCAAATTCTTCTTGCTCCTTCTTTCATTGTCCTATCTATCCTATCTATCTATCTCTTTCTCTCTCTCCCTCGGGCTCTCTGACTACAACCAGCAAAGGGGCTCACATGATTAGACTGTACCCACCCAGATAATACAAAATAGTCTCCCTATCTCAAGGTCCTTAACCTTATCACATCTATAAAGTACTTTTTGCCATGTAAGGTAACACATCTGTAGGTCTGGGGATTAGGATGTGGACACCTGTGAAGGGTCGTTATCCTGCCTACCACAGGGTTACAGACACAGAAGAGGAGAAGCAGCACAGGGAGGAATAAAGGAGGCCACGCATCGGTACAGGTCGTAAAGCCAACACTGATTTAATTAAGAGAAGCGCTGAAGGAAAATTTTAGTTTTGATTACTCAGTTTACTTAGCACCACATATGAGGTTGAAAATGCCAGATGCTGAAGCAGGGCAAGGAAGGTAAGAAAAAAGTAGGTAGAGAAGCCATAAAATACCAAAGGCAGACAAATCTCCATGCCCTCAAACTATTGCTGTGATTTGGTGGTTTCAATGTTTGGAATCACAAACACACACAACCATTTATTGCTTCTCTTCAGTATGTTATATTACAATTTTCAGTATAATATATTATATGTTATATATATTTTTAGTACATATTATATATGTTTTCAGTATAATATATATTCAGTATATATTTCAAAATAGTTGAAATTCCTTATTTTCCCTCCAAATGCAATGTTCCATTCACATACCACCAGATGGCAGAGAAGAGCAAAGAATAAATTCCAAAATACCAAACAGACAGACAAACCCAAAACCCAAAACAAAAACCAAAAAACCATTTTCTTATACTTGAAGAAGCCCAGCCCTCTGGTTAGGTGGCAAACCCAAACATCTTAGAATAGAAAAACACCTTATTTTTTTAAACTTTTTTATTATTTCAAACATACACAAAAGTGGAAGGAGTAGTGTAATAAATCCCCATGAATCCATAAATTAGCTTTAAGAATTATCAACACATGGCCAATCTCATCTCATCTATATCATTCTCTTGTCCTCTCTCCATTTTTCTTATACAGTAGGTCCTTGTTGGTTATTTATTTTAATATAGCAGTGTGTACATGTCAATCCCAAACTCCCTAACTATCCCTCCCCTCCAGGGAGTCTGTGAGTCTGTTTCTGTTTTGTAAATAAGTTCATTTGTATAATTTTTTTAGATTCTGCATATAAGCAATATCATACAATATTTCTCTTTCTCTGTCTGACTTACTTCACTCAGTATGACAATCTCTAGGTCCATCCATGTTGCTGCAAATGGCATTATTTCATTCTTTTTAATGGCTGAGTAATATTCCACTGTATATATGCACCACAACTTCTTTATCCATTCCTCTGTCAATGGACATTTAGGTTACTTTCATGTCTTGGCTACTGTAAACAGTGCTGCAATGAACATTGGGGTGCATGTATCCTTTCAGACCATGTTTTTTCTCTGGATGTATGCCAGAGTGGGATTGCAGGATCATATAGCAGCTCTGTATTTAGTTTTTTAAGGAACACTCATACTGTTCTCCATGGTGGCTGTACCAATTTACATTCCCACCAACAGTGTAGGAGGGTTCCCTTCTCTCCACACCCTCTCCAGCATTTACTGTTTGTAGATTTTTTGATGATGGCCATTTTGAGTGGTATGAGGTGATATCTCATTGTAGTTTTGATTTGCATTTCTCTGATAATTAGTGATGCTGAACATATTTTCATGTGCTTGTTGGCCATCTGGATGTCTTCTTTGGAGAAATATCTATTTAGGTCTTCTGCCCATTTTTTGATTGGGTTGTTTGTTTTTGATGATATTAAGCTGCATGAGCTGTTTGTAAATTTTGGAGACTAATCCCTTGTTGGTCACATCATTTGCAAATATTTTCTCCCATTCTGTGGGTTGTCTTCTCATTTTGTTTATGGTTTCTTCTGCTGGAAAAGCACCTTATTTTTAAAGGCTTGAAGAGACAGGAATTTCACAGTTTTCCTCTAATTGATATTTGGACAACCTGTTAAAAATGTGTATCAAGACAATATAGCCAAGATGACCTCAGAATAGTAGGCAAGTTCTAAGTTCAGAAAAAAACTAAGAATCACAGTAGCTTAAAAAGAAGCTATCAAAAAAAAATGTTTTTCAAAAAACCAAAACCCACTGCCTTGGCCCTAACCTCCTTGAGGAAACTTAATGGTTGCCTCCTGATCAATCCCATGTGGCTGACCCTCAAATTCAACTTGTCCTACACTGAACTCACCCTCTTCCTTCCATACTCTCTCTTCCTCCTAGTCCCTGTTTCAGTTAAGAATACTATCATCCACCTGGTTGCCAGAGCCAGAAATCCTCAGGTCATCCTTATTACTTCCATAACCCTCACACTGTAAAGAATGAATATTTTATTATCCCTTTTCCTTCATCTACTGGTTTGGAAATAATGCACTGCTTTTATTTTTTTAGCAGTTATCCCAGAAATTATTGCATGCATACTTAACTTATCAAAACTAAAATTAATGAATCTCTTTATCCTATGCTTAGGTGATATGATTATCATTTAAAATGCATTACCCCCCTCCTGGATGATATTATTGTTGTTACTGTTGCATCTTTTAATTTTTTTTTTCTTTTTTTTTTTTTTTGCGGTTCGTGGGCCTCTCACTGTTGTGGCCTCTCCCATTGCAGAGCACAGGCTCCGGACGCGCAGGCTCAGCGGCCATGGCTCACGGGCCCAGCCGCTCCGCGGCATGTGGGATCTTCCCGGACCGGGGCATGAACCCGCGTCCCCTGCATCGGCAGGTGGACTCCAACCACTGAGCCACCAGGGAAGCCCAACATCTTTTAATTTTTTAACCCTACTGCGACATTATTATTACTGTTTTATATAATTAGTGTTTGTTAGATTTACCCCTATGTTTGCTACCTTCTTTCTTCGTTCTTCTTCCCTTCTTCATCTCAGACCTTCTTCCCTTGGCATCACTTTCCTTCTCTCTGAAGGGCACCTTTTGCAATTTCCTATAGTGAGCATCTGCTACAGATGAACTCTCTTACCTTTTGTTTGTCTGCAAAAATGTCTTTCTTTTTTTTTCTTTTTTTTTTTTTTGTGGTACGAGGGCCTCTCCCATTGCGGAGCACAGGCTCCGGACGCACAGGCTCAGCGGCCATGACTCACGGGCCCAGCCGCTCCGCGGCATGTGGGATCCTCCCAGACCGGGGCACGAACCCATGTCCCCTGCATCGGCAGGCGGACTCTCAACTACTGCGCCACCAGGGAAGCCCAAAAATGTCTTTCCTTTGCCCTCTTTATTGAAAGATATTTTTGTCTAGTATAAGTTCTAGATTGGCAGATATTTTGTCAGCCCTTTAAAGATAATCATTCTGGATAAAGAAGATGTGATACACATACACATGCAGAAACACACACACAAAATGGTATACTACTCAGCCATAAAAAAAAAAGGTAAAACTTACCATTTGCAACAACATGGATGGACCGTGAGGGTTTATGCTAGTTGAAAGTCAGATGGAGAAAGACAAATACCGTATGGCTTCACTCATATGAAGAATATAAAACACACACACACACACACACACACAAAATAAATGAACAAACCAAACCAAACAAAAACACGTAGATACAGAGAACAGAACAGTGGTTAACAGGGGACAAGAAGAGGGGTGGGGAGAGGGCAAAATGGGTAAAGGTAATCAACTGTTTGGTGACAGATGAAAACTAGATTTTTGGTGGTGAGCACGTTATAGGGTATATAGAAGTAGAAATCTAATGCTGTATACATGAAACATATAACGTTATAAACCAATTTTTTTTATTTACCTCAATAAAAAATAAATTTAAAAAATAGATAAATAAAATAAAGATGCCATTCCACTATCACCTGGTTTCCACTGTTGCAGTTAAGAAGCCAACTGTTAATCCAACTGTTGCTCCTTTGAAAATGATCTACTATTTTCCTCTGGTGCTGCTAATACTGTTTGCCTATTGTCTGCTGTAATTTCTATGATGTGTCTTGGGTGGATTTCTTTTTATTTATCCTACTTGAGATTGTAGAGCTTCTTCAATTCATTCTAAAATACTTTCAGTCCTTACATCTTCAAATATTGCCTCTGCCTCATTCTTTCTCTCCTTTCCTTATGAACCCCCAACTAAATGAATGATAAACCCTCTTACTCTATCCACAACACATCTTAATTTCTCTTCCACATTTTCGGTCTTTTTGTCTCTCTTCAAAGCATTGATAATATCTTCTGATGTATCCTCTAGTTCATTAATTCTCTCTTTAGCTTTGCTCAATCTTCTGTCAGATTCTTCAAATGAGTTTTTATTGGATGATTTATTCATCATTTCTGGAAGTTCTATTTGGTTCTTTTTCAAATATTTTTTTCTCCTTTTTATAATTTTCTATTCCCTGCAGACAGTTTAGGCTTGTATTTTATCTCTTTTAACACTGTAAACATACTTGTATTAGTCATAGAAGGCTAAGTTATGTGACAGTAATAAGTGGTTCCAAAATCACAATGGCTTACGACCACAAACACGTATTTTTTGCTTTCTCCCTATGTTCAGTGTAGGTCAGCTGCAGTGCTGACCCACATCTTCTCTGCTGTGGGACCAAGACTGACAGATAAGCCATTATCTGAAATATTAATGCTTGTCATGGAAGAAGTGAAAGAGATTATGGCCAAGCACATGCTGACTCTAAATCTTCTGCTAGAAAGTGACATATGTCACTTCTGCTCACATTTCAAGTACAATCCTCTTGTAAGAAAGGGCACCAAATCTCATGAGTAATAAAAAGTCTATCACAGCACACCTTATCATTAAATATTCATTTCTCACCATCTGTCACATACTAATAAACTTATCTCCTCCCCAAGGGAGAAAACCCTAAAATTCCACACAGTCACTACTTTGAGCCTAAAGTCCAAGATCTCTGAGTGATATGTGTTCATCACTATATAAGGTCTAGATGAGGTTCATTTGAATTAATAATACACATTACCTGTTCCACCCCACCCCGATATATATACAATAGTGGAACAGGGTCAGGATAATTGCAATAAATACTTCCACTTGGAAAGAAGAAAGATAAAAGAAACAATTCTAAAATCCCACTGGGCAGATGATTATAAGGGGTCCTACTCCGAGGCGGGGGTGGGGGGGGATATTTCTTGAATAGGTCCTGATTTCCATAATCCGTTGTTCCACTCCCTAATCCACTGTTCACATGGCCCTTGGTTCTGCCCTTTGGCAGAACATTTTTTCAGTTATTCTTAGTCACTGTAAAGAGGGCATTGGAAAATATGCCCTCCTTGGGGACTTAGCAGCTTTCTTTGCATGTTTCCTTCTTATAGAACATTGGGGCAAACAGTAGCAGACTCTTTTAATCCAGTCTGGTGGTATTTTTGATGTACAATTCTTTCTCAAAAATATGTTTGAGGGCTTCCCTGGTGGCACAGTGGTTGAGGGTCTGCCTGCTGATGCAGGGGACACGGGTTCGTGCCCCGGTCCAGGAGGATCCCACATGCCGCAGAGCGGCTGGGCCCGTGGGCCATGGCTGCTGAGCCTGCGCGTCCGGAGCCTGTGCTCCACAACGGGAGAGGCCACAACAGTGAGAGGCCCACGTACCGCAAAAAAAAAAAATGTTTGATTTTTTATTTATTTTATTTTAATCAGCTCCCTATACTAATAGCCACACCCACAGTTCTTTGTAAGACAATCCCCCCTCATTAGAATCCATTCAGATACTTGAGCCTATCAAGCTTCTGTTGGGATAGACACACCTCTAGTCTCTTTTCCTTGATCATTTTGTCAAACTAAAAAGAACTTAATAAACATCACTTTGATCCACTCATACTTTTTTTTTCAGTTGCAGCACGTGGGATCTTCATTGAGGTATGCAGGATGCGGGATCTTTAATTGAAGCGTGTGGGATCTAGCCCCCTGACCAGGGATTGAACCCGGGGCCCCTGCATTGGGAGCACAGAGTCTTATCCACAGACCACGAGGGAAGTCCCCATTCATAAGTTTTAACAATGAGTGTATGTTCACATCCTTGATGTGATCCTTGCTTTAGAGGCTAAGCATTTTTAATCAAACTTTATCATTCAAAGGTCTTAGTTTTATCTTTTACTAGATGGAAATGAGAATCACTTACATCTTCCAAACCTGCAAGTTCTGAACTGTGCTCTCTTAATTTCCTCTCAGATTAAGGAATTAAATTCTTTTTTGACTTGCAAATCAGCCAATTCTTTTTCAAGCCCATCTCTTTCCTGTCATAGCTTACCAAATGCAACCAATATTAACTAACTCACACTACAAACTTTCTATTTTTCCCAAGAATCTTCCCATAAAGAAAACTATAGGCTCAGATGACTTCACCATCAGTGCCTATAAATATTCAAGGGAGAAATAAGTCTAATAACATCCAAATTCTTTTAGACACAAAAATAGAGTGTATTTTTCCAATTTATTTTATGAAGCTAACATAACTCTGATACTCTAACATAACTCCACTAAGAACAGTAAGAAAAAGGAGAACTTACAGGTAAGCACACTGAAGAACATAAATGCAAACTTCCTAAACAAAATATCACACAGAAAACTGCAATGTATAAAGAGGATAAGGCATCATGATTAATTTGTGTTTACAGAAATTACACAAAGTCGATTAAGCAATAGAATATCAATCTTATGAACCAAACAACAGAATAGAGGAGAAACTATGATTATCTTAATAATGACAGAAAATGTATTTGATAGAAGTTAGTACCTAGTCAAGATTTTTAAAAAATAAATCTTAGTGTACTGAGAAAAGAATTTTCTTATCCTGAAAGCAGCATTTACAAAAAAACTTACAATAAACAACACACTTAATGGTGAAATGTTCAAAGTTTTGCCTTTAAAGGATGCCTGTTGAAACCACTTTTTATTCAACACTGTACTGAAGAGCCAGTCCAGTAAAGCAAGTATATGAAATTAAAACTGGGTTTGGAAAGAGAGAAACAAAACTATCATTATTTGTAGATGATAGGATCACAAATGTGGAAAATTTAAGACTATCTAAAGACAAATTATTAAGACATTTTAGTAAGATGACTGAATATAAAATGAATTTGCAAAATCCACTTTATTCCTATATATCAGCAACAATTTAAAAAATGAAAAAAATTTTAAATACCAACTACGCTAGCATAACATATATGAAATATCTACAAATAAATCTTTAAAGATATGCCAAACTCTATATGGAAATTATAAACTTTATTGAGAGAATTTAAAGACCTGAATACATAGAAAGATATACCACATCTATGGAATTTGGAAGACTCAACACTGGAAACATTTCAACTCTTCCAAAATGAAGTACAGATTCAATGCAATCCCTATAAAAGTCACTAGCAGTTTCTTCGTAGGATTTAAAAGCTGATGCTAAAATTTATAAGGAAACACAGAGGATCCAAAATAGCCATGATGGACCTAGAGTCTGTCATACAGAGTGAAGTTAGTCAGAAAGCAGAAAACAAATACTGTATGCTAGCACATATATATGGAATCTAAGAAAGAAAAAAAAAAGGTCATGAAGAACCTAGGGGCAAGATGGGAATAAAGATACTAGAGAATGGACGTGAGGATATGGGGAGGGGGAAGGGTAAGCTGTGACAAAGTGAGAGAGTGGCATGGACATATATACACTACCAAACGTAAAATAGATAGCTAGTGGGAAGCAGCCGCATGGCACAGGGATATCAGCTCGGTGCTTTGTGACCACCTAGAGGGGTGGGATAGGGAGGGTGGGAGAGAGGGAGACGCAAGAGGGAAGAGATAAGGGAACATATGTATATGTATAACTGATTCACTTTGTTATAAACCAGAAACTAACACAGCATTGTAAAGCAATTATACTCCAATAATGATGTTTAAAAAAAAAAAAAGATGTGATTAATGGGAATACTGAAATTGAAAAATAATTTTTCAGATTCTTAAAAAAATAATAAATAAATAAATAAAAATAAAATAGTCATGATGCTTTTGAAAAGCAAAACAAGCTGGGAGGACTTATTCTATGATATCAAGTCTAATAACATACTGTAATTAATATACTGTTATACTGACATGAGTGGTTAAAAAGACAAACAGAACAAAATAGCCAGAAATAGACCTATACCTATTTAGTACCTTGATAAATGACAGAAATGGCACTGTAAAGTACTAGGGGGAAAGACTGTCTTTTCAATAAATGGTTCTGGAATAATCAAGTATCTATGAGAACAAAATTAAACTGTACTTCTACTTTATACCATCAAGGATCAGTTCCAAGTAGATTATAAACCTAAATGTGAAAGTCAAACTGAAAAGCTTTTAAAAGATTATATAGGAGAATATCTTCATGACCTCAAGATAGGGAAGAATTTCTTAAGTAAGATGCAAAAAACACTGAAGATTTATAAATTCAACTCCATTAATCTTTGTTGAACTCTGGGGTGAGAAAGATAATAAACTGGATCAGAAAATGATAGCAAAGTAAAAGGTTAGAGAGGTACACCCAAATTGACTGAAATTCCACAAAGTTCGAAAAGAAGTCATTTAAAATGGCAATGGGGAGCTAGAAATAAATAAAGAGATAAATCAATAAAGCTGATTCTTATTATATGTGGTACTTATGGTCTATAAAGTTGCCATAAATGTTAAGTTAGTGAATACTAAAACATTGTTCCTAGGGGAAATATGGGGTTAGGTTTCTGTGAGCCTCTAGTCACGTTTTCATCAACTGATCAACACATAACCTTGTTTTGAATGTTTCTGTTTAAAGATACTTTATTTAATATACTCATGGCAACAGCCATATAACTCATGTTTGAACAATGCTCATCTAACACATACATTTTCTCTGTAAGGCCCATCATAGCCTTCTTGCACTTAAGAGGACAGTAGATAGCACTTCAGCACTACACTTGGGGGACCATTTTAAACAGTGAAAATCACTATCAAAAAGCATAAAAGTGTGAAAAATATGGCACTAAATAAACTAAAAAAAGGACATCTGTTTACAGTATGAGAGCTAAAACAAGAAGGGAGAACAGCTGCCTTATTCAAACTCAATGTGCTCCTTATGTGATGCAAACTTTCACCACTCTGCACATGTCTACAAATGACCTTGAAAGCACTGTGAGTATTGATTTGGGGGTTACGAATAAATTTTAGTGAGTAGGTGAATTTGTAAATATGTAATCCTTGACTGAGGATCAACTGAATATACATATTCTCTGAGAAGCACCATGTGAAGCTCTGAATTAAATGGGCAAGAGGGTGCAGGAGGGGCACACTGCTTGGAGGGGCTTATATTTAGAGAATAGCTAAGGATGATAGAGATGAAGGAAATATTTGGAATTAACAGACCCCAAAATTTCAAATGAAACTCTAATAAAAAGTTCTTTGGGAGGTTTTTATTCTGCTTTGACATATTTGTCTGCCACAGCATCACAGGACACTGATTAGGCCTGGATATATGGATATATTCAACATGTTCAAATATTACTGTATCCCAGACTGTTACTTTCTTGGGATAATCTCTAAAAATGAATGTGGGCTAATATTTAGCCACAAATAAAGTTGCTGTTTATAACTTGGTGTTGTTTGTAATTGGGGGGTACGATCAATAGGAAACTTGTTAAATTACGGTCTACCCATAAAATGGATTATTACTGTTAAAAGGGTATTATCAGGAGTATGTCCTGATTTATGTTACCAATTCCCACCCTTACTTCTACTCTCCCCTTCCAAACCTGATCAACCATCATCAAAGAGAAATAGGAGGGCTTCCCTGGTGGCACAGTGGTTGAGAGTCCACCTGCCGATTCAGGGGACACGGGTTCGTGCCCGGGTCCGGGAGGATCCTACATGCCACAGAGCGGCTAGGCCCGTGAGCCATGGCCACTGAGCTTGCGCATCTGAGCCTGTGCTCCACAACGGGAGAGGCCACAACAGTGAGAGGCCTGCATACCGCAAAAAAAAAAAAGAGAGAGAGATAGGAGAAGGTGGGATTCTATAACAAGATAGGTATAAAAGTAGGCATTGTCAAAAAAATAAAAATAAAGGATTATTTCAGCTGTCATTCAACAATCAAGCTACCCACCAGCTCACAGAGTTCTTCCTATAGAGTGAAGAAGATACCGTGTCCCCCATTAAAACTTCTCAAAATTGGAGTTGGGAAGGACTTGATGGATTGTGGGGAAGGAGAGAGATATGAGATAAAGTTGAAAAGGTAGACAGGAACTACCTCATGTAAGACTTTGTCAGGAATAGTAAAGAATTTGGATTTTCTTACAATAGCAATTAAACACTGATGAAAGGCTTTAGTTAAAGAAGTGACATGACCTAATTTATATTTTATCAAAATTCACTCTGATACATTGTGGAGAAAGGATTGGAGGAAGCAAAAGAAAATGTTGAGCAACAAGTAACTATACTATTGCTTTAGTCTTGGTGAGAAATGAGGATGGCTTGGATAGGATGAGCACAATAGTAATGAAGAGAAGAGGATGGATTTAAGACACATTCTGGAGAAAATAATCCTCTAAAATGCTAAAATTGATTGCACTACAGTGGTGATATTAAGATTATTTTCCCCCTCAAGTTATTTCCCAAGTTTTTAAAAATAATGTTTTTACATTTAAAATAAAAAACATTTACTCTAAAATAATTAAACCTTGAAATAAACAAATAAAATAAGATACATCTAAACAGACTCATGCCTAATACTTGCAGGGTCCAGGGCAAGATTATAAATGGAAGCTCATATGATATCTCTAAAAATTCAAAAGTTATAAAACAATCTATTAAATAAAATGTTTAACCTACTTAACTTGATAAGATTAAAAATGTGTAAATCAATAATTTTTATATAACTTAAAGCTGACAAAATATCAAAGACAACTGAATTTAAGTATTATTCCACATGTCTGGATATAATGATGAGCTGGCAATGTATGAATGAATTAATAAAGACATACTTAATTCATAAATTGTAATATATTCCATAAAATGTATTTTTCTTACTTTAATATCATCAAAATCACTAGTTATGTTGTTATAAACAAGCTTTTCTCATAATCTGTGTCATATTGCCAATAAGAATCCACAGGATTAAAAATAAAATGTGGTTTAGAATCATCGACAGGAAGACACTGGAACTCACCAAAAAAGATACCCCACATCCAAAGACAAAGGAGAAGCCACAATGAGACGGAAGGAGGGGCACAATCACAATAAAATCAAATCCCATAACTGATGGGTGGGTGACTCACAAACTGGAGAACACTTATACCACAGAAGTCCACCCACTGGAGTGAAGGTTCTGAGCCCCACATCAGGCTTCCCAACCTGGGGGTCCAGCAATGGAAGGAAGAATTCCTAGAGAATCAGACTTTGAAGGCTAGTGGGATTTGATTACAGGACTTCGACAGGACTGGGGGAAACCGAGACTCCACTCTTGGAGGACACACAGAAAGTAGTGTGTGCATCAGGACCCAAGGGAAGGAGCAGTGACCCCACAGGAGACTGAACTAGACCTACCTGCTAGTGTTGGAGGGTCTCCTGCAGAGGCGGGAGCGGGGGGCTGTGTCTCACATGAGGACAAGGACACTGGCAGCAGAAGTTCTGGGAAGTACTCCTTGGTGTGAGCCCTCCCAGAGTCCGCCATTAGCCCCACCAAAGAGCTTGGGTAGGCTCCAGTGTTGGGTCGCCTCAGACCAAACAACCAATAGGGAGGGAACCTAGCCTCACCCATCAGGAGACAAGCGGATTAAAGTGTTACTGAGCTCTGCCCACCAGAGTAACAGCCAGCTCTACCCACCACCACTCCCTCCCATCAGGAAACTTGCACAAGCCTCTTACATAGCCTCATCCACCAGAGGGCAGACAGCAGAAGTGAAAAGAACTACATTCCTGCAGCCTGTGAAACAAAAACCACATTCAAAAGAAAGATAGACAAGATGAAAAGGCAGAGGGCTATGTACCAGATGAAGGAACAAGATAAAACCCCAGAAAAACAACTAAAAGAAGCAGAGATAGGCAACTTTCCAGAAAAATAATTCAGAATAATGATAGTGAAGATGATCCAGGACCTCGGAAAAAGAATGGAGGCAAAGATCAAGAATATGCAAGAAATGTTTAACAAAGACCTAGAAGAATTAAAGAACAAACAAACAGAGATGAACAATACAATAACTGAAAGCAGAAGTACACTAGAAGGAATCAAAAACAGAATAACTGAGGCAGAAGAAAGGATAAGTGACATGGAAGACAGAATGGTGGAATTCACTGCTGTGGAACAGAATAAAGAAAAAAGAATGAAAAGAAATGAAGACAGCCTAAGAGACCTCTGGGACAACATAAAACGCAACAACATTCGCATTATAGGGGTCCCAGAAGGAGAAGAGAGAGAAAAAGGACCCGAGAAAATATTTGAAGAGATTATAGTCAAAGACTTCCCTAACATGGGAAAGGAAATAGCCACCCAAGTCCAGGAAGCACAGAGAGTCCCATACAGGATAAACCCAAGGCGAAACACACCAAGACACATAGTAATCAAATTGGCAAAAATTAAAGACAAAGAAATTATTGAAAGCAACAAGGGAAAAATGACAAATAATATACAAGGGAACTCCCATAAGGTTAACAGCTGATTTCTCAGCAGAAACTCTACAAGCCAGAAGGGAGTGGCATGACATATTTAAAGTGAAAGGGAAGAACCTACAACCAAGATTACTCTACCCAGCAAGGATCTCATTCAGATTCGATGGAGAAATCAAAACCTTTACAGACAAGCAAAAGCTAAGAGAATTCAGCACCACCAAACCAGCTGTACAACAAATGCTAAAGGAACTTCTCTAAGTGGGAAACACAAGAGAAGAAAAGGACCTACAAAAACAAACCCAAAACAATTAAGAAAATGGTAATAGGAACATACATACCAATAATTACCCTAAACGTGAATGGATTAAATGCTCCAACCACAACACACAGGCTCACTGAATGGATACCAAAAAAAGACCCATATATATGCTGTCTACAAGAGAGCCACTTCAGACCTAGGGACACATATAGACTGAAAGTGATGGGATAGAAAAAGATATTCCATGCAAATGGAAATCAAAAGAAAGCTGAAGTAGCAATTCCCATATCAGACAAAATAGACTTTAAAATAAAGACTATTACAAGAGACAAAGAAGGACACTACATAATGATCAAGGGATCAAGCCAAGAAGAAGACATAACAATTGTAAATCTTTATGCATCCAACATAGGAGCTCCTCAATACATAAGGCAAATGCTAACAACCATAAAAGGGGAAATCGACAGTAATACAATAATAGTAGGGGACTTTAACACCCAACTTACACCAATGGACAGATCATCCAAACAGAAAATTAATAAGGAAACACAAGCTTTAAATGACACAATAAACCAGATAGATTTAATTGATATTTATAGGACATTCCATCCAAAAACAGCAGATTACACTTTCTTCTCAAGTGCACATGGAACATTCTCCAGAATAGATCACATCTTGGGTCACAAATCAAGCCTCAGTAAATTTAAGAAAATTGAAATCATATCAAGCATCTTTTCTGATGCTTGAGATTAGAAATCAATTACAGGGAAAAAAAGTAAAAAACACAAACACATGGGGGCTAAACAATACATTACTAAATAACCAAGAGATCACTGAAGAAATCGAAGAGGAAATCAAAAAACACCTAGAGACAAATGACAATGAACACATGATGATCCAAAACCTATGGGATGCAGCAAAAGCAGTTCTAAGAGGGAAGTTTATAGCAATACAAGCCTACCTCAAGAAACAAGAAAAATCTCAAATACACAATCTAACCTTACACCTAAAGGAATTAGAGAAAGAAGAACAAACAAAACCCAAAGTTAGCAGAAGGAAAGAAATCATAAAGATCAAAGCAGAAATAAATGAAATAGAAAGAAAGAAAACAATAGCAAACATCAATAAAACTAAAAGCTGGTTCTTTGAGAAGATAAACAAAATTGATAAAACATTAGCCAAACTCATCAAGAAAAAGAGGGAGAGAACTCAAATCAATACAATTAGAAATGAAAAAGGAGAAGTTAAAACAGACACTGCAGAAATACAAAGCATCCTAAGAGACTACTACAAGCAACTCTATGCCAATAAAATGGACAACCTGCAAGAAATAGACAAATTCTTAGATAGGTATAACCTTCCAAGACTGAACCAGGAGAAAAAGAAAATATGAACAGACTAATCACAAGTAATGAAACTGAAACTGTGATTAAAAATCTTCCAACAGGGCTTCCCTGGTGGCACAGTGGCTGAGAGTCCGCCTGCCAATGCAGGGGACACAGGCTTGTGCCCTGGTCTGGGAGGATCCCACATGCTGCAGAGTGGCTGGGCCCGTGAGCCATGGCCGCTGAGCCTGTGCGTCCGGAGCCTGTGTTCCGCAACGGGAGAGGACATGGCAGTGAGAGGCCCACGTACTGCCAAAAAAAAAAAAAAATTCTTCCAACAAACAAAAGTCCAGGACCAGATGGCTTCACAGGTAAATTCTATCAAACATTTAGAGAAGAGCTAACACCCATCCTTCTCAAACTCTTCCAAAAAATTGCAGAGGAAGGAACACTCCCAAACTCATTCTATGAGGCCACCATCACCCTGACACCAAAACCAGACAAAGTTACTACAAAAAATGAAAATTACAGACCAATATCACTGATGAATATAGATGCAAAAATCCTCAACAAAATACTAGCAAACAGAATCTAACAACACATTAAAAGATCATACACCATGATCAAGTGGGATTTATCCCAGGGATGCAAGGATTCTTCAATATACACAAATCAATCAATGTGATACACCATATTAACAAATAGAAGAATAAAAACCATATGATCATCTCAATAAATGCAGAAAAAGCTTTTGACAAAATTCAACACTCACTTATGATAAACACTCTCCAGAAAGTGGGCATAGAGGGAATCTACCTCAACATAATAAATGCCACATACGACAAACCCACAGCAAACATCATTCTCAATGGTGAAAAACTGAAAGCATTTCCTCTAAGACCCAGAACAAGACAAGGATGTCCAATCTCACCACTATTATTCAACATAGTTTTGGAAGTCCTAGCCATGGCAAGCAGAGAAGAAAAAGAAATAAAAGGAATCCAAATTGTAAAAGAAGAAGTAAAGCTGTCACTGCTTGCAGATGACATGATACTATACATAGAGAATCCTAAAGATGTCACTAGAAAACTACAAGAGCTCATCAATGAGTTTGGTCAAGTTGTAGGATACAAAATTAATGCACAGAAGTCTCTGGCATTCTTATACACTAATGATGAAAAATCTGAAAGAGAAATTAAGAAAACACTCCCATTTACCATTGCAACAAAAAGAATAAAATACCTAGGAATAAACCTACCTAGGGAGACAAAAGACCTGTATTCAGAAAACTATAAGACACTGATGAAAAAAATTAAAGATAATACAAACAGATGGAGAGTATACCATGTTCTTGGATTGGAAGAATCAATATTGTGAAAATGATGATACTACCCAAAGCAATCTACAGATTCAATGCAATCCCTATCAAATTACCAATGGCATTTTTTACAGAACTAGAACAAAAAATCTTAAAATTTGTATGGAGACACAAAAGACCCCAAATAGCCAAAGCAGTCATGAGGGAAAAAAACAGAGCTGGAGGAATCATATGCCCTGACTTCAGACTATACTACAAAGCTACAGTAATCAAGACAATATGGTACTGGCACAAAAACAGAAATATAGATCAATGGAACAGGATAGAAAGCCTGGAGATAAATCCACGCACCTATGGTCAACTAATCTATGACAAAGGAGGCAAGGATATACAATGGAGAAAAGACAGCCTCTTCAATAAGTGGTACTGGGAAAACTGGACAGCGACATGTAAAAGAATGAAATTAGAACACTCCCTAGCACCATACAGAAAAATAAACTCAGAATGGATTAAAGACATAAATGTAAGACTGCACACTATACAACTCTTATATGAAAACATAGGAAGAACACTCTTTGATATAAATCACAGCAAGATCTTTTTTGATCCACCTCCTAGAGTAATGGAAATAAAAACAAAAATAAACAAATGGGACCTAATGAAACTTACCTTTGCAAAGCAAAGGAAACTACAAACAAGATGAAAAGACAACCCTCAGAATGGGAGAAAATATTTGCAAATGAAGCAACAGACAAAGGATTAATCTCCAAAATATATAAACAGCTCATGCAGCTCAATATTAAAAAAAACAAACAACCCAATCCAAAAATGGGCAGAAGACCTAAATAGCCATTTCTCCAAGAAGACATACAGATGGCCAAGAAGCACATGAAAAGCTGCTCAACATCACTAGTTATTAGAGAAATGCAAATCAAAACTACAATGAAGTATCACCTCACACCAGTTAGAATGGGCATCATCAGAAAATCTACAAACAACAATGCTGGAGAGGGTGTGGAGAAAAGGGAACCCTCTTGCACTGTTGGTGGGAATGTGAATTGATACAGCCACCATGGAGAAGAGTAGGGAGGTTCCTTAAAAAACTAAAAATAGAATTACCATATGACCCAGACATCCCACTACTGGGCATATACCTAAAGAAAACCATAATTCAAAATGACACATGCACCTCAATGTTCATTGCAGCACAATTTACAACAGCCAGGTCATGGAAGCAACCTAAATGCCCATCGACAGACAAACGGATAAAGAAGATGTGGTACATATATACAATGGAATATTACTCAGCCATAAAAAGGAACAAAATTGGGTCATTTGTTGAGACATGGATGAATCTGGAGACTGGCATACAGAGTGAAGTAGTCAGAAAGAGAAAAACAAATGTCGTATATTAACGCATATATGTGGAACCTAGAAAAATGGTACAGATGAACCTGCTGGCAGGGCAGAAATAGAGACACAGATGTAGAGAACAAACATATGGACACCAAGCGGGGAAAGCGGTGGGGGGTGGGATGAATTGAGAGATTGAGATTGACATATATATACTAATATGTATAAAATGGATAACTAATAAGAACCTGCTGTATAAAAAAATTAAATAAATAAATAAAGCACTTGGAGGGGGAAAAATGTGGTTTATTCAAAATGTATAAAATTTGAAGATATGGTCATAAACAATACATACTAAATGTGAAAAATCAAAAATGAAAAATTATTTTCCCATTTGTTTTCAAATATTATCTTTTTTCCAAACTGCTCAAAATTATCTATAAAATTAAAAAGCAGTATACAAATTGTTAATTAACAAATACCAAATTTTAAGTAAATTATAATAAAATGGAAACTCATGTAATTTCTTTAAAAACTAACTAAATCCTATTATATATTTTGACAAAAATAGAACTACTCTCAATTCTAGGATTCAACGCTCATCCATTGCCACTGTCAACAACTGGCATCACATATATTATGCTTGGACTTCCATGTACAACATTTAAGAGTAATATGAATTGCTTATTATTGTAAAATATTCCTCAGCTGCCATGGACCACTGTTACAAATATCACCTTAATTTGTGAGTAGAACCACAAATTGGAATACAATGAAAAATAAGAAAATGGATAGTTAGTAGTACTGGAAAACAGCAATTCATTACACAAGAATCTATTTCATTTATGCTAAGTTAATTAGTCTTTCCTCTCACCTAAGAACTTCTGTCACTCAAAGCATCCCCATACTACAAAGCAGTATCCATAACCAACATCAACAGCCCATAACCTTCACGATATTTGGACATAATCACCTTTATTTTTTGAGGGCATGGGGCAAGTGATGGAGAGAAGTGTACCTTGGGCCTGAACGGTCTTAGTCTTTCAAATGTTTAGAATTACAAGTTGTGCTCTGCCAGTGCTGAGTGCTGGAACCAAGATGACACTTTTTTTTTTTTTTTTTTTAACATGTGTGATATGTGGGTCCTCTAAGTACAAGACCCAGGGCAGGTTGTCCTCTGCCCCAAGTCTTAAGGTAGTACTCTAAAGCTTTAGTAAGTAAATAGGTCCTCTAGGATCTACTGAAATCTAAGGAAAAAACAATCAATTCAAGCAGGTTAATCCTAACAGCTTTTCTTTTTAAAAATGCTTATAATGAGATGGCTCTTAAGAAAAACAGAGGTGAAGACAACTTCAGCAGGGTGAGAAAAAAAAAGAAAGGCTTTCTTTACCAAGCTTCTAGTATAATCAATTATAACACAGATGACTAAGACTTTTAGTTTAGACACTATTTATATTTTTCAAGATGCTCCTCAATCTTGACTTTCCCTAATATGTAAAAGTATGGGCTCAGAGAATCACCTAATGGTTTAGTTTACACTTATCAAGGCACAGCAGATTAAAGACAATAAAGTGTGTTTTATAACTAAATATAAAGCTTATAATATAATGAGAGAGAAAGTAACAAAGCGGCAAGAGCTTCAGAAAGATGGGAGAAATAATCAGGGGCTTACGTTCATTCTTTGGATACTTTGCTTGTTGTCCAAGGCTGTTAGCCTAAAAACTACCTTTTGCAATTAAAACAGTGAATTTTAACTGAGGCAAACAAAACTCAAATGCTTGCTAAATTTTATCACCAATAAAGACAGCAAAGAATTATATCAAACATCCCCTTAAAAATTAAAAAACAGGGGCTTCCCTGGTGGCGCAGTGGTTGAGAGTCCGCCTGCGATGCAGGGGACACGGGTTCATGCCCCGGTCTGGGAAGATCCCACATGCCGCGGAGCGGCTGGGCCCGTGAGCCATGGCCGCTGAACCTGCGCGTCCGGAGCCTGTGCTCCGCAACGGGAGAGGCCGCAGCGGTGAGAGGCCCACATACCACAAAAAAACAACAACAACAACAACAACAAAATTAAAAAGCAACTGTTTTCACCATTTCCCAATATCTCACGCTCATTCTAGGCTTTCTTTGGGAAGGGATGCAAAAACAGAAAACAATTAACTTTGCTCTTAACCTGGATTATATACTTCTACTAAGGCAAACTCTAAAAGACAACAATAACTGCCACTTACTGAATATCTACTATGTGCTACCATTTACCTTCAAAATAATTCTGCCAGACAGATGGCAGTATTCACCTTACGGAAAAGAAATCAAAAGCTCACAGAGAAGCTCAAGGTGACCCAGGTTAGGTAACATGGGACAATCTGGGTTCAAAGCCAGCTCTGTCTCACTCAAGCTGCCTCTCAAAATCTTCACCAACATCACAGACAACTAAGATGATTTCTTAGTATGCTAATACTAAGTTATTAGTATGCTAATACCTCACTGCTAGTTATTGCCACTGTTCAATATACAGAAAAGATATTTGTTTTTTAATAAGCCCTCCAAAGTTTGCTACTCTCTATATTTCAAGTACAAACAGATAACTAAGTAGTGGGGATACCAGTAAAAGATGACTGGGGGAAGACGAGGTATGGGCCCTGAACTACTTTGACTCTTCAAGTTTCCACAGAGGAGGAGACTGGCTTCCACTCCTGTAGCGCACATCCCAACCCCTTGCCACATACTCCACCCCGCCAGTGACCTGGCAGGGTTCTATAAAACACAGATACATAATTTCAGTGTTGTTGACTGCCTGGTAATTTTGAGTTTTTAATTAGTTAGTTTGGTGTATTGGGTAGGGAAATAGAACTGATTTGCATGGCTTAGTTCTAAAATTTGGGCTCCATCAATGAATCCTTGAGTTAGGAAATATTTCAAAATGTTGCTAGTCTATCCACTAGAACATGTCAGAAAGATCTTCAACCACACTTGATATTCCATAGCCCTGCTTCTCAAAGTCTTTGAACACACTCACTGTAAGGAAATACTTCTTATATTTCATTTAAATCTCACTTTTCAGTCTTCTGTAACAGTGAGGAACAGCCCCCTCTTGTAATAATCTTTCAAATACAGAAGAGGGATTTTCAGTCCCCACTTTTATTTAAGAAGCTTAGTTGTTGTCAGTTTCAAAGTGCTTGATGAAAATCTTATTTAATAATACACAACTTTCCTGGGGAACTTAGGTTAACTTTAATTTTAAAAGCATTTTTATTAGTCTCATAAATTATAGCAAAATCAGGAATAAAACCCATCTTTTACCTGATAGTAAATTCTCTAAGAACAACCACTAATGCTTATGAATAATTTTCCAGGAATATTTAAATTAAATGTATGATTTTGGCAAAGCTATTTTTTAAAGTACAAAACATATGTATACATGCCAGAAAATGCAATAGATTTTCACATGCACTCTTACTATCATCTCTATGACTGAAAGTAACATTTTGAACACATCTTGTAAATAGTTCCATCAAATATCACTGCTGCTGTGACTCCTAACTCCTCCCTTCTGGCTTCAGTGGCCTTCAGATCCTAATGGACTCCTGAGCTTGATCTTCTGTGCAATGATTTCAACTCTGGAAGCAGCTTCTGAAGCTATGGATTGTTTAGTAGATAAATAAGCCAAGAAGGGAGAGGGGCGTGTTATGGCTTGGATAGGTGGCTGACATGTCATCTTTTGACATAAAAATAAACTTAGAAAAATAATCGTGGAAATGAAGAAAGAAAACATGTAGAAGATGAAAAGAATAGCAACAGAGCCAGAAATTTCCAACAGGTAAGAAACTGGGAAACAAAGCTCTAAAATGCTAAATAAAAATCTTGCAATTATGTTTTTCAAATATTCTTTTCATGTTAAAATAATCCTGTTTTTAGGGCTTCCCTGGTGGCGCAGTGGTTGAGAGTCCGCCTGCCGATGCAGGGGACGGGGGTTTGTGCCCCGGTCCGAGAGGATCCCGCATGCCACGGAGCGGCTGGGCCCGTGAGCCATGGTCGCTGGGCCTGCGCGTCCGGAGCTTGTGCTCCGCGGCGGGAGATGCCGCGCCGGTGAGAGGCCCGCGTACCGCAAAAAAAAAAAATCCTGTTTTTAAATATGTGAAGATCATTAAAAATTAGAACTGTTGTAGAACTGTTGTATGTTCAGGCCTAATTATACCGGATGTCTTTTGCTTATGTGATCTGAAAAACAACCCCACAGCTTTAAAATGCACCATTGTAAAGAAATTATCAAAACAAATCACCAAATGCTAGTATTGGCAAAATGGAGTTTTCATTACTTTTTGTTTACCTGTTTGTAAATAAACTTAAAAACCTGGTATACTTATATTCATTGGCAGAGTTTAGCTCTCCTTTCTTGATAAATTTAATGTGTTGTTATTTTAAGAATTAAAAGCCTCAACATTCCCAATAATGAAAAGTTCAGTCATTATCCTCCACGGAAAATTAAAGATTCAAACAATTCAAACAATCTGTATTGGCTTGATTTTAAAAGTAACTGTTAGGATCTGGAAAATGAAATGTGTACATTTTCTACTGACATTTTATATGGACTCAGGCAACTGTCAAATTCAAGGAAAAACAATCTCCAGCAGAGAAAATCAAAGTACATGTAATAAAATTCTAATGTTACCCCCAAATCTTAAAAGCACACATTTCTGCAATAGATAGATGTAAAATCTGATTTGGGGGGAATGGGTGAATAGTTGAGTAGGATAAGGAGTTTGCACAGTATAGAATAACCAGGCCAATTATACTTTTATAAGGCTGTGAAGGAGTAAGCATTTGTTTCTTGATGCTTCTTATGGTTACTTAACATAGTAGTTTGTTCTTAGGGAAAACTATAAGACGTGTCTTTACAGAGATTCAAGTTCTACTTGTTTTCATGGAACACAAATGATTAATTTGATTGATTTTAAGAAATGACCCAAATAAACTAGAAATATTACTTTGTGTATGGTTTAGAAAGTAGAAGTCCTATTCCTGGCTTTGCTATTAACTATGCAACCATGAGCAAGCCACAGGGTCTTAGTTGCCATGTTTGTAAAGTCAGAATTAAAGTAGAGTACAGGACTGCTGTTGCGATCAAATAAGAGAACCCACCTTGTCAGTACTTAAATTCGTTTTTAAAAATTGTAATTGGGGCTTCCCTGGTGGTGCAGTGGTTGTGAGTCCGCCTGCCGATGCAGGGGATGCGGGTTCGTGCCCTGGTGTGGGAGGATCCCACACGCTGCGGAGCGGCTGGGCCCGTGAGCCATGGCCATGGGGCCTACGCGTCCGGAGCCTGTGCTCCGCAACGGAAGAGGCTACAACAGTGACAGGCCCGCGTACCACAAAAAAAAAAAAAAAAGAAAAAAATTGTAATTGAAGTAGAGTTGATTTACAATATTGTGTTAGTTTCAGCTGTACAGCAAAGTGATTCAGTCATATATACATTTTTTTCAGATTCTTTTCCATTATAGGTTATTACAAGATATTGAATAGAGTTCCCTGTGGTATACAGTAAATCCTTGTTGCTTACCTATTTTATGTATAGTAGTTTATATTATACTCCTATACTAGTTAATTTGTTAATTCTACACTCCTAATTTATCTGTCCCCCTCTCCCTTTCCCTTTGTTAACCCTAAGTTTGTTTTCTACGTCTGTGAGTCTGTTTTTGTTTTGTATATAGATTCATTTGTATTATTTTTTAGATTTCACATGTAAGTGATATCATATAATATTTATCTTTCTCTGACTTGCTACACTTCGTATGATATTCTCTAGGTTCATCCATGTTGCTGCAAATGACACTATTTCATTCTTTCTTATGGCTGAGTAATATTCCATTGTATATATATATATCACATCTTCTTAAACCAGTCGTCTGTTGATGGGCACTTGGCTTGTTTCCATTCCTTGGCTACCGTTAATAGTGCTGCTATGAACACTGGGGTGCATGTGTCTTTTCAAATAGAGTTTTCATCTTTTCTGGATATATGCCCAGGAATGGGACTACTGGATAATATGGTAGCTCTATTGTTCATTCTTTAAGGAACCTCCATACTGTTTTCCATAGTGGCTGTATCAATTTACATTCCCACCAACAGTGCAAGAGGGTTTCCTTTTCTCCACACCCTCTCCTGCATTTATCATTTGTAGATATTTTGATGATGGCCATTCTGACCAGTGTGAGATGATACCTCATTGTGGTTTTGATTTGCGTTTCTCTAATAATTAGTGATGTTGAGCATCTTTTCATAGCACTTAAATTCTTGAGTGAATAAATAAATGGGGTAGTACTTCAGACAAATTAAGCTCTAAACAAGTGTGAGATGTTATTTGCACCAACACAGCCATAGAATCTATATTCCTAGAGGCTTAAGGAAAAGGAGAGAGAGTTCTTGCAGTGTGATCCTGCACTATTTTGGGACCCTCACATATGTACTTGGAGGGTGGGGATGCAAAACTTCACTTTGCCCAAGGCCACAGGCTCTTTGAAATTACATAAGGAAATTTTTTAATACAAAAGAAAATGTTCTGCTCACCTGCTTTTAAAATTAAGAACAACAAATACAGAAGTTTCTTCAAGAAATATAAAACAGGAGGTAGCAGAAAATAGTGGAAAGAGCATGGAACTCTCCAAGAAGCAGGAGACTAAGGCTCTGGTCCCTGTTCTGTCGGTAATTAACTACAAAGCCACAACATCTGTCAAATGGGAGGGGTATATTAAAATACCTATAGAGTTTCTTCCAGGTCAAAACACCATAGCACCAAATGAAATATAAGAGATAATCTAAAATATGCTTTAGTTTTTCTGTGTTATGGATAATTAAGGGAAAGGAGGAAACAGAGAAGAGAACAAGGCAGATAGGCAGAAAGGAAGGAAGATAATGAGAGGTAAGGAGAAAACACACATAGACCAAGGGGCAGACACACAAACTCTACCCCCAACACCTCCCCCCAGCCCAAAAAAAGAATTGTATGAATAGAGACAGAAATAAAGACACACACAAAAAAAGACATTCAGATACAGAAATAAATATGCATATGCAGACTTTGGCAGAGTAAAGCTTTTATTTTATTCATCTTGAAACTTTTAAACACAAAACTACCAGAAAATGTGTAATGTAATGCTGTACTTTTGCATTAAAAGGTATAAACAGAGCCAGTTCAAGGCATGTGCCTCATGAGCATACCTAGATACAATCGAGTGGAAAGACTGAAGACTACCTACCTCTGCCATACGCTACTCATATTTTCGGGCAAAATATCACTTGGTAATTTGAGATCTCACATCTTTGGGGGTCATTTGCAACCAAACAAGCCAAAGATGAACTCTCCTAAAATAGAAATGTATCCCAAGAATTTTTTTACGAATCCCAAGAATTTTTTTACAAAGCATTACTTTGCTTCCAGATAGGCAAGATTTAAATATTTTAACTTAATAGTTACCAATTATGTAAAGTGTAAATCCCACACTGCCATTCAAAGTCCATATTGGGGATTTACTTGTTAATCTTCTTGAATTGTAAAGAGAGCACTGGATAATGTAACTCCAGCACTCCCCTTTGATTCCCTCCCAGATGAGGCCTATCTGACCTTCTGAGCTTCAAGCCTCTGAAGGAATTTATAGACTGGGGAACTAATTTGTACTTTGCTACTAATCATTATAGAAGATAGTAGAGGGGTTTCTACTAAGTTTTAGACCTGCTGTTGCAGGGTGGTGAGTGATACTCATTCACTCGGCCCAGACAACCCAGATCAACAAGAATGGGCAACACAAGGGTTTCCAATGTTTATTCCCATCTCTATTACCAAACTGCTAAGAAAATCTGCAAAACTGTATGAATTTCCAAATCTGTAAACAGAAAACTGTTATTCAGACCTAACTTTGCAAGGTTCACAGGAAGCTTTTCTTTATTGTAGACAGTAAGAGCTGGGAAGCACAAGACTTTGCTGGTTTTGTAAAATAGGCCATTTTTAAAATTTCATTTGACAGATCAAGAAATTGAGGCCCAGAGAAGGGGAGTGACTTGCCCAAGATCAAAAAGCTAGTTAGGGCTTCCCTGGCCTGGTGGCACAGTGGTTAAGAATCTGCCTGTAAATGCAGGGGACATGGGTTCGAGCCCTGGTCCGGGAAGATCCCACATGCCTCAGAGTAACTAAGCCCTTGCGCCACAACTACTGAGCCTGAGTGCCACAACTACTGAAGGCCGCATGCCTAGAGCCCGTGCTCCGCAATGAGAGAAGCCGCCACAATGAGAAGCCCGCACACCGCAACAAAGAGTAGCCCCCCGCTTGCCACAACTAGAGAAAGCCCACGTGCAGCAACGAAGACCCAACGCAGCCAAAACTAAATAAAATAAATAATTTTTTTTTAAAAAGCTAGTTAGCAGCAGGATATGTCTCCTGACAGGAAGTATAGTGCTCATGCTAGCATACCCATATGTATCTGTACATCTGTACACTGCCTATTTCCTTTTCATTCTTTTCCTCCTCCAAGTGAAGCTTGTTTGGTGGCAAGTAAACAATTTGCTATTTCTCTTTTATACTTCTAGTCCACAGACTGTCATAAAGGGCTTACATCTATCTTGACATTTCCCTTCAGCCAATATCTGTGAACTCTAATTTTGTTGAACCCCTGAATCATCCAAGCCCTAAACTGCATCTCAAATACCTCTGTTTACAAATTTTGCTATTTCTACTCATCACCACAGCACGTCTGAACCATAGATCAGTTCCTTTTGTCCTTCTTTATCTTTTATCAGTGCCATTTATTTTGTTTTCTTCAAATTCCTAAATAATAAACCAAGATAAGGGGTATTTTTTTCCTGTGCTCTCTTTCAACATACCCTCTTTGGGCCAGAAATGTCACCACCTGGAATGGCAGGGCATTCACCATGTCTGTTGTGCATCCTGGTATGAATAACTCCACTGAATTTGACCACCGTAAGCCATGCTGAGCCACAGGATCAAGGACCCCCTTTCCTCTAGAAGTCAGAAAAAGAAGAGACCCAAGGGAAAAGAAAACTGAGGGAATGCTTTCCAAATAAAGTTAATTCTGAGTAATAGCTCACTAGGCACTAGCTACCTTTGCTTGATCTCTAGAATCTGAACAATGTACCCAGAAACTGCTTGTGCCAAGTCTGGCTTCAACCCCAGAGAATGGAAGAAAGAAAAAGAGGGGAAGCCATATGCTGTTCCATAGCGGGCATGATCTGGGAGTCTAGACCCCAGACTTAAGGCTATAGACTAGCTCTGGGGAGTGGAACTGACAAATTTTATTCAGCACGCATATACTGAACACATACTATACGCTCTACGTTGGGCGTTAGCAACAAATTCAGTTGCGTGATCTCATTTAGTCCTCACAACAATGCAGAAAGACATTATTTATCCCCATTTTACAGCTTTAAAAAACTGAGCCATAAGGGTAATTAACTTATGTCAAAGTCATACAGACACCAAACAGTAATGCTCCATGTGGAGCCCAACTCCAAATATAGTACTCTGGCCTCCACAGCACACATATACAAAAAAGACAGAAGGTGATAGGGATGGAAAGATACCTTTGAGCTACCTTATATAGTTAACAGAATGCTGTGGCATTCATTCCCTTTCTCATTATCTCTAAAGATTATACTGTTGGGACAAATAAAACACCCTGAGATGAAAGGAAGGCAAGGATACAGAGACTCTCTGGATATATCTCTATGTACTCTCAGGGACATTGTTCCACCTATAGAATAGTCCAGGTTGTTAAGAACTTGCATTAATTTTCTAGGTTCTGTTTAATTTTTTAGGATCTCAAGAGCTTACTCAAGTCATTCATGTATTTCCATCAAGCAGACAAAGAGGAAGACTAAACCCTACTCATCACTCATTGGAAGACTCAGAGCAAAGTTCTTTCTGAGAACTGCTGGACAAAATATCCAGCCATAATACAAGTAAGCTTAGAAAAGCTCTTCTTGGGGCTTCCCTGGAGGTGCAGTGGTTGAAAGTCCGCCTGCCGATGCAGGGGACGCGGGTTCGTGCCCTGGTCCAGGAAGATCCCACATGCCGTGGAGCGGCTGGGCCCGTGAGCCATGGCCGCTAAGCCTGTGCGCCCGGAGCCTGTGCTCCACAACGGGAGAGGCCATAGCAGTGAGAGGCCCACGTAACGCAAAACAAAACAAAACAAAACAAAAAAACCTAGGAAAAGCTCTTCTTAAACCCTGACATGATGGAACTTTTCCTAAACCATCCAGCATCTAATAAAACCAGTATAAAGAGCAACAACTCTGCATTTTTCTACTTTGAGTCCTGTAGACCCCACTTCCCTAGCCATGCTCCTATTACTCATAGTCTATACTGTGATCTTAATCATGGACATTTCTGGAAACCTCTCTCTCATTATTATCATCTTTAAGAAGCAGAGAGAAGCTCAGAATGTCACCAACATACTGTACGCCAATCTCTTCCTCTCTTGCATCTTGGTATGTGTCAGGTACCTCCCTTTTCTATCATCTACACTCTGATGGATCACTGGATATTTGGGGATATCATGTGTAAACGCACCTCCTATGTGCATAGTGTCTCCACCTCTGTGTCCATATACTCACTTGTGTTAACTGCTGTTGAAAGATATCAGCTGATTGTGAACCCTCGGGGCTGGAAACGCAGTGTAGCTCACGCCTACTGGGGTATCACATTGATTTGGCTGTTTTCCCTTCTGTTGTCTATTCCCTTCTTCCTGTCCTACCACCTCACCCATGAGCCCTTCCAAAACCTCTCTCTTCTCACTGACCTCTACACCCAGCAGGTGGCCTGTGTAGAGAACTGGCCCTCCAAAATGAACTGGCTCCTCTTTACAACCTCCCTGTTTATGCTGCAATATTGTCTCCCTCTGAGCTTCACCCTCATCTGCTACCTGAAGACTGTTATCTGCCTCCGCAGGAGAAATGGGAAAGTAGACAAGAAGAGGGAAAGTGAGAGCTGGGTCAGGGAGAACAAGAGGATCAACACGATGTTGATTTCTACTGTGGTAACCTTTGGGGTCTGCTGACTTCCCTTGAACATCTTCAAGGTCACCTTTGACTGGTATCATGAGGTCCTGATGAGCTGCCACCATGACCTGGTATTTGTATTTTGCCACTTGATTGCTATGGTTTCTACATGTATACATCCTCTGTTTTAAGGCTTTCTCAACAAAAATTTCCAGAAGGACCTGGTGTTGCTTATTCACCACTGCTGGTGCTTTGCACCTCGGGAAAGATATCAAAATATTGCCATCTCCAGTATGCACACAGATGAATCCAAGGGATCATTAAGATTAGCTCATACATCAAGAAGTATATAAAAACTGGTAACACTTAGTGCTAAAGCCCTTCTTATGTGAGAGATGGAGAGGTAATGGCTGGGGATAAGGCAAGATGCAAAAGAAGCCAGAACTAAAAAAATTTTTAAAAAAGCAACTTTATGCTAACCAGTTTTGCTTTAGGCCAGACCTATCTGTCTCATATATCTACCCAATACAAACACACACACACACACACACACACACACACACGTGTGCATGCACATCACCCTTTTCTCTTAGAAGAATAATAACTTACACACCTAGCTGCCATCATTTGTGGCAAAGAATGACAATAAGAAAGCAAGAGAGGCAAGGAACACTGATGACTGGGGAACAAAATTCCCAGATATTGTTATTCAATGGAATATCCACAAGAGTTATTACTAATGATGTGCCCACTAAAAACAATGCTATATATATCTCCTTAGTGCTGAAGCAATTCCACTTTATGATATGGAAATTGTAACTTTCAACCATATAACTATTCAACTAATTAGCAATGTCAGAAAGACCCCTATTATAACTTACTAATTAGCTAACTGAGTTTGGATTGGAAGTTGAAGGAATGGTTTTAAGTTAACATTTAAACTAAGTATTGTAATTATAATTAATTCACATGCCTGAGTCAGATTCTCCAGTTTATAACAACAGTACATTTTCTTCACCAACAATGCTATTAGTACCACTAGAACTGGTCACAAACTCTTTAGCACTCCAATTATGCTCAAATCACATAAACTAACTTATTAATGGCAAATGTAGATAGAGCTTTCATTACAAAATGACTTTTTATCTCTAATTCTTTTTTTTTTTTTTTTTGCGGTACGCGGGCCTCTCGCTGTTGTGGCCTCTCCCGTTGTGGAGCACAGGCTCCGGTCGCGCAGGCTCAGCAGCCATGGCTCACAGGCCAAGCCGCTCCGCGGCATGTGGGACCTTCCCGGACCGGGGCACGAACCTGTGTCCCCTGCATCAGCAGGCGGACTCTCAACCACTGCGCCACCAGGGAAGCCCCTCTCTAATTCTTTATGTACATTAAGTAGGGGTTATTAATGACTCTATCATTGGGTCTGATGAACTTCATTAGTAACACTTATAGTTAGCTCCAGATTTTTTAAAACCTCTTGCATACCTTATGACTTAAACATTTTAAAAATATCCCTCATCCCTACAGAGTCACTTAAATAGAGAATCAGCTAGATTGTCTTCAAAAAGGATACTAAGCTACCATTCAAATTAGCTCAATGACTTTTACTAAATGATGACCAGCTCTATCTCTTCCTCGGATACGTCTCCCTATTAAACTGGGGCTGCAGCTTATTTGTATGTTAAAAATGTAACCGTATTTTCTTCTTTCTTTTGAATAAAAGGTAATGTTTCTCTGAATACCTGTGGTTTTTCAATTGTGTGTGGTTTTTTTCCACATTTAATCTCCATATTTTCCCCTCCTGAAAAATCTTTTCTCTCTCTCTCCCCTTCCCTGCTCTGTCTCTGTTTCTCCTTCCTCTCTCCTTTCCTCCATCTAGCTTTTCCTTCTCTTCAGGATTTCTATTCTCTCTGATATATCATTTTTGGGAAAATGAACAAAAAAAGCACTGCAGGATACCCAACAGAAATAAAACGTAACAGTATCACAGTATTAGCTGCAAATAAAAGCTTTTATCTAAAAACCAACTTCAAATGGTTGCAGTTTAGAATCCTAAAGGTACAGCTGCATCCCCTTAGCCCAGAAAACAGCTCTCCCTAGATACTATTTCTATCTCTTCTGACAGACAGTGGTTAATATATACTATAATTAAGATCCAATGTGATATTTTACTTACTTGGTAAAGATATAATGATTCTAGTTTCCATTACTAAACAGATTTAGACCAAGCCACTGAAAGCAGGAAAGGGCTTTCATCAAAATCTGATACCACCCTCTCCCCGCACCCAAACACAAACACCTGGGCTCCTCTAACCCTGGCACCCCACCCTGAGCATCCACAAGAGATCTCCAATCTGTTCCTAAATATTATAGTGCTCTTTCTGGCTCCATGATAAGAACTATTTCCTTCTCCAATAAAACTGTTCTGTCTTTTCTTCTGAACTTTTCTTGAGCTTTAATGAAATAAAAGTCACTAATGACATAACTATCAATTATAGTCTTTTGCATTGCCATTTGCAGCAACATGGATGGACCTGGATATTATCATACTAAGTGAAGTAAGTCAGAAAGAGAAAGACAAATATCATATGATATCACTTACATGCAGAATCTTAAAAAATGATACAAATGAACTTATTTACAAAACAGAAACACTCACAGGCTTAGAGAACGAATTTATGATTACTGGGGGAAATGGGGGGGGAGGGATAAATTGGGAGTTTGGGATTGACATGTACACACTACTATATTTAAATTAGATAGCCAACAAGGGCCTACTGTATAGCACAGGGAACTTGGCACAATATTCTGTAATAACCTAAGTGGGAGAAGAATTTGAAAAAGAATGGATACTTGTTTGGGTATAACTGAATCACTTTGCTATACACCTGTAACTAACACATCATTGTTAATCAACTATACTCCAATATGAAATAATTTTTTTAATTAAAAAAAAATAGTAGTCTTTCTTCGGTTTATTTTTTCCTCAAAAAAGTAGTGAATTAACTGTAGTTTTAATGCATGCTTTTACCTGTAAGGGATTTTCATTCTGACAGTTGGGAGAGCACAGGTCTATAAGTAGCTACTTAGGAAGGTATAATGAGAATATAAACCAAGTGTCGTGCGGACCCAGTGGAGGTAAAATGCATTTTTGAGAGTAAACAAGGAAAGATTTCAGGAAAGTCTACCATACTGTTTCTGCAGTATTTGTGGATGGTGCACACCAATTGGTCTACCGTTGAACCACTTGGTGAGTGAAATAAGGCCTCATTTTCTCACTTGCCTCTCCCCCAGTTGCCAGGTGGGCCTGTATTCTCCCTGCTAGGGATCTATCTGAGACTGGAACTTGACGATGTTTGCCTGATAGCCATGCAAACACAGTTCCCTCTAGCCACCGCTCCAAATATCTGTTCCTCTGTCTCCTGACCTCAAATCATTTTGGATTGAGAGTAATTTCTCTTATCTTTAAAAGTTTCCAGAAAAGATGACTATTAGTGGGATGTACGTGTCTGCCTACTGAACCAGAGCTGAATGAGAAAATGCTAATACATCCTGCAATGAGTTCCCTAAGTTTTCTCTCTGCCCGTTTCTAAAGATCCCCCAGATAATTTGTAACAGAGAATCAACAACATAAATGATCCAACATAACAAATACCCAAATGTGGTTTAAATACGTATGGTGCATATTTTTCTACAATGGAAATGTAATATCCTGAAAAAGGTGTACATAACTTGACAGAGCAATAAGCATGAGGCTTCATTTTTTTGTGTGTGTGAATATTTTCTCCCATTCTGTAGGTTGCCTTTTCATTTTGTTGCGTTTAGTATTTCTTTTTTAAAAAATTGTCATTACTTGAATTGGGAAATTGGAACTGACATATATACACTATTGATACTATGTATAAAATAGATAACTAATGAGAACCTACCTATAGCACAGAGAACTCTACTCAATGCTTTTTTTGTGACCTAAATAGGAAGAAAATCCCATCCCAAAAAAGGAGGGATACATGTATGCATACAGCTGATTCACTTTACTGTACAGTAGAAACCAACACAACATTGTAAAGCAACTATATACGCCAATAAAAAATTCTTTAAAAGCAACAATAAAGACCACTTTAGCTTCAAAATAATAAATAAATAAACAGTCATTACTTTATTTATTTATTTATTTATTTATTTATTTATTTATTTATTTTTAATTTTTGGCCGCACCACAGGGCACGTGGGATCTCAGTTCCCCGACCAGGGATCGAACCCACGCCCCCTGCATTGGAAGGTGGAGTCTTAACCACTGGACCACCAGGGAAGTCTCTTATTTTTTTTTTTAATTTAACTTTTATTTTATATTGGAGTATAGCTGATTTACAGAGGCTTCAATTTAAAGAAACTGTTCCTCACTCTGTGCTATGGAGGAAGAGTATATAATTCGTCAGCCCAGTAAAAAAGTCAACCTCTCTTCCTGTAAACTTTGTTTTTAGTAGAATAATAAATCAAGATAAATATATTAAGTCCTCACTATGTCTTTAGCAGTGTATTAGGTACAGAATAAGTATGACACAGCTTTAAGAGTTTACAGTCTAGCTGAGGCTTTAAAGAGTTTACAATATACCAGAGGTGTAATTCAATGTCTTGGTTTTGAAGGCTTTCCTTCTGGCTAGGTTGAAAGCTGCCAAAAGGAAAATTAAGAGTAAATGATGGCAGAGTTGGTATCAAAGGAGGACTCACTTTTTCTTTATACCCATAAGTGAGAATATACTGGGGAAGAAAAGAGGAAGTATTCTAGAAAAGGGGTCAAGGAGGAGTATTTAACATTGATAAGCCCAGGAATTCCTAAAATCCTCCCTGAAGTCACCTATGCAATAAATGTGCTCATGCAATAAACTGGAGAAATGAGACGACGAGTGTTTCCAGTGCGTTAAGGAAGGCAAGGCAGGTCTGTTTCCCCTGTTACTGTGTCCAAATCAAACTCCTTGTCGGTGCTGGGATAGTATTTGCCCTGCGGAAGAAGTGAAAGGATGTGTGATGCCAGTGACAGGAACACATCCATCTTCCATCTGGTCACCAACTGTTTCCTGTGATCCTCTATTTTAGGTAGTGAAATCTGTTCTTCTCAACTAGACTGTGGACTTTCAGAGACGTTAACCTACATCTTTTATTCCTTCTATACCAGCCCCACACTACCCACTCAGAGTATTTAAGATAGGACCAGGCAAGGAAAAGCATTTAATACAGATTTTAAAAGTTATTTCTTAAAATACAAGCTAGGCAGTCATTACTCACAAATTACTGAATGCCTGAGTGTTCTCAAACCTATGTTTTATTAATTATCCAATGAGAATATAAAGACATAAGCCTAATTACACAGATTATAGTAATGACAATAAACTACCAAAACCCGAGTGCTTTGGGACTCGGCTTAAACGTTTCTCAAAAATCTTCTCTAATCTCCCAGGGCTGTTACGATCCCCCTGCTCTCGTAGTACCCCGTGTATAGATAATTACCATGCATAACGATGAAGGCTTGTTTACATCCACAAGACATGAACTCCTTGAAGGCAGAGACTGGGTCTTATTCACTACAGTGCTTCCAGTGCCAAGCATAGCATCTGGCACAAAGTAGGAGTTCAATCAACATTTTCAAACTGTAGATGTAGAATAAATCTAGCAATAACAAATCTTTGCTTGGAAGTGGTGTGTGGATCTGAATAGTAAGTGGGACCTGTACTCCCTGAACTCAGTACTTAAAGAAACAGAATGTCAAACTTCTATCTGAAATATAAGAGCCAAGGCTCAGGAAATCTGCATGAGGTGGAGAACAAACAGAAACACCTTGGTTCTAGGGGAACCTCAAGGGTAAGGTGGATTTTTATGGCTCACATGTTATTTACAGATACAAGTTATGCCAGTAAAAGTCAGCTAACTGGGCAGGTCCTGAGAGTGGAAGAAAATGCCCTGCTAACTTCCAATTAACGAAGTTGGCAAAGTTCTTAGAGCAAACAGATTATAGAAATGAAAGGCCAGTCTTCCAGGGCAACCAGCCTCTAGGAGAGTGGGACTCATTATGACTCTACTAGAAGAAAAACCGGACTCTCTATAAAAGGCCAAGGCAGGGCAGAACTTTGTCTTTTTCAGTGAGCCAAATTCTTCTTCTCCACCCAAAAGCAACAGTTACTGTGTTACTGATTTGAAGGCAGTGTTCCTCATCCCAGGATCCCAGAAGATGCCCTCTGCTTTTTTACAGCAGTAGGAGTCCCTGACTTCTGGACACTGTCACCAGACAATTGTACCCTGAGGATTCAAGTTTTACATCTTTCTATTCCCTGCAAACTTTCTCAATTTAAAAACAAAGACAAATATTTTAACGTGTATATGTGTGTGCGTGTTTATCCCTGGCTGATAGGACTTTTGGGTGACCTATCTTTACTTCTTTCTTCCTTGTTCCATCTTGCCTTCTAACCTCCCTTCCTCTTTCTTTCTTTTTTTAAAAATAAATTTATTTATTTATTTATTTATTTAGGCTGTGTTGGGTCTTCGTTGCTGTGCGTGGGCTTTCTCTAGTTGTGGCAAGTGGGGGCTACTCTTCACTGCGGTGCGGTGCACGGGCTTCTCATTGTGGTGGCTTCTCTTGTTGTGGCTCGTGGGCTCTAGGCACGTGGGCTCAGTAGTTGTGGCGCACGGGCTTAGTTGCTCCGTGGCATGTGGGATCTTCCCAGACCAGGGCTGGAACCCGTGTCCCCTGCATTGGCAGGCGGATTCTTAACCACTGTGCCACCAGGGTAAGTCCCCCCTCTCTTTCTTTTGGCCTATTTGCTTATCTGTATTTTCTAATATTCTACTAGGAACATACATTATTTGTATAATTTTTTCAAATGGGTGAGAAAAGGTAAAAACTTTTTTTTAATTATAAATTTATTTATTTATTTATTTTTGGCTGCATTGGGTCTTCATTGCTGCATGCGGGCTTTCTTTAGTTGCAGCGGGCCGGGGCTACTCTTCGTTGTGGTGCGCAGGTTTCTCATTGCGGTGGCTTCTCTTGTTGCGGAGCATGGGCTCTAGGCACGCGGGCTTCAGTAGTTGTGGCACAAGGGCTCAGCAGTTGTGGCTCATGGGCTCTAGAGCACAGGCTCAGTAGTTGTGGTGCACGGGCTTAACTGCTCCACGGCATGTGGGATCTTCCCAGGTCAGGGCTCGAACCCGTGTCCCCTGCACTGGCAAGTGGATTCTTAACCACTGAGCCATCAGGGAAGCCCTGGGTCCCTATTCTTGAGGAATGCACTGTAAGCCAGACAATTACAACATGGTTAAGAGTTTCGAAAGAGGCAGAGTGGTCTCCCTGGTGGCGCAGTGGTTGAGAGTCCGCCTGCCGATGCAGGGGATACGGGTTCGTGCCCCGGTCTGGGAGGATCCCATATGCCGCGGAGCGGCTGGGCCCGTGAGCCATGGCCGCTGGGCCTGCGCATCCGGAGCCTGTGCTCCGCAACGGGAGAGGCCACAAGAGTGAGAGGCCCGCATACCGCAAAAAGAAAAAAAAAATAAATAAAAAAATAAAAAAGAAAGAGGCAGAGTGGGACTATGCCTTTTCATCAGAATCTAATTCCCCAGCTCCCCCAAGAAACTGAGAGGGAGAGAGGGTACATGATCACTGACAAAAAGACTATACAGATTGGAAATTTTGCAAAGCTGTAGCTGAAGCCTGGCATCCCTGACTGGCGCTGACCAGCAGCTCTGTCTCCTAAACCACTGGGCCCTGCCAGTGTTCAGATGAAAAATTTCCAGGGGAATGGTGTCCGAATGGTGCCCATGCACCTTACTACACAGAATAAGCATGCTCTCAGCATATCAAACTGATGAGGAACTTCAGCAGTAGCATCACAGGCTCCTAGAGAGAGACAGGTACAAGCTAATCATGTCTGCCATAACCATGGAACATTTCATGAAAGTTTTCAGGCAAAGCCCCTCCATACTCATGTGTCTTCTAAAAAATACTCTCTCTCTCTCTCTGATTCCAGGGAATTGAGAAATAAATTACAAAACCAGGATTTCAGCTGCTTCTGGAAGAGCCAGGAGCTCTCAGAAACAGATGTTAAATCTAATTTTGGAGCCTAATAAAAATGTTGGATATCTAGCTTGTTAGAATGAGTCTGGGATATGGCTCATAAGTCAATGATTCAGTGGAACCTAAACCTACAGTATTGTGTGGAGGGGCTTCAATTCCTCCACAGAGCAACTGGTGGGAAACAGCTCACAGATCTCAGATGTTCACTCATCCTCCTGAGAAGCCACAAGGAGCAGCTACTTGCTCATTCATTCAGACCTACAATAAAATTGTCTCTGATGTTGGTGGAACATGGACTGTCAAATAATGCCCCTGGAAGCCAGGAGTCCTGGAACTCTCAACCCAGCTCCTCCAAGGACTTATTTTGTAGCCCTAAGCATGTCAGTTAACCCCTCTGTGCCTCAGTTCTGCCATCCATGGAAAGAGACTCCTGCTGCCTTCCTTTCTGGAAGAGATGTAGAGATGACATTGGAATATTCACCCCCATGCTTCAGAAGTTAACTGATGATACTGCTCCCAGGGCAGGAGGGATGGAAAGGAAAGTGGAAATACATTATCAAAGTATAGTGGAAAAAGCTCAAGTTTTGAGCCATCCAGCCCTGGGTTCGAATCCTGACCCTACCACTTACCAGCTGTGTGAAATGAGGCAAGCTTCTTTAACATATCTGACCCTAGAGTTTAATATAATACATAAGACAGAGAATAATTCCTGTCTTATAGGACTGCTATGAGGATTCAAGATAATGTATGCATGGTGCCTGGCACAAGTAGGGACTGAAAATAGTAGAAATATTAAAATTTCTGACACCTACATAAGCCCGGAGGAAGTCACTCTTCTATAAATTTACCTGGGTCAGAACCAGCCCACAGATCAGAGAGTTGGGTTAAAAATCTATGGAGGAAAAAAAAAATCTATGGAGGAATCTAACTTCCTAAAGATGATAGGAGAGAAAAAGCAGACAATTTCACACTGCTCTCAGCATCCTTCCTCAACCCTCATCATATAGAAGGAAACTTTCCACCTTCACTCAGCCATGGCCTTGGTATCACTCTGACAAGAAATCTCTTGTCACCCCATGGGACCTGGCTTCATAACCTGACTACGGAATACTGCAGGGAAGGGAGACGCAGGATGTTGCAGGAAGGGCTTGCAATTCTAAACATGTGGTTTGGGAAGGTTTCACTGAGGTGACATTTGAGAAAAGACCTGAAAGAAGTAAGGAAGTAAGACGTGCAGACAGCTGAGGGAAGAGAGTCTAGGGAGAGGGTAGAACAAGTTGCAAGGGCCCTAAGGCGGGAGTATGTCTGGTGGATTCAAGGAACAGCAGGAAGACTGAAGCAGAGTGAGTGAGGGGAGAATAATAAGAGGATGGGATCTGGGAAGGGCGGGCCTTCACATGTGGTCTCTGAAGTGATAGTCTTCCCTTAGGCCTCAGTTCTCTCTTCTAAAAAGTAGGCATAATGGTAATACTCAAGAATAGCATACTTGAAAGGGTAAAGTAAAAAGACAACATAGTGAACAATCTAATGGACTAGGAATCAGAAGACTTAGGTTTTAGGCCTATATGTACTCTAGTTGGCTATGTGGCCTTGGGCAAGTCACTTCTCTAAGCCTGTTTTCTTATCTGTAAAATGGAACGATCTTGGTTGACAGAGAATTTTTTAATCTGAAAAGTTATACTGTGCATAAAGTATTTTTCAACAAATGGCTGGAACAACTGGATATTCATATGCAAAAAAAGAACTGTTATTCAATACCTCATTCCATATAAAAAGTCAAATTGATCACAGACCTAAATATAAAACTTAAAGTTATAGGGCTTCCCTGGTGGCGCAGTGGTTGAGAGTCCACCTGCTGATGCAGGGGACGCAGGTTCATGCCCTGGTCCGGGAAGATCCCACATGCTGCGGAGCGGCTGGTCCCGTGAGCCATGGCCGCTGAGCCTGCACGTCCGGAGCCTGTGCTCTACAACGGGAGAGGCCACAAGAGTGAGAGGCCCACGTTCCGCAAAAAAAAAAAAAAAAAAGAATAAGTTGATAAGTTAGACTTCATCAAAATTTAAAACTTCTGTTCTTGAAAGGCACTGGTAAGAGAATGAAAAGACAAGCCAAACTGGGAGAAAATATTTGCAAAGCACATATCTGATATAAGACTTTCTGTCCAAAATATATGAAGAACTCTCAAAATTCAATAACGAGAACAAACAACCCAATTTTTTTAAATGGGCAAAAAAACTGAAGAGACATTTCACCAGAGAAGACATATAGATGGCAAATAAGCACATGAAAAGATGCTCAGGCTCATTAGTCATTAGGGAAATTGAAATGAAAACCACATGATACTAACACTACACATCTGTCAGAATGGCTAAAATTGAAAAGAGTGACACACACAAAGAGATGGCAAGGATACAGAGGAATTGAACCCCTCATAAGCTGCTGGTGGGATCTAAAATGGTACAACCACTTAAAAGTTAAACAGACAACTACCATTTGATGCAGCCATTCCACTCCTAGATGTTCACCTAATAGAAATAAAAGCATACACCCATGCAAAGATTTATATGTGAATGTTCATAGCAGTTTTATGTGTAATAGCCAAAAATCAGAAACAATCCAATGTCCATCAACAGATGAATGAACAAACATACACAGTATATTTATATAATGGATACTATGTGGCAATAAAGAAGAATGAACAATTGTTACAGGCTACGATATGGATGGATCTCAAAATAATTACAATGAGTGAAAGAAGCTACACCTTCCCCCCAAAAAAGTACATACTGCATGCCATTTATATAAAATTCTAGAGAACGCAAAGTAAACTAAACCGACAGAGAGCAAATCAGTGGTTGTTTGAAGATAGAGGTAAAAGGGAGGTTCTACATGTAGAGACATGAGAAAACTTTGGGGGGTGACGGATATGTTAATTATCTTGAATGTGGTAATGCTTTCATGGGCATAGAGCACGTCAAAACTTATCAAATTGCACACTTTAAATATGTGCAGTTTATTGTATGTTAATATACCTCAATAAAGTTGTAAAAAAATTTTTTAAAGAACGCAAAGTATTCATTCCATTTTTTGTCAGCAAACATTTATTAAGCATCTACTTTGCGGCAAGAACCATGCCAGGCACAAGAGAGGCAGAGACAAATGAAACCAGGTTCTCAAGGTACTTACAGCCTCCAGGAAGGAAGCTTTAAAGCAATTTCATGAACCTACTGCACTGTCACCATCCTCTGCAGAAGGGGAGAAAACAAGGGCAACCTCTGACAGTGCGAGGAACCAAAAGGTAAAGCATGGATCAAAATTAACTCTCTTCCCTCTCTCCTCCTAGAATCCTCAACTCCCAAATTGGGAACATTCTTCTATACTCCCTCATCTCAGAACTTTAGAACATCAGGGCTGGAACTGCTTATAGGGAGGAATGAAGCTCAGAGAAGGAAAGTGACTTGTTATCTCCCACAAAGCTTGTCAGTGGCAGAACTAAACTGAGCAGGTTCACCCCTGACTTCTGTTTTATTTTTGGATAAATTGCATTATGACAATATTTATTCTCTACCTGAGCTGACTTTAGTGATTAATGATTGAGGATTCTCAAATTCACCCAGAAACTTCACATGAAATGGAGCTGGATGAGCTGCTTTATTCTTCCATAGTGAGCCTTCAAAGCAATTCTGTGAACACCAGGGTCAGAGTCACTGGAAATTCAGCTGACCATGAATTTAAGTGTCAAAGCTTCCAGATCAGTTTTCTTCTGCTCAGTCACCACTCACAGCCTTCTCAGGGGAAGGGCTCTGCAGCTAGGCCAAGAGGTGGATGTGGGAAAACCTGTGCAGATAGCATAATACCCACAGAGATGATGAACAGATTGTACAGATCTCTCAGTTTATCCCTTCTTCCTCCTTCTCCTTCTGAAACATACTTCTACAACTCTTTCACCCTACACCCTAAGGGTGAATCCAAATTTCTTCTAAGTCCCAAGAAAGAAGAAAAGAATAAGAAGAGGGGGGACCTTCAAGATGGCAGAGGCGTAAGACGTGGAGATCACGTTCCTCCCCACAAATGTATCAAAAATACATCTACGTGTGGAACAACTCCTACAGAACACCTACTGAATGCTGGCAGAAGACCTCAGACTTCCCCAAAGGCAAGAAAATCCCCACGGACCTGAAGGGCAAAAGAAAAAACAGAGACAAAAGAATAGGTATGGGACCTGCACCTCTGAGAGGGAGCTCTGAAGGAGGAAAGGTTTCCACACACTAGGAAGCCCCTTCGCGGGCGGAGACGGGGGGTGACGGGGGGGTGGGAAGCTTTGGAGCCACAGAGGAGAGCACAGCAACAGGGGTGCAGAGGGCAAAGCGGAGAGATTCCCGCACAGAGGATCGGTGCCAACCAGCACTCACCAGCCTGAGAGGCTTGTCTGCTCACCCGCCAGGACGGGCGGGGGCTGGGAGCTGAGGCTCGGGCATCAGAGGTCGGATCCCAGGGAGAGCACTGGGATTGGCGGTGTGAACACAGCCTGAAGGGGGCTAGTGTGCCACAGCTATCCGGGAGGGAGTCCAGGAAAAGGTCTGGACCTGCCGAAGAGGCAAGAGACCATTGTTTAGGGGTGCGGAAGGAGAGGGGATTCAGAGCACCGCCTGAACAAGCTTCAGAAACGGGCATGAGCTGCAGCTATCAGCACAGACCCCAGAGACGGGCATGAAATGCTAATGCTGCTGCTACAGCCACCAAGAAGCCTGTGTGTAAGCACAGGTCACTTCCACACCTCTCCTCCTGGGAGCCTGTGCAGTCCGCCACTGCCAGGGTCCCGTGATCCAGGGACAGCTTCCCCAGGAGAACACATGGTGCACCTCAGGCTGGTGCAACGTCACATTGGCCTCTGCCACCACAGGCTCGCCCCGCATTCCGTACCCCTCCCTCCCCCTGGCCTGAGTGAGCCAGAGTCCCCTAATCAGCCGCTCCTTTAACCCTCTCCTGTCTGGGTGAACAAAAGAAGCCAGAAGGCTACTTACACGCAGAGGCAGGGCCAAATCCAAAGCTGGACCCTGAGAGCTGTGCTAACAAAGAAGAGAAAGGGAAATTTCTCTGTGCAGCCTTCGGAGCAGCGAATTAAATCTCCACAATCAACTTGATGTACCCTGCATCTGTGGAGTACCTGAATAGACAACAAGTCATCTCAAAATTGAGGTGGTGGACTTTGGGAGCAACTGTAGACTTGGGGTTTGCTGTATGCAACTGACTAGTTTCTGATTTATATGGTTATCTTAGTTTAGTTTCTGGCACTTGTTATCATTAATGGATTTGTTTCTTGGTTTGGTTGCTCTATTCTTATTTCTTTATAATTTCTTTATATTATAATTTCTTTATAATTTTTATAATTCTATAATTCTTTATAATTTTCTTTAAAATAAAAATATAATTATTTTATTTTATTTCTTTCCTTTTTTCTCTCCCTTTTCTTCTGAGCCATGTGGCTGACAGGGTCTTGGTGCCCCAGCTGGGTATCAAGCCTGAGCCTCAGAGGTGGGAGAGCCAAGTTCGGGACACTGGATCATCAGACACCTCCCAGCCCGACGTAAAATCAATCGGTGAGAGCCCTCCCAGAGATCTCCATCTCAACACTAAGACCCAGCTCCACTCAATGACAAGCAAACTACAGTGCTGGACACCCCATGCCAAACAACTAGCAAGACAGGAGCATAACCCCACCCATTAGCAGACAGGCTGCCTAAATTCATGATAAGTTCACTAACACCCCAAAACACACCACCGGACTCAGTCCTGCCCTCCAGAAAGACACAATCCAGCCTCATCCACCAGAACACAGGCACCAGTCCCCTCCACCAGAAAGCCTATATAACCCACTGAAACAACCATAGCCACTGGGGGCAGACACCAAAAACAACAGGAACTACGAACCTGCAGCCTGTGAAAAGGAGACCCCAAACACAGTAAGTTCAGCAAAATGAGAAGACAGAGAAATATGCAGTAGATGAAGGAGGAAGGTAAAAACCCACCACACCAAACAAATGAAGAGGAAATAGGCAATCTACCTGAAAAATAATTCAGAGTAATGATAGTAAAGATATCCAAAATCTTGGAAATAGAATGAAGAAAATACAAGAAATGTTTAACAAGGACCTAAAAGAACTAAAGAGCAAGCAAACAATGATGAACAACACAATAAATGAAATTAAAAATTCTCTAGAAGGGATCAATAGAAGAATAACTGAGACAGAAGAACGGATAAGTGACCTGGAAGATAAAAAAGGGGAAACAACTACCACAGAGCAGAATAAAGAAAAAAGAATGAAAAGAATTGAGGACAGTCTCAGAGACCTCGGGGACAACATTAAACACACCAACATTCGAATTATAGGGGTCCCAGAAGAAGAGAAAAAGAAAGGGACTGAGAAAATATTTGAAGAGATTATAGTTGAAAACTTCCCTAATATGGGAAAGGAAATAGTCAATCAAGTCCAGGAAGTGCAGAGACTCCCATACAGGAGAAACCAAGGAGAAACATGCCAAGACATATATTAATCAAACTATCAAAAATTAAATATAAAGAAAAAATATTACAAGCAGCAAGGGAAAAACAACAAATAACATATAAGAGAATCCCCATAAGGTTCACAGCTGATCTTTCAGCAGAAACTCTGCAAGCCAGAAGGGAGTGTCAGGACATATTTAAAGTGATGAAAGGTAAAAACCTACAAACAAGATTGTTCCACCCAGCAAGGATCTCATTCAGATTTAACAGAGGAATTAAAACCTTTACAGATAAGCAAAAACTAAGAGAATTCAGCACCACCAAATCAGCTTTACAACAAATGCTAAAGGAACTTCTCTAGGGAGGAAACACAAGAGAAAGAAAAGACCTACAATAACAAACCTAAAACAATTAAGAAAATGGTAATAGGAACATACATATCGATAACTACCTTAAATGTAAATGGATTAAATGCTCCAACCAAAAGACACAGACTGGCGGAATGGATACAAAAACAAGACCTGTATATATGCTGTCTACAAGAGACCCACTTCAGACCTAGAGACACATACAGACTGAAAGTGAGGGGATGGAAAAAGATATTCCATGAAAATGGAAATCAAAAGAAAGCTGAAGTAGCAATTCTCATATCAGACAAAATAGACTTTAAAATAAAGACTATTACAAGAGACAAAGAAGGACACTACATAATGGTCAACGGATCAATCCAAGAAGAAGATGTAACAATTGTAAATCTTTATGCACCCAACATAGGAGCACGTCAATACATAACACAAATGCTAACAGCCATAAAAGGGGAAATCGACAGTAATACAATTATAGTAGGGGACTTTAACATCCCACTTTCACCAATGGACAGATCAACCAAAATGACAATAAATAAGGAAACACAAGCTTTAAATGACACATTAAACAAGATGGACTTAATTGATATTTATAGGACATTCCATCCAAAAACAACAGAATACACTTTCTTCTCAAGTGCTCATGGAAGATGCTCCAGGATAGATCATATCTTGGGTCACAAATCAAGACTTGGTAAATTTAAGAAAGCTGAAATTGTATCAAGTATCTTTTCAAACCACAATGCTATGAGACTAGATATCAATTACAGGAAAAAAAAACTGTAAAAAATATAAACACATGGAGGCTAAACAATACACTACTAAATAACCAAGAAATCACTGAAGAAATCAAAGAGGAAATCAAAAAATACCTAGAAACAAATATCAATGAAAATGCAATGGCCCAAAACCTATGGAATGAAGCAAAAGCAGTTATAAGAGGGAAGTTTATAGCATTACAATCCTACCTCAGGAAACAAGAAAAATCTCAAACAACCTAGCCTTACACCTAATGCATTAGAGAAAGAAGAACAGAAGAAAACACAAAGTTAGCAGAAGGAAAGAAATCATAAAGATCAGATCAGAAATAAATGAAAAAGAAATGAAGGAAACGAAAGCAAGGATCAATAAAACTAAAAGCTGGTTCTTGGAGAAGATAAACAAAATTGATAAACCACTAGCCAGGCTCATCTAGAAAAAACGGGAGAAGACTCAAATCAACAGAATTAGAAATGAAAAAGGAAAAGTAACAACTGACACTGCAGAAATATAAAGAGTCATGAGAGATTACTACAAGCAACTATATGCCAATAAAATGGACAACCTGGAAGAAATGGACAAATTCTTAGCAAAGCACAACCTTCCAAGACTGAACCAGGAAGAAATAAAAGATATAAATAGACCAATCACAAGCATTGAAATTGAGACTGTGATTAAAAATCTTCCAACAAACCAAAGCCCAGGACCAGATGGATTCACAGGCAAATTCTATCAAACATTTAGAGAAGAGCTAACACCTACCCTTCTCAAATTCTCCCAAAATATAGCAGAGGGAGAAACACTCCCAAACTCATTCTATGAGGCCACCATCATCCTGATACCAAAACCAGACAAAGATGTCACAAAAAAAGAAAACTACAGGCCAATATCACTGATGAACATAGATGCAAAAATCCTCAACAAAATACTATCAAACAGAATCCAACAACACATTAAAGGATCATAACCATGATTAAGTGGGGTTTATCCCAGGAATGCAAAGATTCTTCCATATATGCAAATCAATCAATGGATACACCATATTAACAAACTGAAGGATAAAAACCACATGATAATCTCAATAGATGCAGAAAAAGCTTTCGACAAAATTCAACACCCCTTTATGATAAAAGCTCTCCAGAAAGTAGGCATAGAAGGAACTTACCTCAAGATAATAAAGGCCATATATAACAAACCCACAGCCAACATCATTCTCAATGGTGAAAAACTGAAACCATTTCCACTAAGATCAGGAACAAGACAAGGTTGCCCACTCTCAACGCTATTATTCAACACAGTTTTGGAAGTTCTAGCCACAGCAGTCAGAGAAGAAAAAGAAATAAAAGGAATCCAAATCGGAAAAGAAGAAGTAAAGCTGTCACTGTTTGCAGATGACATGATACTATACATAGAGAATCCTAAAGATGCTACCAGAAAACTACTAGAGCTAATCAATGAATTTGGTAAAGTAGAAGGATACACAATTAATGCACAGAAATCTCTTGCATTCCTATGCACTAATGATGAAAAATCTAAAAGTGAAATTAAGGAAACACTCTCATTTACCATTGCAACAAAAAGAATAAAATATCTAGGAATAAACCTACCTAAGGAGACAAAAGACTTGTAAACAGGAAACTATAAGACACTGATGAAAGAAATTAAAGATGATACAAATAGATGGAGAGATATACCATGTTCTTGGATTGGAAGAATCAACATTGTGAAAATGACTCTACTACCCAAAGCAATCTACAGATTCAATGCAATCCCTATCAAACTACCAATGGCATTTTCACAGAACTAGAACAAAAAATTTCACAATTTGTATGGAAACACAAAAGACCCCGAATAGGTAAAGCAATCATGAGAAGGAAAAAGGGAGCTGGAGGAATCAGGCTCCCTGATTTCAGACAATACTACAAAACTACAGTAATCAAGACAGTATGGTACTGGCACAAAAACAGAAATATAGATCAATGGAACAGGATAGAAAGCACAGAGATAAGCCCATGCACATATGGTCACCTTATCTTTGATAAAGGAGGCAAGAATATACAATGGAGAAAAGACAGCCTCTTCAATAAGTGGTGCTGGGAAAACTGGACAGCTACATGTGAAAGAATTAAATTAGAACACTCCCTAACACCATACATAAAAATAAACTCAAAATGGATTAAAGGCCTAAATTTAAGTCCAGACACTATAAAACTCTTAGAGGAAAACATAGGCAGAACAGTCTATGACATAAATCACAGAAAGATCCTTTCTGACCCATCTCCTAGAGAAATGGAAATAAAAAAAAAATAAACAAATGGGACCTAATGAAACTTAAAAGCTTTTAAACAGCAAAGGAAACTATAAACAAGACAAAAAGACAACCCTCAGAATGGGAGAAAATATTTGCAAATGAAGCAACGGACAAAGGATTAAACTCCAAAATATAAAAACAGCTCATGAAGTTCAATATCAAAAATACAAACAACCCAATCCAAAAATGGGCAGAAGACCTAAATAGACATTTCTCCAAAGAAGACATACAGATGGCCAAGAGACACATCAAAAGATGCTCAACATCACTAATTATTAGAGAAATGCAAGTCAAAACTACAATGAGGTATTACCTCACACCAGTCAGAATGGCCATCATCAAAAAATCTACAAACAGTAAATGCTGGAGAGGGTGTGGAGAAAAGGGAACCCTCTTGTACTGTTGGTGGGAATGTAAATACAGCCACTATGGAGAAGAGTATGGAAGTTCCTTAAAAAACAAAAAATAGAACTACCATATGACCCAGCAATCCCACTACTGAGCATATACCCTGAGAAAACCATAATTCAAAAAGAGTCATGTACCGCAATGTTCATTGCAGCCCTATTTACAATAGCCAGGACATGAAAGCAACCTAAGTGTCCATCGACAAGATGAATGCATAAAGAAGATGTGGCACATATATACAATGGAATATTACTCAGCCATAAAAAGAAACAAAATTGAGTTATGTGTAGTGAGGTGGATGGACCTAGAGTCTGTCATACAGAGTGAAGTAAGTCAGAAAGAGAAAAACAAATACCTTATGCTAACACATATTTATGGAATAAAAAAAATGGTTCTGAAGAACCTAGGGGCAGGACAAGATAAAGACACAGACGTAGAGAATGGCCTTGAGGACACGGGGAGGGGAAAGGGTATGCTGGGACGAAGTGAGAGAGCGGCATTGACACGTATACACTACCCAAAGTAAAACAGATAGCTAGTGGAAAGCAGCCACATAGCACAGGGCGATCAGCTTGGTGCTTTATGACCACCTAGAGGGGTGGGATAGGGAGGGTGGGAGGGAGATGCAAGAGGGAGGGGATATGGGGATATATGTATACATATAGCTGATTCACTTTGTTATACAGCAGCAACAAACACAGCAATATAAAGCAACTTTACTCCAATAAGGATGCTAAAAAAAAAAAAAGAATAGGGAGAGAAATGTGCAGGATGAATATATTTGTCAGGACAGGCTTGTATATGCTACGGTAACAAACAACACCAAATCTCTCAGGCCATGGCCTGAGACTGGGGATGACTTCTGCTCCACATAATCACTCACGGACCCAAGATATTAAGGTTCCACCATCTTGTAGTTATACTATCTGAAATACATGACCTTTTCAGTTACTCAGGCAAAGAGAGGTAAAGATGATGGAGTCTCATACCAGCAGTTAAATGCTCTGGCCTAAAAGTGATATGCACATCACTTCCACTCAAAGCCCATTGGCCAGAACTATTCATATGTCCCTACCTAAATGCAAGGGATGAAGAAATATAATTCTCCAGTGTGCCCAGAAGAAGAAAACCAGATATGGGTGGACACCATAAGTCTCTACCACAATGGAGCCAAGGTTATTGGTATCTTGATTCAAACGGGTCAGCCAATAGACTTTACAAAGGATCTTGAAGGGCTTTACAATACCTCCTGATTATCATTCTTCATTTTCTAAATGAAAATGATTATCATTCTATCATTATCTATCATTCTACCATTTTTCATTTTCTGCAATTCTGGGGATGACCAGTTTGTCAGTTGGCCCTTAAGCTTTGACTCTTCTCACGAATATCTACTTGCTCCAGGTGACCTCACGTTGGTGCTCACAGAAGCACTAATTAATTTACAAAAAGCATTCCCCTATAGCTTCTTCTCAGTACAATAAAAAGGCTTCTTTCCATCCTACGTTATTTCTTTTTGTCCTGATTCTTACCTTCTTGACACAGTACCCATCTCAAACACGTACTCCTAAAAATGGTCAAGAAAAACATAACTGAGGGACTTCCCTGGTGGCGCAGTGGCTAAGAATCCGCCTGTCAATGCAGGGGACATGGGTTCGAGCCCTGGTCCAGGAAGATCCCACATGCTGCGGAGCATTGAAGTCCGTTCGCCACAACTACCGAGCCTGCGCTCTAGAGCCTGCGAGCCACAACTACTGAGCCCATGCACCACAACTACTGAAGCCCTCATGCCTAGAGCCCATGCTCTGCAACAAGAGAAGCCACCGCAATGAGAAGCCTGCACACCGCAACTAGAGAAAGCCCATGCACAGCAACAAAGACCCAATGCAGCCAGAAATTAATTAATTAATTAATTAATTATTTTTAAAAAGATAACTGAAAATAAAATTCAATATCCTTGAGTCTGGGATATTGAAAGCCCAGAACAAGATGATCAGCCACTATCTGTGCTTAAATGATCTTGTATTTTTAAAAAGGAAGGCTAAACTCACCCCTTGATCTTCCCAAGGTGGCCCTTCCGTTCCAATTAAAATAGACATTTATTTTGTCCACAACATATGGTCACTGCAGTCTCTGGGCCTTTGCCCCATGGTACTCTTCTTCTATTCTGAAAAGCAACCAGTTTTTTATTATAATTAGTTTTTATTGTTTTTTTTTAATTTTTATTGGAGTATAGTTGCTTTACAATGTTGTACTAGTTTCTACTGTACAGCAAAGTAAATCAGCTATATATCCCCTCTTTTTTGGATTTCCTTCCCATTTAGGTCACCACAGAGCACTGCGTAGAGTTCCCTGAGCTATACAGTAGGTTCTCATTAGTTATCTATTTTATACATAGTATCAGTAGTGTATATATGTCAATCACAATCTCCCAATTCATCCCACCCCCCCTTCCCCCTCTTGGTGTCCATACGTTTGTTCTCTACATCTGTGTCTCTATTTCTGTTTTGCAAATAAGATCATCTATACCATTTTTCTAGATTCCACATATATGTGTTAATATACAATATTGTTTTTTGCTTTCTGACTTACTTCACTCTATATGACAGTCTCTAGGTCCATCCATGTCTCTACAAATGACCCAATTTCATTCCTTTTTATGGCTGAGTAATATTCCCCTGTATATATGTACCACATGAAAAGCAACCAGTTTTGATCCATAATTTCCTTCAAGGTCTTGTCCAAGGTTCACCTTCCCTAAAAAGCCTTTTCTCAGCAGACCTGACTCACATTGTGCCTCCAGTCCTTGGGCCCCCTCAGTGCCTGTACACAAGGTCATCTATTCCTGCTGCCCACCCCTTCTCTATTTCTACACATAGTACTCTGCTTCCAGGCTGCCAGCCTGTCCCTAACAAAACTGTGAGCACCTCACCAGCAGATTCAGGCCTTTTCATCCCTTGACTCTCCCTGAGTGTCTAGCATGGGGCCAGATCTGCTTGCTAAGTAAAGAAAAGATAACCTAGAGAATTTCTATCAGCTAGAGAAGATTCAACCTTTAGAAATTACCCAAATTTCTCAAATCCTAATATATAACAGAATTGAGAATCCCTTTGTCCTATTAACCTTTCCAGAGCAAGGAAATTAAAAATTGGTATACAAGAAGGAAAAAGAAAATACTTGTTATTTACCTTCTCATGAGTTCATATTCAGCATCTGTTTTCTTACAAAGTTCCAAACAGCATCACTGTTTACAATTACTAAGAGCTGCATTCATCAAGTAGATATACAATATTTTACTGATCATTTCTGTGGCTAGATGTTTAGATCGCTTGAAAGTATTATATGATATGATATGATATTACATTACATTATATAAGAAATGACACTGTGATCAAATGACACTGTGATAAAACTTTGACTGTGTTTTGGATTATTTCTTTAGGATAGATTCCTAAAAGTGGATCTGTCAGGTCAAAAGTTACAAACATTTTTATTATGCCTGATGTATACTATAAACCCATGACAAATTCTTAAATACCTTTTGGCACTAGGATATTATAATTCTACTGCTAAGAAATGGAAGCCCCCAATGGTAAACATTTTTTAAGGCAGGCAGAATAGTAAAAGTCAAGAAAGCAAGACTCTGAAATCAGATTGCCGGAGTTCAAATCCCAGTTCTATCACTTGCTATCTATATAGACATAAACAAGTTACTGAATCCTTCTGAGACTATGTACATAAAGAACAGGGTCTGGCACGTAGTAAGGGCTCAATAAATGTTCATCATTATCATTGCTTTTAGATTACCAAAAAGAAGATGAATCTATAATTCAAAAAGCCAAGAATTATCCTCAAATAATAGAGTAAATAAACATTAAACAAATGACAAAACAATACTCCTGTACCTAGAACATAAGTAAGTAGGTTCATTTACTGTGAATACTATTTACACTACTGTGGTTATTAATTACATATAAATAAAAATAAATACCATTTTACTGAGTGCCTGTTCTCTTTAAAAAACTTTACATACACTGTCTCATTTAATTTAATCACCACAACAACCCTGTATGGTGGTAGTATTAATAACAATAACAATGATAGCTAATAATTTCCAACTGCTGATTATGTGCCATGCATGGCTGTAGATAATAATTTATTAATCATTATAAAACCTATGAAGTAGGGCTTTTCATTTTACTATTATCCTCATTTTACAGACAATATAATTGATGTACACAGAGGTTAAAGAACTTGTCCAAGGTTACATAGCTAATAAGGTAGATATTATTCTATCCACTTTATAGTTAAGAAAACTGAGACTTAGGGACTTCCCTGGTGGTACAGTGGCTAAGACTCTGCACTCCCAATGCAGGGGGCCTGGGTTCCATCCCTGGTCAGAGAAATAGATCCCAAATGCTGCAACTAAGAGTTTGCATGCTGCAACTAAAGATACTGCATGCCACAACTAAAGATCCCCCATGCCACAACTAAAAGATCTCACATGGCACAATGAAGATCCCGCATGCTGCAACTAAAGACCCCACATGCCACAAGGAAGATCCCACACATGGCAACAAAGATCCTGAGTGCTGCAACTAAGACCCAGCATAGTCAAATAAATATTTTTAAAAAATGAAAAGAAAAGAAAACAGAGATGTAAAGAAAATTGTCTATAAAGGTAAGTAACTGGGGCAGGCTTTGAACCAGTATCTGTTAGATTCTCAATCCACATGCTTTTGTTTTACCACTTTGCCAACTTTATGTGGATTTTCTGTGTACAGAGAATGCCCTATATAGATAACAAATGTTTACGGCTGGCTTCCCTCTTTCTTGCCTTCTTTTTCCATAAGCCATGGGATACTGAGGACGGTCTCATTTTAGCATGTGCCTCTGAGAAGAATATAATTGGGAAGGCAAGCCCAACATGAAAGCTCATAGACTGAAATGTGTCCTTTAAAATTATTCTTTCTTTCTCCCGAGGCATTATGTGTTGTAGTCCTTTGAGAATGCATACCTGAGAGTTTCTAAGGTCTACCTTTCAGATACCTGGGGATTCCTAAACAGGTGCTTATGGCAACTCTTCTTCAAAAGGTTTTTCAAATGGTTGCTACAGAAAGGTCTCCTATTTCTCTCTGCCTCAGAAAGTCCTCAAAATTCTCACCACTTGGAGAAACAAAAGCTGCTTCAAGCCTCCCAAAACACCTGGAAAATACTCACATTTATAAAGAAACTGAACCCACAGGAAGAAACTGGGACTGAAGTCTTAACTCTTGAATAAACTGATTGCTTCATCTTGGACAAACTATTTCCCTTCTCTGCGCCTCAGTTTTCCTCTTCTGCAAGATGAGGCATTGGATTAGATGGTTTTCCAGGTCCACCAGAGCTCTGATTCAAGGATGAAAATTAAAGTGAGTTTGGAGTCTATAGTAGTGCAATTCCAGGGGGGAACAGTTGTATTAAAGTCCAAAGCCCAGATTTGCAACCATTAACAGAAACAGATTTGCAACCATTAACTGAAACCCACCAGGGCTGGTTTAACTTCAACAGGGAAGGAAAGTGCCCTGGGATTCTGATTTAAGAATGCAAGTCCTGGGCTTCCCTGGTGGCGCAGTGGTTGAGAGTCCACCTGCCGATGCAGGGGACGTGGGTTCGTGCCCCGGTCCGGGAAGATCCCACATGCCGCGGAGCAGCTGGGCCCGTGAGCCATGGCTGCTGAGCCTGCACGTCCGGAGCCTGTGCTCCGCAACGGGAGAGGCCACAACAGTGAGAGGCCCGCGTACCACAAAAAAAAAAAAGAATGCAAGTCCTGCTTTCTTGAGACGCGCCTCGCTGGGAGAGTGTCAGGGGCACCGCGTCCCCGTGGCAGCCTGCAGTCAGCGGCTTCAGTGTGGCTCGGAGCCAGGCCAGGCGGCCACGCTCGAGGCCCGCGTCGCCATGGCCACAGTTCCCAAGTTGCTGCAGCAGCAGGAGGAGGACCACAGCAAGCTGAGATCTGTATCGGTGGACCTGAATGTTGATCCCTTGCTTCAGACTGACATACCTTATGCACTCAGTGAGAGAGATAAAGTCAAATTTACAGTGCACACCAAGACCACGCTGCCCACGTTTCAGAGCCCCGAGTTTTCTGTTACAAGGCAACATGAAGATTTTGTGTGGCTACATGACACTCTTATTGAAACTACAGACTACGCTGGGCTTATTATTCCGCCCGTACCTGCAAAGCCTGACTTCAATGGCCCCTGAGAGAAGATGCAGAAACTGGGAGAGGGTGAAGGGTTTATGACCAAAGAAGAATTTGCCAAGATGAAGCAAGAGCTGGAAGCTGAGTATCTCGTGGTCTTCAAGAAGACTGTGTCTTCCCATGAAGTCTCTCTTCAGCAGTTCTCCTCTCACCCTGTTCTCAGTAAAGATCACAACTTTCACATTTTCCTGGAATATGATCAAGATCTAAGTGTTAGGCAGAAAACTACCAAAGAGGTGTTTGGTGGCTTTTTCAAAAGTGTGGTGAAAGCACTGATGAAGTCCTTTTTTCAGGAGTTATGGAGGTAGATGACTTCTTTGAACAAGAGAAGCATTTGCTCAGTAACTATTATGATAGGATCAAGGGTTCCTTGGCAAAGGCTGACAGAATGACCAGCGCTCATAAAAATGTAGCAGACGGTTACATCCACACAGCAGCCTGCTTGCATAGCCTGGCTTTAGAAGAGCCCACGGTCATCAAAAAGTACCTACTGAAGTCGGCTGAGCTATCTGAAAAACTTAGGAAAGTAGAGAGTCGAGTCTCCTCAGATGAGGACTTAAAGCTGACAGAGCTCCTCCGATACTACATGCTCCACATAGAGGCTGCTAAGGATCTCTTATACAGACGCACCGAAGCCCTCATTGACTATGAGAATTCAAACAAGGCGCTGGATAAGGCCTGGTTAAAAAGCAAAGACGTCAAGCTGGCTGAGGCACACCAGCAGGAATACTGCCAGAAATGTGAACAGCTTTCTGAATCTGCAAAAGAAGAGCTAATCAATTTCAAACAAAAGAGAGTGGCAGCATTTAGGGAGAATCTGATTGAAATGTCTGAACTGTAAATAAAGCATTCCAGGAACACCGTCTCCCTCCTGCAGGGCTGCATCGACTTGTTCAAGAACAACTGAACAAAGGATGTGAATGTGAAGAAAGCCAGCATCACTTGCACTCAGATCATTACCACGGAAGATTTACTACCTTTGACTTTAATTTAAAATTATGTGAATAAATATTTTGATTTCTAAAGATCTTAACACTTACCCATGTTGGTTTAAAAATATTTCTATTGCATGCTACTTGGACACAACTAATCTTTGTGCGTTTAATACCTCAGAGTGGGTAGAATCTAAGTACTGGGTTCTCCTCTAATTTGTCTTCCGTAATTAAGAAAGGGTGAGGGATTCTCATGCATTCTGGAGTCTGTGTAAGGAGTGGCCTGGCAAATGCTGCCTCACTGTTCCATGTACCCATGCCCCTACAAACCGGTTACTTTAGGGTAGGTGCCGATTATAACAGATAAGTCAGCCGCTTGTTACAGGTAAGAGACATTCTATCTCTTCATTAGGTAATTTTCCCTTTCTTACTCTCCTGGTTCTTTAGTTACCTTGAGTTGTTTGTACTATAACAAGAGCAAGAAAAATCTCATATCTTTATATACACCCATTGCAGCCCCATTTTTGTAGTAGGGGAGAGAAGCATCTTAAGGGTATAAGAACAAGTCACAAGGCCTAATTTAGAAGGTGGCCAGGGGCTTCCCTGGTGGTGCAGTGGTTGAGAGTCCGCCTGCCGATGCAGGGGACACGGGTTCGTGCCCCGGTCTGGGAAGATCCCACATGCCGCAGAGCGGCTAGGCCCGTGAGCCATGGCCACTGAGCCTGCGCGTCCGGAGCCTGTGCTCCGCAAGGGGAGAGGCCACAACAGTGAGAGGCCCGCCTACCGCAAAAAAAAAAAAAAAAAAAAAAGAAGGTGGCCAGATCTACATTAAGAAAGATGTGGCCTCCTCCCTAATGGGGGGGGGCGGTATGTGTGTGTTTGGACTTTTTATAAAGTGTACAATAAAATAATAATGCATGCTCTTAAAAAAAAAAAGCAAGTCCTGGGAATTACCCGGTGGTTCAGTGGTTAGGACTCTGCACTTCCACTACAGGGGAGGCATAGGTTCTATCCCTGGTCACCTGTAAGCCGCACGGCACTGCCAAAAAAAACAGAATGTGAGTCCTTTGAGAAATTATTTAACATGGACTTGAAGGATTTGGTGGAGGAATGTAAGCAGTGGTAAAGGAATAAATCTTTAACTTTGCAGAAAAGAGCAAAGCAGCATCAAATCCCTTTCATATATTTTTCCCTGTGCTAAAGACAAGAGCAAAGATAGGCTCCTGCTGCCACCTTGTGGCACATCAGACAGCTTAGAAGGAAGGGTTTACTCAATCTGGGTGCCCCCCAGTCTAAAATACCCTCAAGAAACTACATCTTCTTTCTCCCTTAACAATTACACAGAGCTTGATTACTCACAAAACACTTTCAACCCTATGATCTCGTTTCATTCTCCCAGCAACTATGTTGAGTGGCAGGAAGGAGTTATAACGCCATTTTACCAACAGACTATGTGATTTACCTACCGTCACAGTAATTGGCAGTCAGGACTTGAACACACATCCTGACTCTAAATGAGACAGTTCATTCACTACTATGTAGGAGTGGGGATGAAACAGGTTTAGGTATGCTCTAGGCCTAGGAATTTGAGAGAGGGAAGCTTGGGAAAAGGAAAGCTCAATTTCTTGTGCAGATACAACTGGCCACAGGCTACAGTCAGGCTGCATGTCTATAGAAAAAGACATTCAAATAAGCCTGGATTCCTGCCTTCCTTCCTGGTTTGCACATTCTTGGTTAACATCTCTAGCCACTCCAGCTGGCCTCCCTCCCTCTGCTCCCCAACCCCAGCCTATACATCGGGGCTCAAGACTTATAGCTAGATGCTGAACACCAAATAGATCCCAGGCAAGGGAGCCACAACATCCAGAAATCAGCAAGAACTACTGGGAGCACTGCGGTGTCCCTGGGTTAGAGTTCATAAGATTTGTGGCTCAGCCAAAATCTTCTTATAAGTTTTCATGGGAAGCCCAATTGGCTTGTCTCATAGTGATGTCATGCTCACTGAAACACAAGGGGCAAGGCTGGGGTTACATGATTTACCAACTGGCACACAAGAATGGCCTAAAATTAATCTGAGTGTCCAATTACTCCAAGGCAACCATAACTTCTTTGATATGGAATTACAAAGCCCAGTGCCTAAACCTTCCCCCACCATAGGCATTCCTTCTGGTTCATTCATTCAGTCATTCCCTAAGTGAGCAGAGCACATTCACCAAACGAGTAGAGCACTGTTATAATCCCTTTGACTGAGATTTTGTTGCCTAGTGGTGAACAGAGGGAAATAAGGAAAGAACATAATTACAAATGCATGTGAGATATATATATTAAGTACTCAGGGGTTAGGAGGGAAAAATAAGATTGCTTCTGGTTTGGGTGTTAGGGGATTGGGGGCAATAAGTGAATAAAGAATTATTTCACAGATATAGAGCACAAAACACTTTGCAGTCTGGCCTTTACAAACCTTCTCTGCCTTCTCTCCAGCTACTACTTTGTTCTTACCCTACCATATTCCGAACATAAATTTTCTTCAGTAATTTAAGGATTAAGAGTTTAGGCTTTGGAATCAGATAGATCTTGGTTCTAATCCCAGCTCTGACACATTATACAACCTTGGGCAAGGCTGGAACTTCCCTCAGTTTCCTGATCTGCAAAGTGGATATTACAGTAATACTCATTTTAAAAGGTTTTTGTAAGAGTCAACTGATGTCATGTATGCAAAGCACCTAGCTTTGTGCTAGATGCACAGTAAAAACATAGTAAATAGCAATCAATATTGTTAGTTATCTCTGTGCCTTTGATCTTGTTTTCTTTGCCTGAGATTCTCTTCAAATTCTCAGACTGTTTTACCCCTATTTCTCTTTTAGACCCATCACAAAAGTCTATTTTCTTCAGTGCCCAGGTCCTGCTAGCTGTCCCTCACTGAGTTCAGAACCTTTGTTCAAACCTACATGACTGTGTTTATGTGACATCAACTTGTATTTGTTTATGTCTGTATTTCATGTCTGTGAGGCTCCAGAGGGCAGCAACTGAGTCTTATTCATTATGCACTAGCACCTAAGCACAATACATGACTCATGGTACCACTAGAGAAATTACTGTTGAATAAATAAGATTATATTTGAATTGGAGCTTAAATAAGTAGGATTTTTTTTTTTTTAGTATTTATTTATTTATTTGGTTGCACCAGGTCTTAGTTGTAGCAGGCGGGCTCCTTAGTTGCGGCTTGTGAGCTCCTTAGTTGTGGCACATGGGCTCCTTAGTTGTGGCATGCAAACTCTTGGTTGCAGAATGCATGTGGGATCTAGTTCCCTGACCAGGGATTGAACCCGGGCCCCCTGCATTGGGAGCTCAGAATCTTAACCACTGCACCACCAGGGAAGTCCCCAATAAGTAGAATTTAAAGCATACTTCTGAATGGCCTTTTAAATGTGAATATTAACCTTTTAATGTTGTACACTAAACCACTGGAACCCACTATATTGAATATCAAACATTAGCCTTAAGATGGGCTGACAGCATCATCCACCACAGTACACACAGCAGAAGCAAGAAGAGTTAAAATCCTGAAGGCTGTGGAACAAAAACCACAGTCACAGAGAGTCAAACAAAATGAAACCGCAAAGGATTGTGTCCCAGATGAAGGAACAAGATAAAACCCCAGAAAAACAACTAAATGAAGTGGAGATAGGCAATCTTCCAGAAAAAGAATTCAGAATAATGACAGTGAAGATGATCCAGGATCTCAGAGAAAGAATGGAGGCAGGTGTCGGGAAGTTGCAAGAAATATTCAACAAAGACCTAGAAGAACTAAAGAACAAAAAGAGATGAATAATACAATAACTGAAATGAAAACTACACTAGAAGGAATCAATAGCAGAATAACTGAGGCAGAAGAACGGATAAGTGACCTGGAAGACGGAATGGTGGAAATCACTGCCACAGAACAGAATTAAGAAAAAAGAATGGGGCTTCTCTGGTGGCGCAGTGGTTGAGAGTCCACCTGCTAATGCAGGGGACACGGGTTCGTGCCCCGGTCCGGGAGGATCCCACATGCCGCGGAGCAGCTGGGCCCATGCGACATGGCCGCTGAGCCTGCATGTCCAGAGCCTGTGCTCCACGATGGGAGAGGCCACAACAGTGAGAGGCCCGCATACCACAAAAAAAAAAAAAAAAAAAGAAAGAAAAGAAAAAAGAATGAAAAGAAATGAAGACAGCCTAAGAGACCTCTGGGACAACATTAAACACACCAATATTCGCAATATAGGGGTCTCAGAAGGAGAAGAGAGAGAGAAAGGACCTGAGAAAATATTTGAAGAGATAATGGCTGAAAACTTCCCTAAAATGGGAAAGGAAACAGTCACTCAAGTCCAGGAAGTGCAAAGAGTCCCAGGCAGGATAAACCCAAGGAGGAACGCACCAAGACACATAGTAATCAAAATGACAAAAAATAAAGACAAAGAAAAAATATTAAAAGCAACAAAGGAAAAATGACAAATAATATACAAGGGAACTCCCATAAGGTTATCAACTGATTTCTCAGCAGAAACTCTGCAGGCCAGAAGGAAGTGGCATGATATATTTCAAGTGATGAAAGGGAAGAACCTAGAACCAAGAATATTCTACCCAGCAAGGCTCTCATTCAGATTTGCTGGAGAAATCAAAAGCTTTACAGACAAGCAAAAGCTAAGAGAATTCAGCACCACCAGACCAGCTTTACAACAAATGCTAAAGGAACTCCCCTACATGGGGAAGAGACCAGCAGCTTAAAAAAATCTTGTACACATAGAGACTGCTATATCAAAACCTCATGGGAACAGCAAACCGAAAAACTACAATAGATACACACACAAAAAAGAAAAAGCAAGCCAACCTCAACACTAAAGATGGTCATCAAACCACAAGAGAAGACAACAAAAGAGGAAGAGAAGAAAAAGACCTACAAAAACAAACCCCAATTAAGAAAATGGCAGTAGGAACATTCATATCAAAAATTACCTTAAATGTAAATGGATTAAATGCTCCAACCAGAAGACACAGACTGGCTGAATGGATACAAAAACAAGACCTGTATATATGCTGCCTATAAAAGACCCAGTTCCGACCTAGGGACACATACAGACTGGAAGTGAGGGGATGGAAGAAGGTATTCCATGCAAATGGAAATCAAAAGAAAGCTGGAGTAGCAATACACGTATCAGACAAAATAGACTTTAAAATAAAGACTGTCATACAAAGAAGGAAACTACATAATGATCAAGGGATCAATCCAAGAAGAAGATATAACAATTGTAAATATCTATGTACCCAACGTAGGAACACCTCAATATATAAGGCAAATACTAACAGCCATAAAGGGAGAAATCAACAGTAACATAATAATAGTGGGGACTTTAACACCTCACTTTCATGAATGGACAGATCATCCAGATAGAAAATCAATAAGGAAACACAGGCCTGAAATGACACATTAAAGCAGATGGACTTAATTGATATTTATAGAGTATTTCATCCAAAAGCAGAAGAATACACATTCTTCTCAAATGCACATGGAATATTCTCCAGGAGTGACCACATGCTGGGCCACAAAGTGAGCCTCTGTATATTTAAGAAAATTGAAATCATATTAAGAATCTTTTCCAACCACAACACTATAAGATTAGAAATAAACTACAAAAAAAAACAGTAAAAAACACAAACACATGGAGGCTAAACAATATGCTACTAAACAACCAATGGATTACTTAAGAAATCAAAGAGGGAATCAAAAACTACCTAGAGACAGGGACTTCCCTGGTGGTGCAGTGGATAAGACTCCACGCTCCCCATGCAGGGGGCCTGGGTTTGATTCCTTGTCAGGGAACTAGATCCCACATGCATGCTACAACTAAGAATTTGCATGCCACAAATAAGGAGCCTACATGCTGCAACTAAGAAGCCAGCGAGCCACAACTAAGGAGCCAGCAAGCCGTAACTAAGGAGTCAGTCTGCCGCAACTAAGACCTGGTGCAAATAAATAAATAAATATTAAAAAAAAAAAACCTAGAGACAAATGAAAATGAAAGCCCAACAATCCAAAACCTATAGGATGCAGCAAAAGCAGTTCTAACGGGAAATTTTATAGCGATACAGTCTTACCTCAGGAAATAAGAAAAATCTCAAACAACCTAAACTTACACCTAAAGCAACTAGAGAAAGAAGAACAAACAAAACCTAAAGTTAGTAGAAGGAAAGAACTCATAAAGATCAGAGCAGAAATAAATGAAATAGAGACAAAGAAAACAAGAGCAAAGATCAATGAAACTAAAAGCTGGTTCTTTGAAAAGATAAACAACATTGATAAACTTTTAGCCTGACTCATCAGGAAAAAAAGGGAGAAGACTCAAATCAATAAAATTAGAAATGAAAAAGCAGAAGTGACAACTGACACCACAAAGGATCATAAGAGACTACTACAAACAACTATATGCCAATAAAATGGGCAATCTGGAAGAAATGGACAAATCCTTAGAAAGGTACAATCTCCCAAGACTGAACCAGGAAGAAATAGAAAATATGAACAAACCAATCACAAGCACTGAAATTGAAACTATGATTAAAAATCTTCCAACAAACAAAAGTCCAGGACATGATGTCTTCACAGGTGAATTCTATCAAACATTTAGAGAAGAGCTAACACCTATCCTTCTGAAACTGTTCCAAAAAATGGCAGAGGAAGGAAAACTTTCAAACTCATTCTATGAGCCCACCATCACCCTGATACCCAAACCAGGCAAAGATACCACAAAAAAAGAAAATTACAGGCCAATATCACCGATGAACATAGACACAAAAATCCTCAACAACATACTGGCAATCTGAATCCAACAATACATTAAAAGGATCATACACCATGGTCAAGTGGGATTTATCCCGGGGATACAAGGATTTTTCAATACCCGCAGATCAATCAGTGTGATACACCACATCAACAAACTGAAGAATAAAAACCATATGATCATCTCAATAGATGCAGAAAAAGCTTATGACAAAATTTAGCACCCATTTATGATAAAAACTCTCCAGAAAGTGGGCATAGAGGGAACATACCTCAACATAATAAAGGCCATATATGACAGACCTACAGTTAACATCATACTCAACAGTGACAAGCTGAAAGCATTTCCTTTAGAACCAGGAACAAAACAAGGATGTCCACCCTCACCATTTTTATTCAACGTAGTTTTGGAAGTCCTAGCTATGACAATCAGAGAAGAAAAAGAAATAAAAGGAATACAAATTGGAAAAGAAGAAGTTAAACTGTCACTGTTTGCAGATGACATGATGCTATACATAGAAAATCCTAAAGATGCTACCAGAAAACTACTAGAGCTCATCAATGAATTTGATAAAGTTGCAGGTTACAAAATTAATTCAAAGAAATCTCTTTCACTCCTATACACTAACAATGAAAGGGCAGAAAGAGAAAGTAAGGAAACAATCCCGTTCACCACTGCAACAAAAAGAATAAAATACCTAGGAATAAATTTACCTAAGGAGACAAAAGACCTGTACTCTGAAAACTGTAAGACGCTAATGAAAGAAATCAAAGATGACACAAACAGATGGAGAGATATACCATGTTCTTGGATGGGAAGAATCGGTATTGTGAAAATGACTATAATACCCAAAGCAATCTACAGATTCATTGCAATCCCTATCAAATTACCAATGGCATTTTTCACAGAACTAGAATAAAAAATCTTCAAATTTGTATGGAGACACAGAATAGCCAAAAGCAATCTTGAGAAAGAAAAACGGAGCTGGAGGAATCAGGCGCCCTATATTCATCAAAACAGTATGGTACTGGCATGAAAACAGAAATATAGATCAATGGAACAGGATAGAAAGCCCAGAAATAAACCCACGCACCTACGGTCAATTAATCTACAACAAAAGAGGCCAGACTATACAATGATGGAAAGACAGTCTTCAACAAATGGTGCTAGGAAAACTGAACAGCTACGTGTAAAAAAATGAAATTAGAACATTCTTTAACACCATACACTAAAATAATTAGGATTAAAGACCTAAATGTGAGACCAGACACTATAAAACTCTTAGAGGAAAACATAGGCAGAACACTCTCTGACATAAACTGCAGCAACATTTTTTTCAATCCGTCTCCCAAAGTAATGGAAATAAAGAGAAAATAAACAAATGGGACCTAATTAAACTCAAAAGCTTTTGCACAGCAAAGGAAACCATACACAAAACGAAAAGACAAGCCACAGATTGGGAGAAAATATTTGCAAATGATGTGACCAACAAGAGATTAGTCTCCAAAATTTACAAACAGCTCATGCAGCTTAATATCAAAACAAACAACCCAATCAAAAAATAAGCAGAAGACCTAAATAGACATTTCTCCAAAGAAGACATACAGATGGCCAGCAGGCACATGAAAAAATGTTCAACACTGCTCGTTATCAGAGAAATGCAAATCAAAACTACAATGAGATACCACCTCACAATAGTCAAAATGGCCATCATCAAAAAATCCACAAGCAATAAAATGCTGGAGAGGGTGTGGAGAGAGGGGAACCCTCCTACACTGTTGGTGAGAATGTAAATTGGTGCAGCCACTATGGAGAACAGTATGGAGGTTCCTTAAAAAACTAAAAATAGAGCTACCATATGATCCTGCAGTCCCACTCCTGGGCATATATCCAGAGAAAAACATGGTCCGAAAGTATACATGCACCCCAATGTTCATTGCAGCACTGTTTACAATAGCCAAGACATGGAAGCAACCTAAATGTCCATCGACTGAAGAATGGATTAAGAAGATGTGGTACATATATACAATGGAATATTACTCTGCCATTAAAAAGAATGAAATAGGGTTTCCCTGGTGGCACAGTGGTTGAGAATCTGCCTGCTAATGCAGGGGACACGGGTTCAAGCCCTGGTCTGGGAGGATCCCACATGCCGTGGAGCAACTAGGCCTGTGAGCCACAACTACTGAGCCTGTGTGTCTGGAGCCTGTGCTCTGCAACAAGAGACGCCGCGATAGTGAGCGGCCTGCACACCACAATGAAGAGTGGCCCCCGCTTGCCACAACTAGAGAAAGCCCTCGCACAAAAAGGAAGACCCAACACAGCAAAAATAAATAAGTAAATTAATAAACTCCTACCCCCAACATCTTCTTTAAAAAGAAAAAAAAAGAGGGCTTCCCTGGTGGCGCAGTGGTTGAGAGTCCGCCTGCCAATGCAGGGGACACAGGTTCGTGCCCCGGTCTGGGAGGATCCCATGTGCCATGGAGCGGCTAGGCCTGTGAGCCATGGCCGCTGAGCCTGCGAATCCGGAGCCTGTGCTCCGCAACGGGAGAGACCACAACAATGAGAGGCCCGCGTACTGAAATAAATAAATAAATAAATAAATAAAAAGAATGAAATAATGCCATTTGCAGCAACATCAATGGACCTAGAGATTGTCATACTCGCTGAAGTAAGTCAGAGAAAGAGAAATATCCTATGATATCACTTGTAAGCAGAATCTAAAAAGAAATGATATAAATGAACTTAGTTACAAAACAGAAACAGACTCACAGACATAGAGAACAAACTTATGGTTACCAGGGGGGAAGGGTGGGGAGAAGAGATAGTTAGGGAGTTTGGGATTGACATGTACACCCTACTATATTTAAAATGTATAACCAACAAGGACCCACTGTACAGCACAGGCAACTGCTCAATATTATGTAACAACTTAAATGGGAAAAGAATTTGAAAAAGAATAGATACATGTATAACTGAATCACTCAGCTGTACACCTGAAACTATCACAACATTGTTAATCTTCTATACTCCAATATAAAATAGAAAGTTAAAAAAGAAAAAAAATTTAATAAAATAAAATAAAAAGATGGGCTGACAGGACCAAAGTGGGTCAAAATTTCATTAGGGAAGGCTGGGATGGCTGCACAGATGAATAGATGGAGTCTGGAGCCCAGGTGGATGCTTAGGAAACAGGTGCAGGCCTTCCTTGGGTAACCAGGGGCACTTTGGGGGTCTTCAGTGGAGGAGGGGAAGGAATCCCTTTAAGAGTGGATAGGAGATTCAACAATAGAAAGAAGACAAAAGACAAGTATCTTTTTCCAGGATGACCCTAAGAGGAAGACAACACATTATGTTATACAGAAGATCACCATGTAGTCTAAAAGGCTTAGTCTAAATTATAGCTTTCTGCCTGCTCATCATGAAACCATCACTTTATCTGCAGAGAAGCAGTCTTGTCTTTCATTACAACAGAATCAGAGGTCTCCAGGTCCTCTTAAGGTGCTTGGCAATTTTTCAGCCATCATTTTTTCAAATATGTTTCTGGTGTCCCTGCCCTTCTCTAATTCCAATTATATGTATGTTAGACCACTTGATATTGTCCCACAGTTCACTAATGCTCTTTTTTTTTTTTTTCAGGCTTTTTTTTCTGTGCTTTATTTTGGATAGTTTCTATTGTTATGTCTTCAAGTATCTAACCTTTTCTTCTGCAGTGTCGAATCTGCTGTTAATCCCATGCAATGTACTTTTCATCTCAAATACTATATTTTTCATCTCTAGACTTGGGTCTTTTTTTATAACCTCCATTTCCTCTCCTTGTTATACTCATATTTTCCTCTACTTCTTGAACAAGTGAAGCATATTCATAGTAGCTCTTTTAATATCTTGTCTACTAATTCTATGATCTCTCATTTCAGGATTCTGTTTCTATTAATTAAATTTTATATTTTGACTGTATGATCGTGTTTCTTTGCACGTCCAGTAATTTTTCACTGGATGCCAGACATTATGTCATTTCCCTTCCTTTACAGATCACAGACCTGTGATGCCTGTTGTCCAATGTCTGAAAACTATTCTTTTCTATATCTGGTTGGGTTTTTTAGCTGTTTAGAGTGAGAGGGTAAATTCTCTTCTTGATACTCATCACTGCTGGAAATGGAAGGCCTTGCAAGCTCCAATAAATTAATGTATCTAGGCATTAAGCATCAATGATTCCTAACATCAAAAAAAGAGAGATAACTAGACATTATGTGCTTCCTAATGATACAATGTCATCTATAGTTTTGCAAAAAGGTATGTAACAAACCTGAATCTGATCAAGCCTCTAGATCCAACTACCAATTTACAGGAAATATAGAAGACAAAGGAACATCTTAAACTACACAAACTACAGGGATACAATCCACAAAATAAAAATTGCAGGAAGCTCTATAGGACAAACAGTTTAAATTACAAGAAAATTTAAAAGGTGAGGGAAAGCTGTAGATTAAAAGACTTAAAAGATACATCAATCTACTGTAATGTGTAGACCTTACTTGGATCCTGATTCAAGCAAACTGTAAGAAAAAATTATAACACTTTTGAGAGAACTGGAAATGTGAACTCAGACTAGATAATTGATGGTGTTAAGGAATTATTATTAATTTTGGTTCACCTAAATTATTAAATATAGATTATGGTATTATGATTATGCTTTTTAAATGACTCATCTTTTAGAGAAACATTCTGGTATATTTACAGATGAAATAATATAATGTTTAGTATTTGCTTCAAATTAATATGGTAGAGGGCAGGTGAGTGGAAGTACAGATGAAATAACATTGATCATGAATAGGTAACTGAAGAAGCTGAGTAATATATGTGTTTAAAATTTTCTATTACAAGAGAATTACAATTGTTTTAAGGATCATAAAATTGAGACATGAGTTCTAAATCTGGCTCTGACGTCATTCTGCTCTGCACCTATGGACCAAACACTTCTCTCTAGGCTTTAGCTTTCTCTATAAAATATGAAATATAAAGCCCATTCCAATATACTTTCCATTATATCCACTTATGAGCTATGTGACACAGGAAAGTTACTTAATTTTTTTAAGCCTCAGTTTCCTTATCTGTAAAGAGTGATGAAAACAGTAGCTGGTTTTCATGACTACTGTGTGAGTTAAATTGGGTACTGTATGTTAAAGCCCTCATCATAGTGCTTGGCACAAAGTAAGCACTCAATAAATATTATCTATCATTATTATTACCATCTCTTGCTACATTAAGAAATACTATAGATGAAAGGACTCTATAGTTTATTACTCCCTTATCCCTTCCTTCTCCATATCACCTTTCTTTAGGACAAAGGTAGGAAAATGTGAAACTTCCCCTCTAAAATCTTTGCAACAATGTGCCCACCAGCACAAGCCAGGAGAGAAAGAGTTTGGCTCTCCTCAGAGTCACTGCTCTGAGTCTGGAAAAACAGAGGCGTCACTTTCATCATTTTCAGAATATAGTATGCAGCTGTTTTTCTGGTATGCCACACATCCTGAGGTTGCTCCCAAGGGCTAAAAACAGAGCTCAGGCGATTAGCCCAGGGCAGTCAAGATCATTCTTTTTCAAGGTGGCCCCATTTCAAATATAATGAGCACTTTGTATGTACCCCCTTTTTAACCAAGAGTTGGTCTTCCCCACCAGACTGTGAGCTCCTTGAGGGCAGGACTGTGTCTAGTTTATCTTTATAGCTTATGCTCCTAACATAACACCTGGGACAAAGCAAGTACTCAACAAATATTTGCTGAATGAAGGAATTAACTGTTTATTCTTTTGTTTTATTTAGTGCGGGACAGGAATGGGAAAGAAACATTGATAAGGCACACAAAGAACCAATTGTTGGAAGAATCTTTCTAACAGTATTTGTCAGGGTGTACAAACTTGTTCACAACTTCTAATTCATTTCTTCTCCCTATTTCCCACTACTTCCCACTATGCATCTTTTATAACTTCCCTCCACTCTCATAAACTACCAAATACACCCTGAATATTCTTCCTCCTGAGCCCATTTTCATACTATTCCCTCCATCTGTTAATATTTCTCCCTCTCCATCTCTCTCTCTCACTCTTATCTTAATATATGCATCCTTCAAGACTTGGCTCCAGTATCTCCCCTTCCAAGAAGGCTTTCTAAACCACTACAACTTAAAGGGATATCTTCTTGATTTCCTATAACACTTTAGATTTAGCTTCAGGCACTCATAATATTACATCATATGCTGTGGTTAGTTGTAAAGGTTTCAAAACTTTTACAAGATTGAGGGAAAGAGTCATCTTTGACTTTCTTAGGCATCCAGCATAGTGCTTTGTACACACCAGGCATCTGATGAGCGCTTAGTGCATTTACTGGCTAAACTTTGCAGAGGAAGTAATATAATCATTCGACCCAATTTAAAGTATAAAACAACAAGTGAGCCTTTAAAAGGGTGTTTTGTCTATAAGATCTTTTTCCTTAAAAAGTTAACACATTGTTTTGGAAGTTTTGGTACCCTATTATTACCTGTTCTATTAGGCAATATCCTCTACTTTTAGAAACCAAAGGGAAAAGCGTCATATGGCATATTTTTTTAATCAAGTGAATTTAAAAGAAAAATTCATATAATTAAAAAATAATAATTTCACATTTTCTCCAAACCCCAGGATGACAGCCTGGAGTATCAAAAACCCAAGATTGAGAATCATTAGACAACTGTATAAGCTTGGCTAGGCCCTTGGTTTTCCCAACTATCATCCCCAAACTACTTCTCAGCAAAGTTACAGGGCACAAAGGAAAGAAAAGCATGGAGAAACTGTAAAATACTAAATAACCACAGGCTATTATGCTTCTCAAAGGCAAGGGTTAGGATAGAAACAAATCTCATTTCTTAAAATTAAGGGTGAGCTGAGGCTGCCTTGTTACTTGGATAGTTGCTTTATTATCTCTTCTAGATGATACACTCTACCACTGCCATCATATATTTACCACCCTGTTGCCTTTCCTTTTTTTTCACTCCTTCTAGATTAAAGATTAATATATATAAACCAATTACATTCCCCACCACCTCTATCCTCAGCAAAAAACTTCATTGTGGCCTTATCGGTGCTGTTTCTTAAACTTATCATATTTTATTGCAGGAGCATACTTAGATTATCTAGTCTAACTTTTCCATTTTCCACATGAGGAAACCAAAGTCTAGAAAGAGTATATGACTTGTTCAAGGTAGTGTCAAAATCCATAATAGAAACTCATTTTCTTAATTCCCAGTTCTCAACATTACACCCAACAAATGTCTGGGCACACAGATGGCCATTAATAAATATTCTTGAACTGAAATGAATTATTGCTTTCTCTTTGTTTGACAAAACCACCTGGCCACCCTGTAGAATGTGGAAGGAAGAGGTGAAAGTGGTGTTCTGAATACTATGGCTTAAAAGGCAACTTAGTATAGACTGGAGTAGGCTGCCCAAGTTCTGATTTAGGCTCCACCACTGCCCATCTGTATGATCTCGGGAAAATTGCTTTACATTTCTTAGCCTCAGCTTCTTCATTTGCAAAATGAAGGTAATCACAGAAACTACCTCAAAGGGTTGTTTATTCATTCAATGACATTTGTTGAACACCTGCTCTGTAACAGATACTCTGTTAGATGGTGGAGATATAATGCACAAGAAAAAAAAAGAATCTACCCTTAGGAGCTAATATTCTACTAGGATTACAGGATATAATGTACATAAAATGCCTAGTAGAGAGGCTGGTACCTAATAAATATTCAACAAATGTTAGTTGTTGTTATCGTTATTATTAAAAACTGTACTATGTATCCATGTTTAAAATGCAAATCAGCAAATAAATCTTACAAAGAGACAGCTCCAAGCAAGACTTTAATGCATGAAACAGCTCACACAGTAGTGTTTCACAAGGACAGATATTATCACCATGGAAACATTTCTCTGAGTTCCTTAAGAGCACTTGCTTGATACTGTGGAAGGTTCAGGCATGGTCTGTGAAAACACCTTACAAAGAGCATCACTTAGGGAGTGGAGAAAATCCTAATTTTGTCCAAAAAAGATAACTTTTTCTATAGAATCATTTAATAAACTTAATGTATAAAATCTTAAATTAAGAAACATAAATTAAGGGATAATTACTTGTATTATAGTGGGAGTTATCAAAGATATCTTTTTAATAGCCAGCTTCTCTGGCATATTCAAAACATGATGTTACTGTTCAAAATTCTACATGATTAACAAGAACGTGAAAAGATAGGCAACATCTTCAGTCATTAGAGAAATGCAAATCAAAACCACAATGAGATACCACTTCACACCCAGTAGGGTGGCAATACTTTTTTTTTTTTTTTTTTTTTTTTTTTGTGGTACGCAGGCCTCTCACCGTTATGGCCTCTCCCGTTGCAGAGCACAGGCTCCGGACGTACAGGCTCAGCAGCCATGGCTCATGGGCCTAGCCACTCCGCAGCATGTGGGATCTTCCTAGACCGGGGCACGAACCCATGTCCCCTGCATCAGCAGGTGGACTCTCAACCACTGTGCCACCAGGGAAGCCCGGCAATACTTCTAAAAATGGAAAATAACAAGGGTCATTGAGGATGCAGAGAAATTGGAACCCTCATACATTGCTGATGGGAATATATAATAAAATAGTTGTCTCTGTGGAAAACAATTTGGTGGTTCCTCTCAAAAAGCTAAACAGAGAATTACCATATGATGTTGCAATTTTGCTCCATGATACATACCCAAAAGAATAAAACACAAGTACTTAAACAAGTAGATGTTCATTCATGTTCATAGTAACACTATTCACAATAGCCAAAAGGTAGAAACAGCCCAGATGTCCATCAACAAACACATGGACAAACTGTGGTACATACATACTATGGAGTATTATTCAGCTATAAAAAAGGAATGGATTACAGATATATGCTACAATATGGATAGATATTATGCTAAGTGGAAGAAGTCAGATACAAAACGTCACATATTGTATCATTACGTTTATATGAAACATCCAGAACAGATAAATCCATAGACACAGAATGCAGATGTGTGGATGCCAGGGGTAATGGGGAGGGAAGAGTAGGGAGAAACTGTTTAATAGATAAGGCGTTCTACTTGGAGTGATGGAAACATTTTGGAACTAGATAGAGGTGTGGTTGTACAACACTGTGAATGTACTAAATGCCACTGAATTGTTCATTTTTTTTTTTTTATTTGGTTGGTTGGTTGGTTGCACCAGGTCTTAGTTGCAGCAGGCCGGCTCCTTAGTTGCAGCTCACCAGCTTCTTAGTTGTGGCACATGGGCTCCTTAGTTGCAGCAGGCAGGCTCCTTTTTTTTAGTTGCAGCTCGTGGGCTCCTTAGTTGCAGCTCGCTGGCTCCTTAGTTGTGGCACACAGCTCCTTATTTCTAGCATGCGAACTCTTAGTTGCAGCATGCATGTGGGATCTAGTTCCCCAACCAGGGATCGAACCCAGGCCCCCTGCATTGGGAGCAGGGAGTCTTAACCACTGCACCACCAGGGAAGTCCCCTGAATTGTTCATTTTAAAATGGTTAGTTTTATAACAAACATTCTAAAAAAGAAAAAAAGTTAGTTTTATGTTACATGAAATTCATCTCAGTGAGTTTTTAAGATGTTATCCACATGGCCTATAAACACAAAAATGTGACCAAAAAAAAAAAAATTACAAGTGATGGCTTAGCCATCTCAGAAACCCACGTAAACAGGGCCTATAGGGATTCCCTGGTGGCGCAGTGGTTGAGAGTCCGCCTGCCGATGCAGGGGACACAGGTTCGTACCCCGGTCCGGGAGGATCCTGCATGCTGCGGAGCGGCTGGGCCAGTGAGCTATGGCCACTGAGCCTGCGTGTCCAGAGCCTGTGCTCCGCAACGGCAGGGGCCACAACAGTGAGAGGCCCGCGTGCCGCCAAAAAAAAGAAAAAAAAAAAAAAAACAGGGCCTATAATCTATTCACAATGAAGGAAGCACAGAGAGCTCTTACTAAAATCCTAGTTCCTTCCCGTTAAAGGATAATTATTTAAGGTAAAATTATGACTGTCATATAAATATAAAACAAACACATGTCAAGGTTTTATTTAACTAATTAATTAAAGACAGAATCAGAAGATGTTAAAAACTGGTTCGAGAGGTAGCCAGAAATGCTGAAATTAATTTGTTAACAGATGCAAAACTAGCCTCTTGGAAGAGGTGGTCAACTGCACTTCCACAAAACAAAATTGGTTTGCTTTTTTATAAATAAGAATAATTTGCATTACCCTCAGTTTTCTACAACTTTATAGAGTTTAAAACAGTTCAAAGACACTGAAAAGTACAGATCACTACAGAATCAGATAACTTGGAAGAACATACTAGTCAATGCCTAGCATTCTAAAGGATTCTCAGTAATTTTTTTTTCAAATTTCACAATTTTTCCTGACATTCTTCTGGCATTCAAGGTAATTCACTACTTTGGCAAATGGCTTCTCTTCTTTGACTTGAGGTCCTTGTCTGTTTTAAAAAAGTTTTTTAAGGAGTAGTTGGCTTGGATGACCTGAAGCTTGCCTTGATCTTTGACAGCCTGGTAAGAACCAACTTCCAGGGGCCAGATGCTCAGTCACAGATTCCTACAGCTAACAGAGCCTTTTAAGCCATCAGCACTCATCATTACATCAAATAAATTACTTCCCTTCTGATGGGACATGCCATCCCTTGATGAGGGAGACCGTATTTCTAATGAATCATTCCAAAACAATTTGCCTTTTTGCACTGCTACTGGAAATAGGATTATACTGAATTCCCCCAGCTTCTGTCATGACCAAGAAGCATTGTTTAATTTTTAAGCAACTGACTGAAACTAGAGAGAGAAGTAGTCTGGAGCTATGAAAAAAAAAAAACAAAAGAAAGTAGTTGGCCTACATGAGATGCTCAAAAAATACTGGCTGAGTGGAATGGCTTTGGAAATTTTTATACCATGTATGTGGAGTTGTGATCAATTGCACTTAGTTTACTGTACTGTAGTAATGCTGTATTACTTACTTAGGGATTACTTACTCAGTGACACTAAGGACTGCACTTAAGATACACTTAGTGTAAATGTAGCATGACATCTGTTTCTTCCTTTTGTTAGCTCTTCCATAGTACTCTCCAGCTGCTCAGTACTGGGCACACAGTAGGTCCTCAATCAAAGCTTGCTGCTAAATCATAATTTACAACAGAGTGGAAGTCTATACTTACTACAGAAATTTTCAGCTTACTCATGGTAACAAGAAGCTTCTCTATTTATTGGACCTACATTCTTTATATTTTAGGTGTATTGATCAATCCAGCACAATCAAAAGCACATCTACCAACAGCATGTAAAACAGAAGTCTTAAGCTTCAAAGAAAATATGTGCTGTTCCACATACCTCTCCACAAAGATCTACAACCCTGCATAGATCCTCCACCAAAGTCAATGCTGATATTAATATGGCATTTCTGAAATCAGTAAAATTATAATCCTGACCCAAGCAACTGTGAGCTATCTCCTGTCTTCTGGGTTGAGAGGAAGGGCAGCTTGAATTTCCTCGAAATGCCAATACCAAAATTCTTTACATTCCAGCTAAAAATGCTTTGCTCACCATGAGACTTTGTCTTCTGCCCTGCCTTTTATCTCCTGGTTTCCATTCAGATTTGATGTATAACTATTAGTGGTTAACTCATGGTCACATATTTTTTGGTCTTCTGTTGCAAGGATGTGCACTCCCCAAGTGTCATTAATACAAAGTTGGGGCTGCACCAAATACAGTGGAATAGACAGACCCTTCCCCAGTCCTTCCAGTTGATACCCTAGCCTCTTTGCCGACAGCTGTCGTTCCAGTTTATGCCCCTCCTTGACAGACAACAGGGATCTACCTCAAACAAACCCAGCCCTGAGGGGCTCTTCCTGTGAGGACAACAGGAGAAGAAAAGCACACAGACAACGTGGAGGCTGTGAGTACCTTTGAAACCAAGGCTGCTGTCTGGGTTTTCTCATATCATAGTGATTCTACAGATGAGGAAAACCAAATATTTCTAATTCCTTGGGCTCAGGACAGAGAATACAATCCAGATGCTTTTAATTTATAGGAAGTCAGTACAGTGACTTCCCACCTCTACTCACAGGACCAAATATATTCACTCACTCACTCACTCATTCACTCACTCACACAGTCATCAATATACACTTACCTAATGTCTATTATTAAAGCACTAAGAAAAATGCAAGAGGGGGTGCGAAGATATATTGGAATTCAGCATTTCCCGGCTCCAAACATCTGAAGCTGCTAAAGTCTCTGCACTTCCCAGCACTCCTCTTGGTCAGATGTACCTTCTGAGTGCCAAGGTGCAGGTGTAGCATACTAGAGAAAGAGCAGCCCTTTCATTGTTTCAGTGTTACCTGGTCCTTGACTCTACATCGGGGAAGCCAGACAGAATTTGAAGAAAGGCCTGCAAAAATGCTGCTGGTGACTTTAAGACTGGAAATGACAACTTGCAGGGAAAGATGAAGAGAGGTTGTACTGATATAGCCAGAAGGAAAGGAAGAAGGTTGTGTGGAGGAAACAAACAAACAAAAAAAGAGTAATGAAAGGACAGTGAATAGTTGGTCTCTACCAGGGATGCCACCTTTTATAGCTCAGCTCAAAAGGTCCAGAGCCAACACCTACCTGTAAAGGCTCCCTGGAGGCAGCTTAACTAAAATGTTTATAATGTACATTATGCTAAATGCAGGGAAATGGGTAGACACACAATCAGCATTACTGAATACATATTTCATCTCTCCTTCCAGCCCACAGATTTAGTCAAAAACCTAAGGAAACCCAAGGAATTTGTTTTTGTGTACTGGGTCTGTGGTTGATTTTTTTTCTCTCACTTCTCTGCCATATTTTCCAAGTTTTCTAAAATGAAAATGCATTTTTATAGAAACATTTAAATAAATTATTTTATAAAAATAGAACAAACCTCCAGACTTGGAGAGAGGGCCCTGGGTCAGACTGCACATTGCTTAGTGGACCAAGAAATTCCAGAGCTTCCAGGGCTCTTAACACCAATTGTTGTCAACATCTGAATCTGTTGGCTTTTCTAAGTCCAGCAGTTAAGAAGAGGATAATAACATCTGCCTTCCTTAAAGACTTGTTCTGAAGGTCACAAGATAAATGTGTGAAAGTGTTTTGTGAGTACCAAGTACTGAATCAGTGTGACACAGTATTATTCCAGTTAAAGGCAACTTTCTATAAAATGAAAAGAGGGTAGGGATAAATATAAAGAAGGTAGTGATTTATATGAATTTCCCCTCCATCTGAGTTCAAACGAAATCCACAGAGTAATTCTGACTGGCAAAGGCTCTCTGCTCAGGACATCCAAAGCAACAACAGAAACAGAAATTCAGCAATAAGAATATTTCTTTACTCCATGTCAGGTGACTTGGATGATTGTGAAGTCTTCAAGTCCTAGAAATGAATACCTGAGAGGTCTTACCACTTTTCTAACTCTGGTGGACTCTGACCACTTGGGGGAAACACTGAAACCCAACTGACATGGAAGAGACCTAGCAAAGTTTATTTAAATCTAGAAGAGATCTAGTGATTTCTCCTGAGATTGGCCCTGAGTTTGTTTCAAGTTCTCACCTGCATGTATTTAGCTCTCTCCCACAGGAGCTGGAGGGACTAATTAATTGAGTCTGACAAGAAGCAACAAGTACAGGGCTACAGACTTTTACTAACATTAGTCCATAGCCAAATATGTTTCTCATTCTGGCTCCTATTTGCAGTGTGCATTAGAATAGATGATGTCAACACCAGCCGAGAAGACAAGTTATCTCAATACTCAACCCCTGGCAGGAGAATTTGTGCCCTGATTTATTTTTAGTGCTTTTCAACCTTAGTAATCCAGTCAGCTGAAGAAAAGCTAGCAACCAGACTGTTCTCTGAGCTCACCACCCTTATTTATCCCTTAGCAACTAGCAAGACATTCAGTCACCTGGGGGAGAATCTACTAGGAGTTTGGGGTCCCATCATTTGCAAATTTTTAGAGGCCACAGAGCATTATTATCCTAACCCAAGTGGAAATGTGGGCTTCACTATTTCATTGGTAGCAACTTTTTACTCAAAAGAGAAAGACAAAGAAAGAGAGGTTCCTAACAAAAACAGGTATGTATAGCCTATCGTTTTTACCAGCAGGGTGGAAGATGGGGTGAAAAGCAAGAATTGTGCTTTACCTTTTACGAAATGTTAGAACTTAAACTAGAGCACACATTGTTCTCCTTATCTAAGCTTCAAATTGGACTGTTGCTAGGAGTTCACAACGAATAATAAGTGCCTGTTCACCAAGATGCAGAAAGGGAAGCATCAAAAGATTAATCAATACTTTCCATGTTTTTGCATTTGGATTTAACCCCAAATATTTAACTTTATTTCAATCTTATACAGCTTGTGAGGACAGATTTATCCAACACCAGCTGTCCTCATATTTAAAAGCTGCTCCACAAAGATAAAATTAGAATCAAGGGAGGATCATATTCCTCAGCAAGAATTCTGCTCTATGCCCTACTGATGCCCTGAGCCACAAATGACAAACCAAATACCAGCATTATTGTTGTTTTTCTTGGACATTTCCTAAGAAGCTACAGTGTGGTAGAAACAGTATACACTGCACAAAAAAGGCATGAGCCCTAAACTCAGAATTGTACCCATGGGTATATATAAATTTATTCCCAAGGTTATTTCTCACCAAAGTGGGAGGAAGGCATGTACTGTTTTGACAGAGCAGGGAATGAAGTCAACTATCACACATACCCCCACCCCTTTTTTTTCTGGAGCTTTCCACTCCAGGAATTTTCCAAACTTGTATGAGGCTCAAATTAGACTGAAGTCTGAGTAAGATACTACTGTTCATTAAATCAAATAGAAAGACCAAATGTCATCACCTTGATATTAAATATTTGGTGTGACAATATATTGTGTAAAAAAAAAAAGAAAAAGAATCTCAAGATTCTAAAAAACTGTTAAATATTTTCTTTGAATGAAGTCTAACTGTAAAAGTATAGCTGTAAAAATACATCATTAATGTTCTATGTGCAGTTTGGAAGATCATATTTCTCAACAGGCATTTTACAAGAGCAGAAAGCAAAAGTGACCAATAAACACACAAAAGATGTAAAACCTCATTCCAGATTAAAGAAATGCAAGTCTACAAAACAATGAGATGCCCAATTTTGAGGATTACAAGGAAGTGATTCTCAAATAATTATTGAGAATGTACCATTTTAGAAAAGGGCAATGTGGCCATAACTATTAAACTTCAAAATGCATATGCTTTTTTCCGCTGTAATTCCACTGCTATAGATATACTTTAAAGAGCATGCAAAGGTGTATTTATAAAGATGCTCACTTAAGTATTGTTTTTAACAACCCAGATATTTTTCAATAGGGAACTGATTAACTATTATAAACCATATAAAAATTCTATGTAGGAATTTAGAAGAAAAAATTAGATTTTTATGTGCTATTATCAAATGATGACCCAGATATATTAAGTGGAAAGGCAAGGTGTAGAATAATATAAATGGTATGATTACATTTATGAAAAAAGAAAATTAAATTATATACATAGCTATATATATGTATGATTAAATATCAGAAAGAATATTAAAAATTGTTAATAATAGAAATTAGAGACTAGAAAGGGTCAGCTTTTTTAATTTTTATTTTTTACTGAAGTACAGTTGATTTACAATGTTTCAGGTTTACAGCAAGGTGATTCAGTTTCTTTTTCAGATTCTTTTCCATTATAGGTCAGTATAAGATACTGAATATAGTTCCCTGTGCTATATAGTAGGTCCTTGTTGTTTATCTATTTTATATATAATAGTGTGTATCTGTTAATCCCAAATTCCAAATTTAGCCCTCCCCCTACTTTCCCCCTTGATAACCATAAGTTTGTTTCCTATGTCTGTGAGTCTATTTCTGTTTTGTAAATAAATTCATTTGGATCATTATTTTAGATTCCACATATAAGTGGTATCACCTGATATTTCTCTTTCTCTATCTGACTTACTTCACTTAGTATGATAATCTGTAGATCCATCCATGTTGCTGAAAATGGCATTATTTCATTCTTTTATAGCTGAGTAATATTTCTGTGTGTGTGTGTGTGTGTGTGTGTATCACATCTTCTTTATCCATTCCTCTGTTGATAGACATTTAGGTTGCTTCCATGTCTTGGCTATTGTAAGTAGTGCTGCTATGAACACTGGAGTGCATGTATCTTTTCAAATTAGAGTTTTCATCTTTTCCAGATGTATGCCCAGGAGTGGCATTACTGGAACATACGGTAGTTCTATTTTTAGTTTAAGAAACCTCCATACGTTCTCCATAATGGCTACACCAATTTACATTCCCACCAACAGTGTAGGAGGGTTCCCTTTTCTCCACACCCTCTCCAGAATTTATTATCTGTAGACTTTTTGATGATGGCCATTCTGACTGGTGTGAGGTGATACCTTATTGTGGTTTTGATTTGCATTTCTCTAATAATTAGCAATGTTGAGCATCTTTTCATGTGCCTTTGGCCATCTGTGTATCTCCTTTGGAGAAATGTCTATTTAGATCTTCTGCCCATTTTTTGATTGGGTTATTTTTTATATTGAGCTGTATGAGCTGTTGGTATATTTTGGATTATTAATCCCTTGTCAGTCACATCATTTGCAAATATTTTCTCCCATTCTGTAGTTGTCTTTTCGTTTTGTTATGGTTTCCTTTGCTGTCCCGAGGCTTATAAGTTTGATTAGGTCCCATTTGTTTATTTTTGGTTTTGTTTCCATTACTCTAGGAGATAGATCCAAAAAAAATATTGCTGAGATATATGTCAAAGAGCATCCTGCCTATGTTTTCCTCTAGAAGCTTTATAGTGTCCAGTCTTACATTTAGGTCTTTGATCCATTTTGAGTTTATTTTTGTATATGGTATTAGAGAATGTTCCAACTTCATTCTTTTACATGTAGCTATCCAGTTTTCCCAGCACCAATTATTGAAGAGACTGTCTTTTCTTTACTGTATATTCTTGCCTTCTTTGTCGTAGACTAATTGACCATATGTGTGTGGATTTTTTCTGGGCTTTCTATCCTGTTCCGTTGATCTATGTGTCTGTTTTTGTGCCAGTGCCATACTGTTTTGATTACTGTAGCTTTTTAGTGTAGTCTGAAGTCAGGGAGCATGATTCCTCCAGCTCCATTCTTCCTCAAGATTGTTTCAGCTCTTCGGAGTCTTTTGTGTTTCTACACAAATTTTAAAAAATTTTTGTTCCAGTTCTGTGAAAAATGCCATTGGTAATTTGATAGGGATTGCACTGAATCTATAGACTGCCTTGGGTAGTATGGTCATTTTAACAATATTGATTCTTCCAATCCATGAACACGGTATATCTTTCCATCTGTTTGTATGGTCATCAATTTCTTTCATCAGCGTCTTATAGTTTTCAGAGTGCAGGTCTTCTGCCTCCTTAGGTAGGTTTATTCCTAGATATTTTACCCTTTTTGATGCAATGGTAAATGGGATTGTTTCCTTAATTTCTCTTTCTGATATCTCATTGTTAGAGTACAGAAATGCAACAGATTTCTGTATATTAATTTTGTGTTCAGCAACTTCACCGAATTCACTGATGAGTAGTTTTCTGGTGATGCCTTTAGGATTTTCTATGTATAGTATCATGTCATCTGGAAACAGTGACAGTTTTACTTCTTCCTTTCCAATTTGGATTCCTTTTATTTCCTTTTCTTCTCTGATTGCTGTGGCTAGGACTTCCAAAACTATGTTGAATAAAAGTGTCAAGAGGGAATCCTTGTCTTGTTCCTGATCTTAGAGGGAATGCTTTCAGCTTTTCACCACTGAGTATGATGTTAGCTCTGGGTTTGTCATATATGGTCTTTATTATGTTGAGGTAGGCCCTCTATGCCCAGTTTCTGGAGAGTTTCTACCATAAATAGATGTTGAATTTTCTCAAAAGCTTTTTCTGCATCTACTGAGATGATCATATGGTTTTTATTCTTCAATTTGTTAATGTGGTGTATCCCATTGATTGATTTGCAGATATTAAGAAATCCTCACATCCCTGGAATAAATCCCACTTGATTATCGTGTACAATCCTTTTACTACATTGTTGGAATTGATTTGCTAGTATTTTGTTGAGGATTTTTGCATCTATGTTCATCAGTGATATTGGCCTGTAATTTTCTGTTTTTCTGATATCTTTGCCTGGTTTTGTTATCGGGGTGATGGCAGCCTCACAGAATGAGTTTGGAAGTGTTTCTTCCTCTGCAATTTTTTGGAAGTTTCAGAAGGATAGGTGTTAACTCTTCTCTAAATGTTTGGTAGAATTCACCTGTAAAGCCATCTGATCCTGGACTTACATTTGCTGGGAATTTTTAAATTACTGATTCAATTCCAGTACTGGTAATTGGCCTGTTCATATTTTCTATTTCTTCATGGTTCAGTCTTGGGAGATTGCACCTTTCTAAGAATTTGTCCATTTCTTCTAGATTGTCCATTTTATTGGCATATAGTTGCTCATAGCAGTCTTTTATGTTCCTTTGTATTTCTGTGGTGTCAGTTATAACTTCTTTTTCATTTCTGATTTTATTGATTTGGGCCCTCTCCCTTTTTTTCCTAATGAGTCTCACTGAAGGTTTATCAGTTTTGTTTATATTTTCAAAGAACCAGCTTTTAGTTTCATTGATCTTTTCTATTGTTTTTTTAGTCTCTATTTCATTTATTTCTACTCTGATCTTTTTTTTTTTTTTTTGGCTGCGTTGGGTCTTCACTGCTGCGGGCTTTCTCTAGTTGCAGTGAGCGGGGGCTACTCTTCGTTGCGGTGCGTGGGCCTCAGTAGTTGTGGCTCGCAGGGTCCAGAGCGCAGGCTCAATAGTTGTGGCAAGTGGGCTTAGTTGCTCCGCGGCATATGGGATCTTCCCAGACCAGGGCTCGAACCTGTGTCCCCTGCATTGGCAGGCAGATTCTTAACCACTGTGCCACCAGGGAAGTCCCTCTGATCTTTATGAGTTCTTTCCTTCTAATAACTTTGGGTCTTGTTTGTTCTTCTTTCTCTAGTTGCTTTAGGAGGAAAGGGTCAACTTTTATTTTTCACTTTATACCTTCCATACTCTTCATTTTTAGAATTTTTTGCCCTAAGCATCTACAACTTTTACTTTTTTAAATCTTTTGGCACTCACAGGTTTGTTTCAATTTTCTGGAAGATTCAGTTGCATAGAACATCCCAAGTTCCTATAAATACATTATGAATCGAAAGAATTAAATTATACTCAGGATAGTTTTAGCGCTGACTGTATTTTACGGTACTCTACTTCTCTAAAATTTGGTTATTCCTATAGCTTGGTAGAACTGGCCAGAATTCAAAGGGATTGGCAGGGATCTCTTGGAATCCAGGCAGAGAAAAGAGATTTATAATCCAAACAACTTCCAGCCCCCAAACCCAGGGTCAGTCTTAGAGCAGGTAGCTTCCTTATTGCCAGTCTTCTCCTCTCTCTTTTCTGCAAGTTTCCTCATCTGGCATTAAGGACCAGGAGTTGAGTCTCTGCTACTTGATACCTAATACGAAACTTCTACCCCATTTGTTCTATACATGATGACAAATAAATCTCCCTTAAGTCCTATCAGGTCACTCTATACCCAGTACAGACCTGCAATGATTCCTTAACCCATATCATCTAAAACCTTACCCTGGCATTCAAAGCTCCTAGGGATTTGATCCCAACCAATCTTTCCAACTTTCTGTCTCCTGTTAAAATGACTTACTTGTATTTCCTATGCATGCCTCACATTTTAACCAATGTTAAGATACTTTGCCATGCTATTTGTCAAAGTGTGGTCTGTGGACCAACAGCATCAGTTTTATCTGGGAGCTTGTGAGAAAAGCATGATCTCAGGCCCCCACCCAGACCTACTTAATTAGAATCTGCATTTTAACGAGATTTTCAGGTGCTGCATATGTACATTAAATTTTGAGAACCACTGTAAAACTATTAAGTGCTTTTCTTTTTTTTATTAGCTTTTTTAAAAATTTTTATTTATTTTTGGCTGTGTTGGGTCTTCGTTGCTGTGCACGGGCATTTTCTAGTTGTGGCGAACGGGGGTTACTCTTCCTTGCAGTGCGCAGGCTTCTCATTGCAGTGGTTTCTCTTGTTGCGGAGCATGGGCTCTAGGAGCAGGAGCTTCAGTAGTTGTGGTACGTGGGCTCAGTAGTTGTGGCTCGTGGGCTCTAGAGCGCAGGCTCAGTAGTTGTGGCACACAGGCTTACTTGCTCCACAGCATGTGGGATCTTCCTGGACCAGGGCTCGAACCCGTGTCCCCTGCGTTAGCAGGCAGACTCTTAACCACTGCGCCACCAGGGAAGCCCTTGAGTGCTTTTCTGTGGTGCTTGAGGGACTGTTATCGTCATTATTTATTTCCCTGTAGAATATGTAAGCACCTAGAAAGCAAAGTGTTATCCAAATTATGTGCCTAAGATATGCTGTCCAGCCCTCAGAAACAAAGGACTACACTGAGCAGATACTCACTAAATATCTATGGATTGACTAATTTGGTTTCAGTTCTGCAGCTAAAAAAGTAACTAGAATCACCAACCTTCACTCTGTTGTCTGACAAACCAGACCCAACATAGACAACATATGCACACAAACACACAAGGACATACACACACAGGGTCTTTTATGAACAGGATTTTTCACAGGAGAGGAAACTGCAAGAGAAAGGGATGTTAAACCCTGACATGAATATCAAAATTGTTTCGGGATCAACTAGACAGTCACTGTAAGTCCCCTTTAAACTAAAACTGAGGGGCTAGATTTACTTGATGGACTCCAAGGTCATATGGGGCTCTAAGTCCATGATTCTATGATTCCAAGGGACATCACTTTTGTACTGTCCCAGAAGCTACTGTAGGGACCAGGGACAGCCCTGAGATTAAGTCTGATGCTGCAAAGCCTGACTTCCTCTCTCAGTCCTCTCTAAACCCCAGCTTCTCTATTACCTCCTCGAAAAGCTCCTTCTCTACACGTGTGTCTACTATCATGACACTTCAGTCTCCTGGCACTTCCAACTGCCCTTGCCTCCACGAGCTTGTCACTGTCACACTTCTCTCTCCTACTCTGTATTCAGCTTCTTGGTCTCTCACACAGTTCAACATTGCCAAGGTGACAATGAGCTAATTAAACTGTGCTAAAATAAGGAAGTTAGGGAAGAAAGATGTCCTGATAAGCTGTCCTAATTACCCTTGCCCTCTCTCCCTGTGTATTCTTTGGTTAACTTTATTTTTTTTTAATTTATTTTTTATTGAAGTATAGTTGAATTACAATGTTGTATTAATTACTTCAGTACAGCAAAGGACTCAGATATACATATATATATATATATATATATATATATATATATATATATATATATATATATATATACCTTCTTTTTCATATTCTTTTCCATTATGGTGAATCGCAGGATACTGAATATAGATCCCTATGCTATACAGTAGGACCTTGTTTATCCATTCTATATACACCAGTTTGCATCAGCTAATCCCAAACTCCAAATCCAACCCTCTCCCACCCCTCTCCCCCCTAGCAACCACCAGTCTATTCTCTATGTCCCTGATTCTGTTTCTGTTTCATAGATAGGTTCATTTGTGTCATATTTTAAATTCCACACATAAGTGATATAATATAGTATTTGTCTTTCTCTTTCTGACTTCACTTAGTGTGATCATCTCTACTTGAATCCATGTTGCTGCAAATGGCATTATTTTGTTCCTTTTTATGGCTGAGTAGTATTCCACTATATATATGTACCTCATCTTCTTTATCCATTGCATTTGTCGATGGACATTTAGGTTGTTACCATGTCTTGGCTATTATGAAGAGTGCTGCTATGAAGACAAGGGTGCATGTATCTTTTTTAATTATACTTTTGGGTTTCCCCGGTGGTGCAGTGGTTAAGAATCTGCCTGCCAGCGCAAGGGACACAGGTTCAATCCCCGGTCTGGGAAGATCTTACATGCCGCAGAGCAACTAAGCTCGTGCACCGCAACTACTGAGCCTGTACTCTAGAGCGCTCAAGCCACAACTACTGAAGCCCATGTGCCTAGAGCCTGTGCTCCGCAACAAGAGAAGCCACTGCAACGAGAAGCCCGCGCACCGCAATGAAGAGTAGCCCCTGCTTGCCACAACCAGAGAAAAGCCTGAGCACAGCAACGAAGACCCAATGCAGCCAAAAATAAAATAAATAAAAAATAAAAATTATAGTTTTGTCTGGATATATGCCCAGGAGTGGGATTGCTAGAGCATATGGTAATTCTATTTTCAGTTTTCTGAGGAACCTCCATACTGTTTTCCACAGTGGCTGCACCAATTTACATTCCAACAGTGTAGGAGGGTTCCCTCTTCTCCACAACCTCTCCAGCATTTATTATTTGTAGACTTTTTAATGAAGGCCATTCTGACCGGCATGAGGTGGTACCTCATCGTAGTTTTGATTTGCATTTCTCTAATAATTAGCAATGTTGAGTATCTTTTCATGTGCCTATTGGCCATCTGTATTTCTTCTTTGGAGAAATGTCTCTTTAAGTCTTCTGCCCATTTTTCGATTGGGTTGCTTGTTTTTTTGTTGTCGAGTTGTATGAGCTGTTAGTATATTTTGGAAATTAAGCCCTGTCAGTCCCACTGTTTGCAAATACTTTTGGTAACCTTCTTGAGAGAAATGAAGTGGGGTATCATTACACCATATTCTGTAGTAAGGGGGGCTGGACCTAGTGAGAATTTGCCCTTTGGGATCAATATTTTTATTTACTGAACACATTTTCAGTTCTGCCTCTCCCAAGCTCTCTGATATGGGCCTTTGGAGCTTTAACCCAAAGCTATTTCATATCCCCAAAATGGGATCAATATAGTCACCACACATCTCTCTCACACTTTGCAAACAGCTTTTTACACACTGTCCAGTTTGATTTAGCTCAACACCACATCTAATTTCTTATACATCTAAGCAATAAACAGAGACCACTGTCAGAATTAAGTTTCTAACCCAGTGTCCTGTATATGAGAAGATTATTAATAGACATCTCTGTTCATATCCTTATAAGGTCCCTCCTAAACCCAAAGCTTTAGAGCTACAGTAAGCAAGACAGTGGGGTATTAGAAGAGGGATAGAAACACAGAACAGAAGACAGAATCAAGAAATAGATCCATACAAGAGTAACTAACTGAATTTTGACAAAGGCTAGGCTTTTCATTGGAATTTAGATCCCCTTTCCTCCTGTTTCCTAAGGAGTACACAGGTCAAGAAGTATATTTCTTATAGTAGAGGTTAAAAGCCCTCTGCTCTAGATATGGACTGTGCAGATTTTATTCCTGGCTTCACCACTTACCAGCTATGTGTGTTTGGGCAATTTGTATAACCTCTCTAAGCTTACGTTTCCTTATTTGTAAAATGAGAACAATAATATCTCTGTAGCTTGGGGGTTTTATGGGAGTGAATGAGATAATGCATACAAAGTGGTTAGTACAGTGCTGGTGATTAACCTCATTTTAAGTTTTTAAAATCAAGCTCAGAGAGAATTGTTGTATGTGATCTTTCTTTTTTTTTTTTTAATTTGTGAAGCCTGCTTAATGCTACAGATTCCCCTCTCTAGGACTCTTCTAGTTACACATAGCTCTAGCACATGCCACTGTCCATGTGCTGGGTAACCTGACTCCCAGCTAATGACAGTATGTGGTCTTAGCTGTCCCTGTGCACATAGCATTCCTCTTGGCAATAACTCTGTATGTGTGTGAGGAGGACAAACAGAAATGGAACAGCCTCTTTTAAAAATCGAGCATGATCTTATAACATAAAAACTTATGTACTTAAGCCAGTAGCATCAAAAAGGACAAACATCCTCTTTCTATTTTAGGCTAAATATCAAAGGAAATAAAAATTCTAGGGTTAAATATCAGCCTCTTCTGAATTTAGCAGGATGTGAAAGACATTAGAAGGAATCTAATCTCCCCCACCTCTAAGATGACTTGACAACTGGCTTGTCTGCTTCAGAGTGTCACCACTGGAGAGGGTGTCATTTGTGTTAAAATAATGGCTCTTCCTGTTTAAAGACAAATGGAGGACTGGAATGTCTTCATGGAGAAATCTGTGTCTTTGTCTGAACCAGTCTATCAGAGGACTGGTATAAAACAAGTCAGTACTGATGCGGCCTTGAGGGTGTGATAATTTTGGAGGGCTACATCTAAAGGAAGAAAACACTATAAAGTGTGTGCAAGAAAGGGTTGCAGGGCTGAGGAGAGTTTGCAAAATACACTTTGTCAACTTGCCAAAAGTTGGACTGAAAGTTGCTGACTGTTTCCAAGACAGTAAGACTCTTAAGTCTAGGCAACTTTTCTCCTAACATCTCTGACCAGCAGTCACTGCGGGTGCTGGAAAATGAGACCAGAAGTGTTGCAGATTATTCTCCTGGAGTCTAGGTCTCTGCCACCACTGCTCCTTTGCCCCAGAGCTGGTTCGGTTTCAGTATTTTATCCTCAAATAAGAAAAAAAATCTTAAACCCAATCTTTCACTAAACTTGAAAGTTCTCTAACAAAAAAAAGTACAAAGTGGCTTGCCATATAATTCAAACCAAACATCTGTTTATCTTAGTATTTGAGCCCTAAGGTCTGAATTTATTGTATAGAAGGACTCTACAAACTGAGTCTTTTAAAACTGGTTCCTGTACTGCCATAAATGAGGTTCCAAGAAATAACAACAAAACAAAGTGGGGAAAGTTTTTCTTTAAAAGAGAGAGAGGGCTTCCCTGGTGGCGCAGTGGTTGAGAGTCCACCTGCCGATGCAGGGGACGCGGGTTCGTGCCCCGGTCTGGGAGGATCCCACGTGCCGTGGAGCGGCTGGGTCCGTGCGCCATGGCCGCTGGGCCTGCGCGTCCGGAGCCTGTGCTCCGCAACGGGAGGGGCCACAGCAGTGAGGGGCCCCCGTACCGCAAAAAAAAATAATAAAATAAAAGAGAGAGAGATTCTTAGAACACTTGCTCTTAGAGCCCTAAGCCTGCATGTAAGAAATCCAATTACCCTGAGGTCACCATGCTGTGAAAAGCCCAAGCCATATGGAAAGACCCTGGAGGAAGAGACATCACGTGGAAAGAGAGAGAGAGGCCAAGTAGCACCAACGTGCAGCACTTGTGAGTGAAGAAACCATCTTGGATAACTGCACCCTCTAGGCCCAGCTGCCCCAGTTGAAAACACATGGATCGGAAATGAACTGCCCAGCTAATGCCTCTTGAATTCCTGACCTAAAACATCAAGTAACGGTAGAAAGATCATATGCCCTAAAGAGCCCCTCAGTGAGCAAGAGTTTCAAGATATGTCCCAGACGTTTCCAAGCCTACTAGGATCTTAGCATCAGGGGGAGGAAGTAGTGACATTCCTAACTCATGATCAGGCATCATATCCTTTGATGGAGAAGCAGTCTGAGAAAGGCCATGAACAGTGTGGACCTTGACAACAGGAAAAGAAGTATGGTATAGGTTCAGCCACAGAGATATCCAAACAGAAATCTGTATGCTAGTTAGAGTGTAATAGTTATCCTTTAAAACAGCTTTATATCAAAACACCATTTAGCTACTGGAGAAACCATGAGAACCAGGACAGTGAGTATTTAACATGGAAGGACATAATTGATAATCTCCTTGGCACTGTATAAAATCAAGAAATTTGACAAAACATTAGGAAGAGGCAAAACATTGAATGTAATTAAGTAAAATTTCTAGTCATCTAGAAAATAGCAACCCACCCTTGACATTAGTTTAACTGTGTTGAAAATAAAAAGAAGTGGTTTCTTTTTCTAAAAAGCAAGAGAGAGTGAATTCCCTGGCAGTCCAGTGGTTAGGACTAGGCACTTTCACTGCCATGGCCCAGGTTCAATCCCTGGTTGGGGAACTAATATCCCGCAAGCCATGTGGCATGGCCAAAATAAATAAGTAAATAAATAAATATAAATAAATAAAAAGCAATAGAGAGAGAACAAAAGACAGAGAAACGTGATCAAACATGAAGGCAGGGGCTTCCCTGGTGGCGCAGTGGTTGAGAATCTGCCTGCCAATGCAGGGGACATGGGTCCGAGCCCTGGTCTGGGAAGATCCCACATGCCGCGGAGCAACTAAGTCAGTGCGCCACAACTACTGAGCCTGCGCTCTAGAGTCCACGAGCCACAACTACTGAGCCCACGTGCCACAACTACTGAGGCCCATGTGCCTAGAGCCCGTGCTCCACAACAAGAGAAGCCACCACAATGAGAAGCTCGCATACCACAACGAAGAGTAGCCCCCGCTCCACGCAACTAGAGAAAGCACATGCACAGCAACAAAGACCCAATGCAGCCAAAAATAAATAAATAAATAAATAAATTTATAAAAGTAAAAAAATAAAATTAAAAATAAAAAGAATGCACCAAATTTGGCTTATTGTGTGAATTTTCACTAAGTATTCTAAGGTGACATTTTGAAACATCTGAAATATTGTACGTTGCTAACCTGCCTTACCTTGCTCTCGTTCCCCAATTTTTGCCTAATATAGCTACTATCTGAGTCTTCTGTTGTTCACTTTTAAATAGACTTGATGTTCTATTTCTCAGACCACTGAACCTACATTACATCCATGAAGCTGGTATAACTCTGCAGACATCCCATTCAGGCAGTGTTATAAGGGCCTCACCATTGTTCACGATCTCTATGTATCTTGTCATCTTTCCAGGGTAAGACTGCCAAGGTCTTAGACTCTTCATTTGGTGGAGTCTAATTCTGTTCTCTTTTCAAAGAGCTAGGGTTACACTCAGCAAAGGTTACGATTTACGTGAGACATGAAGCCTGCTAGCGTAACTCATCAGCAAAGTAAAATCCCTAGCTATTTTTTCTCTCAAGGACATCCCCAGTGCTACCTAAAGTCAAGAAGGAACACTTCAGGACAGGTCACATGTAGGGCCTACATATATTCTGAATCCACATTTTCATTTTGATACTCTAGAGGGTAGTATTATTTCATAGCAGTCAAGCAAAAGGGTTTTTTCTTTTTGAAAACCTCCTTTTCTATCCCCTAGAAGGAAATACATGAGAACCAAATGTAATGACTGCAGTGGCTTTAGCAAGAGAAGTCAATATTTAAGAGTGAGCTTTTTAAAGAAATATTCCTTTTCTGGAAGGAACAGGGATGTTCTCATGTTTGGTTTGGTTTTATCACTAACCCAAATGAGTTCTGAAAGATTTGTTTTCATAAATAAATCACATTTTAAACTGTTTAACTAATTCCTAAAGCGCAGCTCATTTTTCAAACCTCTGCATTCTGGAGTGGCAGTTTAAGCCACAGACCTAAGTGCTGACTAGCTTTGCCTTTAGCGCCAGTGTTCATCTTTCTTTCCCTTATGCTCTGATGGAAGTTCATCTACTCCAGTAATTATGAAAATTAGAGATTTAAAAGCAGGATCAAATATTTTAAATATTTAAAAAGAAACCTTCTCACTTCTCATTAGATATAACTGAGACTCTAAAGAGCCTTGCCCAAGTCATGTAACTAATTAATGATAGATCTAGAATCAAAATATAGATTTCCTCAATCCTGAATTAGTACCCTCTCTCCCATACTATCTGGCCTCTCTATATTTTTATCCATTTCTATATCATCCTCATACAGAGACTGTTTAACTCATGCTAACCAGTGGCATATCCCAAAGTAAGATTCAGGACATTTCATGATTCTATTAGTTATCACTGTCTCCTTTCATTGGCTGGATGATCATGGACAGAAGATGGGAAATCCTGCCTGGCCTGTTCACCCCACTGATTAAATGACAACATGGGCTCTCTGGTGCCTTGCACATAAAGTTTGATTGTTCATGCTTAGAACAGGAAGCATATGGAATGTTAGGGGGCCTTACCTTCATAAGAACTGGATTTTCTCTTTTTTTTCTCATTAGCCTGGGGACATAGGACAATTTCAAGGTGGATAAAAACCTGAATCTCATCCACCACTGAAACTATTCTGCTGATGTTTTCTAGCTTCTCCTTCAAGATGTGCCAAGGAGCTTAAAGGAAATTCTAGCTTCTTGAACCAACTGACCTTAATATTTATTTATAACATATGTTTCTTCCAAGAAGTTCCAAATGTTTCATATACACTTTTACTTAATTCTGCTCATCCCGTAAGGGGAAGAATTTCATTTTTATTTTCCTGCCACAGCCAGAGTTTCCCTGCTGTTTATAGGGTTTCTTTCCGGGGTCTGATACTTAAAGGTTAGAATCTCTAGAAGCCACAAACATTCTCAACTGATGTCTCAGCCAACATTGCTAACAAATTCATTAAATCAACCAATATTTATTGAGTATCTCCTATGTGCCTGGCACTATTCTAGGCACTAGGGATACAAGAATAAACAAAACAGACTATGTCTCTGCCCTCAAGGAGCTAATATACAAAGTAAAAAGACTGTTCCACTACCTAGTGAATTCAGAACTGTAAAAATGCTCTATCCTGATAAAAGAAAAAATCACTACAGTTTTAACTACTCAGACTAATATCTGCAGTTTTACATTTACCTGGTAATATAGAGCCAATTTGCTAGAGGCCCATATGGATTGCACTAGAAAACAGGAGATTTTGATTCTAATCCTGACTCTTCAACCAACAGACTGCATGACCTTGAGCAAATACATAACCTCTATGACCCTTACAGTTTTGTTCTCTGAAGATGTTAGACAAGATTTCCCATGTCTTCTCTTGGTCTGCAATTCTTTTTTGAATTTTTTAAAATATTTTTATTTATTTATTTGGCCATGCTGGGTCTTAGTTGCAGCATGCAGGATCTTCATTGCCGTGTGGGGGGGATCTTCCTTGTGGCATGCGGGATCTTTAGTTGTGGCATGCGGGATCTTTAGTTGCAGCATGCAGGATCTTTAGCTGTGGCATGCAGGATCTTTTAGTTGTGGCATGCGGAATCTTTAGTTGCAGCATGCGAACTCTTAGTTGCGGCATGTAGGATCTAGTTCCCCGACCAGGGATCGAACACAGGCCCCCTGCATTGGGAGCACAGAGTCTTAGCCACTGGACCACCATGGAAGTCCCTGCAATTCTGTGATTGGTTAACTTCACCTAAGATGGCTGGTGTGGTGTGAAAACTTACTTCCAAGGTTAGAAGAGGAGGAATCTTTCTTTTCTCTTTTTTTATTTTTTTCATTGGAGTATAGTTGATTTACAGTGTTGTATTAGTTTCTGCTGTACAGCAAAGTGCATCAGTTATACATATACATATATCCACTCTTTTTTAGATTCTATTCCCATATAGGTAATTATAGAGTACTGAATAGAGTTCCCTGTGCTGCACAGTAGGTTCTTATTAGTTATCAGTTTTATATACAGTAGCGTGTATAGGTCAATCCCAATCTCCCAATTTATCCCTCCCCCACCTTTCCCCCTTGGTAACCATAAGTTTGTTTTCTACATCTGTGACTCAATTTCTGTTTTGTAAATAGGTTCATTTGTACCTTTTTCTAGATTCCACATATAAGTGATATCATATGATATCCATCTTTGTCTGACTTAATTCACTCAGTATGACAATGTCTAGGTCCATTCATGTCGCTGCATGAACGAAATAATGGCATTATTTCGTTCTTTTTTATGGCTGAGTAATATTCCATAGTATATGCAATATACCACATCTTCTTTATCCATTTCTCCGTCGATGGACATTTAGGTTGATTCCATGTCCTGGCTGTTGTAAATAATGCTGCAATGAACACTGGGTGCATGTATCCTTTCAAATTATGGTTTTCTCTGGATATATGCCCAGGAGTGGGATTGCTGGATCATATGGTAGCTCTATTTTTAGTATTTTAAGGAATCTACATACTGTTCTCCATAGCAGTTGTACCAATTTACATTCCCACCAATGGTGTAGGAGGGTTCCCTTTTCTGGAAGAGGAGGAATCTTTCCATATCAACTGTTATTATTTGTGGGATGGGGTTGAGGGAAATGGCACAAACCAACACATACCTCCTAGGACAACTATTCACAGCATCTCCTTATGCAATAATCTATAAAATCAATCAGCTCCATGCCTACTATCTGGACTAGATACTTTGGGGATGGGAAACATACAAAAAGACCCCTGATCTTAAGGAACTTCCAGATGAAAGTATGCAATAGTAAATAATTAAAAACAGAACTGTATTGTAAGGACTTCCCCTGTGGCCAAGTGGTTAGGATTCCAGGCTTTCACTGCCGTGGCCCAGGTTCAATCCCTGGTTGGGGAACTGACATCCTGCAAGCCGCACAGTGCGGCCCCCCAAAAAAAGGTGTATTATAAGGGTTGTAAGTTCACAAGAGAAGAAAAATCAAAGACAGCTAGATTAGAAACCTCTGAGGAAAGGTGGAACTTCCCCTGGTTCTACATATAACAATCACCATCACAATAATAATAGCAGCTAACATTTATTTATTGAGTGATTGATGTGTGGCACAAATATGAGTTAAGTGCTTTTGTAGGCTATCTCATTTAATCCTCGAAACAACCCTAAAAATAAATGCTATTACTGTGCCTGTTTTACAGATTAGGAAATTGAGGCTTAGAGGGAAACCTAATATACCTAATAAATCGCAAGTCCAGGCAATCGATCCCAGAGCATTCCATGCCATTGAATGGTTACGGAATGCTTTCCCCACACGAGATAAAGAGAAAAGCACAGTACTGCCACACCAGTTAGTGTTCCATAAATGTTACTTCGTTTTTCTACCCATCCCCCACCACTATTCACCAGCTAACTCCCATCCCCAACTCACACACATACACACTTTGTCTTTTCCAATTTTAACATTCTTCAAAACTGAAGGTCCACCCTGGGCAGGAAGTTTTCCTATGCTGGTCAAGCTTCTGTCTCCTTTGAAGTCATAGCACTTATTTCCAACAGCCTGTGGGGTGACTACATGCTGTCTTGTGATGTCACTGGTACTATTTAATGTCTTATGACTTTAGTGTTTCTGATGTCTTATGGTATTACTAAGATAGTACCTATATTACTATTATCATGCATCTTTTGCATTAGTGAGTTTTTCATATACTTTCATTGTACCAGCTAACTCTAAACTCCTTTGTGTTGCTCCTGGGGTCTTGGCATAGGAGATATCAGGAAGTATTCACTAATTCAAAAGTTTGAGGTGTTTGTGAAGTTTTCACTCATTACAAAAATGATCCAAGTCAAATAAATACAGCTAACACTTCATGGTTTGATTCTACTCTGTTTAGAGAGTCCATAGTTATAAACTCTTTTTGAGCTCAATTTTGGACATAAAGGTAATCTGTGCATGTTTGCAATCCCTTTAGGTCACAGAACTAAAGCTATCTTCTTCTGAACTACCAAGGAAAAATTCTATCTGTTCTTTGAAAATTAAAAAACAACCAACTAACTCTTTTAAAAAAAGCAGTTCCAGTTCACAGATTTTTTTTTTAATATTTATTTATTTATTTATTTTGGCTGTTGCCGAGTCTTAGTTGCGGCACATGGGATCTTTGTTGTGGCATGCAGGATCTAGTTCTCCGACTGGGGATCGAACCCGGACTCCCCACATTGGGAGCATGGAGTCTTACCCACTGGGCCACCAGGGAAGTCTCCACAGATTTATTTTAATCTTACAAATGTATTATAAAATACTGTATGCTTAGAAAGGAATAAACATAATATATAGGTAAAATTTAAATAATAATAAAATGTATACTCTGTAGCCATTATCCATCACAGGAAATAAAACATGAAATAGTAAATCTTTCATATCACCAAAATTTTAGTCTAAAGCAAACTAAGTCCAAAATGGTGATAAGGGGACTTCCCTGGCAGTCCAGTGGTTAAGACTCCCTGCTTCCAATGCAGGGGGCACGGGTTCAATCCCTGGTCAGGGAACTAAGATTCCACATGCCATGCAGCGCGGCCAATAAATAAATAAATATATATATATATATATATATTTTAATGGTTATAAATCTTCGAGATGATAAAGGGGCTTTTAAAGACTAAAAAAAGACACCAACTATTACAGGATTATACATTGACATTAGAAGGAGATTAGATAAATCTGGTCCTAATGACAGTATCAAATACAAGACTTTTTAAGTTGGAACTACTTTATTTTCATTGACTACATAGCCTGGATTTTTGGAATAGTTACAATTTCATTCCATTTCCATAAACCAATGGTTTTCTGGAAATTACAATATTCTGTTATTCAAACTAGTCTACATCTGCCAAGCTACCTCTTCTATCTGGAAATAAAAGTTCTTTGTGGGGTCATGTGATCTAAATGTTGGTTTCGGTAAATAAATCAGCATAGATAAAATGAAAAAAAAAACGCATCAGGTTACAGATTTAGGAAATCCTGACTCTAGTCTCTGTTGAATTATTGGCTTTCATGAAGTGAGCACTAGACTTTCAAGTACCTAATACAGAAGGAAATACAACCAATATTAAGATCCACAGTATCTATGAGGAAAAACGAAACCAGTAGCACAGAAGCCCAATTATTCCTGATTCTAAGAATTGAGATATATTTCTCTATTAAAGCCTCAAAGAGATAATATGAACATTGACATCCTTTCCTCATAGTAAGCACAGCAATGTGTTTCAATGGGTTTCTTTTTTTTTAATTGAGTTATAGGTGATGTAGAATATTATATAAGTTATAGGTGTACAATATAGTGACTCACAATTTTTAAAGGTTATACTCCATTTATAGTTATTGTAAAACACTGGCTATATTCCCTGTATTGTACAATATATACTTGTAGTTTATTTTATACATAATAGTTTGTATCTCTTAATCCCCTATTCCTATATTGCTCCTCCCCCCTTCCTCTCCTCTCTGGTAACCACTAGTTTGTTCTCTATATCTGTGAGTTTGCTTTTTTTTTGTTATATTCACTAGTTTGTTGCAATTTTTAAATTCCACATATAAGTGATATCATACAGCATTTGTCTTTCTCTGACTTATTTCACTTAGCATAATATCCTCCAAGTCCATCCATGTTGTTGCAAATGGTAAAATTTCATTCCTTTATATGGCTGAGTAGTTATTCCATATATATATATACATACCATATCTTCATTATCCATTCATCTATTATGGACCCTTTGGTTGCTTCCATATCTTGGTAACTATAAATAATGCTGCTGTGAACAATGGGTTGCATGAATCTTTTCGAATTAGTGTTTTTGTTTTTTCCAAATACATATCCAGCAGTGGAATTCCTGGGTCATATGGTAGTTCTATTTTCAGTTTTTTGAGGAATTTCCATACTATTTTCCATAGTGTCTGCACCAATTCACATTTCCACCAACAGGGTATAAAGGTTTCCTTTTCTCCACATCCTCGCCAACATTTGTTGTTTGTGTTCTTTTTGATGATAGCCATTCTGACAGGTGTGAGTTGATATCTCATTGTGGTTTTGATTTGCATTTCCTTGATTAGCAATGTTGAGCATCTTTTCATATGTCTGGTGGCCATCTGCGTTTCCTCTTTGGAAAAGTATCTATTCAGATCTTCTGCCCATTTTTTAATCAAGTTGTTTTTTTGATGTTGAGTTGTATGAGCTGTTTATATATTTTGGATATTAACCCCTTATCGGTCATATCATTTGCAAATATTTTCTCCCATTCAGTAGGTTGTCTTTTGGTTTCGTCAATGGTTTCCTGGGCTGTGCAAAAGCTTTTAAGTTTAATTAGGTTCAATGGATTTCTTATAACAAATATGCTGAAGACTTGAAATCAAAATGCAAATTCAGAGACACTAACATATGCCCTCTGAAATGATGTTTTTGGGAAATAACTCAGCACTTCTTTTGGGTGCAAGCATCATAACTCCGTAAAGGTAAACATCTGGAATTTTTACACTGCAAACATTAAAGAAGTTCCATCCTTAGTCAAGAATTCAGATGTTCTGGGGACTTCCCTGGTGGCACAGTGGTTAAGACTCCACGCTCCCAGTGCAGGGGGCCTGGGTTCGATCCCTGGTCAGGGAACTAGATCCCACATGCATGCTGCAACTAAGAGTTCGCATGCCACAACTAAGGAGCCGGCGAGCAGCAACTAAGGAGCCCACCTGCCACAACTAACACCTGGTGCAACCAAATAAATAAATAAATATTAAAAAAAAAAAAAAAAAGAATTCAGATGTTCTGGATTGATCTGCCATTTGTAATTAATTTGCTGGTCCTAGTGTGAATACAATATACTTGAACTAAATTTCATTAAATTTCCATCAGATTTAGATAGAATTTCATTTTTCTCTTTCTTTTAGGTAAGTACCCAGAGAAGTAAGAAAACATTTTCTCTCTGGGATTATGCTTGGAATATGCAACAGAAATGTCAGAGTAAGTACAAAATGTGAATGTGCATTTGTTGCATATGAATATAGGGAGAATTCTACTTTTAAAAAAATATACCAATTATCAACTTCCCGAAGTGCAAAGTGATTATTTGCTTTATAAGTTATTTCTTCTGCACAATTTGTTTAGTGACAGCCCACTGATTACAGGACTAAGACAAAGGAAATTTAAAGCAAAACTACTAGGAGGCATAATCCACTAACACTTGCTCAAAAACAAAAATTACTTGAATTATTATGCAAATCAAAAGAAAAATAAGGACTAAAGGTAAAAAATGTCAAACATTCAAATGTATTTTCAGTGAGGCACTTCTATCAAAGCCACCTCTAACCTTTCTTTAACTGGATTGTGTTTGGTTTTGTTTCCCCCACAGGATAAAGAAGAAAACCACTAGAGTTTCTCTGACCATCAGTTCCCCTGTTAATGAAACCTCCAATATCAGATCAAGTTATTCTACCTTAGTTCAACCACTATGTATTGACCCCCAGAGGGTAGGTTCAGTTTTAAAAGCTTTCTGAGGGGTTCTAGTAATGGAGACACAGGCCCAGAGAGGAAGGAATCAATGCAACTTTCTTGAAAAGCACACATAGGGAGAGCCTCCAGCTGCATGACCTCAGAAAGAACAAGGAAGAAATCTATGGGTCTCAGAAATAACTCCACGGTAGTTCTGTGGGTTGGCCATTTGTCTGTGTGCCAGACCATAAGGAACAGTTGGTTTCTAGGAGCTCAGTCCCATAATAGAATATTCCAACTATCCAAGGAATGAATTCCCTTTTAATTAAAAAAAGGAGGAAATGCTTTTTCAAAAATCTAAAAGATACAACAAGAACAACTGTATGGAGAAAGGAAAAAAACCTAGTCAGTAAAATTTAGAAGTTATTTAAACCTTTAATACACAGTCTCTAAATACTCATTTCTCAAATGTAATCTCCCAGTGTTGTATTTCACCATCTCAGCTAATGGAATGCTGGAGGAGAGAAAAAAAGGGTGGCATTGGAGCAGACATCCAAACTGACATTTAAATTAGGAGCATCATCCTTTTCAGAAAGTAAACTTACGTGTGGTCGGTAACAGCTAAAAATGATCCAGTTAGTCCATGCCCACCATGCACTTAGGTTTTGGGGCCTTGACAATATGGATGATAGTGTCTCTTCTATTTCTTAAACCAGATGCAGAGTCCCTGCAGCAGCCTATCGGGATCCACTTGTGTAGTAGCCCCTGTGTTTACCAAGGTAACCTATCCACACTGCATGATGCAGTTCGGATTTTATAGATAAATTGTGGGGATTATCAAAGGTGAAAGAAGAAGAAAAGAAAACTAGAAAAGGACCTCAGAGATTATAATTAGTTTATATATGAGAAAATTGAGTCCCAGAAAGCATGAAATTATTGTTCAGTGTCACAGAGCAACTCATGGTTTATCCTACGCTCTTTAGATTTTTGCTCTGTGTCAGTCCTCCATCTCTGGAAGGAAATGCTTAGACTGTCCTTTCCAAGCAGACAATGCTCTGTCTGACCTCAAGATTCATCAGATTCTCTTAACTGGCCATAAGATGCCCTTCTGAAGTAGTCAGCAAGCAAAGCCATATCTACTTCCTGCTTGGGTCACAGTCAGAGATCAGGATTGAGAAGCCTCCTCTATCACTCACTGGAAACAGCAGGATTCAATCAGTTAGGTCAAACCAAGCTAAGGTTGATATCTTCTCTGGGCTCTCTGTTCCAAACCTAACAGAACTGGAACTATTGCCATTGCTGGCCCAAGGTATGATAAGCATGGCAGGGACTTAACCAGATACAGGATGGGAGACACAGAAAACAATGTCATTAAGAGCAAGGAGCACTACTATCAATTCTGGAAGCCCACTTTCAGCAGATGCCATCAGGCACAAGCGTCTATTATTTCCACAAGTCTCCTGCTGCATTCCTTCCCTGTAATATGCAGCCCTGGGCATCAGGCTCAAGGGCGGGGTTGGTGGTCATTATGTCTTAACTAGGTCTCACCTGATAGAAGGGCCTCTGATCCTCTCTCTCTCTGGTCTGAGGGCCAAGTTATAATCTGAAATGTAATTCTAGATTCTAGAGGACCCTGCAGCTGAGAATAGGAGAGGAGAGAGATTAGGATTTAAATTTAAGGGGTAAATTTACAACAAATGCCAGTCGTTCATATGCATTATGAGACTATACTAGCTATTGTTAATAAACACTTCTTATATATATATAACTCTTCATTCTTTAAGATCTATTTCAGATTATTAAGATCATTATTATATTAATATCAAATGATATTAAGATCATTTCAGATTATTTCTCTGAAATGAGCCTCAAAACCTCAAGTAGGCTGAGCATTTTACTAGCCCTATTTCACAGACAAAGAACATGAGTTCTACAAAGGTTAAGAGTCTTCCAAGTTCCTATGATGAGCTTCAACCAGCTAGTGGCAAAGTTGTGATTTTAGCCCAATTCCTCTAAGTCATGATTCAGAATCCTTAACAAATTACAATACTGCCCATGCTGCTTGACTAATAATAAAGATTAAATCTGTGACTTCATAGGTATTCAATAAAATAACACAACAAAGTGAAGACTTTTCAAGTAATTGGTTTTCTATCTTGAAAAATGGCTCTTGGGGAAGTGAAGAGCCAACTTTCTCATTAAACTCCATGAAACTGAGATAAAAACTTATACCTGACTGTAAAGCACACTATAAAGCACAAAAGATGCCCAGCAAGCTCCTTATTTTGATTAAGGTACAGTCAGTTGTCAATAATTATGATGAAAAGCATGCACACTTACTGCAATTGGCACCCCAAATCATTGTATATGGTGAAACAGTTTCTTCCATTCTGTGAATTCTGTGTTTATTCTTCAGCATCTTCAAGACATCTCTACAACCAGAGGTCAGTGTGTCGTGTTTGAATGCCGAGTCCAGGCCACAGCCACAGTTCAAGTTCACTGGTACAGAGAGAAAGAGCAGATAGCAGACTCAGATGACTTCCGAATTCTGAGAAAAAGTACAGTGATAAGCTTTTGAATTTACTTTTCATTCTGATTAACGTTGAAATCTAATTCATGTTTTAATGTTTAATGGCTGATTTGTTACAGGCTCAAAGATTGCTACTGCTAAACAATTACTTCAAATCCAAATGATTCCTCAACATAAACAGCCAAAAAAGAAAACAAAACAACTGTTTTGTTCTCATTAAACAATAGTTTTAATAGCTGTAAAAAGACTAGTTTGTTTTCAGAGATTAACCTTATCTTCTTAAACAGTTCTTGGTATACAAACAAGAAAAAAATGTGAGAATAAACATATTTTTTAAAGAGCAAAACAAATGAAAACTGGTGCATAACTTTCTAAATACTTTATTGTGTAGGTTTCCTACCAAATAATTAATTTAGGGAAGGGTAACAAGTATGACGATCTACCTCATGCTAAACACTGAGTTTATACTTTCTAAACAATTTCTCATTTAATCCTCACATCAATATTATGAGGTATGCGTTATCATCTGCATTTTATAAGCAAGAAAACTGAAATAAGAAATGTTAAACACCTTGCTGAAGGTCACAAAGCTAGTAAATGCTGCAGCCAAGGTTCAAGCCAAGGTATTTCTTGCATCAAGTGAAGAAAATATACTCACTTAAATATTAATTCAAAACAAGTGAACATTTGCACATCACATTTAGGAAGAAACACAACTATTACACAACATGGTATTTCTCTTAAAAATAACATTTACTGGGCCTCCCTGGTGGCGCAGTGGTTGAGAGTCCGCCTGCCGATGCAGGGGATACGGGTTCGTGCCCCGGTCTGGGAGGATCCCATATGCCGCGGAGCGGCTGGGCCCGTGAGCCATGGCCGCTGGGCCTGCGCATCCGGAGCCTGTGCTCCGCAACGGGAGAGGCCACAACAGTGAGAGGCCCGCGTACCACAAAAAAAAAAAAAAAAAAAAAAAAAAAAAATAACATTTACTGCATTTTCTGAAACTAAAGTAATACATATTTATTATAATAAATCTAGAAAAATATAAAATGTACAAGAAGGGCTTCCCTGGTGGCGCAGTGGTTGAGAGTCCGCCTGCCAATACTGGGGACACGGGTTCGTGCCCCGGTCCAGGAAGATCCCACATGCCTCAGAGCGGCTGGGCCCGTGAGCCATGGCTGCTGAGCCTGCGCGTCCGGAGCCTGTGCTCCGCAACGGGAGAGGCCACAACAGTGAAAAGCCCGCGTGCCACAAAAAAAAAAAAATGTACAAGAAATTTAAAGTTACATTTTTACCACCCAGAGAAAACTATTAACCTTTTGTGTAGTTTTCTATAGTAATACTACAGTATTTTTATAATGTAATATTCAACTTTTAATTTTAATTAGAAAGAGTAAAAGAAAAGGATTTTCTCAGGAGAAAAAGGCCACCTCAGGATTAGTGTTTCAGCAACAGTTCACATTCAGAGAAGAGATATATCTGGTCTTACTTCCTATTAGAAATGAAGAACTAAGGCCCAGAGAAGTAAAGTAATTTTCACAAAGTCACAGAGCAATCTAGTGGTAGAACACGGCTAAAATACAGGTTTTTTTTCTAGCACCTTGCCAAGTGTTCATTCCATTATGTACCTTTTCTGAGTTTCTAGAGAATTTACAGCCTGTGACTCAAGATTTCAGTCAACGTTGTACTTGCTTCAAGTTATTTCACACGTGGCTCCTTCTCCCAACTAAACTGTCATCATTTAAATTCTCTCTCTATTCTTTTGTTTTATCTTTCAGAAGCTTGTTTATCATCCATTCCTGGTAAGCACAATTTTTCAACATCTTGATAATAAATAATTAAACCAAATTTAGCATCAGAAGACCTTGGCTCCTAAGCCACTTTTGCCTTCAGGAGCAGTTTTGAGGCTACCTTATGCCAACTCTTGAACTGATACAACAGAAGAAGCAAGATAACTGGGATTTATCAGTGTATTTATTCATTTATTCATTCATTCAACATGTATTTACTGGACACAGGCTATGCCCTGTTCCATTCTTCACACTGAGGAGTCCCTGCCCTCACAGGGCACAAATTCTTCCTCTAATTCCATTTGGCATATTATTTGTGCCTCATGAGCAACATACAGAGGCAGTAAGGAGGTGTCCTGACATCATACATCCAAATTGTTGACTGTCCAAGAAGTATGTGTGGTGCCCATCACACAGTGGCCATCACTGTCTAACTACCATGGCAATAACAATCTTTAGATCAGTTCAGAAAATCTTTCTATAGGACCTTTATGCTAAGCACTAAAGCTACAGAAATCTAGAATTTAAGAGACAAAGTATAATCCCTGCTTTTACGAAACTCATAGTCTAGTAGAGAAAACAGATGTGTCTAAGAAGTAGGTGTTAGGGACCATGCTGGGATTATTTTAGGTTGTATTTTTAAGATTTATCTTCATGAGCCCACTCAAAGACAAAAAAAAACTAATCAGATGGATTTTTTTTAATCTTAGGAATACAATATTTATTCCCAGTACCTACTCTCCCTGACATCCTCCCACACTGTTTGTTAATTTGAGGGATCCAAATACTCTGGTCAAGTTGACTCTCTCCCCTTTCCAGAGGAAGTGTGCACCTTAATTATCGCAGAAGCATTTCCTGAAGATTCTGGGGAATTCAAGTGCATTGCAGAAAATGAGGCCGGGACTGTAGTCTCCACAGCAAGACTCTTTGTTTCTCCAGGTAACTCCTCAGGATCACCCTGCTCAAATTCAGCCCTGAGCCAAGAGGAAAATTCTGTTTCTTTCTGAACTGGTGACTAATTATATTTTTCAGAAGGAAAAGAAATGGAGAAATCAGAGAGTTCTCCAAAGTCACCCATGAGGAAATTTTCTCCAAAACTGGCCTCCTTTCCCTGGAGCAGTGACAGCTACACAAAGGGCAAAAATCCAGACAATACTCCAATAAACCTTATGCCAACTATTCCTGAAACAGCCAGTCACAATGAACATGAGATCCAGGTTCCAAAGGAGGATTTCTGTACCATCAATGAAAATTCCTCTGAGCTACAACCACAATGGTAAGGGCAGACAGACCTAACATTCACTCATTCAACAAATGTTCTTGGCTCTATATATAGAACAGTGAACATGACAAAGCTCCTGCCTCAGTGAGCTTGCATTCTGAGATGACTCACTTTACCTGTGTCATTTCTCCCTTGCCCTCCATCATGCATTTCACCAGGGCCGAAATAGTAAGTCATATGCTTAGATCCACATTTAAGGGTTTGGTACAGAAACTTATTAAAAAAAAACAAAAAACACCAACAATGCTGAAATGGCAAAAGATTTTGAAGAATGGGATCTTTTCCCGAAACAGAATTCAATGTCTTATCTCAATACAAATTGGTAAAACATTTTGTGATACAGGTTTCTTCACAGTTAGTCTTAGAATACAGACACAATTGTCCTTGCATTTAGAGGACAAATTGTAAATGGAAAGATAATTCAGTAAGTGAATTTGCCAACCAGGCTATTTTTAAAAACAACATAATCCACCACCATTCCCAGCCCCCAAAGACAAACCTCAAACGAAAATACTGATTTTTAAAAAACCTAAAAATTGATACTTGGAGACTCCAAGTCATTGGAGGGACTTCCCTGGTGGTCTATTGGCTAAGACTCAGCACTCCCAATGCAGGGGGCCCGGGTTCAATCCCTGGTCAGGGAACTAGATCCCACATGCCGCAACTAAGAGTTCGCATGCCACAACTAAAGATTCCGCATGCCACAACTAAAAGATTCCCGCATGCCGCAAGTAAAAGATCCCGTGTGCCACAACTAAGACCCGGCGCTGCCAAATAAACAAACAAACAAATAAATAAACACTTCTTTTTTTTTAAGTTATTGGAGACTAACAGACCTGGAACAGTGTGTGAAGTACTAGTAGGAATTCAATAAACAGTAGCTATTACTTCACTGCATTGTTTTTTTATCGAGATCAGTGTTATCTCCAATAACAGCCTAAGACTGTGATTTCTCAGTTGATCTCCTGGAATCCCTTTAGCTTATAGGATCACTAGTCACCTGGACAGTAGCTACCCCTATAAATAAAGATTCCTCGTGGGATCAAGGAAGAATGGGTGTGTGGAAAAATAAATAAGACTGCAATTTATTGAACAAACATCTATTAAGCACATTGTATGTGTTTTGTCAGTTTCTGTGCCTTGAGAAAATAGCCAATACTCATATCCAAAATTTTTCTCCATGAGTACCTGTGTTTATCAGTGAGGCTTTAGGACTTAAAAAGGCCTTGAATTTATAATATAATATCTTTCATATGAGACTACTATCTTTTTCATTAATAAAACCATTTGTGGGGACACTTACCGGGCAAAAGTTCCATGAACGTTAACAAGTTTTTACTGAATGTCTACCATGAGCTATATTGTCCTAGACAAGATAAATAAGCAATAAAGAATCCCTCCCTCAGAAAAAAAACTTAACCTAGTTGAGGAGATACATTATACCACATAATAGTCCACTGTATGATTTCCTGTTTCATTTGAGTCTCTCAGCAACCCTGATTTAGGTTAGTAAAACTGATACTATCTTTGTTTTTTCAGTTAATTATTAAAGCTCAGAGAGTTGAAGCAACTTGTCTAAGGTTACACAGCAAGTATGTAGTAGAGTGGGCACTAACACTCAGGTCTCCAAAATAGATAATAAAAAGGTTAATGTGTCTAGAAAGCTGTAGAAGATCAACCAAATTAATGTTATCATTTTTACTGTTCGACTCCAAACCCAGTGTCCATTATTATTTCTTGCTTGAGAAGAATAAGATTGAGTCAACTGCTACAATGGGACTCCCTTTTGCTATAGGTCTATGCAGAACTTCAGTAATCATAGTGATTAATGCATAACCTGAAAATGAATAAAACATTCTTCATTTTTTAGTCCTTTTATCTTCAATATGACATTTTCCTTCTCAGTTCAGCCAGCAGAAACTAGTCTCATCACACACATTTGACCTCTGATTTTAGAAGCAGCTCACAGCACCATTTTTACAATTGCATATATACTTCACATTTTAAAAAACAATATGGGATGAATGAGTGACAGTTAAACAGCTACCCTTCCACTGATGATGAGACAAGAAGGAATTCCCTGGACATGCAGCAAGATACGTTTCAGTAGGAAACATGTGAGATAGTAGGGAGTTACCTACATCTTGTGAGGCATTAGAATGATTTACCAGAGGCCCTTACTGATAATTTAGAGATAGAAATGGAAAAGGCTGTCTCTGGGGGGCAGGCTGGAATATGGCCCACCCACCTGACATCTTAATATTTCGTTCAGTTTTAGGATGATTTTTCTCAAATAAGCAACTAAACCATTCAAATAGCCATATTTGTGAGAAAACATAAAACACCACTCAAAAAAGCAAACCAAATATTAAAAAGTAGAAAAATAGATTCATGGTAAATTACTGAATACAGACCCTTAACTTTTTTTTTTTTTTTTTTTTGCGGTATGCGGACCTCTCACTGTTGTGGTCTCTCCCGCTGCGGAGCACAGGCTCTGGACACGCAGGCCCAGCAGCCATGGCTCACGGGCCCAGCCACTCCGCGGCATGTGGGATCCTCCCGGACCGCAGCACAAACCCGCGTCCCCTGCATCAGCAGGCAGACTCTAAACCACTGAGCCACCAGGGAAGCCCCCAGACCCTTAACTTTTGAGAATGGTGTTACAAGGGATCTTATTTACCTTTCCTAAACTATCCCTTGATCCCCTAATTGTAAAAAGAACCTTAGCCTAGATGTACCATGGAGCTACTGCACTGTAATAAACGTACCTTACAAAGGTCTAGAGAAAAGAAGAGGCAAAGCTTAAAGGATAAAGAGTAAATAAAACTAAAATTCTTCCTCAACTATGGAACATTTAGAATCTGCCCTAGGCAAAATTGGGGATTTGTTTGTCCTGAGCATCTTCCCTACTTGGCTGGTAGGGTATATCTCAATCAAACCCTGTTCTTGGGAAGAACTAAATATCAGTCACATACACCACATTTAAAGTGCTCAGAATAGGGCCATACTCAAAGTAAATGCTATATGTATCAGTTATTCTTGTTATTTTTATTGTCAGTTGCACTTACATTTTAAGTCTCTCTAATTTAGATTGAAAGGCTTTGTCCCTATTAATGGAATCTGAAATATCAGTGAGCAGATGTGGAGAAATATTTTGGGTGATTCCTGAAATAAGACTTTGTAAGCGAACGCCTACTCAACAAGTCTAGTATGCTTTTTCTACTAAGTAATGGCTGTATGCCCAGGTGGCAGTTATCAAACTTTCTCTGAACACCAAAGGAAGGTACACCTACATGGTCAGCTGTGAAGAATTTTAAACAGCTCACATGTGCTCAAACATCTATTTGTTGGATCCTAACCTACATGATAATAACATCAAGACTGGAGTACCCATGAGGGAGGGGAATAAATAGATAGGCTTTAAGCAATAATACCATACCAAAGCTAAAGCCACTAAATAGGGATAACTCCACTTGATTAGCCTGATCCTCATGCCACCTACCCCTCTTCACCACCTCTTGTTGATTTGAAGGTTTCTTCCTCTGTAATTATTTACTTCCCTGCACAAAAATGGAAACTTAAATGCTAAGATGGTCTCCTTGATGAAAAGAGAAAGGGGGCTTCCCTGGTGGCGCAGTGGTTGAGAGTCTGCCTGCCGATGCAGGGGACACGGGTTCGTGCCCCGGTCTGGGAAGATCCCACATGCCGCGGACCAGCTGGACCTGTGAGTCATGGCCGCTGAGCCTGCACATCCGGAGCCTGTGCTCCACGACGGGAGAGGCCCCAACAGTGAGAGGCCCGCATACTGCAAAAAAAAAAAAAAGAGAGAGAGAGAAAGGAAGCTGTGTAACTGTAAGAAGTAAGGGAAATAAAGAGAGCTAACAATACAGAGCCCTAACTGTAAACACTGCTTGTTTGGTAGGTTCTGAACTGTTTCAAACTCTTTTAGAATGAAAGTATAAAGTCAAGGAGGCATATGCTATACAGATTCAGAGAACTTGCTAAAGAAACCAAATCGCGTTTTTCCACTTCCCCACCTTCCCAGTGACATAACACCATCATCCTGCTCTCCTGCCTTTGCCCAGACACACTCCCTCTCTTGAAACAAACTGCTTGAACCTCATTCTATTCCCCCTCCCATTTGGCAAGAGAAAAAAAAAGGCCTTCAGATGAACAACTATCCAATACAAATCAATTTGGAGCCCACCCATCACTGGTCTTATTTCTGGAGAAGTCTTAGAAGTTAGAATGTCAGTCTTAGAATACTATTTCCCTGTCAGTCCTTTCTTCAACAGCGAAGATCAAAGCCCCCACCACAAAAAAGAAAATAAGTTTTCTTTATACTTTTTCCCATTTCCCAATTCTTTGCTCTTCCCCCTATATGAGTCAAAGCTTCCCCCTATATGAGTCAAAGCTCATAGTCAAAGTTCACATCTAAAATAAAGAGGCTTGCAAGAGAAGCTCATGTAATCCCACTCCTTAAATATCACTAAGACATCTGAGATATTGTTTAGATTGTGGACTCTTACTTTGACATGCCAGCATAGGTAGATGGACAGGCAAGCACATCAGATGTCACTGTTTGGCAGCTGATAAAAGTCAGTGGTGCTATAATACTAAGCACAGAGCTACTAGATTAGTCTGTGAGGGAAAGGGATGCCTCTTCCTTCCCTTTAGTAGTAGGTTAAACCGAGCAGGCACTCTCTGGAACTCGGGTAAGTCTCTTCTTTATTCCTGCTTCAGTTTGGGGTTTTGTTGTTGTTTTTTGTCCAAATCAGAACAGTATGTAAAAGGTGATCTTCAGATAAAAAGTTCAAAAGCCACAAGATCATAATGGCACTATACAAGATTTGAAAAGAATGTGATCTGTTCATTCCACTGAAATTGGAAGGCATTACAGAAAGGGTAGAAGGAAAGATAGTTGTGTGTCATTATTTTTAAATCACCATTTTTCTTTGAAAAGGGACACTTGATCTAACTGTAATTGTGGTAATGTCCTACAGCTTCAAAATATCCTCAGTTTTTTGTGCAAGTCCGTGCTATATTAGAGATGAGGGGGAAAGTCAAGATTTTTCTAAATAGGAGACTTAATAGTACTTTATTCATAAAATCTTTGAAATTTATTTAACATTATTTGGAATAAAATGATACTGTCATATAATAGAAGGCATTATAGAATTGAATTGTTGAACAGTAACTACTACAAACATGAAGAAAAACCTTTCAGAGTTACCTGTGTGAACATCTGTGTAAAATTTTGTTGAGACATGAATAAAATGAAACTTTTGAAAGAACATATTTTTAATTGAATTTTTTTTAAATAACAATAATTGTTAACTATGTAGGCTGATACCAAAATGTACAAGATAGTTGACCTTCTAAAAATATATGTAAAGAAAAATAGGGAATTTTCTGGAAAATATCTACTGGCTATTTGTTAAACAGTTTATTCCTTCCTTGGTATTTGAAATTAATCTGAATGATTTGCCTGCCCAAAAAGGAATTTAAAACCAAACACTGGATTCAATTCTGCAATGGAAAAAATAAACCCATAACTATAAAACTACTTGCCTTGAAATAGAGTCTTTTTTCTTTTTTTTTTTAGAGTATTTAATTAAAGCCTCCTTCTGGATGTTTTTCTCCAATAATTTAAAGGCCTAATATAGTTAATTACTAAAATGCACTCTAGTTGAATGTGCTTGTATTCATAAACTCAAAATTAAGAAATGTATGGGGCTTCCCTGGTGGCGCAGTGGTTGAGAGTCCGCCTGCCGATGCAGGGGACACGGGTTTGTGCCCCGGTCCGGGAAGATCCCACATGCCGCGGAGCGGCTGGGCCTGTGAGCCATGGCCGCTGAGCCTGCGCGTCCGGAGCCTGTGCTCCGCAACGGGAGAGGCCACAACGGTGAGAGGCCCGCGTACCGCAAAAAAAATAAAAAATAAAAACACCATTTTATTTTAAAAATTGTTTGTTAATACACATAAATAAATAAACTACTGAAGACTGAAAAAAAAAAAGAAATGTATGACTTTTTAAGTGCCTTTTTCAATAGAATCTTTCTCTTGGCTGTTTAGTTGCATTTTTGTTCTTTCCTAAAACTGCTAATTTTAATATAACTCTAAACTACATGCACAACCTGAGGATCAAGTTATTTAGTTTAGAAATTTTTCATTAAAAACGATGCTTTCTTCAAGATAGGAAACTGAATAATTATAAGACTATGCTTCAATGATGACAAACAATTTGGTTAATTTTATTAGTTAAAAATTTGATTTATCATTACCTCAGAGTTGGTTTATATTATATGAAACAAACTAAATGTATTTTGAACTAAATTACTTGATATTTTAAATAAAGACAGAATCAGTGTTACAACAATTTATGGCGCTAGTTTTTGTGTGTAAAGTCTATATACAGTCCTGCCCAGATTTACCTTACTAATGGAAGAAATCAGAAGCAAATATAATTCTCTCACTTCGCTATACAGTAGAAACTAACACACATTGTAAAACAACTATGCCCCAATTTAAAAAAAAAAAAGAAGCAAATATAATTCTTTAAGGTTGATTATAGTGACAAATGATTTATCAAAGGAAAAATGGGGAACTACTGTCGGACGTCAGGAGTGCCAATGCAGAGCTAAGTAAGAAAAATGGCACCCTTCTTTTCTTGGGAAACTATAGGCTAGCTTCACAGTTGCCTTACTTCCCTTCTGTACATCCTGTTTGCCATTTCAAAAGGAAAAATAATATAGGAACTAAAGCAATTTCAAAATTAGTCTAAAATACATATTAAACATGTAACAATAATTTAAAGTGAAACTAAATAACTAAGAGACCATCGAGACCAATAACTAGATAATACAATCTAAAAATAACAAAAAATTACAAAGGGCTCTGGAATACTGTCAGTAACATATATTATATACAAACACAGAGACACACGAATACAGTCACTCCTTAATATCATCTAGTTTGGTACTATGGTCAATTGGGAATCAAAGGGAGAAAAAGAAGCAGTGAATTATAAGGTAAAACAAAATCCACTCAAGGTTGACAATAGTGAAGAACAGATGTTTGCTCTACTTTGTGAAACTGTGAAAGGGTGAAGGAGCAAATACGGACAGTAATGTTCTTTACAAAAGAAGCACATTGCTCCCCTTGATTCACCACATCATTCATCACAGATCACCAGGGCATGAATTAACTGGAGTATCAGAAGAGCTGTTCATCAGTTTTGATGAGCAAGGGGAAGAATTCAGACTGAATAGAAGCTGACATGTTATATATTTACCTGCTAATAACTTTAAATCATTAACTCTCTGTGGTTAATGAAACTGTAGCCTCTGGGCAAAAGCTAAACATGAAACCATAAAATTATCACACTGAGCAACATCACAGGTTTTCTTTTCATAAATAACCACTTGGCAAACTCAAACTCAAACTTTTCCTACATCTTGAAGCCCCTGGGCGTGCTTTAAGAATCACCCAGAGACAAACAAACACTAATGAATTCTTTTTTCTTATTCTCAAGGGGAAAGTCGCTTGTGCAAAGACAACAGATAAAGGAATGGGAAGCCTAGAAGCCAGGAAAGTTCCACCTTGAGGTGACTTTGAAAGCACATAAGCTTTAAAAAAACAAGCAAAAAAAAAAAGCACAGAAACTCTTAAAGCTCTTAAATAAACAGTACTGTTTTTCATGCAAATACTGTAACTGAATCATCTTCTTCTTTTGAAGGAACAATATTCTTCAAGAGAAGGCCACTCTATCAAAGCCAGGAGCACAGTATTCCCAGGATCTCAACAACGAGGTGCAGACCAAGGTTGCTTCTGATTCACTGCAACCTTGTATAATTCCAGGCTTGGAGCCCCAGATTCGGGACCCCACCCTTCCAGGAGCAAATCATTATAAGTTCCCTTCAACTTCCATAAACCAGCTAAGCATGTTTAACTACGAACGTCCAAAACACTTCATCCAATCCCAAAACCCATGTGGCTCCAGACTGCAGCCTCCTGGACCGGAAACCTCCAGCTACTCTAGCCAGACCAAACAGTCTTCTATTATCATCCAGCCCCGCCAGTGCAAAGAGCAAAGATTTTCTGCCTCCTCAACAGTGAGCTCTCACATCACTATGTCCTCATCTGCTCTCCCTGCTTCTCCTCAGCAGCTTGCTGGCTCCAACCCAGGCCAAAGGGTTACAGCCACTTATAACCAGTCCCCAGCCAACTTCCTCAGCTCCATATTACCATCACAGCCTGATTACAATAGCAGTAACATCCCTTCCACTGTGGACTCCAAGTAAGTGAATTTTTAAAATATATATAGAGAGAGACAGATAGAACTGTGTATACCGTGAGCTTGTATCTGGGGGAGAAGGAGAGATAGGTTATGTACGTCATTCTTCACTATCTAAAAAGTCAATGTGACATCAGAGTCTCATTCTGTATTTCTCCTAGAACACCTTGAACCAGGGTACTGGCAATAAGTCATCTGACCCATTCTCCAGTGTCCAGGTTGAGCTGAACCCAAATCACCTATTACATAACACAATTACTTACCTACTATTTTCCATCTTCAAAAAAAATATTTCTAACATACCCAGGAACATTCCCCCAGCTCTAAGTTAAGTTCCTCATGCTGTAAATTTAATTGCTCTGGTTCTAAGCTTAGCTGAGGTGAACACCTGTCTGCTCTTCTTCAGATAGGATTTCCTCTCACATAAGCAGAGGCTATTAAGTTTCTTCTCAGTCTTAGTCTTTTCTTCCTATCCATTTCCCCCTCTGATCCTGAACAACCACTTGGCTAAAAAGAAAATATGGGATTCAGACACTGAAGTATATGAATTTTCCCTATGATCAGAAGAAAGGACTGAATAGGTAAAGGCTCATGACCTTAAGGTTTCCTCTGGTAATTAAAACCACACTTTGTTCAAATTGGTTAGACCAACCTAAATACAGGGAAGAATACCTGAAGCCTTATGCAAGCATGTACTATTTCCACAGCCCTAAAACTGTCCTAGGAGAACCTGATATGAAGAAGGACAAAGTGGTTGTGCTTTTTTTAAAACGTGAACTGAATACTTGGTGCTTATGCAAACTTTGGGCTATCAGTTTTCCTATTCCTTGGCTGGCTAGCACATCAGAGAATTAATCAGAGGCATCTGAAAAACTGTGTGATGGAATATATTTTGTCAGTTACAGGCTAATCAACAGATTTGCTGAAATTCTTGCTAATTTCTCTCAGTTTTCTCTAGAGGTTAATTTTTCTAGAGATTCCTATTTTTGGTGACAACTCTGGAAACCTAGGTGCACTCACCAGAGCAATTCAACTTGCAAAGAAATTTTTCAATATTTTTTTCAATATTTTTAAAAATAAAAACCAGGAAAGCTAAACACATTTGTTAGAATCCTATAGATACCAGGTTGAACCATTTGAAATGGCTGATAGTTAAAAATTTTTGACTGACAAAAAAGGCATTCTCATAGGTTTGGCCTAATGATTTTAAAAGATGCCTTCAAGAATTAAGAGCCCACTCTTTCTCTTCTATCTCAAATTCCCATTATACCCATTATCACATATTGTAGATTTTTCTTACTTACATTTTACCCATATAATCTTTTTCCATCTAGCTTTCAATTACTTACAAATTTCCTGTATAAGCGTGTTTAAATCTAAAATAACTCTCTCACTAAAATATTTTTCTTAGTAAAGGCTTTAATCCTATTCCAAATTCCTGCCCAGAAAAGAAAGCCACCAAATAAATACTAGTGAGCCTCAACCATGTACCTAGCTCTCTGCACAGAACTAAGAGAGGAAGGAAGGAAAAAATAGAGAGGATAAGAAATAAAGCACAGAAGGACCCCAAACCAGAGATCAAAGATCCAGCTTTAGCTGCTCCATTTTCAGCAACCATAGATAACTCTTTTAATCTTCCCACAGCCACTTGATACCAGTTCAGTGTCCAGCTGCACAGGTGGAAAGCTCTGGCCCTTTGAACATTTGTGCACAACTCCCTCATTTTTATGATGGGCTGAAGTTTGCCCTGTCTTCTATAATAACCCTTGCATTCTGACCTAGAGAAGTTTGAAAGCTTTATTTAGCTTTTCATCAGTAGGAAACCCTTACGCAAATGTTTTATTCAGTTGATCAAACCACAGACTAGAAATTTAGGGGAACTCTTTAACTATTCCTTTCAAAAAGCTTGCTGTGTGATATTCCTCAAGTTTTCCTTACCTGCTCAGTGATTCGGGTTTTCTGATCTGTAATAAAAGGATTTAGGTGATTAATGATAGGGGGAAAAAAAAACCTATAAAGCACTGTGCAAGTATAATGTTAGTTTCTACTTATGAACAGATATCAAGTCCTAACACTCAAACCACCTAAACTGGTAATAATGCAGGTATTCAGTGAATAAAAAGGTGACTGAGATTACATATATATCAGTGATTCTCAGGCTTGGTTTTGATAGTCCTTCAGGATTTCTCAGATATATTACATCATATTATGACAGTCTGACAAAAGAATTATTTAATGCTAATTCACTTTAACCAAACACATATGACTGTTTTTTTTTTTTAGCTGGAAAAACAAAAAAACAAATGGGCTATTCTAACTTCATACAGTTGGAGACATAGCAGATCTATAAAACCAAAGAAATTTTACCACTTTGACCTGGGAATTCAATCTTAAAACAAAACAAAAACATCTCACTATTTATTTAAACACTTGGTTTGGCTATTTGCTTCACTGAACAAATCAGATACGGACAATCCTGAATATCTGAAATACAAGGAGGGAAAATGTATATAATCAACTTTCAATACAGAGCATCTTGAATACAGTGGAAAATATTCATTCACTGAACTGATAGTATTACCTCACTATTTTGCAGGCTTTGCGTTAGTGGATACAAACAATACAACAGTGAGTAATAAAACATCTTTTTTTTTTTTCTTCAGTGTATTTACAATCTAGAGATTACTAACCAAGTCCCCAAAGCCTGCAAAAATTAAAACTCTGGCTCCACTCAGAGGAAATACATTTCCACTTAGCTTACAAGTTCTTTTAATGATCCTTGTGAATTTTTGAACAGGGACATGTCAGAGAACTGCCAGCTGCCTCATCTGGATATCTGGATTTATTATGATAATGGTAAAATATTCATTGAGGGCAGTGGCCAGTTTTCCCACATTAAATAGATATAAGCTAGCACCTTCAGAGCCCTAAATAAATAAATTAGGTAAAATGTGAATAAACCCTGTGAAAAGTGTGAGCTACCTAACAGATCTAAAAATATAGGACTCCCTAAATACCACCCCTGTCCTCTATCAGAATCAGCAGGGGAACACCAGGAGGGGGCAAGGACATCTTAGAAGAAAATTTAGGGTTGGAATTTGAAATAAGGATTTAAACCAAACTCTTCAACTGCCAATCAAATTTGCTTTTTTCCCCCAAACTCCTTTTTTTCTCAGTTTACATTTCTTTCTCCTTCCTCCTCTAATCATCTCTTTCTCTAAAAATCACTTATGCAATGTTGAAGAAACTGTTATTACTGTACAAGTTGTTATACAGTGCCATACTTGGATTGTCTAGAATATGAATAGGAAGTAGAAATTAAAATGTAAACTGTAGACTCCATTCACAGCAAGAGAATATTCACTAAATACCAGTGGTTATGCTGATAAATGTTTAACAATCAGCTCTGGAGGAGAGAGCCATGATTTGTGGTATTTACCAATTTCCCTGGTGTAGATACTCCCACCACCACCAATTTCAAACTTTCAACAGGAGATCACAGTGAGCTGGGAAGAGACACTAAAAATCAGTTCTCTTAAGCCCATATGAGTCAGCTCCAGCACATCGCTGTTTACTATCCACCCATAAATCAAACTCAGGAAATTCAGTTGGAATATGGAAGAGCTCTTAAGCTGCCAGTAACTAGACTTACTCTCACTTCTTTAGGGAAGGTCTTCAAGGAAGGACATTCTCCTTATGTCTAATCTAAATTGCTCCTCCTGCTACTTAATTTTCATTTGCCAAGATGAAAAGAAACAAAAACAAAAAACAGCTAGTAACCATTCTTATAAAATCCTTCTTGACTGTTATTAGGGCAATTGGTGTTTTAATAACACCAGCAGAACTAAATGGTAAATTCAACCTACCTAAAGGTGACTGACAAAATGATGCCAATTCTATTTTACATACCACACCTTACTTTAAAGATCTTCTTTTTTAAAAATCTTGTTTTCTTTTTAAAGTTATCGACAACCCTCAGTTGGCCAACCTGTAAATGCTACGCCATCCCAAAATGCAAATGCTAAGCCCGCACCAAGGACTCCTGACCATGAAATACAAGGATCAAAAGAAGCTCTGATTCAAGATTTGGAGAGAAAGCTAAAATGCAAGGACAACCTTCTTCATAATGGAAACCAAGTGAGCAAGATGTCTATTTTGTATTTAAAAAAAAAAAGCCAATAAAACTATAAAATCTAATCTCAATAAGAATGTTCTTTCTGTCTCACAGATCTATGTCCATATAATCAGCAAGGGAGAGGAGTATCTAAAAACAGGGAATATTTGGATCCTATTCTGTATTTCTCTGCATGAAATCCCCTCTAGGAGTTCAGTAGTAAAAGAATGAAGCAAATGAAAAAAAAAAAAAAACCAATCTGAATGATTCAATTTTGTTTTAAGCATTACCATAAAAATATGTCTGATGACCAAATAACTAATGGGAAATGCTGTCAACCTGACTTCTTCATGTACTTTGGTATATATTATTGATGGAAAAATAGCTATAATTCTTATTATACACATTGTATTAGTCACTGATCTCTGAAAGAGTACTACTATATGCCTTTAATCCAAATACATTTAACATACGAGTTGCACTGCTCTTAACCAGAAGTTAGTAAATCAAATATAGTGTTCACTTAATAAAAGTTATTTCTGAATCTGAGGACATATGGTACTATATTCAAAGACAGAGCCAACAGGAACATGCAGAACAAGGAGGAAGACAAAGTATTTCCCTTTATTGGGGAGAGAGAGCCTTATTTAAGGGTGATTATGCTTGCCTTTACTAGGAGAAGAAAGAAAACAGAGATGAATATTACAGATGAGAGAAGTGGCACTAGAACGAAAGGAAAATGCTTTGAATGAAAGAAAATTTTTTTTAAAAAACATAGTATCTATCATTCAATAGGCATAACTATACTTCTTTGGTATAATTCTTGGTGGTTTTAAGGTAAAGCTATACAAATAACTTTTATTAAATCTCATTACTATCTCTTTTATGATTTATTTCTTTAAAGCGGCTAACATATGAGGAGAAGATGGCTCGCAGATTGCTAGGACCACAGAATGCAGCTGCTGTGTTTCAAGCTCAAAATGACAGTGAGGCACAAGATCCAGCACAGGTAAATTAAAATAATCTTTATCTAACTGGAGCACTTTTCTTTTGTGTGATTTTTAAATATCTGCTTTTCTAAATGCTTATAAATAGCAGTTGAAGCAAAAATCAATTACTTCCATACTCCATTACATATAAAAAGTAGAGGCCATGATGGGCTGAATATATACACAAAAATTTTTAATTTTACCGCATTTTCTGGTGGTTCTGGTATCTGCATATGAAATGTTATAAAGTCAAAACACCAGAAGACTAATGGTGTCACATTTCATCTGGACATTTAGGGGTCAGTTAAACCGAGGACTCTCCCTACAATGTCTACATGGACAGAAAATTTATGAGTTGTAAATCTTTCACAGGACAAAAGTTAAAACTCTAAACCAAAGTAATTATAACCTTTTCTCATAAGCTGTTTATCATTTCAACGTTTTAAAATAAACTCATGTACTAATGAAACATCCAATTCCTTTTGTCATGTTCCTGTATCTTAAAATGATTCTTATTAAAAATAAACAACAAAAACCTTATGAGTAACGGCTCCAGGATTAACAACAGCATCCTTTCCAAGGGATTAACTTTATGCAGAACATAAAGTGAATATCCCACAGGCTTGTTCCTGATCAACTTCATTTTAACAAGTTAACCTCAAAGAGAAGTGTACAGCTGGAGAGGCAAAATGAACTGCTATTGCTCTTTCTATCTTCCTTCTGTAGTTACCTCTCATTCCTTCCTAAAAAGTCCACAAGAAACTGGAAGCCAAACCGAGCATTCAAGAATTCCAATCTTCTACAGTATAGGAAGATGAAAATAAGACTTTTGTTTCTGTTAAATGTGACTAGATCTACTGAAAAGGATAGAGCAGGGTCTAGCACAGCAAGTAACTAGAACCTGAGAACAGAACTTAAATCTATTTTGGCTACTGAAGAGTTCACACACTCGTTTATTCAACTAATTTATATGAAGTACCTACTGTGTGTTGGGCTCTGGAGTTGGTACAGGAGATTACAGCAAGAATAAGACACAAATATATCTCTATTAGAAAAAATAACCCAAAGTAACATTAGATTGATGATGGTTTATGTTATAAATTCACAGTGTATGATTTCAAGGTCAGGGGTGTATTGTTTTTCTCATTCATTCTTTAAAAACTTTAAAATGAAGGTGAAGGTACCAAGAGAAGAGATAGCAGCAAAACATATTATGAAATCAGAAAAGAAAAATCTTACGTTTTTTGGTACACTTCAAACAGTCTACTTAAATAATACAAAATGTCATCAAATTACATATAACTGAAATATCACACCTATGAATATGAATACATACATGTTCAAACCACTACAGGAAAAAGTCAAAAACTTAATTTAGATATTATGAGTTTAAGTGGATAATTCTTATTTTTTACCAAAAAATTCACTGATCTTTTGACATCTGGCTTAGAGAAACTCAAAGCCTAGCCAAAAATTATTACAAAGTTGTAAGAATTTTGTTTTAGAATGACAAAATACATTAAAGTTCATCCCAAAATAAATTATTTGTTCTGATCTGCTATGTTGTTTTTCATATATTTGGGTAAGGACTATATTTTCTACTTCTTTGTATCTCTCACTATGCCAAGCACAATGAAATACACGGAATAGGCACTAAATATTTAATCAGTTAATTCTATTATAAATTCATCAATTCCTGATTTTATCCTCAAATATGAATAATTTTCTGGTGCTCAGATATAAATTCTAAAAGATGACTGCTTAAATTAAATACACCCTTATTAGGCAGGAAGTAAGTAATGTTGTTTTTCAAAGGCTTTTCATAACTCTACACATAGCTTCCACAGTGCCCGTCAGGATTTTGTGCCATGAGCTACAAAGAAAAGTATTTTCCAGTCTAATATGTGTTTACTGCTGTTGGTGCCACTTATGAGCAGTAGGCATAAGACCCTGTATCTACTGCCAACACAAATGACTTCATGACTATTCCTGTTTTACCGAAGGACAATCTGTACTATGTGCTCCCATTTCAAATACACCAGGGGGACTCATCATCCTTTGTCATAAAATCGTCAACTAAAAAACGAACCACCACCAATTCAAAGTCTAGTTAATTTTCATAAATCATATCTATTGAATAGTCTTAATTCTGGAGATTTCTTGCTAGAGTATTAGAAGGTTAGTGTACTATATTTTAAATGCTTAACAGCTAAATATATAGAACTATCCATGACAGTACAAATACAGCCACAACAGAAATGTTCCTTTCGACTACGACTACTAAATTCTGCTTCATTTCAAGCTAACAACAGCATGTTAACATTATCACTTTGTTTTAACTTCAAGCAGCACAATTCAGAACATGCACGACTGCAAGTTCCTACATCACAAGTAAGGTAAAAAAATTTTTTTTTTAATTTTAAAGAAATATACATTTTGCTACCTAAAATGTTTTCAGCTTAAAAAAAATGTAATATTTACAAAGCCCTCAAGCTTCTTACATACTTCTTATACAAAGCAATGTGACCAGAGGGGATAGCAAGTTGGAAGGGATAAATTAGGAGTCTGGGATTAACAGATACACACTACTATGTATAAAACAGATAAACAACAAAGACCTACCATATAGCACAGGGAACTATTTTCAGTGTCTTATAATAACCTAAAATGCAAAAGAATCTGAAGAATCTATATATATATAATATATATGTTATATATATATAACTGAATCACTTTATTGTACACCTGAAGCTAACACAACATTGTAAATTAACTATACTGCAATAAAAAAATGGTTATAAAAAAAGAAAATGTTTATACTGCTTTAGAACCAGTTGAAAAAAAACAATGTGAATTTTCTAATGTCAAATATGACAATAAAAATTTTTATCTGTTAATTATCACAACTATCTCAGAGGAAACTTTTTTTAATGTTTTGGTGAAATAAGCCAGGACCATGTTTCCATGCTAAACAACTTTTTCATAACAATGGAAACCTGATTCTAATTATACAATCTTTGCATGTGACTAGAATTGTCCATGGGGTACTCTGCATTTTAATAGATCAGTTTCTTCATCAATTCATGGCACTGAAAAAAGAAACAAAGATGTATAATTTGTACCAGATGTTTCTAAATTGCTACCACTTCTAATAGTCATCAAATATGCCACAGCTAAATACAGCTCTGCAGCCTCTCTCCATTGTTACTACACTATCAGATCAAACAGCATAGACTCTAGGGTTTCAAATTTGATGGCTAAACTATATTTGCATGAAAGGAAGAGCAATGACAATTCTTCTGCATAGTGATTATTAAAATATTTTTGTAGAAGTAGATCATCTTCAAGGGGAGATGTGAATGATCAGGATGCAATCCAGGAGAAATTTTACCCGCCTCGTTTCATTCAAGTGCCAGAGAACATGTCAATTGAAGAAGGAAGATTCTGCAGAATGGACTTCAAAGTAAGAGAAAAGTTCAAAAATACTGGAGAGGGCTTCCCTGGTGGCGCAGTGGTTGAGAGTCCGCCTGCCGATGCAGGGGACACGGGTTCGTGCCCCTATCCCGGAAGATCCCACATGCCGCGCAGCGGCTGGGCCCGCGAGCCATGGCCGCGGAGCCTGTGTGTCCGGAGCCTGTGCTCCGCAACGGGAGAGGCCACAGCAGTGAGAGGCCCGCGTACAGCAAAAAAAAAAAAAAAAAAAAAAAAAAAAAAATACTGGAGAAAAATTAACAGTGGGATACTAAGTTTTGAAAAATGTCCTCCTCCTCTTCATAGCTTTCTACACAGCTTGACAAGAAGTATGTATAGTGGATAAGAACACAAACTCTGGAGCTAAGTTTACCTGGGTTAGAATCCTGGCCCTGCCACTTTACAGCTGTGTAACCTGAGACAAGTCACTTAACAACTCTATGCTTTTGTTTCTTTGGAAATAACAAATGTATCTACCTCATAAAGCTGTTTGAGGATTAACTAAGTAAACAGGTATAAGGTACTCACAACAGTGCCTACCACCTAATACTCTATATAAATGAAGCTTTCATAGCAATAGGATTTCTAAAGTAGAATGCCTCTTTAAGAAATTCAAGTCACCCTGCTCTCTCTTGGCCTAGAAGAATTCTTCAGGGTAAAATAACTTATTAGAAAGGCTTACATTTTTATTATCCTCATTTTGGAGAACTTTTTCTTATAAATGTTTTTTTAGATTCCTTATGAATGAAAGTCAGTGTATGGATTTAATTGTCAAGGCTTATACGAAAACACTTAACAAAATGCCATTTATACACCAGAACTACAGCTCAAGAACACTCAGTTTTGGAAAGGTTATTTGGAAAGGTTATCAGCAAGTCTCATATATATGGGCCTCTGGGACTTCATTCACACTTGCCATTAGCCAGAAAAGCCATATGACTTCCATATTCCTTGTGGAGACCAATATAAAATAACTTAACGTCCTTAATATAGTAATTAAGAGATATTAAGGAGTCTGAGGTTGTTTATGAAAGAGCTAGATGTGTTTTCAGATAGTATGAAAATACTGTATTAATTTCAAGGGTTATAGTTTTTACTACTTTGTTAAAAATTATTGAAAGAAAATATCTTTTAAGCTCTTGTTTTGCATTCAATCACAAACCCACTCAGATACTGAATTGTTAAAATTCATAAATGGACAAATGGGTCCCAGTGATATAATTTAAAATTTATTTTTAAATTTATATCATAAATAATTTAAAATTAAAAATATAATTTAAAATTCTATCATCTCCTTGTGTTTTCATTTCTAGGTTAGTGGACTACCAGCTCCTGATGTGTCATGGTATCTAAATGGACGACCAGTTCAATCAGATGATTTTCACAAAATGATAGTGTCTGAAAAGGGTTTTCATTCACTCATCTTTGAAGTGGTCAGAGCTTCAGATGCAGGGGCTTATACATGTGTTGCCAAGAATAGAGCAGGAGAAGCCACCTTTACTGTGCAGCTGGACGTCCTGGGTAAGCTTTCAAAGAGATCCTACAGAGCTCCTTAAAATTTTGTAGAATCAAAAAAGAAAGTGTTAAAAAAGAAAAACCCCAAGGACTTTATATTTAAGGTTAATGTCTATACTATACAACCCAGTAGAACACCAATTTTCATGTAAAAGCCACGGTGGGCAGGGGTTAGTGTTCTTGAGGGAAACTCAGTGAAACTAGAATGACAGATCTACCACTAAAGCTTTTCTGGAAGAGAAATAAAGGTAAAATTTCAGACAGACCAAAGAAGGTAGTATATTCTAGATATATTTCTAGATGTACAGTAGATGTACAGTATTTGTAGACATGATTAAAGGGTCTTAATATGAAAATTTTTAGTCTAATCATTTATCTGGACTACAGTCTAAAATAATCAATCTGACTCACATTTTCACAGAACTGTTATAATCACACATAGTTTAAAACTGAAGGGTAAATATCAACTTTTAGCCTTAGACTATGCACTCTTTACCAGGAAACTAGTCTCTAATTATGACAACAAAAACATGCTTACTTGCTTTAGAAAACAAGTATGGTAAGACTCATATCTCAAATTTGTCTTTAGTAGGGCAGTTCTCATAAAACTAATGTCCTGCTTTAAAATATTACAATTCAAGTGCTCTAAATAATCACATTTACAATGACTTTAGCCACAATATACTGCATAAGCGATATTTTGCTATAATTCACTGCTTATTATATAAAAACTTGATCAAGTTCAGGGATGGGCAATCTTGAGTTTGTATTCTACCCAGATGAATGAAAAATCTTTAAGATTATTCTATGATATAATAAGGGCCCTCAGACTAAGGGAAAAACTAGTGATCTGGGAATTTATACACACACACACACAAAATCCAAGTGATTAAGCTTAGGGCAAATCCTTTCTGTGCCAATAGCTCCAAAAATACTATAATGTTAGAGCTGAAAAAGACTTTTGACAGGCATCCGTCCAATCTCCTCCTTACTCCTTCAGAAAAGTTAGGGTTATAGTATTATAGTATCAGTTCCTCTTTTCCCTCAGGTATTTGAAGAAAAGTAAAGACATAATTATTACTGGCATTTGTATATTACTTTATAGTTTACAAAATGCATCTTCATTCATTATCGCAATTGATCCTCACAATAATTTTGTGCTTTGGTGGGCACAGCAGTAACTATTTCTTGGGTATCATTTTACAATAGATAAAATTTAGCCTCAGAGAAACTAAACAAAATTTTCCCCATTGTGGCATGGCTGGTGGGGCAAACAGAATTTGAACCCAAGTTGCTGGTACTCTTTCCACCACTCATGCTGCCTCCCTATAGCTGAGATGATCTCAACTTGACTTAAATTCTTCCGATGAAACATGATTAAAAATTCAACGCATCATTACATTACTGTTTTAGAACTATAAATAGTATACAATATACAACAGTATTGCATATTATTTTAACTACAGCTGAAACATAAAGCTTCCAATCCTGTTGTTAGTACTTTTTTAAACTTTTATACCAGCATACAAACTTCATAATACTTTGGTTTGACTTAATATTGTTTATAATATTTCAAATACATGATTTTTTTATTAATATGTAGCAAAAGAACATAGAAGAGCACCAATGTTCATCTACAAACCACAGAGTAAAAAAGTTTTTGAGGGAGACTCAGTGAAGCTAGAATGCCAAATCTCGGCTATACCACCACCAAAACTTTTCTGGAAAAGAAATAATGAAATGGTACAATTCAACACTGATCGAATAAGGTAGGATAAGTATTTCTAGACTTAACTATACTGTACTTGGGTGAATCCAGTTATACTTTGAAATGCATTATAAATGGCATGCATCTGTGACCTCAATTTGTCTAATTTTAAAAACATATAGATGAAACTAACACAATATTGTAAATCAACTATACTTCAACTTTTAAAATATATATAGAGAGAAATATAATAAGCCTCATTAAGCCAGATTCCACTAATCAGAAATTTAAGGGATAAAGTACGCTAGGATTTACCTTTTTACTAACAATAAAAGAAGATGGCTCAAGGAAATAGATGATACAAACAAGACTGGGGGGATGTTTAATTCAAAAAAACCCATAGCTATTTGGCAATGACTAGCTACAGACTCAGAATTTCCAAATGCTTTTTTTCTTCCTATTAGTCTGACTCTGTAGGTCACAGGCATCATAAATAAATTCTCACAGGAAAATTAATTCCTTTACTTTCAATTTTTGTTTCTTTCCAGTTTATATCATGATAACTCTGGAAGAGTTACTTTACTGATAAACGATGTAAACAAGAAAGACGCTGGGTGGTATACTGTGTCTGCAGTTAATGAAGCTGGAGTGATCACATGTAACACGAGATTAGATGTTACAGGTACCTCACGCTGTTATACAGTGCTATGTCAAGTGCTATAAAGAACTTAACTGGAAAGATTTAATAAGAAACATAAATTCCAGCATAGCATAAATTCTGAAGGATTCTCCCCATACATAATCAGTTTTGATTTTTTTTCTCTCCCTGTCCGATAATGAGTACCTAGTGCAACCCATTTGTTTAGGACAAGTTTTCTAAATTAACGTTTATTTGATCCATTTCAGCCCGTCCAAACCAAACTCCTCCAGCTCCTAAGCAGTTACGCGTCCGACCAACTTTCAGCAAATACTTAGCACTTAACGGGAAAGGTTTGGATGTGAAACAAGCTTTTAACCCTGAAGGAGAGTTTCAGCGTCTGGCAGCTCAATCTGGACTCTATGAAAGTGAAGAACTTTAATAACTCTGCCAACATTGGAAAACACAACTACACTATTAGCAATATATTCAATTAAATTTTTGAAATAAATCCATAGCTGTATTAACAGATTATGGTTTTAATTAGGTAATACAACCAATATATATTTATAATGTGTTTATCCTTTGACTCTTGCACATTCTGTTTACCTCTCTGGTTTGTGAAGCCTACAGAAAATCTGGGTTTGTAATTGTAGATGAAGATCTTAAAAAATGTGGGATTTTAATATTTAAGTCATACACATTTTACAACTACAGGTTATAAATGAATATCAACGTTTTAAACACATCTAATGCGTAATAAGATTTACTGGTACTGCTTTCTAAATACTGTTTTACCCGTTTTCTCTGATAGGAATACTAACATGGTATAGATATCTGAGTGTTCCTTAGTTTTATGTCAAAAGAGAATAAAATTTCAAATATTTAAAAGACTGCCTCCTCTTCACAAAAGTCTAGATCTTTAAGATAAAACTGCTGGTTTGTATCTATTAAGCGACACACAGCAAAACCTATGAATAACAAGTTCCAAGAGACCAACAACATTATACTCTAGAACAGCCTGTCTTGGTGAAGCTCAGTTACATCTAATTCCTCAGAGAGGGAACTAGACTTTTTATGGTTTGCACTTCAAAGGCAACCAGAATAACTTAAACCATGACAGAATCTCTCCTGAAATTGTGATTTTGTTTTAACCAAATAGGTTTCTAATTCTTCAAGATCTGAGTCTATTGAGCTCAATGGATTAAGAACAGACTGCAGAGTCATCTACCTAATTCTTACATTTAATGTAAATTTGAATACCTATATTTTGGGCTTTTTTCCTCCTACATTTCTAGTTCAGATAACCTACTACTTTAGAAAACAATTTTGCCAGCCTCTGAGAGTCCAAGTACAGGAAAGGGCAAATCCTTGTATTAAACTATTCTTAAGCTAGGCCAGTAGCCCTTTCTTCTTCTCAGGTCTCATCTCCACTGGCTGCTGGCCTTTTGCTAGACCTCTCCTATTCCTTTTATCATTGGTAGTCTTTGACCCTCGCTGCTATGTGGCCTAGTTTTCCTTTTTACCTGACATGAAACAGCATTTATCAACATCACCCTACATCTCTTTCGGAGAAATAACAAAAGTGGCTTTATTTTTTACTTTCAAAACAGCTTGACGGGTTTCTTAGCTGGCTGCCCTGGGGCTTTCCACTGAATTCCTTTTTTATTTTCCTTTTTACCAACCTAAAAATCCCCGCCCCCCTCCCCCCCCTCATATTCTGGCGGGCTTATGGATGCCTTAATTTACAACCAAATTTGGCCTTTTCTATAGCTGATTTACAAACCTTCTCACTTTTGCAAAGCTGCTGGGTCAGATGTGAGTCCGGGCTCCCAAAGACTACTGTTTTGGCCTACGCTTTTACATTATCACTGCAGAACTTTTTTTTTTTTAATCTATTTCAACGTTCTCTTAAGCCATATTGGGTGGAAAGAGGGGTGGAAGCTATTTCTAGCAACAGCTCTCGATTACTAATAATCAGTGTCTGCAAGCTGCAGCGGCGGAGTGGGGCTTTGGCGTCGAGCAAACCTTGCCCCAACGGGCCTTTGGTAAGTAATTTATTCTCCTCAGTCTCTTCAGGTCTAAAACGAAGGCAAAACACATACCTTTCAGGAAGGGGCGGTGTGAAGACTAAACAACTCAAAAGATGTTAAAAGTCAAGAATGGGTAGCCCATTATAATTAATTACTACGATTTTTATGATTAACCCCAGGCCTAAAGCCAGGTTTGCCCTAGAAGTCGGTCCTCCGCAGGAGACAAACGCCACCGCGCTCAGGCCCGCCTCACGCAAAGCCTTTCCGTAAAGGCCTCGGTGCGCACGCGCGCTGGCATGTTCTAGTGCCGCTTGCTCCCGTCGTGGAGCCTGGGGCTCGCGCAGGCGCATGAGCTAGGCGCGCACCGTGTGAGTATCGCGCAGGCGCCGCCAGCCTTGGGTGGCGGAACGCGCCGTTGTTGTTCAAGTTTGCCATGGCTGAGGCGTCCCGGTGGCACCTAGGCGGTGAGGGGTGCCTCTAGGGAGTGGGTGGGGCAGAGCGGAACGGGCAAATATCCTGCAAGGAAGTCTGTAGCCTCACATGTATTCACGTGAGAGATGACCTCCAGAACGGTTAGCCGTCGCAGCCTCCCCTTGAGAAGCGGAGAGGGACTGTGTGGACCCATTTCACAGACAGGAAAAGTGAAGCCCTGAGGGAACATCCCGCCCCTTGCCGGAAGCTGGAGCTGGGCGCTGCCACATGCTGTATAGTGGCCTTCTCTAGGCCGGCCTTAGAAGGCCTTTGTTGATCTAGGGAGTAGTGGCCTTGGCAGAACCCCAGGCTGAGTCCTTTTCCCCCTTCCAGCAGGAGCCAGCCATCCCAAGAAGCACAGTTAACAGGAGGAGAAGACGATTAGGGACAGAGGAGGGGGTTTTGTTTGCTTTGTATTTTGCTTTTTCAGTTTAAAACAAGACTGGTGAGGAAACATCCGGGTTATAAAATTCATTATATACGGTCATAAAATGATTGCCCACTATCACCATGGGAAAATGTTAGTAATTAGTCCTTCTTCATAAAAGTGAGAGTAAAAACATAACCAGAAGCTATTGGAGCTTTCCTTCACAGAGTGTAAACAGCTAAAAGCGCCTGTTTTTCCATCCCTATTATTTATATATATTATAAATTAAGGAAAATTTTTGTTTTATATCTCACAGGAACTCCAAAACATAAGCTGCATTACAGAAAGGAAGTAGAAATGAGAACCACACTTCAGGAGTTCTTACTCTACCTTATTTTTTTAATAAACTTATGTATATTTAAGTACACAGATGTAGATGAAGACACTGTTTGAACTAGAAAAAAAGTTATGTGCAGATGAAAAACAAAACATATGGATTTTATAAAACCATAGGCTTTCAGACTACTGAAACCTCTCAAAAAATAGTGACACATTTTAAACATCTTAAATTCATTTAGGTTGACATTATTTCCAATTCTTAAGGGGCACAACTTTAGGTCACAGAAGTAATAAAAAGCTTTCATAGTCAACACTGATTGAATTAATTATTCCTTTCTGTTGGCAGTTCTGTCTCGAATATAATTATTCCCTTGAGTTGCCAATTCTTGATTTCTTTTAGAGCGATACAGATACATTAGCTTTGCTCTAGTTTCATAGGTCAAACTACAAATGAGGCCTAAGAAGTTAGTCTTGATGTCTGCTTTGTTCTTTTCCCTGGCCTGTTGCAGAGTTAATAGTAAAATATGCTAGTTCTGAGTCACAGAAGATATGAATCAATGCAGATCTTTAGGGAGGACCAGGAAAACATCTCAACCTACATTCCTCCTATCTGTGGGTCAATATCATTGACTTAATCAGTATTAAAGAGCATTTTGTCTTTATAGCACCCAACATATAGTAGATGCAAGCTCACTGACTGGACTTATGTTGGTACAGCATACATATTGGCAATTATATATCGGTTAACTAATTAATTGATATTGTAGGGGTGAGCTTGAGTCAGATCTGGATTAAAAAGACAGCTTTAGCCAATCTTATAAATTAAGATATTTTAGATTGGTTTTTAACTGCTTATTACAGAATATTTGGGGAGTGGAAAAATATTTAAAGATCACTCATAATCCCATTATTCAGGGATTTTTTTTAAAAAACACCTTTTCATAATTAGGAAAAATTGGAAACAAATCTCCAACAGGATTTGTTTAATTTTCGGTATATACAGTGAAATACTGTGCAACGTTAAAGAATGGCATAGGCTCATGTGTGCCATGGAATGATGTTGAAGATACATTATTTCTAAAAATAAAGGCCTTCTAGCAAAAAAAAAAAAAAAAAAGACATATTTAGTCTATACCCTGCTCTAAAACCCACCCACGCACCCCTAGGAAGAGTGAGAAAGAATACTAGTTAATGTTCTTTTCAATCTTATCATGTGCCAAAACATAGTTTCAAATATTCCACATGAATTATCTCACTTCTCATAACAAAACTATGAGGCAGGAGATATTATCCCTATGGTGGGACTCAAACCATTATCTGTTTGATTTTAAAGTTCATAGCCTAAACTACTCACTATATTATGTTGCCTACTCTCAATATTGGGGAAAAAACCCCATCTTGCAGAATAGTATGTATAATGTGATCTCAGTTTTATAAAAATTAAGTTATTTTCTCTATAAGTGTGTATGCATTTAGAAAAATCTGAAGAATATATGCCAAACCTAATTCTAGCAGTGGGATTATAGGAAACTTCTTCCTGTTTTGTATATTTCTATTTTAGTTTTTTTATTATTGCTCTTATAATTAGAAAAATAAAATTGAATGTTTAAAGCAAAATTGAGAACAAATTACAAGTACATTTTTAATCCTGATAAAAATTGAGTTTTTAAACGTAAATTTTTAAACAAATTCTTCTCCTTAGTGACTTTTGGGATGGTAAACCCACATAGGTATTACTTAAACAAAGTTATGTCATCTCTATTTTTGGACACGTCTGTGCATGGTGAAGAAAGAACCAACTTTAAGTCTATTCGCAGCATAACTGACTTTTGGAAGGTAAGATGTCATGTGACTGTGGATGAAGTAGCTTTAGGCATTGCATAAACAAGCCCTTGGCACACATAGTAGGCACTTGATACATATTTATTGAAGGAATGAATAAAAATAAATGTCATTTCTTTAAACTATTAGAATCAATCAACCACTAAGTGTTTATTGAGAACCTGTGTTCTCAGTGTGATAGAGTTCTTATAACTTTAAAAAAGTGATACTTATTTTTTTAACATTATCGTTGCATTTGGGAAATAGATTTCTTATGTGGGAGTTAGGATCCAAAGTCAGTCTAAAATTGTATACAGTGAAAATTACCGTTAAAAATTCCTTAAATTGCCCATAAATTAAAATATATGTGATTTTGGTATACAGGCCTATACTCTTGTGTGTGTGTTACAGTAATGTACAGTATATAATAAAGAGTACATTTACAAAATATAATTTTATAGTGTTTTTAATTGCATAAGAGTATCATTCCTTTAGCATTAGAACAGACTTGTTTTTTTTCTGTTACACTTAACTTTGCAAGATGTTCACATTATGAGGAAAGAACAATTAAGGGAACAGCAGTTTCAGGTATCCCATGTCACGAACATTGGGACATACAAGGAAGAGGTAGGGAAGGCTTTCCAGAGGTGATCACAATTCAGTTGAGTTTTAAAGGATGAGTAACAGAAGACCATCCTAGGAAGGAAAAATGATAGGTACTATAAGTAATTCATCACGTGGAACTATGTTTGGCATTATAGGCATATAGGAGATGAGGTGGAAAAGACCAAACTATGAATTGAACAGAGGTCTAATCATGAATGCCATGCTAGGAATTTGAAACTTATCAAGGAGACAATGTCATTTCCTGAGAGTGAGAGAAGTGTGAGATAAGGCAAATGATTAGAAGTCATTGGTTTAGGCCAAGTGAAATATGAAAGAATGATAGGAAATTTTCCCTGAGACAAGAAGTGGAGCCCAACTGCTTTTTTACTGTGCTGTCTTGAGGTATGTATGTGGCCAATGGCAAATAAGACAAAGGCAGGAAAGAAAAAAATGAACCCTAGGGCCTCCCTGGTGGCGCAGTGGTTGAGAGTCCGCCTGCCGATGCAGGGGATGCGGGTTCGTGCCCCGGTCTGGGAGGATCCCATGTGCCGCGGAGCGGCTGGGCCCGTGAGCCATGGCCGCTGGGCCTGCGCGTCCGGAGCCTGTGCTCCGCAACGGGAGAGGCCACAACGGTGAGAGGCCCGCATACCGCAAAAAGAAAAAATAAATAAATAAATAAATTAAAAAAAAAAAAAAAAAAATGAACCCTAGGCTTAGGATCTCTTAGAAGGAGCACATAGTGACAGAGACAGAAGCAGTCACCACCGCCAGAGTTGGAGAGGAAAGGGAGGAAACAGATAACTTCGAGGTGAAGTCATGAATTGTGGCTATGACCAGTCCTGATACTCATGTATTGGGGGAGAGTTTTCAGTATACCCCTCGGAGAAGAAGGGTTATGGAACTAAATGAGTTAATACACGTAAAGTGCTTAGAGCAGTACATAGTAAGTACTCAGGAAATGTTAACCATTTTCGTTATCACCATCAACATCAGAATTTACCATTACCATTATTAATGGTGGCTTGGCTAAAATCACTGATTTTTATATTCTTATGGATAACATTATGAAGGTAGATTCTGTTATACACTTGACATGAAATATTTTTCCCATAACATTTATTTTTCTATATGAAGTTTATGGAAGGACCCCTTTTGGAAGGCCTGTACTGGGACTCGTGGTACAATAACAAGAATTTGTATGACTTAAAGAACAGCAGTCGCATCTACTATGAGAACATACTTTTAGGAGTCCCCAGAGTCCATCAACTAAAAGTCCGCAACAACACGTGCAAGGTCCATTCATCCTTTCAGTCCTTGATGAATGAATGTTATGACAAATACACTTCTGAAAATGAAGATCTGTCTGATTTTGGCCTTAAATCTGATACTGAGTAAGCAGTATAAAATTACACGTAACTTTTTCTAGCAGTTACCATTGTATCTTCAAACAATTGTGAAAACATATTTATTTTCCAAATAATACCAACAGGGGCCTGGCAGGTAAGGAGACTGTTTCAGTAATAGTATCAAAGGAAGACTCCGAGATGCAGTGTTTAGAAAAGGAAGAGTAAGCCTGTTATTTATTTATTTATTTTGCGGTACATGGGCCTCTCACTGTTGTGGGCTCTCCCGTTGCGGAGCACAGGCTCCAGACGCGCAGGCTCAGCAGCCATGGCTCACGGGCCCAACCGCTCCACGGCATGTGGGATCCTCCCAGACCGGGCACGAACCCATGTCCCCTGCATTGGCAGGCGGACTCTCAACCACTGTACCACCAGGGAAGTCTGCAACCTGTTATTTTTTTTGTTTACAAAAGGATGTGAAGTGTTTTTTTTTCCAACTGTGGTAAATGAAGTGCTAAGTCATATTGGACACAGGGCAAAGCGCCCATTTTTGCTTTTACAAAACTCAATCAGCTTTTCTGGCTCTGGCAAGATGCCCTCAAACACATTCCAAATGCTTCTTGGGATCCCTAGGGAGTGTCTTTGGTGTACTCTGTTGCTTTCTCACTCTGGCTTACTTCAGTGATATCTTCTATTGTTGCCAATGCTGAAAAGGGGCAGTTATGTTTTACAGACACTGCATCTGATGATACCTGCCAAAGATCTTATGGCCATTGTTCTCCAAAGTGGCTGAGGCTAATGCTAGTATAGACTCACGTCTACACTTTATATTGAAAATGTAAAAGCCCAAAGCCACTGACACTACCTCCCCTTAACACAGAAGCTGCTGGTATCATTGCTTTTAAGGTCATATGAAAATCATAGAGGCAAAAAATATATCTTTTTAAAAATTTGATATTTATCAATGATGAAATATTTACAAAGTCCACCCTTTCCTACTCATAATTCCCACTCCAGAAGCAGCCACTTTTAGTTGTTTCTTTTTGTATATACTTCCTATTTCTGAATAATATGCTTATACTATTACTTGATCTTATATTTTTATATATCTATTGTCTCTGTCATGGAAAGTGTCTGTCATATATCCCTCTTATGCCACTCCCTCCACATACACACTTCCTGTTCCTCTTAGCCTGTAGTTACACCATAATTTTTGTTAATCATTAGTTGATGTTTATTTTATAAATATGAACAGTGATTACATTTCCTTTCTTGAACAACTACCTCTCTACCCCTAGGATTGATCATTGCTTTGTGGGTTTTGTTGACTTATTTTTTCTTTCTATGAGTTTTGGGTGTTCTTGAGGGCAACAAAGTGCTTGTATAATTCTTATAAACTTAATAAATTCATAAGTATGGTGACACATTCTCTTAAATATTATACTATTATAACAGTACTACGCACTATTTCCCTTTCAATGAAAAATTACAAGATAAGTCAACTATTAATTACACATTTAAATTTGATCTCAAGACTAATCTGTTAGGTGTTCTAATATTCCAAATTTTCATAACAACTACAAATATTTAAATACTAAAATTAACATTATGGATTTAGAATTTTAATACGTGTCATTTCCTGACAAACAAAATAAGAATCAATTTGTGCTTGTTTTTCTTTCTAAAATGTAATGTTCATTAATTAAAACCAGTATAAAAAATTGGAAGTAGGAGAGGGTTGGTGTAATAAATGTTCTTGTTTCAGTTTAACAATCATATGGAAAATGCTCAAACATACAACTATGGAATTTTCATTAAAAATGAGTATTTTATCTTAGCGTTGTCACTTTTTTCTTCTCTGCTGAAAATGAACATGGTGTTACTAACAGAAAAACAAGTTTAAGCAGAGCATCTTTGGATAATTGTTCAGATCTGTTTTAGGAGACTGAATAGGGACTGAAATGAAGAATCAAAGCTTTACTTTTTGATATTGCATAACTAAGTTAAAAGTAGAAAGAATGGAAACAAAATTTAGTTATACAGATTTTACTTTGTGTACTTTCATTAAAATAAGATACCTATATAACAATATAGACATTGTAACAAAGTTTTTATTTATTGGGCATTTATAAATGGTATATGATTGTTAAAACACAGACTGTGAAGCATCATTTTCCCCATACTGAGACAGATATTTCTGAATCAAAACCCTGGATATTTTTGTCCTACTCAAAGACTAAAGATCTCATAAGATAACAGAGACAACATGTTAAAGAAAAAATCCGTCATTATTTTCTAGATTTCAAGTTCCCTGAGGCAACAGATGGATTAAAAAAATTTTTTTTCTCATAGTATGTAGTCCAGTGTGTTGCCCACAATAAGCACTAAACAATGAAAACATATTCAATCTTAATCCTTTTAGCTTAATCCTTAACTCACCATCTTGCTTCAAAATTACTATAATACTTATGAACTTAGTACTACTTTTTTTAAAACTACTACTTTGAACCAAAGGTTAACTTAAATTCTTAAATACTTTTCAGTCAGGCTTTCTCATCTCTCCATTATTCTTTTTATATCTAACAGATGGAAGTACTCTGCTCCTATTATCAACTCCCCTTGGCATAGGGGATTTACTGGTGTTTACCGAAATGGGGGATATATTTTCACTTTATCAAAATCAAAATCTGAAACCCTAAACAAGTTCATTAATCTTCGAATGAACAGCTGGATCACAAGAAGCACTAGAGTTATTTTTATTGATTTTTCATTATACAATGCTAATGTAAATCTGTTTTGCATCATCAGGTGAGTTACTCAAAACCTCTTATTAGTATACTGAATTTAAAAGGCACCCAGAGCCCTCATTAGGGTTCCCAGTTTGTGCATGTTTGTACTGAGATTAAAATCATAAGCTCCAAAATAAATATAATGTAATTCTTCCAATAATGATAAAGAAGAAAGAGCAACATCATATTTATTGTTTCACTGTTTCAGGATATATTCCAGAACATGGAGATCCCATGTAAATTTGCAGTGCCCTGTCACCCAGGGCAGGGTGCCCTGCCCCAGAACTTGATACTGGGTTCAACCAGATGACTTTCTTTGGTCAATGGAATGTCAGCAGATAAGATACAAGCAGAAGCTTGAAAAGGGTTTGTAAATTAAAACTTGCTCGCTTGCACTTCTGCTATTGCATGAGAAGGACCTGCCTGGGCTAACCTGTTGGACCCAAGAAAAAGATGACAGACATCCCCTCTCACAAGGAGGAGGACAGAGAACCAACCAAAGAGAAAAAATTATTTCTGTAGGTCTGATTACCTTAGGTAATCTGCCTAACTTGGACCATGCTACTTGGCTTAGGCCTGGGTTCTAGAATCAAACAGTCAAAGCAAATAGGATTACTGTGATTGAATCTGCCTGGGGATTGAAATGGCTTCTTCTAAGGGATCTGAGAATGGGTGAATGCCTGATACAATTAGGGTTCTCTTAGAAAGAAGGAATGGGATAATGAATGCTAGACAGGCAAACAATAGTGTCCACTAAGTCTCAGTGAGCCACTTTTTTCTCATGAGTCTTACATTTTTACTCTGGAATATGGAATTGGCATTTACTCTGATAGGGGAATTTTCCCCCTGTGCAACAGTGATGGTGAAACATAATCATGGCCTTTAAAATTTGTAAAAATGAAAACAAATGAATTACCATCAGCAGCCAATGGACATTTTACATTTTATGTTATAGTATTTTCTTTCAGGGAATCAGCTTCGTACCAACATTATTCACCCTTCCCGATAGTCCTGGTAGGGATAAAGTGAAGAATACAAATCACTTCTATGTCCTAAATAAGAGTAGAAACAGTGGGGTAATTGGCTTAAAGTCATATGAAGAACTCCTTGTAATACTAGATTAAGTCCATATTTTCTGTCTCTAGGTTTTGTGCTTATTCTATGTTACCTTTAATTTTTTTTCATATTTATTTATTTATTTGTCTCTGTTGGGTCTTAGTTGTGGCATGCAGACTCCTTAGTTGCAGCATGCATGTGGGATCTAATTCCCCCATCAGGGATTGAGCCCAGGCCCCCTGCATTGGGAGCGCAGAGTCTTACCCACTGGACCACCAGGGAAGTCCCATCTATGTTATCTTTTTTTTTTTTTTTTTTTTTGCGGTAGGCGGGCCTCTCACTGTTGTGGCCTCTCCCCTTGCAGAGCACAGGCTCCGGACGCGCAGGCTCAGCAGCCATGGCTCACGGGCCTAGCCGCTCTGCGGCATGTGGGATCTTCCCAGACCGGGGCACGAACCCGTGTCCCCTGCATCGGCAGGCGGACTCTCAACCACTGCGCCACCAGGGAAGCCCTATGTTATCTTTTAAAATGTTATTTCTTAGAAACTTTAGCAGATTTTGAAACTTTTAACTGGTAGTATATCTAATCAGTAGTTGTATGGGAGCATATTGCTTACACTAAGACCTTATCCACTTATTTTCCCTTTGTACACATAGCTGGCAAACTAAACTGAATACTCATCATTTTTTGCTTTTTGTTTACTAGTTTACACTTCAGATCAAAATACTGAGTTTCTTTCACTTCACTCACTTACCCAGCATTGCGCACATACTATACACAAGGTGAAAAAACAAATTCCTGTTTTCTATTTGTTAACTGGTTGTTTTGTTCTTGGTTTTGGTGGTTTTTTGCTTTTGGGGCCACACCTTACTCCAGTACCAATAAGATTTGCTAATATCTTTAGGTAGGAATAATTACATCATGGTGTTGTGATAGAGATGCTGGTTCCTTAAATTACTGTCAATTCTTAATTATCTGCAGTTGTGGAGAACACTAGAAATACAGTGAACCGCCTCAAAATCTTTTTATATTTAGTACTGGAATTAATTTTTATATTTCTATTTGCATATAGATCTTTGTATCCAACATCCAGTGCCTAAAGTTAAACAGAAAACATTTGATTCAGTAAAATATGTTATCTTGACATTTAGAAGCAAGAAGTATCTCTGATAAGCTAAAGGGGGAGAGTGTATTTTCCTCCTCTGAAATATTTTAAAAATTATGTATTTTGGGGGGGAGTCCTGACTAATAACAGTAACTAACAGTATAGCATGTTCTTGAACATCATCTTGTTCTCCTGTAGGGATAAATTAGTTTCCCAGTTATGAATGAGCAATCAAAACACAGAGTAAAATGAATGTCTAGCTAAAAATCACATCTTTCTTTCTCACTTACATTGGTCTTTGACCACTGGGAATTTTCAGAGTACCAAAAAAAAGTGGAGCATTAAAAAAGAAGTAATGGAGGAAGTGGCATCACGCCAAAGGCACTAGCTCCCAGAGGTGCAGGCAGGAGTTGGGGGGCTAGGGCTCTTTGGCACCTAGGTTGAAACTAGTTTTATGTGTCTGAGGTCTCAGCTGGGAGACCTGAAGACTGGGTCTGTGATCATCTGAAGGCTCATCCACTCACAAGTTGAGTGGTTGATGCTGATGGATGCTGAGGAAATCCATGTGATATTTTCACATGGACTAGTTTGCACTTCCGAAGAGCATGGTAGATGGATTTCAAAGGGTGAAGACTAGAAGCAGATTTGCAGTATTTTCCTTTGGCAGAACAGAATTCCATGAGAGCAACTTTCATTGTTAGAGAGAGGAGAGAGAGAGAAGCCTCGTTTGTTGACATCACTTGGTTCATGAAGCTTTCACCTAGAAGTGAAGCTGCGGAACAAACCTTGAGAAGAATCATCTCCTGCTTCAATCTGCTGCTGGATAGGAACTAATCAGAGAGAGAGAGAGGCAGAAGATGGAGAGGATGGCGTCCAAGGCTTTCGTGATCATAAATCTCACCCCCACTCCAACTCCCTTTATACTTTTCTTGCAAAAATAATAATATAAATAAGGAGGTGGTGGGGTTTCCAAAAACAAAAATCGTATCCTTCAACCATCTGGGGAAGGCAAAAATCCCATCCACCTCAACTCTCAGGTCGAAAGTAAAGTTGTACCACACACAATCAGGATGTTACTTAAGAGTGCTCTTGGGCTTCCCTGGTGGCGCAGTGGTTGAGAGTCCGCCTGCCGATGCAGGGGACACGGGTTCGTGCCCCGGTCTGGGAAGATCCCACATGCCGCGGAGCGGCTGGGCCCGTGAGCCATGGCTGTTGAGCCTGTGCGTCCGGAGCCTGTGCTCCGCAACGGGAGAGGCCACAACAGTGAGAGGCCCATGTAACGCAAAAAAAAAAAAAAAAAAAAAAAAAAAAAAAAGAGTGCTCTTAAAAGAACATATGATGTGTGGCTGACAGGGTCATGGTGCTCCAGCCAGGTGTCAGGCCTGTGCCTCTGAGGTGGAAGAGCCGAGTTCAGGACATTGGTCCACCAGAGACCTCCTGGCTCCACATAATATCAAATAGCAAGAGCCCTCCCAGAGATCTCCATCTCAATGCTAAGACCCAGCGCCACTCAATGACCAGCAAGCTATAGCACTGGACACCCTGTGCCAAACAACTAGCAAGACAGGAACACAACACCACCCATTAGCAGAGAGGCTGCCTAAAATCATAATAAGGTCACAGACACCCCAAAACACACCACCAGACACGGTCCTGCCCACCAGAAAGACAAGATCTAGCCTCATCCATCAGAACACAGACACCAGTCCCCTCCACCAGGAAGCCTACACAACCCACTGAAATAACCTTAGCCACTGGGAGCAGACACCAAAAACAACAGGAACTACGAACTTGCAGCCTGCAAAAAGGATACCCCAAACACAGTAAGTTAAGCAAAATGAGAAGACATAGAAACACACAGCATATGAAGGAGCAAGGCAAAAACTCACCAGACCAAACAAAGGAAGAGGAAATAGGCAGTCTACCTGAAAAAGAATTCAGAGTAATGATACAAAAGATGATCCAAAATCTTGGAAATAGAATGGAGAACACACAAGGAACGTTTAACAAGGACCTAGAAGAACTAAAGAGAAAACAATGACGAACAACACAATATCTGAAATTAAAAATTCACCAGAAGGAATGAATAGCAGAATGAGGCAGAATGGATAAGTGACCTGGAAGGTAAAATAGTGGAAATAACTACCGCAGAGCAGAATAAAGAAAAAAGAATGAAAAGAATTGAGGACAGTCTCAAAGACCTCTGCGACAACATGAAATGCACCAACATTCAATTATAGAGGCCCCAGAAGAAGGAGAGAAAAAGAAGGAACTGAGAAAATATTTGAAGAGATTATAGTTGAAAACTTTCCTAATATGGGAAAGGAAATAGTCAATCAGGTCCAGGAAGCAGAGAGAGTCCCACACGGATAAATCCAAGGAGAAACACGCCAAGACACATATTAATCAAACTATCAAATACAATTAAATTTTCTTTGTATTAAATACAAAGAGAAAATATTAAAAGCAGCAAGGGAAAAATAACATACAAGGGAATCCCCATAAGGTTCACAGCTGATCTTTCAGCAGAAACTCTGCAAGCCAGAAGGGAGTGACAGGACATATTTAAAGTGATGAAAGGGAAAAACCTACAACCAAGATTACTCTACCCAGCAAGGATCTCATTCAGATTCAACAGAGAAATTAAAACCTTTACAGACAAGCAAAAACTAAGAGAATTCAGCACCACCAAACCAGCTTTACAACAAATGCTAAAGGAACTTCTCTAGGCAGGAAACACAAGAGAAGGAAAAGACCTACAATAACAAAGGAAAACAATTAAGAAAATGGTAATAGGAACATACATATTGATAACTACCTTAAATGTAAATGGATTAAATGCTCCAACCAAAAGATATAGACTGGCTGAATGGATACAAAAACAAGACCCAGGGCGTCCCTCGTGGCTCAGTGGTTGAGAGTCCGCCTGCCGATGCAAGGGACACAGGTTCATGCCCCGGTCTGGGAGGATCCCACATGCCACGGAGCGGTTGGGCCCATGAGCCATGGCCGCTGGGCCTGTGCGTCCGGAGCCTGTGCTCCGCAACGGGAGAGGCCACAACAGTGAGAGGTCTGCGTACCGCAAAAAAAAACACAAAAAAACAAGACCCATATATATGCTGTCTACAAGGGACCCACATCAGACCTAGAGACACATACAGACTGAAAGTGAGGGGATGGAAAAAGATATTCCATGCGAATGGAAATCAAAAGAAAGCTGAAGTAGCAATTCTCATATCAGACAAAATAGACTTTAAAATAAAGACTATTATAAGAGACAAAGAAGGACACTACATAATGATCAAGGGATCAATCCAAGAAGAAGATATAACAATTGTAAATCTTTATGCACCCAACATAGGAGCACGTCAATACATAATGCAAATGCTACCAGCCATAAAAGGGGAAATTGACAGTAACACAATCATAGTAGGGGACTTTAACAAACAAATTTCACCAATGGACAGATCATCCAAAATGAAAATAAATAAGGAAGCACAAGCTTTGAATGGTACATTAAACAAGACGGACTTAATTGATATTTATAGGACATTCCATCCAAAAACAACAGAATACACTTTCTTCTCAAGGGCTCAATGAACATTCACCAGGATAGATCATATCTTGGGGCACAAATCAAGACTTGGTAAATTTAAGAAAATTGAAATCATATCAAGTATCTTTTCCAACAACAATGCTATGAGAGTAGATATCAATTATAGAAAAAAATCTGTAAGAAATACAAACACATGGAGGATAAACAATACACTACTTAATAGCCAAGAGATCACTCAAGAAATCAAACAGGAAATAAAAAAATACCTAGAAACAAATGACAGTGAAAACACGATGACCCAAAACCTATGGGATGAAGCAAAAGCAGTTCTAAGAGGGAAGTTTATAGCAATACAAGAAACATCTCAAATAAACAACCTAACCTTACACCTAAAGCAATTAGAGAATGAAGAACAAAAAAAAAAAAAAAACCCAAAGATAGCAGAGGAAAGAAATCATAAAGATCAGATCAGAAATAAATGAAAAAGAAATGAAGGGAACAATAGTAAAGATCAATAAAACTAAAAGCTGGTTCTTTGAGAAGATAAACAAAATTGATAAACCATTAGCCAGACTCATCAAGAAAAAAAGGGAGAAGACTCAAATCAATAGATATAGAAATGAAAAAGAAGAAGTAACAACTGACACTGCAGGAATATAAAAAGTCATGAGAGATTACTACAGGCAACTATATGCCAATAAAATGGACAACCTGGAAGAAATGGACAAATTCTTAGAAATGCACAATGTGCAAGACTGAACCAGGAAGAAACAGGAAATATAAACAGACCAATCACAAGCACTGAAATTGAGACTGTGATTAAAAATCTTCCATCAAACCAAAGCCCAGGACCAGATTGATTCACAGGCGAATTCTATCAAACACGTAGAGAAGAGCTAACACCTATCTTTCTCACACTCTTCCAAAATATAGCAGAGAGAGGAAGACTCCCAAACTCATTCTACGAGGCCACCATCACCCTAATACCAAAACCAGACAAAGATGTCACAAAGAGAGAAAACTACAGGCCAATATCACTGATGAACATAGATGCAAAAATCCTCAACAAAATAATAGCAAACAGAATCCAACAGCACATTAAAGGATCATACACCATGATCAAGTGGGGTTTATCCCAGGAATGCAAGGATTCTTCAATATATGCAAATCAATCAACGTGATACACCATATTAACAAATTGAACGAGAAAAACCATATGATCATCTCAATAGATGCAGAAAAAGCTTTCAACAAAATCAACACCCATTTATGATAAAAACCCTCCAGAAAGTAGGCGTAGAGGGGACTTACCTCAACATAATAAAGGCCATATATGACAAACCCACAGACAACATCGTTCTCAATAGTGAAAAACTGAAACCATTTCCACTAAGATCAGGAACAAGACAAGGTTTTCCACTCTCACCACTATTATTCAACATAGTTTTGGAAATTTTAGCAATAGCAATCAGAGAAAAAAAAGAAATAAAAAGAATCCAAAACAGAAAAGAAGAAGTAAAGCTGTCACTGTTTGTAGATGACATGATATTATACATAGAGAATCCTAAAGATCCTACTAGTAAACTACTAGAGCTAATCAATGAATTTCGTAAAGTAGCAGGATACAAAATTAATGCACAGAAATCTCTTGCATTCCTATACACTAATGATGAAGAATCTGAAAGTGAAATTAAGGAAACACTCTCATTTACCATTGCAACAAAAAGAATAAAATACCTAGGAATAAACCTACCTAAGGAGACAAAAGACCTGTATGCAGAAAACTATAAGACACTGATGAAAGAAATTAAAGATGATACAAATAGATGGAGAGATAGACCATGTTCTTGGATTGGAAGAATCAACACTGTGAAAATGACTATACTACCCAAAGCAATCTACAGACTCAATGCAATCCCTATCAAATTACCAATGGCATTTTCACAGAACTAGAACAAAAAATTTCACAATTTGTATGGAAACACAAAAGACCCTGAAGAGCCAAAGCAATCTTGAGAAAGAAAAACAGAGCTGGAGGAATCAGGCTCCTGGACTTCAGACTATACTACAAAGCTACAGTAATCAAGATAGTATGGTACTGGCACAAAAACAGAAAAATAGATCAATGGAACAGGATAGAAAGCCCAGAAATAAACCCACGCACATATGGTCACCTTATTTTTGATAAAGGAGCAAAGAATATACAATGGAGAAAAGACAGCCTCTTCAATAGTGGTGCTGGGAAAACTGGACAGCTACATGTAAAAGAATGAAATTAGAACACTCTCTAACACCATACACAAAAATAAACTCAAAATGGATTAAAGACCTAAATGTAAAACCAGACACTGTAAAACTCTTAGAGGAAAACATAGGCAGAACACTCTATGACATAAATCACAGCATGATCCTTTCTGACCCACCTCCTAGACAGATGGAAATAAGAACAAAAATAAACAAATGGGACCTAATGAAACTTAAAAGCTTTTGCACAGCAAAGGAAACCATAAACAAGATGAAAAGACCACCCCCAGAATGGGAGAAAATATTTGCAAATGAAGCAACTGAGAAAGGATTAATCTCCAAAATTTACAAGCAGCTCATGCTGCTCGATATCAAAAAAACAAGAATCCAATCCAAAAATGGGCAGAAGACCTAAATAGACATTTCTCCAAAGAAGATACACAGATTGCCAACAAACACATGAAAGGATGCTCAACATCACTAATCATTAGAGAAATGCAAATCAAAACTACAATGAAGTATCACCTCACAGCAGTCAGAATGGTCATCATCAAAAATCTACAAACAATAAATGCTGGAGAGGGTGTGGAGAAAGGGGAACCCTCTTGCACTGTTGATGGGAATGTAAATTGATACAGACACTATGGAGAACAGTATGGACATTCCTTAAAAAACTAAAAATAGAACTACCATATGACCCAGCAATTCCACTCTTGGGCATATACCCTGAGAAAACCATAATTCAAAAAGAGTCATGTACCACAATGTTCATTGCAGCTCTATTTAAAATAGCCAGGATATGGAAGCAACCTAAGTGTCCATCGACAGATGAATGGATAAAGAAGATGTGGCACAGGGCTTCCCTGGTGGCGCAGTGGTTGAGAGTCTGCCTGCCGATGCAGGGGACATGGGTTCCTGCCCTGGTCTGGGAAGATCCCACATGCCGCAGAGCGGCTGGGCCCGTGAGCTATGGTCGCTGAGCCTGCGCATCCGGAGCCTGTGCTCTGCAAAGGGAGAGGCCACAACAGTGAGAGGCCCGCGTACCGCAAAAAAAAAAAAAAAAAAAAGATGTGGCACATATATACAATGGAATATTACTCAGCCATAAAAAGAAACACAATTGAATTATTCAATTCAATTGAGGTAGATGGACCTAGAGTCTGTCATACAGAGTGAAGTAAGTCAGAAAGAGAAAAACAAATACCGTATGCTATCACATATATACGGAATCTAAAAAAAAAAAATTGTTCTGAAGAACCTAGGGGCAGGACAGGAATAAGGACGCAGACGTAGAGAATGGACTTGAGGACACGGGGAGGGGGAAGGGTAAGCTGTGACGAAGTGAGAGAGTGGCATGGACATATATACACTACCAAATGTAAAATAGCTAATGGGAAACAGATGCATCGCACAGGGAGTTCAACCCGGTGCTTTGTGACCACCTAGAGGGGTGGGATAGGGAGGGTGGGAGCGAGGGAGATGCAAGAGGGAAGAGATATGGGAACATATGTATATGTATAACTGATTCACTTTGTTATACAGCAGAAACTAACACAACATTGTAAAGCAATTACACTCCAGTAAAGATGTTAAAAAAAATAGTAATGAATTGAGCCCATAACCCTGAGAAAACATATTTTGTACAAAATAACTGAATAAAGTACACAACATCACTGACTAGAAATTTCAATCACGTTAGGTACTGAAATATAAATCCTTGAAATGCATTGACTTTCACAAACCTCATTTTACAGATTGGTGGCAGAATTCCCTGCAACTGGAGGAATATTTACTTCATGGCAGTTTTACTCTGTGAAGCTCCTTAGATATGTTAGCTACTATGATTATTTTATTGCTTCCTGTGAAATCACATTTTGTATTTTTCTTATTGTCTTCACAACACAAGAAGCCCTATTTCAAAAGTAGTTGGAACTGGCTAGAATTACTATTTTTGGTGGTAAGTATATATTCACAGATATGGTTGAAGGGAATCACATCTGAACCCACCAATGAGAGAGGTGTAAAAAGCACCTCCCTCATCCGGGACTTATTTTAAAAGCTGTAACTATCAATAATACTGTCATAGTACATACTAATGGTGTGCCTCCAAAAGGGAGAAATCTACTTTTTTCTCTTTGATTCGGTCCTTGGCAGGACTAGCATAAACCTAGAGGAATAAGTGATTCCATATGTATTATGATTTAGTGGGCACAGTAGGTCTCCCTACTCCCACTCAAAAAAATGTATTCCTCTCAGGGCCTCATGTTGAAAATAATGATTCTTTTGGGGCAAGGTTCTTTAAAATGTACTCTTGTATGTTGCCTAAATCTGCTTTCCTCTTTACACTGAATTTTTAAATAGGCAAAAGACAAGCCTAGGCAGAATATTGAAGGGGGTTTAAGGTTTGAGCAGCCAGAGCGTAGCTTGTAGGCACAGAGGATGCCACCAGGATTGGGGAAATAATCCTTGAAGAAACTCCAAGACTGCCAGTTCTTATCACTGGAAAATACTAAAATAAACATAGAGGTGTGGGTAGAGTGGAACAAATCGTAAGAGCTTGGTTTTAGGAACAATGAACAAATATTCTTGCTTATACAACCTGATCTTTTACTCTTATAGGCCCTTAGTTATAGCCAATCCAGTATATATATATTTGTTTCTCAAAACCAAATTGAAAGTTTCTCAGAGTCAGAAAGTGTGCCATCTACCTCTCTGGTAACCACAATAATGCTTAACACAGTGTATAGCATTAAATGTTTAACTGAGTATTTTAGGGAAGAGAAATCAAAGGAAAATTTTCATGACAGTTAGAAAACTCTGAAACCTAAGATAATCTGGTTCTAAAATCCTCTTCTAAAAGAGTTGTTAAAAAGCTCTAAAGGAGTTTATTTTTTTGGAGCTGTAAAAAGATTTTTCTTGGAGTGTTACATAGTGAAAAATATTAAACTCTTAGGTATCATGTAGTTATATGGAGCAGAAACTCTTACAGTCTAGTCAGAATTATATAATCATTTTATACATTTGTGTTTTATGACTCAAAGAAACAAAAAGTCATATAGATTAGGATAGCCAGGCAGTCTGTATTTTGCTACTTTTATGATAATTATGCTACCTTAAACTTCTATAAATTGAGGCTTACTTTCATTTATGTAAAAACCTGTCTTATCTCTCCCTCCCTTTTTGTTGAACTTTTGATGAACTTTTTCATGTGTTTATTCATAGGCTGCAGGAGATTTAGAGGTAATCTCTAATTTAACCCTTCTTATTTTCCCATTTAGTTGTGTTTTGTGGCCGTTTTCTTCAACTCATACTGTAATATACAAATTTTTCTCTTGCTTGGACAACTGTTAAAAAGTACTGAAAAATATTCAGACTTCTATTTTCTTGCATACTGGCACATTTATTACAACAATATAATTGCCATAACCATCTTCTTTGCATGGATAAAGGTATTTATATTTTATCAGATATAACAGATTAGATATATTTTATTATATTAGATAATAAAATGGGAACTTAAACTACAAAGTTATGAAAAAACAAAAGGATATTCTTAACTATACAGTAATTTTTTTATACAGTAATTTTTAAAGTAGTTTGGCTTTGTAATGATTGCCAGCGAATCCTCAAACACCCCGACTGTCATGAAGCATCTTTTAATTTCAAGCAGATTTCTTCTGAAATTAATTTACTCTAAGTCATTATAATCTTTAATATTTTCCTATTTCAATTAACTTTGTTCTTTTTCAGATATTCAAATTCATAAGCTTTAATAAGACAATGTCTCAGCTGTCATCAACCTTGTCCCGCTGTATCAAAGACATAGTAGGATTTGCCATCATGCTTTTTATAATATTCTTTGCTTATGCTCAGTTAGGATTTCTTGTTTTTGGATCACAAGTTGACGACTTTTCCACTTTTCAAAATTCCATGTAAGTTCTTAGCATAAATGTAATTTATGCAGTTTTATCCAGTTTATAACAAAAAAAATCATGAAAAGGCCTGTAAGTAGTGACATAAGCTTTAATAAATTAAAAAATGGTTTGATATTTTCACTGATGGCTAAATATCTGTCACACTCAAAGTACAGTTAGGCATTGAAAGATCCAAATGGATGGTGTTATCCACTTTTCAAGTGTTACCAGGTCAAGCTAGAAAAATATTTTTTTACTTTTCAATAGAAGTGAAAATTTTACCTAAGATAAAAGAAATTGGCTCCATGTCTCTGTAGTATTTATTCTCTGGGCAAAAGAAATCTTAAGTGTTTTCTTTAGAGGGCTCTATCTTTAGAATCCTTTTATTGATATTGACCTGATTATCCTTTGCTGATCTGGCAAAGCTGAATTTTAAAAATAGCTTTATACACATAAAACAATCAGCAGATAACTAACTTATAGAACTGATTAGGTAGAATCCCTAGAAAAATATTGTCTTTAAAAGTGAATAATTTTAATAAATTTACTTTCATTTTTGAGTAGGTAAAACAAGTTCTGTGTAAAAAATTTATGATAGTCTAAAATATCAGTTCTCAAAATGTGTTCTGTGCAACCTAGACCAAGACTGTCTGGGGGAAATGGCTTCATTTTCATCACTCTTGGAAATTCGTAGTGCATGGTAACATATGGCTCTGAGAAAAACTGCAATAACTTTCCCTTTAGTTAAGAATTCCTCAAACTTGTCCATGGCCCTTTTACTCAATTTGGGGTAAAGTCTGGTCTGAAAAATTTCTTAGGTTGCCCTCTTTTCATTATCCACATGTAAATACTGTATTATCTACGTACCAATTGCATGAAATTTAATAATATTTTTCTGAATAACCCTTTACTAAATCAGTAGTGGAAAGAGTGGACTAGCAGCCAAGAGGATATAATTCTACTTTCCAATTCTGCCACTAGCTATTTAACTTTTCTAGACCTTAATTTCTTTATCTGTAAATAAAGGGGCTGGACTAAATCACTCCCAAAGGTCCTTTCCAACTTCAAATGACTTATAATTTGAGAAGTCTAATTAGCTTATCCAGAGTGAATAATGTTTGCAGTTCCAACAACTTCTTGGTCCTTTCCTAGGATCTGAATTCAAGTGTTAATAATAAAGCTAAGTAGTATTGGACATTAAATATAAATGTAGTAATTTACAGAACCTTGGAAATTTGTGTTACCTTGGATAATGGGAGGAAAGAAAGTATAAGGCACAAAGTAAACAGATAGAAAATTTTGAAATGGATTAATGAGGGGACTTCTGCTTTTGGTAATGATGTGCTAGGTTATTCAAATCAACCTCTTCACAATTTAAAAAGCTGGATGAAATATAGGAAACATTTAAGAACTAACAAAAAAGTGAGTGGCCGAAATCAGAAAGCAAGAACCCAGAAAAGTAAACTCAGCATCCAAAGCTACTTCTGCCCTGAAGCCTTTTTTTTTTAACTCATAAAAATTTTAAATTGTGTTATAACATAACATAAAATTTACCATCTTAACCATATCTTTTTTTTAACCATTTCTAACTGTATAGTGAAGTACATTCATCTTGTTCAATCATCACCATCATTCATCTCCAGAAATCTTTTTATCTTGCAAAACTGAAACTCTATACTCATTAAACAGAACTCTCCATTTTCCTCCCTACCCCTGCCCCTGGCAACCATCATTCTACTTTCTGCCTCTATGATTTTGATTACTCAAGGTACCTAGTGGAATCATACAGTATTTGTCCTTTTGTGTCCAGGGGGTCCAAATGTTTTCAATTTGTCCAATGGAGAACATGATCATAATAATTACCATCAAGGTGGTTATTGTGTGCCAAGAGTGTACTAAATCTTTTACACATATAACTTGAAAGTTCCAGGTCTCTCCAGCCTGGGACATTTCATACCAGTAGGTATGAATTAGGCCATTCATACTCTGCCCATATTGCAACAGCTTTTGGCCCTTATGGCTGAAAGCTCACACCCTTGTAATTTTTAGGAGTCCCCAGGATGGGTCTCTCACATGTGCTCAGGACAAGTCTATTTGGCCTTCCTAATCAAGGAACCTTGCCTTTCTACTCAAGGCACTGCTACTGTCCTCCATAAAAAAAAATTTTTTTGTCACACACAGCAGTTATCCCCTGATTGTGGGCAACAGTCCTCACAGTGACAGATCTGAGCCACAGTGAAAGGTGGAGACGTGGGCTGGGAGTAGGAATACCCTCTCCACAGTTCTGTTTGTGTTATCTGGACATTAATAGTTGTAAGAGCCCTAGTAAAATTGTGCATTTAAACAGCTCTATAGAATTTTAAAGAAAAAAAAGAAATACCCTTATGAACATATATTATTCTAAGTTTTCTTCTGATATGTAACATTAATAAATTTGTATATATATATATATATATATATATATATAATTAACCAATGTATATGCACTATTTTACATTCTGCTTTTCCCATTTACCATAAACATACTTACCCATATCCACACATTTCCCATTCTACTATATTATATATAGTCTACATAGCCATATCTCTTATTGAGCACGAGTTACTTTTAAAATTTAAATCTAATTTTACAAATCCCAGCACTTGTCAAAGTCATTAACAACATTTAAACTAAATTTTTATTGAAATACTTCATTTGAATATTTCTCCCCAGAACATGTTCTTGGCAATAATTAATGATACCTATTCTGAAGTGAAAGCTGACTATTCAATAGGCAGAAGGCCAGATTTTGAACTTGGTAAAATGATTAAAAAGGTATGTCAAATTCTTCTAATCAGAATTCTAAGACCAACCTTGTTCAGTTTATACTCTTGTAATTTGAATAACACCTAAACCCCAAGTGGTAGTGCAGGGAGGGCATTTGGGGCTTTTTGCTTTGGTCCACGGTTACTTACATTTGTATTATTTCAGTACCAGGAGAAATGTTCTCTGGCTTCAAAAATGTGACCAAAATTATTTCAGAGTTCAATGTATCAAAAAGCTACTGAGCACTAAATGCAGAGCACTTACTCTCTTCCCTCCAAAAGTTTTCAGTTTAGATGCTGGTAAATTCCTATGGACAATCTGAACTCAGAACTCCATTTGCCTTACCTTCCTCACTTTCTGTAGTGGCAACACTCTCCTCAGTCACCCCTGGCTCAAAACCCTTGAACTTTTTCTTTGTCCCTTATATGGTCTGTTGCTGAGGCTTGTGTGTAAAGTTCACCTCTGTAGTTTTTGCTCACATTTGTGGAACTCAAAGACACTTTGAATTCTAACTGCCACCACTACATTAGGTACTCAGTACTTTTCACCCGGACTTCGGTATAGTAACATCCTCTTAACTGTTCTAGCCTCCTTCCTGTGCCAGCCCAGTTTTGATCATATCACTTCTCTGCTCAAAATTCTTCAAAGTTTCTCTGGGCTTGTCAAAATAAGTCCAAATTCTTTATTCAAACATTCAAGGGCCTTTTCTAGTCTCACAGTCTCAACTTATTTTATTCACTATCATTGAACTATACAATTTTTACCTTCTATGCCTCCATTTACAGCACTGTATGCCCCAGCTGTTTTGAGCACAGTGCTGTTTACCATGCTTGCTCTCATTGTTTCCTCTAGACCTCTGCTCATGTCATTCCCTGACTCCCCAGGAATATTCCCTCTGCTCTCTTCACTGACATTCTGTTCTCCCTGTTAGAGCAATCTTCCTTGTCCTCTCAATACCGACCTCACTGTGAACTGTAGCAGAGTCATGTGTGTACCATCTTGCCCATCTCTGCATACCCACAGCTCTAACCATAGCATTTCACACAGAAAAGGTCCTATAAGCTGTGGGGTTAGTGGGGCTTAAGAACTCTGTCCAAGAACTTATCTGTAAAAGTAAACTATTAATATGTCCCCCAATGAACTTAACTGTGGGTTTTTTCACCTTTTATCTCCTGATTATGATGTTGGTTATGAGCATTAAAGTGTTAATATCATTAATGCAATAAATGTTAATAATATTTTTTAAAGATTTTTTTTCCAAGTTCAAGTGTGATGACCTCCAGCTTTTTCACCAGCAGGCAGAAACCATAAGTAGTGACAAGGTGAAAAAAGATAATCATAGTATTTGCCTCTACATTTCTTTAGGGCAGCAGTCCCTAAAGTCAAGCATTCCCTGTTTCCTTTACCTTGATCAAAAATTAACAATACAGAATATTATTTTTATGAACTTTTAAACTTTTAAATTATGCTCAGTTACCACAGTGCTCTCGAAAAACTCAAACTAAAGAAACCTGAAACAGATGAAGACAAGAAAAGGTAAGATGAATTTTCTTCAATTTTTAACTTACCATTTTAAAGCTCTGTATTATATTAGAAACTTACAGTGAGAGTAAGGTTTTGATTGCAAAACAACCACCATTCAATATGCTGATTCTAAATAAACTGTCAAAACATCCAGTAGCACCTCATAATTTCTGAGAGTGCCATGAAACTCTAAGCTAATTTAAAATTAATATAAGGCATGCCATGCCACTCAGAAAAAGGTTTAACAGAAAGCTGGACAGGACAGTAAAGTCCCTCTAAAAAAGCAGGAAATGATTTTAGTCTACATTAAGTGCATGCTTTTAGCTATCAAAGTAAAAAAATTTTTAAACGAAATATTTAAGAATGTATTTACATTTACTGCATAATTTTAGTGTCAAAATCTGGCAGTGGGACATAATAGAAACATGTTTTTATAGCTAGAGATATGATATAGAGAACTTATTAATGACCACATTTTCCAAATAATTAGTGTTATCAGAAAGAACAGAAATTAATTCAGATCCTTAATACAGATCTGGTTATATTTTATATTGTCATTTTCCTTTTTACTGTCATATACCTCTGATTTTTATTTTATATTCTCAGTAGGAAAAGCAGTGATTTGGCTGAACAAGCCAGAAGAGAAGGCTTTGATGAAAAAGTAAGATTTTAATTTTCTCATAAAGAAGTGATAGTTTTATTAGAAAAAATTCTGATTTAAGAACTGAATGATTTGCTTTTTTTCAGAGCAGTAGTTGCCACCTCCAAATTTCTCCCAGAATCTAGATCCTTTCTTATTTAGGACAAATTGTTTGGATTCCAGATGCTCCTTCTCTCTTATTGGTGCTCTTAGCCAGATACCCTCGTCCGACACTGTACCTTCACTGTGGGATTAGCACACAGGGTTTAGTGAGTATACTCTATTGAGATGATTATATAATTGTTCTCTTGTAATCATTAATGTGATGAATCACTTAAATGATTTTTCTTATATTTCAAAACTGTAACATATATTCAACAAATGACTAAACATATGTGTTTAATAAATAATTATGAAGCAAACCTCCACATACCACTACCACCCAAGTGAAAAAATAGAACACTGCTCTACTTCTGGATGCCTCCCACCCCCCAATATATTGAGAAAGAGGACAGCAGTGTCAAGAGATTGGAATAAGCAAACAAGTATGTATAATGGAGTGAGGTTTCTCATTATCAGACAACGGAATTGCAAAAATGGAAAGGCTGAAGGTTAAAATGAACCTTGTGGTGTTGGATTAGAATTGCAACTGTATGTGTGTGTGCGTGCGCGCGAATGTATCTTCTAACTCTGTCCACTGAGAAGGCTAGAGTGACATCCTAGTAGCAGTGACACAACGAGCGTCCAGATCTTGGTTTCCAAATACCATTCTCCTCTAAAAGGAACCAGGGCTCCTTGGAAATAGTTAATTCCAGGACTGGAAAGTATAGGTGCTTCATACTGTACTCCATATAGAATGATGGAGATCTGTTAAAAGGACACAAAAGTAAGCTTGAGTGGGGATCTCGCTGGCCAAGTGTGGGATTTTAAGCACTTATTTAAGCACTTAATGAATATTAATTTAAACCCACAGAATAAAATAGGATTCCATGGGTCCACACTGATCTAAACATATACATGAATAAAAGTCTGAGGAAGAATAGAACATTTCCATACCTCTCCACGAAATACTTACTAATTACAAAAAGAAAAAGAGTAACATTACGGTGAAAAAGTCTGGAAAACAGCACCTTAATCAGTACTGGAACAAGCTGAAATTATATGCCACCTGATAGGGCACTAAGAGAACACAGGATCCCTTCTGTAAAATTTCTGCCAAAGATGCATAATGCAACGAACCATCATGCAATAAGAAACTGAGGGACATTCTATGAAATACTGGTCTATAGACTTCAGAAGTTTCAAGGTCATGAAAGTCAAGGTAAAGCTGAGGAACTACACCAGACTGAGACTAAAAGATGGGTAAATACAATGCATAATCATGGACTGGATCTTTTTACAATAAAGGGCATCATTGGGACACTGGTAAATTTGAATGGGGGACTGAGGATTTAGATGGTAATAATCTATCAATATTAATTTTCTGATTTTGATGATTATACTGTGCTTATAAAGGAGAATGTCCTTGTATGCAGGAAATACACACTGAAGTATTCAGGGACAATAAGGCATTCATGTTGGCAACTTCAAATACTTCAGAGGATAAAAACTATTTGTATTGTTCTTATAACTTTTCTGTAAGTTTGAGATTCTTTTAAAAAACAAAACTATAATTCAATAAACCATTTCTGAAATAAAAGACAATGTATATTGAAAGACATACTATGTACCTGGGAAAAATTACCTAAAATGAACATGAGACTTATCCAAGCAAAATTTGGATTTACTTACAAGGAAAAGAGAATTAGGTTAGCATAACACCATTCAACACCATAAATCAACAGAACAACACCTACAATATAGCAAGGAAAGAAAATGTAAGCCAAGGCTTTTTTATATGCAGCAAAGCCGTGTTTCAAGTATAAAGGCTCTAAAAGTTTTGAACATGTAAGAACTTGGGGAATACCACTGTATTCCTGAGGATTCTATGTGAGGATCATCTTCAGCCAAACAAGAGATGACTGAGAAATTTTAGAAAAAAGAAGGAAGAGAGAAGGTATAAAGTAAAAAAAGCTGACTGATTATTTCATATGTAATAGCTAAAAAGTTGAAGAATTATCATTTAGAGTTAATAGCCAAAAAGAAGAAACTTTAGCAAATTTAAGAGCACAGTAGTAAATTTAAAAGATATTGTTTTATTAATTTTAAAACACATTTTTCCATATTTTAATATCTCTGAAATCAAGATGTGCCTTATATTTGACAATGTGCCATATTTTAACTGGTGGCATTTTTTTCCTAAGTGGTACATAAAATAATGGTGTAATGGTCTTACGATAGACTCCATCTCTCAGATACAAGAAAATACAGTAATATGATTAAATATACTTGGGTAGTAGAGGGAAGAGAAATGAGGAGGAAGAAATTATAACCTAATTTTTTTGTTGAACTTGTTTGGTTCTTTTTGAGGGAACCAAAACAAGAAAGAGATGACGGAGGATGTATAAAAAGATACATGAATAAAAACAGACCACTAAAACAAAAATACATACATTCTTAAAGGGAAGCAGTACCAAATCAAAAAAGAAAACTGAAAATATGCCACATGGTAAGAGACTGTAAATATACCTTAAAACAATGTAACTGTGACCAGATATATCTGACATATCAGTAAAGACAAATAAGTTTAATTTATTTAAAAAGAAAAAGAAAATATTTTCAGATTGAATCACAGAGCAACACCCAATTCTATGATATAGCCTAAAATATATACCTAAAACAAAGTGATTTACAAAAGTTAAGTATAAAAGCATGAGCCAAGGTATAAAAGGCAAGGAAAAGTTATCAGAGGACACAATATAAGTCAAGGTAGAATTCTAGAAAAAAGTTCTAAATGAGATGAAGGGCACTTTATAAGGCTAAGATCAATTTTAATAGTTATGATTATCTATGCAACAAATAATACGGCATAAACTTCCATAAAGTAAAGACTACTAGAGTTATAAAAGGAAAAACATACAAGAATACACTAAAAGTAAAGAACAGATCAAGAAAAATGAAAGGATTAAAAATATATATATAATGAATAAAGTGATCTTACAATTATGTATTAAACTCTGTACTCCCAGAAGATACACCTGTTTTTCAAAACCCCTTCATGAAAACAGATATATTGGGCCATAAAGAAAACCTCAATAAACTGAAAATAAAATTTATCAAAACTGAGCCCAAGAGAGATTTTTAAAAGCTTAAACAGGGCTTCCCTGGTGGCGCAGTGGTTGAGAGTCCGCCTGCCGATGCAGGGGACACGGGTTTGTGCCCCGGTCCGGGAAGATCCCACATGCCGCGGAGCGGCTGGGCCCGTGAGCCATGGCCGCTGAGCCTGCGCGTCCGGAGCCTGTGCTCCGCAACGGGAGAGGCCACAACGGTGAGAGGCCCGCGTACCGCAAAAAAAATAAAAAATAAAAAATAAAAAAAAAAAAAAAAAAAAAAAAAGCTTAAACAAATCCATTCTGTAGAAGAAATGAAGTCATCATAGAGCTACCTCTGAAATAAATCAGGCCCAGATGGTTTCATATGGAAATTTTACCAGATTTTTAAGGAATAAATAACTTCAAGCTATTTGAACTGTTCCAGAGCAAAGAGAAAATTGAAAACTTCCAAATTATTTTTATAAAATAATTTTAGAATCACTATATAGTGATTCTAAAACCTAGTAAAGATTGTATCCTCCTCAAAAAAAAAACAAAAACAGAAAAAGAAAATATCACTTATAGGGACTTTCCTGGTGGCGCAGTGGTTAAGAATCCACCTGCCAATGCAAGGGACATGGGTTCAATCCCTGGTCCAGGAAGATACCACATGCTGCGGAGCAACTAAGCCTGTGTGCCACAGCTACTGAAGCCAGCATGCCTAGAGCATGTGCTCTGCAATGAGAAGCCACCGCAATAAGAAGCCTGCGCACCACAACAAAGAGTAGTCCCCGTTCACTGCAACTAGAGAAAGCCCGCGTGCAGCAATGAAGACCCAATGCAGCCAAAAATAAATTAATTAATTAATTTAAAAAACCAAAATATCACTTATAGATCTTGAAGCAAAAATCCTAAATAAAATATTAGCAAACAGAATCCAACAGAACACAATACCATGATTCAGATAGGGTTTATTCAAAGAATGGGAAGATGATTCAAAACTGTATAATCAACTAATTACCATAATCCATTCTATTTATAGACCAAAAAAAGGAAAACTATTATTGTCCATAGATGCTGGGTATTTGATAAGATTCAACATCCGGGCTTCCCTGGTGGCGCAGTGGCTGAGAGTCCGCCTGCCAATGCAGGAGACACGGGTTCGTGCCCCAGTCCGGGAAGATACCACATGCCGCGGAGCAGCTGGGCCCGTTAGCCATGGCCGCTGAGCCTGCGCGTCCGGAGCCTGTGCTCCGCAGCAGGAGAGGCCACAGCAGTGAGAGGCCCGCGTAGCAAAAAAAAAAAAAAAAAAGATTCAACATCCAACTTTGAGGGGGAAAACAAAACAGGAATCAATGGACTCCTCGTCGACATGATAAAAACAAATTTATCTCACCCCAAAGCTAGCACCTTATCTAATAGGGAAACATTGGACATGTCAAGGACAAGACAAGGATGTATTGGAGGGATCAGAGAAAAGAATTAAGCAAGAGGAATACATGAGAAGTACAAAAGTTGAAAAGGAAGAGGTAAAAACTACCTCTGTTTGAGATATGATTCTCTTTCTCAGGTATACAATGAACTGAAAAATTATGACAAAAAGAGATTAAGTAGTAGGAAAAAATAATTTACAGTCATGTCATATATGCAAACATCAACCAGCTCATTAAAAATTATAATAGAAGAAACTACAATAGCAATAAAATAGAAAATGCCCAGGGACTAATTTTAAAATGTTTAAAACCAAGATATGGAAAAATTTAAAACATTCCTTAAAGACAAAAATACACCTGACTAAATGACATACTTACTACATGTATGAGGACCTAGTCAGGAAAATGGAAACCATACTATACATCTCAAACAGAGAAAATTTATTACAGGGGATTGGCTACACAGGTATTGGAAGATAGAAAAAGTAAAAACACTGAAGCAACTCATAAGTAATAACTGTAGGAGGATGCTACCACTCCCATGGCTAAGGTTACAAAAGGTGGGTTTATTTGAACCTAAGACACTTAAGGGGCCTGAAGCTGTTGCTCAGACCTCTGAGGTCACCCCCATCCCACCCCTGCTGCTCCTGATACTCCTGAGGGAGTATGATGAAGCTGGTGCTGGGTATGCCAAAAGAAGCTGGACAACTGCAGCCTGGAGCCAACTACCATTTGCGGAAGCAATGCTGACAGAAAGAAAACAAGAAGAACCTTCTCCCCTCCATCGTCCAGTAAGGCAGAACCTAACAAATCTGGTAGCAAGACAGTCTAGGGAATGAGGTTTGCAAAGCCTGAGATCCAGCATATAGAGCATAAGAGAGCATAAGAGTTTAGGAGGGCAAATTTTGAGTTGAAAGATATTAGCTAAACGGTCAGCCGAATTCACCCCCTTTGGCTATTTAGTACACATCTGTACTTCCATAAAATGACAATAACTATTTCTAGCTTCCATCTAATAAGACAGAACTATCCTCTATGAAAATGGAGGCCCTCTTATTCTCTCCCCAAAAGGGGAGAAGCAAAGTCCCAAGAGTAATTGTATCCATCTCTGGGTGACGTTAAGACCTTTTCTACTCAAATCACAATTCCTTAAGAACTTAATATTTAAACTACAGAGTTTTAGACATGGAAGTATTAAGAAGCACCCCTCAGAGAATTCCCTGGGTTCCAAACACAGCCCTCTCTGAACCCATTTTGTAGCAGCACCAATTTCCCCTTGGTAATTGGGATCAGTTACCTCAATCACTTCTTAGCCTGCTGGTTCGGTAGTCTGAGGAATCCCAAATAGCCAGGCGGTGGTCTCAAACTCTTAAGTCAATTGTTGTGTCCCTTGGTGGAGGCACACTGTCTATAAGGGTCTGTTTCTTTGGACCTTCTCTGCTACCAACCAGTCATCACTTAGGGGCCAGTGAGAAAAACAGAAACACACTAGGTAGCTCAAAAAGAGGGGGTTTACTCCACAGAATTCATTTCTGAGGCATGAGAGGTCTGTAAGAACCATTGTGGAACACTGAATTAATCCAGAAACAATTATAAGCAGCAGCTACCACCTACAGGGAAGAAGTGGGTTGACTAGAACCGAGGAGCTTGAGCAAATGCCCCCACATAGTTGCTGCTCTATGAGGAAAGGTATTACTTTCCTGTGAATGTCAAGGAAGGCTTCATAGAAAAAGCGATGGTTGAGATGGGTTTTTTGAAGGATGCATCGTTTACCAGGCAGTCTATTCAATGCATATTACTAATGCATCCACATTTTAATAGACCTGGTCATTTAGAAATACTTGTGGGGCCCACCACTTTTTTAACATCACATTAAAAGTACTGGTAAATATGTCAAAACAAAGGTGCTGTAATGTGGCTGAAATAAAACTAGAAAGATTGAAAACCACCCTTTCCTACTTCAGATATGTTGGTTTAAAGACAAACACTTTCTGATATATAGCACAGCTCCTCTGGCCAGAACAGCATCCATTTATCAGGTAAACAATGTATGAACTTGGGCATCACCATTCTCTCTGAGGAAGGTAATCAGAACCCTTATACAGGGATCCACTTTGCTACTTAACATTACTGTTGGAGCAGGGCAATAGCATACCGATTTACTGAAAAGTCTTTGCATCATATCTGGGTGCACTGTCTCCTCTTTCCCTCTTTTTCTAGGGCTGTTTCTATTTTCCATAACATAACAGAGCTTTTTTTCTAAAGTTGGGAAAAAGGTATTTGGACACTAAAAGGAAAATGGGTGGGTAGTGAGCACAGAGCACAGAAAGGGCTCTTTAGAATCAGAGAAGTATATAGCAAGAATCTTCTGGTATGAGGAGCTTATTCTGGGGTATGTAGACAGATTGGAGTACACAGATTGATGCAGTAATTATGAAGAGGAGATTGGGAATTGTTAGGAGTCTGGCTGAGAAGCAGCTGGGAGGGCAAATAATACCCACAAACATACTTTGATGTGCACTTGCTTCATTATAGAACAGAGGCACAGAAAAGAACATCCCAGCTTTGGCCAAGTGAAGAATGGAGAATATCAGCTGGAGATGCAGAGTGGAAGAGGCAGTGAAAAGGGAATAAGATGATATTCATAATTTAAAAATCCCCTATCTCTGCTAAACAGTTTTAACACCAAGTTCTCTGAGGTGACTCTGCTAATGCATAGACCCAAAAATCAGGCAGGGCAAAAAGCCAGTGGGGCTCAAAATCACAGCCCTGGAGAGTAAAGTTTAAGATTCTCAACCCTGTGATGCTTGTGTGCCATGGGCCTGCAACAGAGAAAAATTTAAAGATTGCAGCTTATGCTTTTTCCTCTAACTTTACAGGAGATTCAAAGTGCAGAGCAGATGAAAAAATGGAAAGAGAGGCTTGAGAAAAAGTATTATTCTACAGAAATTCAAGATGACTACCAGCCTGTCACTCAACAAGAATTTCGAGAGTAAGCATTTGTTCTAACCAAGGTACTATGGGATATCGTGATATGGGGACTGGGGACATTCCACAATTTTCCTGAACCCAGAATCTCATTCTGTTAAGATGCCACTTTTTCCCCCCAATTTTTTACCCAACTTTAAAATGACACAGAAAGCACAAAACTGCATTTGTTTAAATGTAAGGTGAGAGCAAGACCAACTGCTTTTGTCCTTACATCTCTAAATAATAGGAGCTGCCATTTATACTTGACATGCGTAGCAGATACTGTGCTCCACACAGCTTTAGAATATTAGATCTGTAACTGGCCATACTAGGCATGTTTTGGGAGCTTAAAATACTATCTTCCCACACAAAGTATTTCACAATAGGCGCTAATAACCTGCTGTCTCTTTATGTACAAAACTGTTACTGACTCATTCTCTACTTCCTTCTAAATTATCCTCTAGCCTCTTTTTAAATGCTGTGGAGCTGGAAAAAGAATTACACTACGTCAGTTTAAAACTAAACCGAATTATGAGAAAGGTTTCAGCTCTACAATATTGAGGCAAGAGGAGGTGAGAATCTGTGATACAATCATGGAACATTTCTAACGATTTAGTCCTGTACTGAATTATTTCCTAAATTTGTCCCCATTTTGGGTACATTTTAAAAGCACAAAACTAGCTACCATCAAACTATCGTCAGGCTCAATGATAATCATCAAATGATTTCTAGGAATGGGACCCAATATATAATCCATATGTATTACAACATGCGTCCACAGTGTACACACACAGGTACACATGAAGCCTTTTATAATGAGATTTATTATTAAATTCTAGGAATGTGAATGGAAAGTATAAAATAATATTGTTTTTAGTTCTTAGGGCAGGTCTCTAACTAATAGTTCAATAAGTCAGTAAAGATAGTTTTCTCAATGCTACACAGAGTATTAGAACTGTTGGTATTCTCATCGTGTGCCATGTTCTAATTTCTCTAGCCAAAGGTAAATTAATAAATGCTTAGGAGTCTAGAAAACCATTATATAAGACCCCAAGTAAAATAATCTCACCTCAAAAAAAAAAAAAAAAAAATCTCACCTCCATTCTTCCCAGTTGGAAGTCTCCTGGAAAAAGGCAAAGTGTAGAAGAACAAACTTCCCAACCACCTACAGAAATTTCACTAATATCTTCAAACTAGAAATTCATCTAGACAGTTTCTAAAGTAACACATTTGAAGTTTCCCAAAAGTGCTTCCTCGACTACTTTAAAAGTAAACTATCCTTTAAAACATAAAATAAAAGAGCCAGGTAGGAGTATCAAGGTTATAAGAAGTTATGTTTGAAAAGTGTAAATGAGGGTGTTGCAAAAGCCCTGTAATGGATGGTTGGGAAGTTTTGGATGGCTGGCATTTTGGAAATTGGAAGGAAACTCTTCTAATATAGGTTACATAAGCCCTCCTAGAAGAGCCATATGTTATATGTTCTCTAAGCCCAAGTAACATCATTTGACCATAGACTTCCACACTGTGCTCAACAGTCCCTGGACTGTAAAACTCAAATAAAGGAATTGTTAAATATACCCACCTTCCTTAAGCCAAGCTCTTCTCTTAGAGACTGTATGTCAAGTTTTCTTAATAAGATAATTCACTGCAAAAAGAAATGCTGACTATTCTCTCTGCATCTTCTCCCTAGATTTCCAAAGAGAATCAACAACATGGCCTTTCCTTGTCTTACCACTCCCTAGAGCTGTAGACAGTCATGTGGTTTAGTAACCTTGCTGTCTCCCCACATGGTTCCTGGTTGGGGTAATTCAAACAAAGCCTGAGAACATTAAGGCAAGGGAACACTTGAGGGTTTTATTTCTTCTTTTTAAACATCTAGTGAAAAAAACAAAAAACATTTACAATGACTTAGAACATTAAAGTTCTTTTATTACAAAAGTCTATACAATGAAGTGCCAAACACAGCAATGCAATTATACTTGTAGTCATATATATCTATATATTGTTTGTATATAGATATACAGTTTTTACTTGTACCAAAGTAAAATTATCACAAACTGCCTAAATCTACCACTTCCTACTGAACTATGACACACAATACTGTCACATAGCATAGGTGCTGCCATGCCACTTTTTATCTATTCTACTCACAGCCAAACATTAACAGTGAATAACCAACATCATGAAGCAGCTGTTAATTCTAAAATGAAACCAGTCAGGCCACTGACTTATAAAAATATGGTACTCATATAGATTTAGCATTATAAAGAAGGAATATATTATTTAAAACATTTAAATAGTGCATATGGACATTTTTGCATGTGGTATATAAAATAAAACATTCATATAAAACAATATACAGTGCACATTAAATAAGATGTTTGGATATACTCCTGTTGGAGACTGAAAGAAATGAACTAAACGTACACTGCATGATGAATTCAAATCAAAGTGATAACATCTTTTGGTGTTCTCAATTTCACGTTTCTAGGTGTACATTATGAATAACCTAGCTGTATCAAAAGGAAACCACACGAAAAGGGCTGGATTTAGTGCTTTATTCCCCAATGACACGTTCACTACCAAGGAACATTCCCTCCCCCCAAAAAAGGCATTGCACACACAGGTGTAATGTGAAGTACTAGAAATGCTACTTATTATTAAGCTACTTCATGTGCTATGTAATAGTGCCAGAAGTCTGAGGTTCATGCTTCCCTCACCTTATTAAAGGATGCTGCAAAAGTCCATTTTTGTATGGAACAAATTATGAATATTAGCTAGTTAAGAAAACCATGCATGAGTCACTGCATGCAAAACATGGGCACAAAGTGAGACACTCATCAATCCAAAAAAGCACCAGGAAAAAAATTAACACTTAGATTAAGCCTCATCAGAATATGCTGTTAATGACTATCATATTGTTAGCACAAATAAAGTCACCATTCTGTGAAAATAATTAGCAGAATCATACCAGGAAAGAACCTGAAGAAAAGCCATGCAAAGCCAGAGAAAAAAAGATATGCTTAGAGTGTATGACAAGGGGCATACCACAATACACCTGTAACCAGCTGCTTTAAACAGCATGTGATTGAGCAAAAGGTGATCCCTTTAGAGGATGTTTTCTTTATGGATTTTGCTGATTAAAAAAGAAAAAAAATGATGCAACCCCTTGAAGGTACATGTAAAAATGCAGTGGTATAGCCCTTGTTAAGAACAGATTTACTTCAGGCATAATGATTCTTTTGCCAATTTAAGCCCATTTGATTGAACACACAAATCTGAGCACCATCAGAGTTCCTACATACTGACATGGCTATTTTCTCACATTATCTGGAGGTGGGTAGGGGGAAAAAATGCAGGATCTAATCCAGACAAATCACATCATCACCAACTGATAAACTGTAACTGAGGAAACAAACAGTAACTTAAGTCCCAAAGGCAGCATGTGATATAATTCAGTTCTGTGTGTGATGTGTGGTGTGTGTTTTCACTATACTAATAAGCAAGGTCACTTTTTGGTCTACCCGCTGTTATCTTCATCCAGGAGCTGTGTGACCATTGAATTGCAAAATTCTGCTAACATACTACCTGTGAGAAAGTGTCACTTTGGGAATTTAACAGAAATATGTTCCACAGTAGGACTTGAAATTTCAGTTGATTTTGGTTTTCTAAGAAAACACAGAACATAGTTGCATATGTGCACATTTATAGGCTTTTCTTTCAAATTTTCAGTCATTCTGTAAGAAAAAGGCAACTGAAGAAGAATTCAATGTGAAGATTTTCCTCTCAATTTTCTTGAGTAATGAAAAACAAAATAATAAAGTTGGTAATAACAAAAAGCTTCTATCTCCAAAGTTCTTAAAGTCGAAAAGATAAAATATTAGTCTTTTACTAACACGATGTATCTGTAGTACAAAACAATGAAGAAAAGTGGATGTTTGCTAAAGGTAGAGGGGCAGTCTGTGGTTAACATGGAACATCGCACTCCCCAGACAGGGTCTACTTACCCTCCCATCATTTCTCTAGTGGCACCACCAGCAAGTAAAAAATGAGACTCTGTGAGTGCCTGACAAAATGAACTTAAGTACCAGCCAAGTACACATGATGATAGCTTCAGGGAATACAACTGATTTTATGATGTTTTCAAGGACCATATTTTATATGGATTTTGAAGAATCTTGTTTGCTGATAAGAACTTCAAGAAGCCTAAGCTTGGCTTTAATTTTCTTGTACTCCCTGTACTCCTCAAGCACTGGAACACGATCCTCTTTCTGGGCATTCCTAGGGGAAAAAATAAAACCTAGAGATCATCTGGAAAATAAAGTCCCAGAAGTTGTCGTAATGAGAGACAGAATATTACCCAACACAAACTCAAATAAAAAACTGTTCTGCAAGAAAAAAAAAGATTATTGGACTAATTCCCTTCATCCCAATGGAATATTCCTAAAACACTTCTAATTTTGATGTATTTCTCTATTGACAGATTAATTGATGATATTAGTATCAATGATGATTGTAGGTAACTACAGATAATCAAATATTTTAATAAGACATGAGCTACTAGACTCTGTCAGGTCTGTGAGTGTATACTAAGTGCTAGAGGCTATGCTGAGTCATTTCATACATTCCATACATTACTTAACTCTGGCTTCAGTGAATTAAGATGTAGAAGTAAAACATCTTACTGGTAGCGAAAAAATCATTTTTCTCACTTTATATTACTGACCCAATGCAATTCAGTTTAATAACCAGGTAAAGCATCAAACTATCCTAATTACAAGCAAAGTTTTTTTCCAATAAAACAAAGAATTAGAAGGTACTTGGAAAACACACTTGAGATTTTTTTAACCATATATGCCAACCTACATAGAAGACTCTCAAACACAGTAGGCCCCCCCTTATCCGTGGGGATACATTCCAAGACCCCAGTGCATGTCTGAAACCAAACCCTATATATACTATACATACATACCTATGATAAAGTTTAATTTATAAATTAGATACAGTAAGAGATTAACAATAAAGTTTAATTTATAAATTAGATACAGTAAGAGATTAACAATAAAGTTTAATTTATAAATTAGATACAGTAAGAGATTAACAATAACTAATAATAAAATAGAATAATTATAACAATACACTGTAATAAAAGTTATGTGAATGTGGGCTCCCTCAAAACATCTTACTGTACAAGTTTAAAGCCTTTTCCATACTAACTAAGCACTTATCACCCACTGTGGCCATAACTTCTGCAGTTTGAGGTATGACAGCAAAACCAGTATGAATTTCCTTTTCCTTCTTCAAAATTTCATGGATAGATTCGTTCTTATTATAGATCGGAGCTCGTCAGCACATGATTTTTTTCGTAGCCTCACTGAGTCAAGAACTTTCCCCTTTTCACCTGAAGTACTCTGTGGCTACTCTGTGGCTTCTCTTGGCATAACTGAATTGCTAGCATCACTACTCTTGCACTTTGGGGCATTAAGTAAAGTAAGGGTTACTTGAGCACAAGCACTGAGATACTGTGACGACTGATCTGACAAACAAGATGGATACTAACTGACTAAGGGGCAGGATATGCTGGACAAAGGAATGCTTCACGTCCTGGGTGGGCCGGCACGAGATTTCATCACACTACTCAGGACAGTGCACAATTTAAACTTTATGAATTGTTTATTTCTAAACTTTCCATTTAATATTTCTGGACCACAATTAACCATGGAGTAACTGAAACTGCAAAGAGAAACTGAAGAGGGGGGACTACTATAGAGCTGTTGGCTTGGTAAGACCGTCTGGTAACATGGAAAAACTTTCTGAGGCCTGAGAAAAATAATCCTCATTTCTGGCCACAATCTGAATTAGAATGTATTTTTCTTACTTTTAAAAGAGTCCCACTGGGTCAACTGTGTATTCCCCAGTTAGATAAAGGCACTTGCCATATTGTATTATAGGGGAGCCACATGACTGCCACACTGATACACACCTTGGAAATATGTGCCCTAGAATGACCCAACATGCAGCCTAAGCAGCAATGGTCTCAGTATAAGAATCCAAATTAGTTAGGATACCACTCATATTTGGGACCCTTTCTAAAAGGAGATCTCGTTTCACAAACACTTCCAAAAGGGTGAGGATACTGAATTAAGGAACATAAAATAACTGCCACTCAACCAAGCATTCTCTAGGACAGTCCTGAAATATTTTGTCAGATGTTGTTTACTCTAGCTCTGACTTTTTCTTTCCATTAACAGCAGGGCTGCACAGTATAAAGGAATGTTTTTTACTGTTATTTTCAATGCTAACATCCTTATATGCACAATTTATTTCTATTCTTATATATTTCTTTATTTCAACATATGGGCACTTGTGAGTTTAAGAAGAAAGAAGATTCAATTTTGTGATGCTCAACAAACCTTCCATTTTGTTGATAAAATGCTTCTTCAAATTCCCGTAATGTTTTACGTAGTTTCTTTTTTTCAGCTCTGGCTTTCCAAAGTTGTTCCAGTAATTCGGGCCTAAAATTGAAATGGGAAGAAAACATTTGAAAGGGCACTTTTGATTCATTATGTTCTTAACAATGTTTCTAACCCTGGCTGCAAAATCAAGCCAGCTGGGGAGCTTTTAGAATATACCAATGTCTTAAGTTTCACCTTGGAGCGACTAAATCAGAATAGCTGCTGGTAGGGCTCTGCATAAGTATTTAAAACAAAAACAAAAACAAAACAACTTCCCACATGATCCTAAAGTGACGCCAGGGCTAACAACTAGAACCAAAGGCCACATCAGGTAAAGAAGCTGAAAGAGCACAAACTAACAGACGACTCTCAGCTGGTTCCAGCACTTTGTCATACAGCAAACGTAGAATTTTAGTTTTTTTTAATTTTTTTTTTTTTTTGCGGTACGCGGGCCTCTCACTGTTGTGGCCTCTCCCGTTGCGGAGCACAGGCTCTGGACGCGCAGGCTCAGCGGCCATGGCTCACGGGCCCAGCCACTCCGTGGCATGTGGGACCTTCCTGGACTGGGGCACGAACCCATGTCCCCTGTATCAGCAGGCGGACTCTCAACCACTGTGCCACCAGGGAAGCCTGTTTTTATTAATTTTTAAAACACACTAATTTTCAATAAAGAAAATGTGAATCACAACATGTATTTGTAAAGCACACTTTTTAAAATGGGTGTATTTCTTTTCTTTACTCAATTATTTAACACTGAATTTCTTTGCGTATAAATTTTATTACATGAATAGGTTAAAATCACAAACCAGGACACATACATAGAAGCTGCTCGAGTACTTGACAATCGGAGATCTAGAGCCAGTTTTTCTTGATTTTCTTCCATATCAGATTCTGAGTTTTCCAATGAAGACTGTGCCTGTACAGCAGTTTTCAAGATATCAGTTAACTCAGAGGACAGACTAACACCATCTTCTTCTTCTTCCTAAAAATATATACAAATAGAGAATCAAACATGCCATGATTTCAATTTTTCCTTTAGGAAAAAGATCAGAGAATAATTTTTCTTAAGGATTACCTTGATTTCTTCAAAAAAATGTGCAGTTTCTCCTTCTATGATTGGCTGTAACATCTGACCCCTTCGCTTGGTGGATGGAGATCCCTGTAACAATAAACATATAAGTGGGTTACATTTTAAGTATTTTAAATGTTCAATGAAGATTCACTTCACTAATAAAGTTAAAATAAAGTTTAATAGATCTTAAACTTTATTTTCAAAATTCTAACCATATGCTTTAAAATTTTTTAGGAATTCCTTACTAAATTTATTTTTGCTTTTTTCTTGTTATGTATACATAAGAGTGACAAATGATAATTTATGTCTAGGTAATTCTAAAAGAGTTCATTCAATAAATGCTTTTAAAATTCTAAATAATAATGTGTGACATATTATTTATTTAATTGGGAGCATTTTTCTTTTTAACCAAGCTGTCAACTTTTTTGGTCTGAGGACCCCTTTATACCCCTTTTTAAAAAATAACAGCTTCATTAAGATATAATTCATATACCATAGGGACTTCCCTGGTGGTTCAGTAGCTAAGACTCCGTGCTGCCAATGCAGGGGACCCGGGTTCGATCTCTGATCAGGGAACTAGATCCCACATGCTGCAACTAAGAGTTTACACGATGCAACTAAAGATCCCGCATGCCGCAACTAGAAGATCCTGCATGCCACAACGTAGATTCCGCCCGTGTGCCGCAACTAAGAACCAGCACTGTTAGCTAAATAAATAAATATTTTTAAAAAGATGTAATTCATATACCATAAAATTCACTCTTTTAAAGTGTACAATTTAGTGGTTTTTAGTATATGCACAAAGTTGTACAAACATCACCACTATCTGATTCTAGAACATTTCATCACCCCAAAAGGAAACCCTGTACTCATGAGCCCTCTCTCCCCAGCCCATGGCAAACAACAATCTACTTTCTGTCTCAATGGGCTGGTCTGTTCTAGATATTTCGTATAAATGGAATCATACAATATGTGGCCTTTTGTGTCTGGCTTTTTTCACTTAGCATAAATGTTTTCAAGGTTTATCCAAGTTGTAGTGTGTACCAGTACTTCATTCCTTTGCATGGCTGAATAATATTCCACTATATGGATATACCCCATTATGTTTATCTATCAGTTGGCTGAACATCTGGACTGTTTTTACACTTTGGCTATTATGAACAATGCTACTCTGAAGACTTGTCTACAAATTTTTGTGTGGACATATGTTTTCAGTTCTCTTGGGTATATACCTAGGAAGAGAACTGCTAGGTCATATGGTAACTCTATGTTTAAACTTTTGAGGAACTGCTAGCGCCATCTGTTGGAAAAATGATTCTTTCCTATTGTCTTGGCTTAATTATTATTTTTTAAAATTTTTATTTATTTTATTTATTATTTTTTTTGCGGTACGCGGGCCTCTCACTGCTGTGGCCTCTCCCGCCGCGGAGCACAGGCTCCGGATGCGCAGGCCCAGCGGCCATGGCTCACGGGCCCAGCCACTCCAAGGCATGTGGGATCTTCCCGGACCAGGGCACGAACCCGCGTCCCCTGCATCGGCAGGCGGACTCCCAACCACTGCGCCACCAGGGAAGCCCTTGGCTTAATTTTTAGATTCCAAATTTCTCTTTATGACAGTCATATTTAGGCGTCCATAAGATCTAGAAATGCTTCCTATAGACTCAGTTTTTAAAAACGAATGTGTGGAATTCTAAGATGGTTTTCATAAATAAATTCAAAGACTATTTATACTATTATGGAATTATGAAAATGTCAGTGACACACAAAAAATACATTGTAATCAAAAGATAAAATCTGTATTAAACTATCTTATGTGTGAAAAGAATATAAACTATAAAGGATTCACTGTTCAAAGAAAACTGATTATATCTAAATACTGTTAAGAGATGGCCAACAAAAAAACAGCCAGTTAAAAAAGAATGTTTATATAAGGGCCAAATAAAAGGTGCTCAGAAGGCCACTGTTAACATTCTAATAATGAGTAGCCAGAGTCGAAGCCTAAAGGGAACCCTATTCCAAGAGGCCATCAACATAAAAATGGCCTGCAAGTTTAAGCAAACCATAAGCTCCAGAGAATTAATTCCTAGGAGATGATGCAGAATGGGCACATGCTGTTTATTATTTGAGCCTGAGAGACATCTAGAGCCATACCATCTAAGGGTTAATTTGGGGATAGCACTTAATATGCACGTAACCATTTGAGTTTTCATTTTTTCTCAAATAAAATGCATATGTATGAATAAGTATTATTTTAATAGACTTTTTTGTTAAAAAAGATGAACTTGAAAAAAAATCAGTTTACATTATTGTGCAATTAAGTGAACATCATCACGATGGCCATCACAAAAGTAATGTATTTTCAAAGGCATGAATTTAAATGGAAAGAAATTACGCAAGCGTCTGAAATACGAGTTTTTAATTCTACAAGTAGGTGACCCTGGGCACATCACTCCTGAGTTTCAGGTTCATCATCTGTGAAATGAGGCTACCAGCCTCTCTACCTGTTGTGACTTAACTTGTCAGGACTTAATGACATAATCATAAATAAAAATGCTTATAAGAGTGCCTGGAAGGTAATAGTAGGCATTTATTATTAATTTCCTATTCTTTTAAAGCAGTAACCTCACCTTACATACACAATTCTTGTTACCTTGGCTGTGTATTTCTCTAATATACCACCATAATAATAATTTTTTTTAAAGAGTAGGTTTTGGTAAAATGAACTAGATAAATATTCGCATGTTTTACTTACAAGGACAGGAATGATGCTAGCTCTTGTCAGCATCTGTTTTACAAGTCTGTATCTATCATAAAGAGGTTTAACAATGTGCCTTTCTTCCCTGGTTACCTGAAGCAAGAAAAATGGAAATCACCTAGTCATCAGAAATCTAAAATTTCTAAAACACTGAGCAATATGACTTTCCCTGCAATTTTTAAAAAGTAATTTTAAGTAAGTAGGCAATCTCCCAAATGTAGGAAACAATGCTCTATGAAACAGCTCTGAAGATGTGGGCCACAAAAGTGATTCATGTTCTTTAAGACAGAAAATAAAATGTTTTCAGCAAGAGAGACATTACCGGCCTTCCATGTTGACTTTCATAATAAAGAAGACTTTTCTGGAGAGAAGTTTTCTCTTCTACCAAATGATCTTTTGTCATTTTCTAGAATAAAACAAACAAACAAACAAAAAAAAACCCCTCCCATTAGCAGCATCATTCCCTTCCCCAGCACAATGTAAATAATTTGGTTGAAAGAGCAGCCCATTACCACTCTTGCTTAGGTTAATAAGAACACATCCTTTGCTAACGGATTTGCAGGCAACATTTTTCAGTCTCTTGGAGAATCTGGTCTTCTAAAACTAGGTACCAACTGCCTTTGGTGGTTTGATTTATTATATTTTATCTGAATAAGTTATGAATACCAGAGCTTAGTACCAGTTACTTAGCCTCTTTTTGTTCAACATCTTGATCTGTAAATGGGGATACTTCACCTACCTCACAGAGCTCTAATGAGGACTAAATGAGTTAATACGTTGTAAAGGCATTTACACAGTGCCTACTCAGCACACAATAAACAAAATAAGTGCCTATTAGTTTATTTAATTTTGCACATAATCTTTTTTTTTTTTGCGGTACGCGGGCCTCTCACCGCTGCGGCCTCTCCCATTGCGGAGCACAGGCTCCAGATGCGCAGGCTCAGCGGCCACAGCTCACAGGCCCAGCCGCTCCGTGGCATGTGGGATCCCCCCGGACCTGCATCGGCAGGCGGACTCCCAACCACTGCGCCACCAGGGAAGCCCTGCACATAATCTTTTATTAGCATTATAACTATAATTTTGTTGTGCATGGGCACATACACAAAACACATGCACACAACAAGTACAGGTCTTAAACCTGGTGTTTCTCCTAAACTGTTAAAATCTGGCAGCAGTATAGTGGAAAGATCCTGAAAAAAGCTCAACAATGTCAATTTGTGACCCTAGCCTTCTACTCTATGACTTCAGTTCCCCTTCATCTGGCACTTTCTTTATACTGAAAGTAAGATACTCTTCTCCCATCTTTCAGTACTCTAATGGTAGTAGGCAGGAATCCCAAATTTATTTGCTCATAACTCCTTCTCCCTTTGTTCCACAGCACGACCTTTTAACATACCAATGAACCAATGTTCCACAGAATACACTTTAATCCAAATAAAACTCTCCAATTACTCCTAGGACTAATTAAAACTACACTGTTTGTCATCACAATGAAAATTAGAGGTACAAAAAAAACTTCAGTGGATACGTACTTCCTATAACAAGCATTTTAGATTATGTACGTTCAGTAGAGGATAGCTAGGTGTAGACTCTGTAAAACATTGTGATTTCAACCTCAAGCTTGAACCTTAAACCTAGGAAAAGGAATTTGAATAAAGCTAATCCAATCAAAATCATTTATAGAAAAGGGGGTGAGGAGAGGAGGCTGGTATAACATAAAAGCAAAACCAAGAAAAATGGGGGGAACTTCTCTGGTGGCGCAGTGGTTAAGAATCCGCCTGCCAATGCAGGGGACACGGGTTCGATCCCTGGTCCAGGAAGATCCCACGTGCCGCAGAGCAACTAAGCCCGTGTGCCACAACTACTGAGCCTGTGTTCTAGAGCCCGTGAGCCACAACTACTGAGCCCACGAGCCACAACCACTGAAGCCCGGGCGCCTAAAGCCCATGCTCCGCAACAAGAGAAGCCACCGCAATGAGAAGCCTGTGCACTGCAACGAAGAGTAGCCCCCACTCGCCACAACTAGAGAAAGCCTGCATGTAGCAATGAAGATCCAATGCACCAAAAATAAATAAAGAATGAAAGAGGACTTCCTTGGTGGCGCAGTGGTTGAGAGTCCGCCTGCCAATGCAGGGGACGCGGGTTCGTGCTCCGGTCTGGGAGGATCCCACATGCCGCGGAGCGGCTGGGCCCGTGAGCCATGGCTGCTGAGCCTGTGCGTCTGGAGCCTGTGCTCCACGGCGGGAGGGGCCACAACAGTGAGAGGCCCATGTACCGCAAAAAAAAAAAAAAAAAAGAAAGAAAAACTGGGGAGAGGAGCAACTAGAATTTCTAATCCAGCTCTGTTTGAAGGGAGAAAGACTCCAATATTTCGATCATGAGGTGTACTCTGTTGTCAAGATAAAAATGCTCATCAGGATTCATCACTGCCTGGACAAAAGTTCACCTAAGACCATCTACCTCTGTAGTCTCCCAGCAAGTTTCATCTGATAAATGATCTTGGTTGCCAAGTGCTTTGACCAAGACTGCCCTAGGCATAGGCTATACTAAGTAATGGTTCTTCATAAAAATGCATTCAATTAGTCCTCATAACCATATTGTGTTAGTACTTTAATGGACATAATCGCAGTCACATGGTTGAAGGGACTCAGCAGCAGAATGCACATAATATAACCAGTCAGGAACTGGCATAAGCTAAGAGTTTAATAGGTACAACTACTAAGATACAAGGGCAAGATTGAAACTCAGGTATATTTTGTGCTCGTAACACACTCATCTTGCTAACTGCCTCCAATATAAGTGAACAGACCATGTTCTAGTTTTTTTAGTTTTATTATTTTGACTCAAGCACTTCTGCTGTGCTGATAAAAACATGCTTCTATAACTACAAACCTGGAGAGTAAACTAAGGCCAGCAGACTACCTAGACATCTTTATGCCACTATTGTAATTATTCTATTTCAGGTATTCTAAAGGCTAGTCTGGGCAAAAATCATAGCTCAAGATTACTTTGATATCTTCTGGAAGACACCTCTCAACACGTTTTTCTTTCAGTCTTTTCAGAATAAGTTCAAGTGTTGCTTCCTTAGATGGCTTCTTCTCCTTCTGAATGACCTGGGATTCATCTTCATTCTCTTCATCTTCATGGTCTAGAGAAGAGCCAAAGCTTTTTGGAAGAGTGTTACTACGTGGACGTGTCTGAGGTACAAACTCTCCATCAGAGGTTTTGTGTTTTGCATCTACATTTCAGAACCAAGAGGGTAGATCAGTAATACTGATTTTAGCTAAAATAAAGCAAGGTCAAAAAAGATGCAAGAGATGCAAAAGCAAAGTATACATCAACAACACACAGGCTCAGATATTTCAAAGTCACATGAAATATTTAAATTATATATATACACTGAGAGAACTATATGGTTTTTCTTTCAACCAATATTCATAGAAAGCCGACTAAAGTAAGATGCTCTGATAAGCATACAGTAGTAAACAAACAAACATGATCTCTGTTGTCATGGAGCATGTATTCAGGAAGCAAAAAACAAAAACTAAGTAATCAGATTAATAAAATAATTTCAATGAGTGCTAAGTGCTATAAAGAAGATAAAATAGAATGATGTCACAATGTTAAAGAAGTGTGCTTTTTGGAAGAGCAACTCCTTTGGATGGAATTGACAAAGAAGGCCTTTCTGAGATGGTGACATCCTACTTGAACATGGATTTAAAAGGAGCTAACCTAGCATAGAAGATTTAGGGGAAGAACATTTCTCCCCAGTTGAGGCAATAGCCAGGGCAAGGTCCCTAAACTATGATATATTTAAGGAACAGAAAATGAGGAAAAGTGATAAAATGGGCAAAGGGCAGGGTATAAAGGGCCTTGAAAACCTGGGTAAGGGGTTTGGACTTTATTCTAAAGTGGAAAGGGAAGCCCACTGAAGAGCTATGAACAAGATAGTAACACAGTTTTTATAAAAGATAATTTTGGCTGCTATGCAGAGAATGCACTGTAGGACAGTAAGAGTGGAAGAAAATTGGGAAATTAGTTAGGAGGCTAATAATTTAACGACACTCATTAGTAATACATTCAAGGTAGTGATTCTCACTGATGGTTGGAAACTGGTGTTAAATGAGGAAAATTTTGACAGAATTTTAAGGAAAAATTCTAAAGAAGTAGGAGAACTTATGTAACCATAAGAATGCAAATAAACTCAATGACAATAGGGACCCTGTTTGTCTTGTTCACTGCTACAACCTCAGATGTCTTCAAGTACTTGGTATTTACAGACACTAAAATTTCTGTTGAATAAATTCAAATGAATAAACCAAAATGTGATGCTCCAGATTACAAACCCACACTTGGTACAGATAATTTTTTAGGTATTAACAATTATTAAAAAGCATGTTCACTAAACACCCACAAAGGAAATATACCTTCGCATGTGCTATACTGGACTGACACCCAGTAACACACGACCTAGTTTTTGATTCAAGACAACTTGCAATTTAGTCTTTGTAGTATAAAAGGCTGATGATTATTCTTAGCCTTAGATGAAATACCCACCAAAAATTCTTAATACCTGCCTAAACCCAAAACTGCTTAATATTTGAAATGTTTCATATAAACTTCATAATACAATACCACCTGTGAATATATAATCTAGGGTACCCTTCAAAAGACTACTACTAATAAAAACACATGAAAGACTTTTGGAAGAATGTAATATAGTATTGCAACTTTGACCATAACTACTAAAAGAACAAGAGAACTTTTATTTTGCCAGATAGTGTCCAAGATTTAAAATTATCAAAAATTATAACTATAATTCTCAGATATTATTATAAATATTTTAAAATGCAATTATATTAGAAAAATGGCACATTTTATACCTTTGATCTGCTTTCGCAGTTTGGTGAGCTCTGTCATCCATTTTAATACCTTTGGATTGGCTGCTATATCACTGTAGGAGGGCTGAAAAATTAAGAAAACAGAATCACTGATTAGGCACTCATCAACCCCCTACTGCGCTAAGTCCCTCTCTGATAATTGCCTTTGCCCAAAGGAGCTGCCTGGCCCAAGGTTACAACCCTTCGTCCAGAGCAGCCAGCATCCATGACTGGTTATGTGCAATTAAAAAGGACTGGTGCCCTCATCTCAATTCAGGTCAATCCTGAGCAGCCATCCTAGCTTGAGACCCCGTGGAATCTCCTCTACTAAACCATGCTGGCCTCACTCCTTACAGCTACGATTCTCCCTAAACACTCCCTTGGAAATCATATGCACTGAAATCTCTGTCTCAGAATGTTTCCCAGATGATCCAACCTAAAACAACCCTACCACTATAAATCTACTCATAGATAGACACTGGTCTTTCATAAAGATAGTTTAAGAGATTTGTTAACATCTCAATAAAATTAAGATATAAAATTCTAAAAAAAGAAAGAGAATCTATTTAAACCTTTGTGGATAAGCAATGGTTTTTTGGTTTTTTGTTTTTTTTGCCACGCCGCACAGCATGCAGGATCTTAGTTCCCTGACCAGGGATTGAACTCATGCCCCCTGCAGTGGAAGCGTAGAGTCTTAACAACTGGACCGCCAGGAAGTCCCAATGGTTATTTTAATTTATGCCCAAATAGTATTTTATAGTTCCCATGGCAGAGATTTCACTCAATCCTCATTTCATCTTACTTTAAGTAGACAGGGCAAGATATTAAGTAAAGCTCTCTCGGAGGAGGGCCTATGAACTTGCAGAAGCCAGATTTGAATATGGGTCTTCCGACTCCAAGTATAGGACTTTTTCCACTTCACATGTTCTAATTATTAAATATCTCATCCCTCCACCCCCACCTCCCCTGGCTACCTGTGGTTTTTGAGAGAGCACAGCATTAACGTGATTTGTCAATGTAAAGTATTTGCTTTAAGAATTCTACAAGCTGTTTTCCAATAGAAATATAAAAATGCAATGGCGCAATGGCAAGAATACTGGTCTGGAATCAGAAGGCTAAGGACCTATATAATCTCAGATCTACATGATCACTATTTCTCTGGGCATCTTAGATTCGTTCTCTCTCCCAGGAAAGAGATGCACTAAAGCTCTCCAAGAAAGTTCCAACAGATCTACCTCACAGTGGACAATGCTGCAAACTTACCTTGCTATTTCTTTCCCTTTCAAACTGTTCCTCAAATTGTCTGATTTTTTTCTGAAGTTTCTTGACTAATTGATATGGTGTTCTGTCTTCTCTTTTTTCATCTTTTGAACTAAAAGATGATCTTCGAATCCTGAATTAAAACAAGAGGTAAATACTGTTAGTTAAATCTTTAAGTTATCGACACCATCTCTCTTATTATCCTGATAAAACATGATACTATTACCAAGAAGTATATTTTTAAAGTGAAATTAAGTCCCTAACACTAAAGGACAGGTAGTAAAAAGAAACTTAAACTATGTTAGAGGCCACAAAATTAGCTAACACAAGTAGCGATGAAAACAATTGGGAATCATTCAAAAGTTGTTTGGGCAAAGGCAGAAGAGAAACAAAGACATCTAGCAGCTCAGAGCTCTTTTGGTGTTCAAACTGCAAAGGAAAGGTTCTAACTTTCAGGATCAATTTTAAGTTTTGACAATAAAAACATACAGTATTGGTGAGCTCCACTTGCGGCTTCCCTTCCAGAGTTCTATATTTCAGTAACAAATGAATAAAAACACCATGGAAAGATGTCTTATTGGACAGCAAACCCCAAAAATACCTCAGTGAACTCAGAATTTAGGGGCACCCAAAATAAAAAATTACAAAAGCATGCTTCATGAAATAGGGGAGAAAGCTCTCAACTGCAGGTCTGGAGGATTAAAATCTCTCAAAGGACCTGGGTATGTGATAGGATTCACCTCCTGTAAGAACATAAAAGTCATATACCTAGCAAAAGAAAGTGCTTTCGATGAGGAATCCAACGTTTCTGGATCATGTAGGAAACGCTGGCTTTGCCCAAAATCTAAACTCCGGTGTGATAATACTGGAGGACAGTCCTCTTCCAGAGGATGATGATTCATTCTTCCAGCTTGTGGAGAGAGTTGAGCTTCTCCAGACTCAGAGTCTTCCTGCCAAGACTTAAAAGCAGGAAATGGCTCTGCAAAACAAACACAAAGAATAGTACCATGGGTCTCTTGGTTCCACATGGAAAAAAAGTCACGCAATATCAGCTATATGTTCTTTAAACCTTTATCATTATGTAGTGGTTCATATAATAATTATGGGTTACTAGGGTCTTCATAAAGCCTACTATAGTTTAAAATTGTCTGAGCTTCATTTTTCAGCTCAGAGTTCTAATTTCACATAAGGAGTTAAACTTTAAATTTCTGAACCCAGTCACAAAGCAAGAAGGGACACTGTCAAGCTCTTTAAAATTAAAATGTTATTTTTCAAGTAGGGAAAAGTCTTCATTTAGAAACAGTAAACACTTAACAGTCATCAGTTAGGAATTTAAGTTAGCCAAAACCTGCCAGGTGAATAAATCATCCCTCACTGTAAAATGACTGTGTTAAGAACTGGAAGCTATTCCCCATGCTATTCAGAACACTTACCAAATGGAGTTCTTGGACTCCAAAAGAATTCTAACCTTCCCAAACAAAAGCAGCTAACTCACCTGACAGTACCTGGCCTCTAACATTAAACTGTGGTGGTTATTTGCTGCTACAGGATTCCTGTGTATAATACATATTTTAATAATTAAACACCCAAAAGTATGACCAAGACAAAATTTAATAGCACTACTCCCTCTTAAGCACATTTATTTTATTGGAGTTATCCTGTATGTTCTCAAATGAAGCCATGTTAAGATATTTGATGTCTTTGCACAAATAAGGTTTGATTACATACAGAACATATATAGATAAACACACAATCCACAAATATACTCCAAATACAAAATTATCTTCAAGTATCACTGGATTCAGGGTGGGGATTGGGACTTTTCCATCTACACGTTAACTTTATAACTACAGCGTAAAACTTTGATACTGTGGCTTTCAATAGCAAAAATAAGTTAAGTATTTCTGGATGCAAAAATGGCTTGACAGTGTCAGAAATCAAGAATGACGTTTTCTTTTTCTTCACACAATACCTACGGATTGCTACTAATTTAGTTTAGCTTTACGCATTGCCAATTTAAAGCATTACTTTTTTTCAAGGTAATAACATAATTAATTTAGTTTTTAAAGCCCAGATCAATCTGATAACTAAAAATTGAGTACTAAGCGTGCAATCCCATAATAAACCCAGCAATAAAGTGATTTTCAAAACAACCCTTGTACCTGCTTCCCAGAAAATAAGTAACTGGTAATAAACATTTTATGAGAAATCTCCTGTTTTAAGAAAAGAAGGAACTAACAAAAACAATATTTTCTGGGTATTATCTTTAACCCAGAATAGTTTTCCTAATATATGGGGACAGCAGGAGAAGGGCTAATAAAAAGGCAAACAAAGTGAACCATAAAAAGGCAAAAAAGCTAAACTATGGCGAACCATACTTACCCTCCCCATCTCTCTGCAGATGCATTGTTTTGAAATCAATGAGGGGAAAAGTGATAGGGCATGACGCTAATAAAATGGAAAAAATGGCAAAAAATACTAAAGTGAACACACAGCACAGTCAGAACAAACCATACACATAACTAACACAAAGCCAAAGATACCAAAAACATTTCCCTAAAACCAGTTAGGCATTCTGCTCAAAAACTTTATTCAAAGAAATTACTACTAACCAAACTTTAAAAACAAACACAAACATACATTTCCGTTTCAGCAAGCAAGGCAAAAAAAAAAAAAAAAAAAAAATCAAAGTAGTGCTGTTCTATTAAAACTCAAACATAAAACTGAAGAAATGGAAACTTAATCAGGTACTGTTGAAGCTTTTCAGTATAAATGATTTGACAGAAAAATATTTCCTTTAGTTTGCTCTTTGAAAAGATCCTACTGTATTTCATTCAATAGTCAGCAGGGAAGAATCTGAAGTAAAGATGTTGTCTACTTACATTAAAAACCAAGATCTTTGGATGGCTGCTACAAATGCATACTGGTGGCAGACATGTGCTACCTGCTTGCTAACTGCATTCTGCTGACTACCCTTTACAAAAAAACAAAACCCACATACTTAGGAAGATTGAGGTGGTCCTCCATTTGAAGTCACCCCACTTCTCTATTAAGAGTCATTTCAAATGGGGTATGTCTCTGATTCCAAGGTATGTAGGGTCTAAAGTAATTTGGTCTCTTAAGGAAGACTATTATTTAGAATATCTTGACTCCCAGTTGTAGAAAATCAGTCTCTGTATTATGGGGCACAGTTGGAAGGAACAACATGGTCTGCTAACAGCTACTCTCCCAAGCACATGCAGAGTTCATGACTGAGAAGTTTACTCAGATGTCTACTGCTCTTGGCTCTCTGAAAGTCACTGACCCTTACTCCTGGAAGAGCCAGAAGGAGGTCTACGAGGACTTGTCACAGCTGTTGAGCCAGGTAGCTAACAGGGCAGTTCAGACACTGAAAATCAGGGATCAGGAGTACATAGTGACCTACTTTCCCTACCACCACAAGTTGTAAAGGATGGATTCTGACAAGGCAACAAAAGAGAGCCTACCATCAGGGTCTCTTTGGGGAAGCCTCCAGAAAGCTGAAGCTGGACAGAGAATGTCCTATCTCCTCAGACAATGGAAAACAAATGGTCTTCTATGCTTAAAACTTAAGATCAGAACCCTCAGGACAAAGACTGTAAAGGGCTATTTATCTGCATCCTCCAAAAAGAAGCAGGAATAAATCCTCTGTCAGAATCCCAGCTTCATCTTTCACAGACTCTTTTCCTACTACAGCTCAAGGGATGCTCTGTTGACCACCACTCCTTTTCAGTGACCATGCCAGGATAAATAACTAAAATGGACATCTGATCTTCACTGCCACCAGAATGCTAACATATCCCTAACTCTGGGGAGCATCTTCATAAATTCCAAACATCCTGAATAACCCAGAACAAAGTAAATGGAAGACAACTTCCTGATTTAGTCTAAGTTAAGACACATAATATGCCATTAGGCATGCCAAACATCTAGACCAAAAAAGGGGGAGGAGGAAAGACAGCAGTAAAGATTGGCACAATGATTTGTTTGGGGCTTTTAGAAAATTGGCTATACCTTAAAAATAAATAAATAAAAATGTTCCTACTGTGATCAGGTACATAGACTTGAGGTGGCAAAAGGAGTCCGTGGTATTGGCATTGCAATTCGTCTTGTTATTGCTACTGTATGTCACTGGCTAACTTGCCAAAGGTGAGATTACCAAGGGATCTTCATCCAAGTGAACAAATATACAACTTTAAGATTTCTGAGTGGTCTCCTTGTCTCTTTACATAGGAAGGTGTATGATCCAGAGGCCTCCTGGATCCAAATTTGCTTCTTACTTCCACTCCCAACCGCAACATTTTATTTGAAAGTTTACAAACACACAGCAAAGCTGAGAGAATTTTAAAGTGGACATCTATATACCAAGCACCTAGATTCTACCATTAACATTTTACTATACTTGCTTTATAACATTCCCATTCCATTAACCGTCTTATTTTCTTCATGGATTTCAAAGTAAACTGTAGATACCTGTATACTTCCCCATAAACACTTCTGCATGCAAATCATTCACTGAAGTTCAGTATTTATTTATACTTCTTGCTTCTTTTGATTAAAAAAAAACTTACATACAATGAAATGCAAGTCTTAAGTATATATCTGCTGAGTTTTGACAAATACATATACCCATGTGGCTTGCCTTTTTAAATTAAACTTAAAATTTCTCTCCTTTGTAAAATTTGTTAGGACCCTGTTCCCATACCTTCATAACCTAATACAGAGATACAGGGATAGAGTACAATATGTGCTTACAAATAACCTTGAAGATAATTTCTTTTTAAATGTATTCCTGATGATTATAAAGAAAAGGTATATAAGCCCTCTGTTTAAAGTGGTGAGATCCCCAAGCCCTAACATACCAGACTTTCAAAAACTGGGAGACAGCACCTGGTTTAACAATTAACAAAATCCTATCCTTGATTTTATTTTTTTTCATCAGTTTTAACATCCATCTTCAGAGCTAATGGATAAAATAAGAACTTCTAGTTCAAATGAGATAGTTGCCCCATAATTTCATTAGTGCATTTGAGTAAAAATAGTCACTCACTCTTATATGAATCAAATAAAAATGAATAAGGTTGCTAAGAAAAGGGCAGTAATCTCATTACTGCCTTAGGTAATTTCAGTTACAAAGAACATTATCAGGAAAATAATGTGTGTGGGTAAAATTACCTTCCCATTTATCACCGTCAGAAACATTCTTCAGATCTAAATGTGGAATTTGGACACATGCTGCCTCCCCTTGAACACCAACACTTTGACCTCCTGGCACTTCTGATTCAGTGTTGGCATTCAAATCACATATCTTGCTACTAGAATCCTGTATTTTAAAATAAAGAATACATTTCACAACAAAGAAGCTTTTCACACCCAGCTTAAAGACAACCAGCATATATCCCTGTGTAGTCTTCATTAGTTTACTGTGCCTACAGTTAACTGTCCTACTCCTACCATTCAAACTATTTTCAAATACAAATGTGCAGTTTTATAATACATCTTACTGGAAGACAAAGTTTGGATCCCAAATTGAGAAAACTGTTTTCATAACTAAGTTTCTTGTAAACAAAAGTGGCAAATAACACAAAAACAAAAACAAACAAAAAAACTAAAGTGGCAAATCAAGTTGTTGCTTAACTGTAAAACATTTAGTAAGAGTATTTACATTTCAATCTCCTTTAAGCCTATTAAACCCAAGAGTTAAAGGTCAGATACAATAACTGGTAGATTAAACCTAGTCGAACTTTTAAGAACCATAAGAGAAAAATAATTCTTACCAGAATGAAGTGTGACAATTTATCACTGTCAAATGACAAACATTCTTTCCTAAAAATCAAGTAAAGTTATTAGTCTTTTAAGAATAAATTGGTTACTATCATTGCATATTTCTTACCTAGATTCCTCTCTTCCTCATACAGTTAGGATTTATAGGGTGAGAGCATAAAACAACAACTGGACATATGCCCATTCTTTGGAGCCTTATTATCTGAAAATCACACACTACTGAAAAGATCCACAGAATCAGTTCAGGTTTAGAAAAATTAAGTAACATTTACCACCCCTTTACACAGCCACTCCCCCAAAACAAAAACACTTTAAAAGGAAAAATGTAATCCACAATAAATAAAAACCAAAAGAACTGAATGTATAATGGAAAAGATTCTATAAAAATAAATATTAGTTTTAACCAAATAACTTTATTCTCTCCTACTCTGGGACATTTTTTTCCTTTTTAAAGATTTTTTAAAGGTATAGCTATATACCTATATTTTAAATCTGATGGTATTCTATTACAATCAAAACAAGGTTACTACTTCTAAACCTCTCCTTCCTAAAAACATAATGGTAATGTGTAAAAAGGAAATTTATAAAATCTCAATTCACTTCTTATTTCCCCATAAAAATTAACCCCCATCTAGAACAAGTGTTAAAGCAAGCTGTCACAAATGATCTCTACCTATTTGACCAGTCAACACACAGTATCTAGTATCACATTAGGTTATCAATATGCCGACTGCGGGAAAGTTCTCCTCCCCAAAGACACTGGGGCAATTTACAAAGATACTCACTGGTGCTGCTCCTACCCTGCCATAAAAGAGTGTGCGTAAAAGAACTGCATGAAGACAGGTCTTGATCTAAATATGGATTCTTGCTGAGCATGAGAAACAAACTAAATTCCCTGGGAAGCAAAAGCCCTCTTTTGCTTAGAGTGGGAGTAAATGGGGGGATGAGCTAAATTCTACCCTAACAGACTAAAAGACTTAATCACCTAAATTTGAGAAACATTGAGTGTTAAACATGCAAAATGTAATCCACTTAACCAAGAAAATCTCTGGGTCTAAAAACAAGTTTGCTAACCTATACATAAGTTGAAGGGGAAAGAGCTTTCTTGAAAAAGATTGAGTCCTCACTAAATGGATCCTTATTGTTCTACCAAATCCAGATGTCATCATTCTGGGGATGCCTGTTAATGCTGTTAATCTTTTATCTTCAGCCCATAGCTCCAATATTTCCTGGGCTGGAAGAAGATCATTCCTGCCTCCTGAAAGGAAGCACAAGGAACTGCTGTAAGCAGGAAATCTGTGGACCTTCAGAGTATGGGGACGCTCCAGAGACATGGCTCCAAAGAATTTATGTGCCCTCAGAGAACAGGTTTCCTACCCACAATTAAGAGAGACAATGGCATTAATGCAAGTTTACCCTTGCCAACAGGCTATCACCAAATTAGTAATGCTGTATGGGACTTCTCAGTATTTACAATCTAGTCTCCAACTTCATTACTAATGTGTTTTTAGAATATCAAATCATCATTCTGAAGAAAATTATAATACACTTCTTAGCAATGTCTTAAAGAATCATAAAAAGAGTAACGACACCCAAAACCTACTTTAAAACATTCTAGAAAGTTTCTGTTTAAAGGGACTTTATCTACCGAGTATCTATAGGGACTACATATGGCTGAAATACTCATTGCCTCAGGGATCCCCCTTCCATTACTGCTGGCCAAGGACAAAAACAAGCACCAACTGCATAGGACTGTACTGGGACACATGGAGGAGTAGTTAGAAGGGGAACAAAAACATCCCTACATATTTGTTGATGCAACTATGTTACAAACTTTCAGTTAGCTATCCATAGTTCCAAGACTATGAATTAACTCACTGAAATGTATCCAGAATATCAATAAACTCCCAAATTGTTCTACAAATCAGCTGAAAGTTTTAAGTGTCTCCAAGAAGGCTGTGTTCTTCCTTCTGAACGTTTTCCAAGTTATAACTAATGTCTGTCTGAACCTGCATCTACTTTGAATATTTATGGACAATTAATATGCTTTATACTTACCATCAAAACAAAACATTTGGTTTTTTAAGATCATCTAAAATGTATGTTATAATAGATAGCTTCATCTAAAAAATTCACCCCAGAATCTGTAAAGAACTCCAATTCTCAAAATGAATAATTAATTAGCAACAACAAGAGAAAATGCTTACCTCTCAAGACAGCCATCTTCACCATCACCATGGTCACTGCATGGCTCTAACAGTATACCTACAGTCTGACAAAAAGAACACACCACCATATTAATGGAGTTCCCATCACTTACATATGAGAGGAAGTTTCTGATCTAAATTAGGATATTAGATTCTAAGTTAGTCAAATGCCTCTCTTTAACTACTACTTATAATAGTCTATAGACGTTAGCATCTCTTTTTACAGAGAGTAATTTATCTTCCTCAAAACCCGAGTCTTATGTGTGTTTGTGTGTGTGTGTATAAAATGAGGACCCTGCATTTCTTGCTACCCCAGCGGGCAATAGGTACTGCTACTACTATCACATTCTTTTTCCTTCCTTAGAATTCTCTCCTCTGAAAATGATGGTCTGCTACTTCTCTTTCTCCTCAGCCATGAACATACAGGTTGGTTAACTTCCTAGCAGGTAACAGAGGAGTCATGCAGTTCACCAGATCCCTTTATTACATATAATTGAAATAACACCTCTGAACCTCAGAAACACATGAGAAGGCTCCTGCATTTTCCAATGGGCTTAGTGACATCACGCCATGCTTATTCCTCCCTTAAAATAAATACCTCCCAAGTCTAATGCAAATGTCTTGTGCATTACTTCAAACTATGTAAACTTTTTAGTGTCTCTGATGATCACTTCTGAAATCAGCAAAAGCTTTGATCTTAGATTCTTCTTAAGAAACTACCACTTGTGCAGTTTTGTTTAATATGTAAGACAGGCAGTCTGTAAAAAGCTATTAAAATACTTCTCTCTTTTCCAACTAGATAACTCTGTGAGGCTAAATTGGCCTCATGCACTAGAAACAAAAGAACCTACAGAACAGAGAATGCAGAAGCAAGTATGAGAATCCAGCTGACTTCTGTTAAGGCAGACAGACATTAACCAGATTTGTAGATATATATAACAATGCCATGCCTCAAATTAACTATTTTTAAAAATAGCTGCTTTTGAGCAGAAGTAAGAAGAACTACAATCTTGCAGCCCGTGGAACAAAAAACACATTCACAGAAAGAGAGACAAAATGAAAAGGCAGAGAACTATGTACCAGACGAAGGAACGAGATAAAACCCCAGAAAAACAACTATATGAAGTGGAGATAGGCAACCTTCCAGAAAAAGAATTCTGAATAATGATAGTGAAGATGATCCAGGACCTCGGAAAAAGAATGGAGGCAAAGATCGAGAAGATGCAAGAAACGTTTAACAAAGACTTAGAAAAATTAAAAAACAAACAAACACAGATGAACAATACAATAACTGAAATGAAAACTACACTAGAAGGAATCAATAGCAGAATAACTGAGGCAGAAGAACGGATAAGCGACCTGGAAGACAGAATGGTGGAATTCACTGCTGCAGAACAGAACAAAGAAAAAAGAATGAAAATAAATGAAGACAGCCTAAGAGACCTCTGAGACAACATTAAATGTAACAACATTCACATTATAGGGGTCCCAGAAGGAGAAGAGAGAGAGGAAGGACCCGGAAAATATTTGAAGAGATTATAGTCGAAAAATTCCCTAACGTGGGAAAGGAAATAGCCACCCAAGTCCAGGAAGCGCAGAGAGTCCCATACACGATAAACCCAAGGAGAAACACGCCAACACACATAGTAATCAAATTGGCAAAAATTAAAGACAAAGAAAAATTATTGAAAGCAGCAAGGGAAAAATGACAAATAACATACAAGGGAACACCCATAATGTTAACAGCTGATTTCTCAGCAGAAACTCTACAAACCAGAAGGGAGTGGCATGATATACTTAAAGTGATGAAAGGGAAGAACCTACAACCAAGATTACTCTATCTGGCAAGGATCTCATTCATATTCGATGGAAAAGTCAAAAGCTTTACAGACAAGCAAAAGCTTAGAGAATTCAGCACCACCAAACCAGCTCTACAACAAATGCTAAAGGAACTTCTCTAAGTGGGAAACACAAGAGAAGAAAAGGACCTACAAAAACAAACCCAAAGCAATTAAGAAAATGGTCATAGGAACATACATATCGATAATTACCTTAAACGTGAATGGATTAAATGCTCCAACAAAAACAAACAGGCTTGTTGAATGGATACAAAAACAAGACCCATATATATGCTGTCTACAAGAGACCCACTTCAGACCTAGGGACACATACAGACTGAAAGTGAGGGGATGGAAAAAGATATTCCATGCAAATGGAAATCAAAAGAAAGCTGGAGTAGCAATACGCATATCAGATAAAATACTTTAAAATAAAGAATGTTACAAGAGACAAGGAAGGACACTACATAATAATCAAGGGATCAATCCAAGAAGAAGACATAACAATTATAAATATATATGCACCCAATATAGGAGCACCTCAATACATAAGGCAATTGCTAACAGCTATAAAACAGGAAATCGACAGTAACACAATAATAGTGGGGGACTTTAACACCTCACTTACACCAATGGACAGATCATCCAAAATGAAAATAAATAAGGAAACAGAAGCTTTAAATGACACAATAGACCAGATAGATTTAATTGATATTTATAGGACATTCCATCTAAAAACGGCAGACTACACTTTCTTCTCAAGTGCGCACGGAACATTCTCCAGGATAGATCACATCTTGGGTCACAAATCAAGCCTCAGTAAATTTAAGAAAATTGAAATCATATCAAGCATCCTTTCTGACCACAATGCTATGAGATTAGAAATGAATTACAGGGAAAAAAACGTAAAAAACACAAACACATGGAGGCTAAATAATACGTTACTAAACAACCAGCAGATTACTGAAGAAATCAAAGAGGAAATCAAAAAATACCTAGAGACAAATGACAATGAAAACACGACGATCCAAAACCTATGGGATGCAGCAAAAGCAGTTCTAAGAGGGAAGTTTATAGCAATACAACCCTACCTCAAGAAACAAGAAAAATCTCAAATAAACAATCTAACCTTACACCTAAAGGAACTAGAGAAAGAAGAACAAACAAAACCCAAAGTTAGCAGAAGGAAAGAAATCATAAAGATCAGTGCAGAAATAAATGAAACAAACAAAGAAAACAATAGCAGACATCAATAAAAATAAAAGCTGGTTCTTTGATAAATAAAATTTGTAAACCATTAGCCAGACTCATCAAGAAAAAGAGGGAGGGGCTTCCCTGGTGGCACAGTGGTTGAGAGTCTGCCTGCTGATGCAGGGAACATGGGTTCGTGCCCCAGTCCGGGAAGATCCCACATGTTGCAGAGCGGCTAGGCCCGTGAGCCATGGCTGCTGAGCCTGCACGTCCAGAGCCTGTGCTCCGCAACAGGAGAGGCCACAACAGTGAGAGGCCCGCGTACTGCAAAAATAAATAAATAAATAAATAAATAAATTAGATGCTGGAGATGGTGTGGAGAAGAGGGAACCCTCTTGTACTGTTGGTGGGAATGTAAATACAGCCACTATTGAGAACAGCATGGAGGTTCCTAAAAAAACTAAAAATAGAACTATCAGATGACCCAGCAATCCCACTACTGGGCATATACCCAGAGAAAACCATAATTCAAAAATACACATGTACCCAAATGTTCACTGCAGCACTATTTGCAATAGCCAGGACATGGAAGCAACCTAAATGTCCAACAACAGATGAATGGATAAAGAAGGTGTGGTACATATATACAATGGAATATTACTCAGCCATAAAAAGGAATGAAATTGGGTCATTTGTAGAGATGTGGATGGACCTAGAGTCTGTCATACAGAGTGAATTAAGTTAGAAAGAGAAAAACAAATATCGTATATTAACACATATATGTGGAATCTAGAAAAATGGTACAGATGAACCTATTGCAGGGCAGGAATAGAGATGCAGACGTAGAGAACGGACTTGTGGTGTGGACACAGGGAGGGAATTGGGAGATTAGGATTGACATATATACACTACCATGTGTAAAATAGATAGCTAGTGGGAACCTGCTGTATAGCTCAGTGCTCTGTGATGACCTAAATGGGGGGATGGGGGTGGAGGGGTGGGAGGGAGGTCCATAGTGAAGGAATATATGTATACATATAGCTGATTCACTTCATTGTACAGCAGAAACTAACACAACATTGTAAAGCAACTATACTCCAATAAAAAGAAAAATATATAGAGATGCAAAAATCCTCAACAAAATATTAGCTAATCAAGCACCTAAAAAACTACTAAAAGAACTATACACAACAACCAAGTAGGATCTATCCCAGGTATGTAAGGCTGGTTCAGCATTTGAAAATCATATAATGTAAGATATCATCAACAGGCTGAAAAAGAAAAATCACATGATCTTATCAAGCAATGTAGAAAAAGCATGTGACAAAATCTAACGCTCACTCATGATAAAAACTCTTAGTAAACTAGGAACAGAGGGGACTTTTTTAACTTGATAATGACTGTCTACAAAAAACCTACACCTAACATCATACTTATTGGTGAGAAACTCTATAAACTTTCTAACTGAGTTCAGGTACAAGGCAAGGATGTGCCCTCTCACCACTCCCTTTCAACACTGTATTAGAAGTCCTTGCCAATACCGTAAGGCAAGAGAAGGGAAAAAAGGTTAGCAGATTGGGAAGGCAGACATAAAACTATCTTTGTTCACATATGACATGATTGTCTATGTAATGTAGAAAATCTGAAAGCATTAACAAAAACAATCTCCTGGAACTAATAAGTGATTATTAGGTTGCTGGATACAAGGTTAATAAACAAAAGTCAATTGCTTTTCTAAACACCAACTGCATTCTGAAATTAAAACACAATACCATTTACATTAGCACCCAAAAAAGTGAAATATTTGGGTATAACATTTATATGAGGGGGACTTCCCTGGTGGTACAGTGGCTAAGAATCCACCTGCCAATGCAGGGGACAGAGGTTCGAGCCCTGGTCCGGGAAGATCCCACATGCCGCAGAGCAACTAAGCCTATGTGCCGCAACTACTGAGCCTGCGCTCCAGAGCCCGCGAGCCACAACTACTGAGCCCGTGCACCGCAACTACTGAAGCCCGAGCACTCTAGGGCCCACGTGCCACAACTACTGGGCCTGCGTTCTGCAACTACTGAAGCCCATGCGCCTAGAGCCTGTGCTCTGCAACAAGAGAAGCCACTGCAAGAAGCAGCCCGCGCACCGCAACAAAGAGTAGCCCTTGCTCACTGCAACTAGAGAAAGCCCGCACGCAGCAACGAAGACCCAAAGCAGCCAAAAAAATTTTTAATTAATTAAATTAATTTTTAAAAAAAGATCTATATGAGAAAAACTACAGAACTCTGAGGCACTAAATCAAAGAAGAACTAAATAAATACAGAGTATCCCATTTTCATGGATTGAACACTCAATATTGTCGAGATGTCAGTTCCTCCCAATTTGATGTACAGATTCAATGCAATCCCAATCAAAATCCCAGCAAGTTGTTTATGGATATTAACAAACTGCTTCTAATCTTTATGGGGGGAGGTAAAAGACCTAGAACAGCCAACACAATACTGAAGGAGAAGAACAAAGTTGGAGGACTGATACTACCTGACTTCAAGACTTATTATAAAGGAATAGTAGTCAAGACAGTGTGGTACTGATGAAAGAATAGACAAAGAGATCAATGGAACAGAATAGAGAGCCCAGAAATAGACCCCCATAAGTATAGCCAACTGATCTTTGACCAAAAAGCAAAGGCAATATAATGGAGCAACGATAGTCTCTTCAACAAATTGGAATTGGAACAAATGGACACCCACATGCAGAAAAATGGATCTAGGCAGAGATTTTACACCCTTCACAAAAATTAATTCAAAATGGATCATAGACCTAAATGTAAAACACAAACTATAAAACTCCTAGAATATAACACAGGAGAAAACCTAGATGACCTTGGGAATGGTGATGCCTTTTTAGATACACCTCCAAAAACACAATCCATAAAGCAAGTAACTGATAAGCTGGACTTCATTAAAATTAAAATCTGCTCTGCAAAATTTGATATCAAGAGAATCAGAAGACAAGCCACCGACTGGAAGAAAATATTTGCAAAAGACACACCTGATAAAGGACTGTTATACAAAAAAAGCAAAGGGCTCTTAAAACTCAATAATAAGAAACAACCCTTGAGACACAGATGTAGAGAACAAACATATGGACACCAAGCGGGGAAAGCGGCAGGTGGGGGGGGGAGGTGGGGGGAGGTGGGATGAACTGAGAGATTGGGATTGACACATATACACTAATATGTATAAAATGGATGACTAGTAAGAACCTGCTGTATAAAAAAAATAAATAAAATTCAAAAATTAAAAAAAAAAAAAAAGAAACAACCCAATTGAAAACTGGGCCAAAGACCTTAAAATACTTCTCACCAGGGAACTCCCTGGCGGCCCAGAGGTTAGGACTTGGCACTTTCACTGCAGGGGCCGGGGTTCGATCCCTGGTTGGGGAACTAAGATTCCGCAAGCGGCATGGCACAGCCAAAAGAAAGAAAGAACTAAAACTCAATAACAAGAATACAAAACCCAATTTAAAAAAAAAAGACTTCTCACCAAAGAAGATACACCTCTTTATATAGGAGATGGCAAAGAAGCATATGAAAAGATGCCCCCACATCATATGTCATGAGGGAAATGCAAATTAAAACAATGAGATACAACTACATACCTATCAGAATGGCCAAAATCTGGAACACTGACAACACCAAATGCTGGTGAAGTTAGAGAGCATTAGGTATGCTAATACAATGCTGATATGAATGCAAATTGGTACAGCCATTTCAGAACACAGTTGGCAGTCTCTTACAAAATTCATACTGTATGATCCATCAATTGCACTCTTTTGTATTTACCCAAAGTAGTTAAAAACTTAAGTCTACACAAAAACCTGCACACAGATGTTTATACCAGCATTATTCATAATTGCCAAAACTTGGAAGCAACCAAGACGTCCTTCAGTAGGTAAATGGAGAAATAAACTGTGGTACATACGTACAATGGAATACTGTTCAGCACTAAAAAGAAATGAGATATCAAGCCACAAAAAACACACAGAGGAACCTTAAATGCACATAACTAAGTAAAAGAAGCCAATCTGAAGCTACATACTATGTGATTCCAACTATATGACATTCTGGAAAAGGCAAAACTATAAAGACAATAGAAAGATCAGTGGCTGCTGGTGGGATGGGGTATGAACAGGCAGAGCACAGTTAAAAAAACCCAGTATATTATATATTTTTCCAAACCCGTGAAATGGACAACACCAAGAATGAACCCTAAGGTAAACTAGACTTTGAGTGATTATGGTATGTCAGTGTAAGTTCACTCTTGGTAAGAAATGTACCATTCTGGTGAGTGATGTTGATAATGGGGGAGGCTATGCATATGTGGGGCAGGGAACATATGGGAAATCTCTGTACCTCCCTCTCAATTTTGTTTGTAAACCTAAAACACATCTAAAAATAGTCTCTTAAAAAAGAAAAAGAGGGCCTCCCTGGTGGCGCAGTGGTTGAGAGTCCGCCTGCCGATGCAGGGGATACGGGTTCGTGCCCCGGTCCGGGAGGATCCCATATGCCATGGAGCGGCTGGGCCCGTGAGCCATGGCCGCTGAGCCTGCGCATCCGGAGCCTGTGCTCCGCAACGGGAGAGGCCACAACAGTGAGAGGCCCGCGTACTGCAAAAAAAATAAAAATAAAAATAAAAAATAAAATAAAATAAAAAAAAAAAGAAAAAGAAAAAGAATTCCTGCTTTCTTAAAGTAACTAATACACCAACTTCATTCAGCAAATCTACTGAGTTGCCTACTATCTGCCAGGTGACATTTATTTGTTTGGTCATATATTCCACAAATACTTAATGAATACATACTATGTGTTCTAGATAATGGAGATGTAATAATAAACAAAACAGATGAAAATCTCAGCCCTCGTGAAGTTTACAGTCTAATGATGAGAAACAAACTAACAATAGATATGTGCAATGGTGACAGAACTATTAAGGGGTAAGGGGGGCAGACAGTGAAGAAGGACAAAAAGTTCAGAGACTGGATAGAGGCAGGTAGGTCAGTGAGAGGGCCTGCTAATACATACAGAGTAAGGAGATTTGGCCTGAGAAGGTAAAATTGAGGAAAAATCTGCAGGATCAGATGAGGAAACAAGCCATAGGGATATCTGGGCAAATAGCAATCCAGACAGCACCTTAAGACTGAATTGTCTCAATCATTAACTGTCCATCAGTCCGTGTTTCCCTACTGCCTATTGCTACATTTTTATACCTAGATGGCACTGGAAGGTTCTGAGATGAGAACTGACATTATGTAATTTTCATTTTAAAAGGATCACTCTGGCTGCTGCTCAGAACAGACCATAGGGCGGAAAAGATAAGATCAGTTAGGAGGCTGTATTAATCTAAGTGAAATGATTGGACCTGTGTGGTGGCAACGGAAACATTAAAAATGGTCAGACTCTATACAAACTTCGAAGGTACAATCAATAGGTCTTCGTAACGGACTACGTGTACAGTAAGAAAGAAATCAAAGACGACCCAAGGCTTTTGGCCTATGCATGTGGAAGGAGATACTGCCATTTACTGAGATTTTAAAGACAAAAGGAAGAACACACGTGTCAACAAGATTACAAGTACAGTTTGGTGCATGTTAAGATGCATATAAAATGTTTATATGATGTTTATAAGATATTCAATGTTGGGTACAACAGCTGGGTATAGGAATCTATGAAGTTCAAGAGAGAGATCTGGACTAGAGATAGAAACCTGGGAGCCTTTAGCATAGTTGTAATCACACAGTATGTAGCCTTTTCAGATTGGCTTCTTTTACTTAGTAATGTACATTTAAGGTTCCTCCGTGGTTTTTTTTGTGGCTTGATAGTTCACTTCCTTTTAGTGCTGAACAGTATTCCATTGTCTGTATGGTATTTAAAACCATTAGACTAAATGAGATTACCAAGCAAGTGAATGAAAATTAGTGACCTGAGAACTGGACCCTGGGCCATACTAAATCTGAGAACAAGAAAAGCAATCAGCAAAGGGATAGAGCAGCCAGTCAAGGAGAAAAAAAACCCAGAGGAGTGCGATATCCTGAAAGCCAAGTGAAGAAAATGTATCCAGGTAGTAAGCATAATTAATTGAATCAAATTGTGCTCTTAGGTCAAGTAAAATGTGCAAAAGACATAATTAGTGATTTGCAAGAACAGTTTCAGAGGAATGTTAAGGGTAAAGGTTGCCTGGAATGGATTCAAGACAGAATGTGAGGAGAGAAATTAAACAGACACAGACAATTCATTCAAGTAATTTTATTATAAAGGAAAGCAGAAAAATGGTGGTGTACCTAGAGTGGGAAGAAGGGTCAAGAGAGGGTTTTTTCCTAAACATGGGAAAAGTAACAGCCAAAATATTTTACACTGATGGGAATGATCCAGTAGACAGGCAGAAACCGATAAACCAGGAAAGAGCAAAGAGACAACAACAGAAGCAATAAGCAAGAATAGATGAAAAGAGATTAATCGAATACACCAGTGGAAGTAAGAATATTAATACACAAAATATATAAGTCCAGTAAAAGTAACAGCAGCAGCTTAACTTCTGTAAAATGTTTTCCAGTTTATAAAATAACTTTATACTTTTACTTCTTTGGATATTTATAACAATCCTCTAACAGAGGTATTACCTCCCACTTATATAAAGAAAAGCAAAGAACAACTCAGAGAAGTTAGGTAACTTGGTCAAAGTCACACTGCTAGGGGCTTCCCTGGTGGCGCAGTGGTTGGGAGTCCGCCTGCCAGTGTGGGGGACACGGGCTCGTGCCCTGGTCCGGGAAGACCCCACATGCCGCAGAGTGGCTGGGCCCGTGAGCCATGGCCGCTGAGCCTGCGCGTCCGGAGCCTGTGCTCCACAATGGGAGAGGCCACAACAGTGAAAGGCCCATGTACCGCAAAAAAAAAAAAAAAAAAAAAAAAAAAAAAAAGTCACACTGCTATTAAGAGGCAAAGCCAGAATACAAATCTCTATAAATTCCTTATTACAGGTATGTTAGCTTATGATTTAGAATGAAAACATGCTGAAGAAAGTTTCCTCATTCATTAAGTATATTATCTTAAAAAGTGTTAACAAGGGACTTCCCTGGTGGTCCAATGGCTAAGACTCCATGCTCCCAATGCAAGGGGCCCAAGTTTGATCCCTGGTCAGGGAACTAGATCCCACATGCCGCAACTAAGAGTTCACATGCCGCAACTAAAGATCCCACATGCCGCAATGAAATCCCGTGTCCCACAAGTAAGACCTGGCACGGCCAAATAAATAAATATTTTTTAAAAATAAAAAAATAAGAATAAAAAGTGTTAACAAGACTAAACTTTGAAACATGTCTTAGAAAAATGTTGTTTTGTACATTTATTGAAATTATTTTAAAAACGTTACTACTAAAAATTGTGACAGTGAAAATTTACTTTTTAAATGATGTTCATGGGTTTTCCATAATTATGAAAAGATCTTATGTTCTTCAGGAAAAAATCTGGGACATACAGGGCTTTTAAAAAGAACAAAATTCAACCATAATACCACCAACCACCTTAGCTGACAACATAATTTGTTTCCTTCCAGAAAAGTATTTTAAAATAAGGTATTTTATATTTACTTCTCTACTCAATGATGGTTCCTGACCTCTAATGAGAGTATGTATGTTCCTGGGACTTATAATCAAGACAAACATGTGTAACAGCAAAGATACTGAACTATGGCTTCTGGTATCAAAGGAACACATGAAGCAATCAGAATTGTAATCTAGTACACCTAACACAGAGATTTTTAAGTCTTAGCATTTCTTACCTGGTTATTTTCTTCATCCTCAAATATAAAATCTTGCTGCATAACTTCATTGTCTAAATCAGTGCTAGCCACAGGTTCTGAACAGTCTCTGTTACCTTCACTGGCATTAATAATACCATCAGCAATATCAACCCTAGTAATGAAGATTAAAAAGTCAGATCAGGCCACATGTTGAATACGTAATGCCTTTAAAATAAATAAATAAAAGTAACAATCTGACACTTTTCCTTGTCAAAGAAAATTTGTCTTTTTCATAAAGAGCCACAGTTTCTTTATCTTGCCAAGTTAGATTATTAAGTGTACAAAGTTTATTTTTGTCTCTCCATGGGATGTTGTGAGGAACCTACCTGGTTTGCTATCTACTTTGAATATTTTCAAAAGCAAATAAATGGTTTTAAAAATAATTTATGTGCCAAAATAATGATTTCCCTTATAAATGCATACTCTAAATCATAATTATGACCTGTTTACTGATTAAAAAAATACAAGTCTAGCACTAGGTACCAGAGTGTCCAACACCTTATCAAGTACAACAGGAATAGCTTCCTACTGCATATTTTTTCATCTTATATAATTTAGAATATGCACAACACTGCAGGTTTTTGTTTATAAAGATGATACCACTATTAATGAGAATATGAGTTATTTCCATAATACTGTCTGAGCATGGGCATAGGTTTTCAGGATCTCTAGCTAACCTAAGGGCAAACTCCAAGAAATCTGCTTATATTATATCCTTTGAAACATTTTCCTACTATTTCCAACTTTTAGATACTGCTTCTTTCCTTCATATTCAACTCAAATACTCCCTAGATCCACTTGTATAGTTCAAATCATGCCTTCAAAGCACATAAATCAGGGCCATCATATCGAGCTGCACAGGCTGGTGATGCCATCTATGCAGACTACATGGCACACCTGCAGTTGTACAATACAGTATTCCATAAACATATTCCAAGCATTGGTTTTTATATCCATTAATTTTTCAGTTTCATTTCATACTTGATAGCTAGTCTAGTATACTCGACACACTTAGCCTTTTAAAAATCTAATTCTTAACAACAAAAACAGAATTCTACCCAGTCATCAATTTTTTTTGCCTTCTTGTGAATTCTCCAAATTTGGGTACATCTTATCTTAAGATCATGATCGATGTTGCTCTGTAGATCTGTCCCCAAAACAAAAACTGATCAATGCAAACTATGTAATCATTGCACTGTGGTCTCAGAGAAAGGAACCTATATATACTAAAGTGCAGGGCTGAGGTAATAGGAAAGGAGATGAAGCTTTTGTCATTTAAAGGTAACAAGTCAGATGAAAAGTGGAGTAACATCACACAGTACATAGAGTACTTTTAACTTACACAAATTCAATTATTAACAGCTAACCTAAAACAACAGCATGTAGGGAGGGCAAAGGCTGGAGGCAGGTGATAAGTTAAATAGCAAAGGATGATTCCATCTACCATTCCACTCAATGACCATGTGCACTAGGAGTGATGTCAATCTGCTGTCCCTGTACCTATCTGTCTAGATAACTGCATGTCATGGTGTGACCATTTGGAGAACAGAATATAGTTCTACTTCTTTTAAAGTTATTTTTCATATAACATGGATCCTAAAAGTAAGCTTGCTACTTCATCTGGTGTTCACAGGCTGTGTTGGACTTAATGCCTACCACCTTAATGGAAGACTTATGAGATTTTCAATGTTAAGAAGTATACACAATTTATATGCAAGTATATACAAAGTCACTTTTCACACTGACTTTCAGAAATGCTCAAGTAAAATGACACCCCATCATTTAAGAAAAAATACAGTTTTTTAAAAGAAAAAACAATTTTATAACTCAATAAATAACAGTAAAATGTTTTAAAAGTTTCTTACTGGTTATTAGATCCTTCCCCATCACAATTAACACTTCCTGCTTCATTATTACACACTAGACTTTGCTGCTGTAAATTCTGAAGATCATGATCTATGCTGCTCTGCAGATCAAAAAGGTGCTGTTCCACAGCTGCTCTAATTGTTCTTTCTAAAATGCTATAAAACAGAACACATTTTAGTGAGAAGCAGTCACCCTAACTAGTTATTTGGTCACATAAACACAAACTTTAAAATGTACAACCAGTTAAAAAAAAATTTATAATGGTATTTAAAGGAACAGGCTAGAGGGGAAAAAGAAATAGGAAAACATAATATTGGCTTAAATTTTAAAATGAAATTTGCCCAAATAAGATATACAAATCAATCATAATGTCACTATTACTACTGAGGCATGAATGATCACTTGACCCAGTAATTCACTCCTCACCTCAATACATATAAAGCCATTTAAAAAGACTTTTCAGGGAATTCCCTGGCGGTCCAGTGGTTAGGACTCCGTGCTTCCACTGCAAGGAGCACGGGTTCAATCCCTGGTCAGGGAACTAGGATCCCGCATGTTGTGTGCCACGGCATGCATGCATGCATGCATGCATACATACATATATAAATAAAGCAGCCATTAAAAAAAAACTTCATAAAAAAGCTCTTTTGACATTTTCAATCATTTCAGAAGATCAAAAAAAATCATCTGAGGGGCTTCCCTGGTGGCGCAGTGGTTGAGAGTCCGCCTGCTGATGCAGGGGACACGGGTTCATGCCCCGGTCCGGGAAGATCCCACATGCCGCGGAGCGGCTGGGCCCGTGAGCCACGGTCGCTGAGCCTGCGCGTCCGGAGCCTGTGCTCCGCAACGGGAGAGGCCACAACAGTGAGAGGCCCGCGTACCGCAAAAAAAAAAAAAAAAAATCAAGTGAAAAAAAGTTCATCTTTATTTTGTATGTGAGTGTAATTCATTCCTTCTTCATTTGTTCTGACTGAAGTACATAAAATACTGGTTTCACTGCCTTATGTACAATCCTTCCTCTAAAGTAAGTACAATAAATACATGATTTTAATTTCTACAGTTTAGTAATATTTTTTTTTAATTTTTAAATTGTCTTCTGTAAGTATACTACTTACTCCGCAGAGGCTGGTAAGATGCTGATAGGAGATATATGGGCACTGTAATCAAAGAAAGAAATCAGCTATAAAATTTTCAATACTAAATGACTATAAAATGTGGTGAAAACTGCCACATTTACACTACCCTTGATACACCCAGGAGAACATGCACTAAGTTTACTATTCTAATTTTCTAAAGAAATTATTTTTTACATAAGAAGACCCTTAAAATACATACTCTGTGTGTGTGGGGGGTGGGGTGGGTGGGGGGGTGTGTGGTGGAGGGGAGGGGGGCCGCAACTACTTCATCTGGCGCTTACCTGGAAGGAACACTGACCTATTCCAAGCCTGAAGGGAAAAAAACTGACTACTGGGCCAAACAAAAGTACCCATCTAGCATAGTATGGAGGCCTCAATGTTGGCCCTGTACTCCTTGCCAGAAGTAATAGCACATGCTCCTACTCAGAGGATATTCTCAAGCTACAAAAATAAAAGGCAAAATAGAAACTAAAATTCAGGTCACATCATTCACTGCGCTGGTAACAGACTTTCCCTAGCAAATTTTGTACCACAATATCTACTGATACTTATAAAAACAGACAATAGACTCATTTTTACCACAGTTATTGAAAGTACAACTTGAAACCCACAATGAGATATGGATACTACTAAAATGTTTAAAATTAAAGTGTTGGTGAGGATGTGAAGCAATTAGAACATTCACATAATGCCGGTGGGAATGTAAATGTTCCAAACACTTTGGAAGCCAGTTTGGCAGTTTTCTTATAAAACCTACCAAGTGACCCAGCAATTGTACTCCTGGGTATTTACACAAGAGAAATGAAAGTTTAAGTCCATAGGAAGACTTCCACAAGCATAGCAGCTTTATTCATAATAGCCAAAAATGGCAATCAACCCTAACTGGTGAATGGATAAACAAAGTGTGGAATATCCCTATGGATATCCCATAGAATATACTTAGCATTTTTCTATAAAAGTCTTGAACAACTGATACATACAATAACATGAATCTCAAAAAACATTATACAAGCAAAAGAAGCCAGACACAGAGTACCTAATTCTATGAGATTCCATTTATAAGAAATTCTAAAACAGGCAAAATTCATCTATATAGTGACAGAATGCAGATCAGTAATTGCCTGGGGCCAGAAACTGCGGGGGTCAGGGGGAGAATTACTGTAAAGAAGCACATGAAGTGATGGAAACAGTCTCTATCTTGACTGCCATGGTTGTTAACAGATATATATGTATAAGTGTTCATCATTCATAAAATGAATACATTTTATGGTGTGAAAAATACATCTCAGGGCTTCCCTGGTGGCGCAGTGGTTGGGAGTCCGCCTGCCGGTGCAGGGTATGCGGGTTCATTCCCCGGTCCGGGAGGATCCCACATGCCACGGAGCGGCTGGGCCCGTGAGCCATGGCTGCTGAGCATGCGCGTCCGGAGCCCTGTGCTCCTCAACGGGAGAGGCCACAACAGTGAGAGGCCCGCATACCGCAAAAAAAAAAAAAAAAAAAAAAAAAAAAAACATCTCAGTAAAGTTGATTTTCAAAGGAAAAAAATCAGTAAGAGAAAAAACCTAATCTACAGTAATCGAAGTCAGATAGTGGCTACTTTGGGGGAACAGAGAGATTGGTAGCATTTGAGAAGGGACAGGAGCAGGGGCCCAGGTGGTGGTTATACAAGTTGAGTTCATTTTTTGATAATTCAATGGCCTTATGATTTGTGAACTTTTCTGTATGCAAATGATTCTTCAATAAGAAGAATCATTTTTAAAAAGTAAATTTAGTTTTATGAAGATCCTCTGTAAAATGTGCCAACACATACTCTAACCAACATGAGGAAGAATGTCTATCAGGTTAATAGTCTCAGGATTGTCTGTAGGAAACCAAATGAACACCATTTACCATTCATCCAACAATCTTCACGTCTCCCTTAAGCAAACACATCAGTAGCAAATTGCACCACTGCTTTATCAGACAAGAGTAAGCCATCCTGGTTTGGCACACATAATCTCTCTAGCTTTAAAAAAAATTTTTTTTAACTTCCATTATTATACTAGTTTTCATGAATGAGTTATTCTTAGCTAAATGCTTTCATGATGATACCTTCAAGGAAAGTACTTAAAATTTTTTTCATATTTAAATGAAATCATTTTCATTTCTGAAATCAGGAAAAGCTGGGGAGAAAAATCACATATATGTGCACAAAAAACAGTGTAGCCATCAGTCTATTTCTAGCAGTTTCAGATGAGCTGAAAGTTAAATATTTAGTGACTTTTGCAGAAAAAAAACAAAATCAAAAAATGATAAATGAGGCTTTCCCCAAAGGGTGTTTAAATGTCAATGAGGATATTAGATCTTTTTCTGATATTTTGCTACAATGATTTGTTGATTATATTTTTAATATTGGTTACAGGTTGCTATTTCATTATAAACGTTAAATCTGGTATATTTTCCTTAGTAACTTAGCAGTCTCTAAGTTTAGATAATTTGATACCTATTTAGAAACATTCAGTTTACTTTTAATACCGTTATCCACTGACAGTGTAGTATGTTGAATGGTGTGAAGAAAATATATATATCTAACATCACATTCTTGTCACCATTTAATTTGTGATTTCTGGTGAGCTTTTACTGTATCTTACAAGAATTCTCAAAAAGTTCCAATTCTCAACTACATAGTCCATCAGTCTGTTACTAAAGCCTTCTATCATGTTTTAACTTTTCATAGGGTTTACATCACCTCTCTGTTCTTTTTCAGATTTGCCATTGTTAGCCATCTACTCATTCTCCCAGAGGGATGTTCTCACCCTTTTTTATTAGATTAGATTATCAATAAAACGCTAGTGGATACATGGACACAAGACACTTTACAAAGAATCAAATAAACAAAAGAAAAATAACCACTCAACATCACTAATCATCAGGGAAATGCAAATCAAAACCACGAGAAACCTCATACCTGTCAGAATGGCCATCATCAAAAATACAAGTAACAAACGTTGGTGAGGATGTGAAGAAAAGGGTAACTTTATACACTGTTGGTGGGAATGTAAATTGGTGCAGCCACTATGGAAAACAGTATGGAGGTTTCCAAATACACTCAAAATACAACTACCATATGACCAGCAATCCCACTCCTGGTTATATATCAAAAAAAACAAAACAAAAACACTAATTCGAAAAGATACATTAACTCCAATGTTCATAACAGCATTATTTACAATTGCCAAGATATGGAAGCAATCTAAGGGTCCATGAACAGATGAATGGATAAAGAAGATGTGGTGTACGTGTTTACACACACACACACACACACACACACACAAAATGGAATACTACTCAGCCATAAAAAAATAACAAAATTTTCCATTTGCAACAGCATGGATGGACTTGGAGGGCATTATGCTAAGTGAAATAAGTCATACAGAGAAAGACAAATACTGTTATGGTATCACATATGTGGAATCTAAAAAAATAACACAAGTGAACTTATTTATGCAACAGAAACAGACTCACAGACACAGAAAACAAACTTATGGTTATGAGAGGGGAAAAGGGGAGGAGGGGAGAGATAAATTAGGGCCACCTGTATCAGACTCTCCTGAAGTAACAATTTTATTGGAGATCCAGACCCTACTCTAGACCTCAAATACCATAAAACCAAAGTAAATAAGATAGTATGGTACTGGCACAAGAATAGACATACAAAACAGAAACAGACCCCTGCTTGATTTAGAACAAAGATGCTACTATGGAAAGCAGGGAAAGAACAGTCTTTTCAAAAATGAGTACTGCAACAATTTGGTATCCATACTGAAAAAGGTAACTTGGCAACCTCTGTCATACACTAGAGACAAAAATCAATTCCAGGTAGATTGCAGACCTAAACAAGGAAGGTGAAATGATACAAGTTTCAGAAGATAATACAGGCGTGTGTATTTAGGAAAAGATTTCTTAAACAGGACACAAAAAGCATTAATCACATAAGGGAAAAGAATGATAAGCTTGATTGAAATTGGGAATTATTCATCAGAAGACACAATACGAGAAGGAAAAGGCATAACACACAATGAGGAAAATACATTTACAACATATATTTTTAAAGGGCTCCTAAGAAAGGGGTTCGTTTTCAACAAGAAAAAGATAACCCAACAAAAAATAGGAAACAGACTTGAACAGGCATCTCACAAAAGAAGAAATTGGCCAATACACATATGAAAACGTTATTAAAACGACAATGAAGTACACAAGAATGTGAAGCAATGGGAAGGCTCACACACTGTTAGAATGAGAACTGGAGAAAGCACTATGGAAAACAATTTAGCACTAGTTACTTAAGTTGAAAGACAGTAAATGTGCGTGCATGTGTGCACCAGAAGATGTGTACAACAATGTACACAGCAATGTTACTCACAATAGTCAAAAATAAAAATAATCCAATTTTCCAGCAACAGTAAATTGGATCATTGTGGTGCAATCATATAATGGAATACTTTACAGCAGTGAAATGAACAAACCACAGTGACATGTAACCACATGGATAAAATTCTCATACCATGTTTAGTGAAAGAAGCTGGATCAAAAAATACCTATAGCAAGTTTAATTTTCATAAAGTTCAGAAAGATATAAGAAAGTGATTGCCATAAAAATCAGCATAGTTGTTACCTTTAGTGGAGGGAGGAGATCAGGACTGTGAGAGCTACCAGGGTGTTTTCAGTGCTTATTTCCAGATCTGGGATATTTGGATATTTGCTTTTTACTAACCTGTTTTGATATACATTTGTTTTATGCCCGTTTCTGTATATATGGTTTCTTTCCCAGTTAAAAAAAAAAAAAAAAAAACTTTAAGAAAGTAGATTCCTCAGTCCCTCCCCAAACCTCTGAGGTAGGACCCAAGAGTTTACATTTTTAATAAGCACCAGTGATGATTCTTATCCATACTAATAAACTTAAGAGATCTATATCTAGGCTCCCAAAAGATTAAACTTTAATATTTTCCAGGGACTTCCCTGGTGGTCCAATGGTAAACAATCTGCCTTCCAATGCAGGGGACGCGGGTTCTATCCCTGGTCAGGAAACTGAGATCCCACATGCCACAGGACAACTAAGCCCGCGCGTCACAACTACTAAGCTCGAGCGCCTCAATGAGAGAGCCCACGTGCCGCAAACTACAGAGCCCACGCTCTCTGGAGCCCCCGCGCCACAACTAGAGAGAAGGCCGAGTGCTACAACAAAGAGACCATGTGCCGCAATGAAAGATCCTGCATGCCTCAACGAAGATCCCATGTGCCGCAACTAAGACCCAACACAGCCAAAAAAATAAAGAAAATAAATAAATAAGATAAATAAGTATTAAAAAAATAATATTTCCCAGTTATCTAAAGGAGCCAAACAGAACAAAAGTTCTAATGGTCTTAAATTCGATGGGTAGAGACTTCCCTGGTGGTCCAGTGGGTAATACTCCGCACTCCCAATGCAGGGGGCCTGGGTTCAAATCCTGGTCGGGGAACTAGATGCCACATGCTGCAGTGAAGATCCTATGTGCTGCAACTAAGACCCGGTGCAGCCAAAATAAATAAATAAACAACAACAACAAAAAAATTCGATGGGTAGGCAGAGGATTTGATCTTTCAGTTTCCTATCCCTTTTAAGTGCTATGGGAATTAAATTTAAAATATATAAAAGTAGTCATCAGCAAGCTAGATTATTAGTATGAAAGTAAAGATTCTTTGGCCCTGAAGAGTAGGCTAGGACAATCAAATAACCAGCTGCTTTCAATAAGCACCTTCTCCCTACCCCAAAAAGCTATAGTAAACAAATCAAAGAAATAGATTTTGTACTTTATGAGTCACACTGAGGCTACAAAGTTGACTGTAAAACTGTTCTCTGAATTTCTGAAGGAAAAAGGACTGATTTAGTTTTCCGATTTCAAGGAATTTATTCTTTATTTTCAGACTTTTGCCAAGTTCTGTGGGGAATAAAGCACTTATGTACAAACCAAGGCTAACATACACCTACAGCTATAAAAAAGATTTATCAATATAGTTATGCATATGCAGAAGCAAAATAACGTAAGTATCATAAGAATGTGAGTTCTGATTAATAAAGATACACAAAAAATAAATGCTGACAAATTCAAGGTCAAATTACTTAGGTACTATAGACAGATGCCATAAAGACCACTTAAAAATCCTAACTGTTTTCATTAAACCACCAGACGAAAAGGGCAAACAATAAATCACAAGGGTCACACGTATTTTAGGCTTCAATCAAGTATAACGTTAAAGACTGTAGTCGGGGCTTCCCTGGTGGTGCAGTGGTTGAGAGTCTGCCTGCCAATGCAGGGGACATGGGTTCGAGCCCTGGTCTCGGAAGATCCCACATGCCGCGGAGCGGCTAGACCCGTGAGCCACAATTACTGAGCCTGCGCGTCTGGAGCCTGTGCTCCGCAACAGGAGAGGCCGCGATAATGAGAGGCCCGTGCACCGCGATGAGGAGTGGCCCCCACTTGCCGCAACTAGAGAAAGCCCTCGCACAGAAACGAAGACCCAACACAGCCATAAATAAATAAATAAAATTAAAAAAAAAAAAAAGACTGTAGTCATTCTGACCTTCTTCTCCCTTCTGCTGTTAACTCTACTTTTAAATCTGTCTAGAATCATATAATCTTCTTGAGAACACAATCAATCTTGCAGCCATTTATTCAAATTACTAATTTTTTGTAATTCAAATACAATTATCATAGGGAACTACTATTATTTTAATTTCCCAATTGCAAATCTTTAATATTACAAATAATACTTCAATAAAAGTACTGTAGCTCTGCTTCAATTAAATCTGATAAGAATCATTTTACCTGTGTAACAGAGCCTTGCAAGCCATCCTAGGCACTGTGGCATCTCCTAACAAAAACATAAGGTAAAGTGACTTCAAATATCATAAAGGATGGTGACAGGCTTATAAAAACTGCTGAGCAATCAGAACTGCAGTCTAAACGGAAGCAGACTGCAACATGAGGTCACTACTGAAAAGGAGGGACCCAATCAACAGTCCACAAATTTTTTCCCAAGTACTAAATAAGCAACTTGGTGGGAGACAGGGAAAGGGGGACAAAATTTTGAATCTGGCTGGAACGCCTATAAAAATATTTAAGCCTAACCCAGTGTAAAGCAGGAAAAAAAAGTCTGTTTTCATTAATCACACTATATCAAGAGTTATAAATTATGACAAATATGACATTGCTGAAACAGCTGCACAATAGGTAGAGAACTATTGTTCACTCATCATCCATTTTCAGAAAAGCATTAATGGTTAATTTTTCAAATCTAAAATTAGGATAATTTCCAGATAATTCATGCCAGAGCCCCACTAAAACGACCATTTAAAAAACTGTGGTTTCGAAAAATAAATATATAAAACAGGGACTTCTCTGGCAGTCCAGGGGTTAAGACTCAGCACTTCCAATGCAGGGGCAGGGGCGCAGGTTTGATCCCTGATCGGGGAACTAAGATCCCACATGTCGCGCAGCACAGAAAAAACAAACAAACAAACAAACAAAACAACCCAAAACCACATATCCCCTTCCAGTCAAAAGCAAAACGCGTTTCTTCACTTTCCCCATCAACTTGGGAATACCCTATACCTATGACAAGAGTAAGAGTAAACTGGAAAGATGCCTCGCTATTAGAAAGTTAGTCAATAAGTTATAACAACCACAAGTCTTTAAAATGTCAAATGCATAATTTTCAGGGCAATAGGAAGGAGGAAGAGAACTTGTCAATATCTATTATGCTCTGATACTTCAAAAAATGTTTTACTTTAATAGAATCATATTATGACCCAAAGCATAAATTCTACTTTTTCCCACCCAACATTTCTGATACTCCCACCAAGGCACATTTTCCTCCTCTTTGCACTTTTAAGTGGAATCTAGCTAGCGAAAATGTGGTGAATTGATTGTCAACTGAAATATTCTGCAAACTGCTTATTTAACAGATTTAAAGGAAAAAGTTACTACTACATTTCTCTGACCTCTATAGTCAGCTGAAGGCATATTTCTTCAACAATAAGGTATCCACAGAATGAAGTGCAGACCAATTTGCCTCAACTCAGAGCTCTTTCTTAATCACTACACCTTCTTTCCTGCATCACACCTAAAATCTAACCATCATAAGCTAATGAACTCACCAAAATGAAGCCCTAGCATCAAGAGTACATAAAAGATAGTATCAAATTCTTCATTCTTTCTAAATTCCAAGTTTTAGCAAGGCAATAAATTAAAAGCACAACTTTAAATAAACTTTATAATAATGTCAATGAGCTGGTTTTTCATTTGTAGTTCTGGAAGCAATATAAATTAAAAATTAACTAACCTCAAGCCAAAATAAACCTTTCCAATACAGCCTAGGAAAAAGACTGTGAAAAGCACAGGGAAAATAAAGAACTTTTTCAGAACTCTCCAATCTCTCTTTAAATTTTTAAAAGGTAAAGATTCCCCTAACATTTGTATATGTAAATAAAGCCATATACTAGATAAACATGTGAATATAAAGCAATAATTTTTCATCTACAGATACAAGGCACTATAGAAGCAAGCTTGAGATTTCCAAGAACTTCATGGATAAGACTGAGCCTCAGAAGCAACCAAAACTTCTGCTTTTTATGCACCCTAGGCTACCCACACTCTAAATCCCACTATTTTTTCCACTCATCTCAGCTCAAATCTTAACAACATATGGTTAATGGCAAACAATGTAGAGAAATAACAGATGCATAAATAAGTCAATCAATTCAACTCATACATGAATATTTAAACCATTGGTTCTCAAAGGGTGTTCCATGAAACAAAAGATCAAAACTGTTTTCATAACATTTGCCTTTTTCACTGTGCTGATATTTGATGATACAAAATCAATGGTAGAAAAAGATTCCTTGGGGACTTAGCATAAGTCCAGGCAAGTGGTATCAAACTATACCATGGCCATTGCATTCTTCATCACTACCCAGTTGTGATCTTTTTTAAAAAGGAGCCAGTCCTTGATGAGGAAGTAATACACATTATTAATTTTATCTCAGCCCTTGAGTACACTTCTTTTTAATATTTGGTGTGACAAATAGGAAGTACACACAAAGCAACTCTGCTGCACATCTTAGTACAATGCTTGTCTTGTTTGAGTTGAGAAATGAACTTTTACCATAGAATACCCATTTTTACTTGAAAGACTGACTGACAGACTATGGTTATTCCAACTTGAATATCTGGCAGAAATTTTCTCAAAAATGAGCAAGACTAACAGTACTGATAAAATTTGGGTGTTCAAGTAAAAATTAGAATTCTGGAAAACCTGTATCCTCTACCATAAGCTCAATAGCATCCCAATACTTAAAGATATTTTGACACAATCAATAATGATATTAAAGAATATACATTTTGATATTATATAACAGAATATATCACTATTTGGAAGCTCTGAATAACTCAGTAAGGCAGTATTTTCCAAATAACCAATATACCATATCACAAAATTAAGCATGGCTAAAAGATTCTCTCAAAGTACAAAACAGACTGATGGATCAGAGTACGAAAAATTCAGATATGCTTTCAGGTTCCACATTACAAATAACCTTTAAGAAACTACCACTTACCAAGTTCTGGTGTATTGTCAAAGAAGAATATCCACAATTATCTGAAAAGGCTATAAAAATTCTCTACCTTTTTCTAACTACATACTTGTGTAATGCTAGACTGTCTTCACATTACTTCAACCAAAATAACATATGGCAACACATTAAATGCAAAAGAAAATGTGAGAATCTAGCTACCATCTTTTAAGCCAGACATTAAAGAGATTTGTACAAATGTAAAACAATGCCACTAAAAAATTTCTCACTAAAAATTTTGAAGAGATTCTGGACAAGTTACTTTTGATTAAAAAATTTTACATTAACATGTAATGAGTTCATTACTACTTTAAAAAAATTTCTCAGTTTTGGTTCCTAATAGAGTAAACACCAATAGCTATAACCCACAGTAACAAAAGTTCTTTGTAGTCCTCAAATTAAACCAAAAAGTTCAAGAATCGATGAATTAAAACTATAGAGGAGGAGAAATCTACCAACAAAAAAACCTGTTAGATCATAAATAGCTATATTTCAGCGACAAATACTAAGCGTCTTCCAAAGTACAACTCAACAAAGAACACTCCCAGCAGTTTAAATATGCCGTTTTAATTTATAATATGGTAAATAACCAGAGGTATAAAATCAACATAACAAAGGTCTTCGGAGTCCTCAATAATTTGTAAGAGCATAACATTTGAGCCCAAAATGTTTGAGAACTGCTAAACTGTCACTTAATGTTTATTTCCCTTAGGGTTCTAATATATCTTCCCACAGAAATACAAAGTAGGCTACCTAATAATTCCATAAAATGTTTGTGAGCAACCTGAAAGAAAAACTCAAAGAGACAAAACATTAAGTTAGCAAAAGTTCAATCTCTAGTTTCATGTAATACAGTATCCACTAATTCCCTAAAATGAATTTATTAAGCACTCCCTATTTTCTAGACCCTGTGCATTCAAGGATATTTCTCCCCTACCTTTCTTTCATCAAAGGTGGATATCAAAGAATGTATTTTTTACCTTTATGCAACCAATCAGCCAAAATTAAAATGTTAATGTATAAATATTAACTGAAATTTACAGATATCAACACTAAATCTAGAAGACCACTGTGACAGACACATCTATTTTTGTTGCCTCATATCCCTATCCCTTTCTTTTGGTATTAGCCCCATTTTTCTAAGGCAAACTAGCTCCTCCCTCCATCCAATGCTCTTGGTACATGCATAAATTACAATGACCCAGCTCTACCCTGGCCAGGAATGGGCACGTGACCCAATTTAGGCCAGACCTTCTCCCCTGTTACCCCACAGGAATCTGGTCTTGAGCAGAATGACAGATGAAAAGAAGTAATTGAAATCTCACAGCAACAGCCACATGCTGAAGAGATTCTTCCATGACCCTCTGTTACTAAATTCTCCAAAGCTGCCATGTTCTTCTCTCTGCTTTTCCTTTCAACTCTGGGACCTATCCAGCGTTCTTCTAATAAATTACCTTTTTTCCTTCCATTAACCAAGATCTGTTCCTACAACTTGCAATTAAGGAATCCTGATTACCACCAATCTCTAATGATTCCATCTAAAAATCACTGTGTTTGGGACTCCCCTGGTGGCACAGTGGTTGAGAATCTGCCTGCCAATGCAGGGGACACAGGTTCGAGCTCTGGTCTGAGAAGATCCCACATGCCACGGAGCAACTAAGCCCGTGCGCCACAACTACTGAGCCTGCACTCTAGAGCCTGTGAGCCACAACTACTGAGCCCACGTGCCACAACTACTAAAGCCTGCATGCCTAGAGTCTGAGCTCTGCAACAAGAGAAGCCACCACAACAAAGAGTAGCCCCCACTAGCCCAACTAGAGAAAGCCGTGTGCAGCAATGAAGAACCAAAAACAAAGACCCAGTACAGCCAAAAATAAATTTAAAAATTAAAAAAAAATGACTGTGTTGGAGGGAAGGAGGATCCTCTACAAAGCTAGACAGATGATCAAAAAGAAGAAACTACTGGCATCATGCATTTGAAACAATATTTAACCCTGCTGGTAATTAAATATATAAAAATATTTAATGAATTTGCTCTCTAAATCAGCACTATCCAAAAGAAATTTTTACAATGATAGAATTGCTCTATATCTGCATTGTCCAATATGGTAACCACTAATCATATATGGCTATACTGAGCACTTGAAATGTGTCTAGTACAACTGTGGAAGTGATTTTTTTCAAAATAAATTTATTTATTTATTTTTGGCTGCATTGGGTCTTTGTTGCTGCATGGGCTTTCTCTAGCTGCAGTGAGCAGGGGCTACTCTTCGTTGTGGTGCACAGGCTTCTCATTGTGGTTGCTTCTCTTGTTGTGGAGCATGGGCTCTAGGCGCACAGGCTTCAGTAGTTGTGGCTCGCGGGCTCTAGAGTGTAGGCTCAGTAGTTGTGGCGCACGGGCTTAGTTGCTCCGTGACATGTAGGATCTTCCCTGACCAAGGATCGAACCAGTGTCCCCTGCACTGGCAGGCAGATTCTTAACCACTGCACCACCAGTGAAGTCCCTGGAAGTGATTTTTAAATTTTATTTAATTTTAATTGTTTTAAGTTTAAATTTAAATAGCCACATGTAGCTAGCTAATGGTTACCTTATTGGAGGGCATAACTCTATAATTAACAAAATAAAGAACACCAATTTAAATCTATTGTTTTCAGGTGCTCAAGAAAATATTGCTAATGGTAATGCAAAATGGGCCAAGTCTTTTAAGTAGTCTGGAAATACTTAATCAAAAGCCATAGAAAAATTTACTCTTTGAGCCTAATAAATTTATCCAAATAAGTCAAAAGAAGGAAAAAAGGACCCAAGAACAAAGGTTATATAGTAGTATAGCAATGACAAGGTAGCTGGAATAACTCAAAGTTCAGAAAAAAGAATGACAGTAAATATATAATTAAGATACAGTTAAATAATTTAATATATAGCTTATAAATATTGCAATATATAACTAAAATATAGTAAAGAATGTCATGTAAACATAGAAAAGCACAAACAAAAAGCTAAATCGGGGCAAAAGGGTGAATAAACTTGTTAATATACCATAACTATAATCACGTCTGAAGGAACTATACATAATATAAAAATCTAGAGGGCCACAGAGAAATGTAATAGTTGTATTTAGAAGTATACATTTTAAACTACTTTATAATTTTTCTAAATGACACTGAATAGTTCTTCCCTTAAATTACTACTTATTTTTAAATGACATTTTGCTGTCTGACTCTTAAATTATTTCCTCTGCTTTTTTAACCACCGTTCTATTGAACACAAATTTAATGAAAAATATCTAGTGGCCTAAACAAATAACTGTCCCCCTAATTAGAAAACCATGGAGCTTTACAGAAAAGTAAGGACAGAATTTAGCAAACCTAGAGCTACCTACGGGGAGTTCTTAAATTCTCTAATGCTTCCTAAACAGTGTGTCCAATAGTCCCAGCTATGTGCTAGGATAGTGCCTCCAGCTTACCACATTTACCAAGTTCACCCAGTATGCCCTATAAATATCACTTTATACATGGAAAGGATTGGAAAGCACTATCTTAAAGGATCACAGAGTCCTCTCTTTACAGCCTAGTTTAATCTAGTTCTAGACTAGGACCTGGAAATGCAGTCGACTCAACCACTGTATCTTTCTCTAGCAATTCTACTTCCAAAGGTTCTGAAATTTTACCCAACCCAACTAATACACTAATAATAAAAAAACAAATAAACTTTAAGAGGAAATATGCATAAGAGGTTATATTTTTAAAGAAAGGTATAAATACTAATAACTGAAAACTCCTTAACAAGGTTGCTTCTTTAAAATTTTCTTATTGTTCTTTTTCATATACAAACTAATCTTTCATATACCATTACAATCTGTGTGATTTAGTGCTTGAGTGAACTTATATCTAGAATGAAACGCTCAAAACTAAAGTTCTTTCAACTGAAATACTACCTTGTTGATGCTGTAACACTATTTGGTTCCAGGATGTTTTCAGTCATCCTTAACTGTACCACCTCTGGCATGTCATCTGATTTTTCTGCACCCTCTTCTGGAAGTTCTTCTATATGTTCCAGCTTTTCATCTTCCTCTTCTTCCTCAGAAAGTTCATTAACCTATATAGATAGAATTAAATGAGAATTAAAATTTAATGAAACTGTTAACTGACATATTATTCTAAGAAAGACATACTATTCTAAGAAAAATTTAAATACAACTCATTTTTCACTTCATTTCCTAGGACAAATTTCTCTTACAAAGTAAACAGCTGCCAACTTCTCCATATTAGAGTAAAATATCAAACCAAACATAACATTTTAAAGCAGGAAGTAATGATTACATTACTATATCACTAGGAATATGAATAAGACTGCAAACTATGAAAAAGCCTGCACGCTGTAGTTAATTAACATTAAGAAAGCTTCATTTTCTAACCAATCAGATTTGTAAACCTGTCAGCTACAACAAAGACTTCAATTGATCTCTCCAATTTCCAAGTGCACTGAACAAGTGATTTTAATATAGAATAAGTGTGAAAAAAGAAGGGCACAGAAATTTTGCCTTACGGTCTTAACTATGCATTAGAAAATGACAGCTAACTTCTAAATGATTCAGACTGAATTTTCATGAAGAGACTGGACCTTACAACAAGAAAGAACTCACTGTTTTGACCATTAAGCACAACTCAAGGTTATAATTCTCTTTCTGGCAGGGGCTATAAAACATTTTCTATTATCAAATTGGCTACATAAGTAAACAATCACTCTAATAAAAAGACACAAATATCTGAGAACAAAAACCAATAAAATATTTTCAAATGAGAAACATTTGTTAAGCTACCCCATAGAAGAAACTAGCCATAAATGGTCTTAACATTTTTTATAAATTAACACTAGTCATTAAAAACATTAAGCAGTAAACATGTACTTTTGTCCATCCTAGCCAAATGTGCTGGCAATACCTAGAATAAATTTACTGCTACATGTAACAGCAGTGTTCTTCCTGACACACAGGCAAATACAGTTGCTAGAGGACTCTCAGAAATGAAAACTTCAACCAGAAGAAAGGTAATTACACTGTGATACTCTACCAATTCCTAATCAACGAGTACTGAAAATCATTAGCTAAGTGGTTATTTACTGAGAGGTAAGATTTATACACAAAGGTGAAAATTTCAAATGATAGGTCAGTTTTTAAATGGGATCAAGTTTACTCTTTCTCTATCTATGTATTTAATAAATTAGTGAAAATCAAGAATGTATTTAATCAATAGCTACCTGGTAATCCAAGCCAAAAAAAAAACTGGCAAGAAAATATCATTTTCAGGTTTGGGCGCAAGAGTCGAATATTAAAAAAAAAAAAAATTAAGACGGCTATTTAAACTGAGACTAGATGAATATTTATTCAGTACACAAATATTTCGTAAAGAAGTACTGCAATTTTAACAGGTTACATTACACATTTTAAAATCAGTTTATGCCTACAGTCAATAGCTCTTAGTAACTACAAAAGCCTTATACTCAATTATACTGAATATATTATATTCGATTCAATAAGCTTTATGTAAATTAACTGACATTCCCTAGTATCTTCGCCAGAAACCATCAACTAAGATATGACATGAACAAAGTCTATGGCCTATGGATTTTTCTTCCCACCCCCACCTCCCATCCCCCCAGGCCTTCCAGTTTAACTTCCTGCAGTAAGAATTGACTAAATTGGGTAAGAGTAAAAATTATAAACTTATATAAAAATGCTCTCCCTCTCACCCCACACTTATCTTCAAAAATTCTTCTTGATCTTTTTCTTGTCAACTTGACCTTTTGCTTATCAACACTCTATTCTGTTCATAAATTATTCTGAACCTGCCCTATATATATACAGCTGCCTCAACTCCACTTATGGAAAACCCTCAGCCATACTTACATCTCTTCTTTCTTTGACTGCTGTAATTCCCTTCTCTAGGGCCTCGTGAAATGCCTGCTCTCCAGACTCCAGCTTGTGGAGAACGCTGCTACCTGCCTTCTCAAACGTATAAAGAAACATAATTATCACCTACATCTTCAAACCACTCTACTGGATTCGCAATCATTCAAGGATACCATACAAAGAAACTATTCGCTAACTCTGGGTCATTTCTCAAACACTCCCTATTCAACATCTCCAGTCATCTCTCAAACTATTAAAAAAAAAAAAATCTACTACCTTGAAAAGGACCTAACGGCCAAATACTTGCGTTAATGGGATGAAACTCTAAAAGTAGAGAGTGCTAAATAAACTTTGCTTCCTTCAAGTATCAAAATCAGGGGAAAAATCAAAGCACTGCCATGATAGACCAGGTCTGCCTAACCTTTTAAAATACGTGGATAACAAATTAGCAGCATTTAAGTTATGCCAACTTTAAAATACAACCAAATTGTGCTGAGTTTGAGATTTTACTTTCACTCAATACCTGATCAATTCAGCTTCACAAGTCAAATTTTGACTTGTGAAGTTATGAAATCTGTTTTAACTTGTGAAGTTATGAAGTTACGAAATCTGCTTTAAAAATAATACTTTCAGAAATCTGTTCTTCTATTACTTGCAACCCAGTTATAATTCAAAAAAGTAATAAAATAGATAAGAAAATAGATACTGGCAATTAGCAACATGAGCCAAGGTAATTAATATACATCACTGTCTCTCAGCACTCACTGCACTACCATGTTTATTGAGAATATTCTGTTCAATATGCTAACATCCTCTTTTCTATTCACAGGCAAATCTGCAGAATTCAACATTATCTCCTGGTGTTAATTAACCACCATTCTATTTAATGTAAAGCACAATATATTTTAAGTCAGTTTTTGTAGTGCTTAAAAAATACAGAAATATAAATGCAACATATGTGAGATATGAATATATTTCAGTTTACATAAGGAAGCTGCAGGATAATACAAATATCAGAGAATTACACCACAATGTAAAACATAATCAAGATATACCCTGCAGACTAGAGGAGTCAAGATATAAACATTAGATCAAATTGGCATCATCAGTTTCTTACAAGTCAAATCATCCTGGAAAAGTAGAAAATGAATAACACAAACGTATGTATATTATTTCACTTTCAGCAGCCATTAATTTTATTTAAAAAAAAAAACTGCTGAACTAAAATATAAAGGAAAGAAAGGTGGCACACAGAATTCCCCAAAGATGGGATTTCTTATGGGTATCAAAAAGCATTAAAGGTTTAAGGCATATCTATCTACTTGTCCTCTTCTTGTCATTTTCTTTTAAGCAAAAACACTTTTGAACAGCTATGTCAGTTCTTTATTTTAACCAAGTTTTTTAAGTCAGGTATTGTATATGATAGTTGGAAACCTTCAAAAAATATGCCAGAAGTTTCATGGATCACTGATTCAGGTTACAAATTCTACTCACTTGATTTACCACACACACACACACACACACACACACAAACAATTTGATTTCATCCTCAGTTCATAAACTGTAAGTTACAATTTGGCACCTTTTACTGTTTTCTTAAAAGTTTCTGATACTTGAGAGAGAGGAGAGGAAGGAAGGTAAGGAGGGAAGAAGAAAAAGAGAGAAGGAAAGTCAGACAAAGATAAAAATGCTTACATGAAGAAAACATAAAAAACTTAAGGAACTGACCTACAGTCAATTAATCTATGACAGGGACTTCCCTGGTGGTCCAGTGGTAAAGAATTCACCTTCCATTGCAGGGGACACAGGTTCGATCCCTGGTCAGGCAACTAAGATCCCACATGCTGCACGTGAACTAAGCCCGCACACCACAACTACTGAGCTCACATGCCTCAACTAGAGAGCCAGAGCACGCAAACTACAGAGCCCACATGCCCTGGAGCCTATGTGCCACAACTACAGAGCCCACATGCCCTGGAACCCATGCGCCACAACTAGAGAGAGAAAACCCGCACACCACAACTAGAGAGAAGCCCGCACGCCATAACGAAAGATCCCACGTGCCGCAACGAAGATCCCCTGTGCCGCAACCAAGACCCAACACAGCCAAAAAAAAAAAAAAAAAATCTATGACAAAGGAGGCAAGGCTATATACAATGGAGAAAAGACAGTCTCTTCAATAAGTGGTGCTGAGAAAACTGGACAGCTACATGTAAAAGAATGAAATTAGAACATTCTCTAACACCACACACAAAAATAAACTCAAAATGGATTAAAGACCTAAATGTTAAGACCGGTACTATAAAACTCTTAGAGGAAAACATAGGCAGAACACTCTGACACAAATCGCAGCAGTATCTTTTTGGCTTCATCTCCTAGAATAATGGAAATAAAACAAAAATAAATAAATGGGACCTAATTAAACTTAAACTTACCATGAACAAAACAAAAAGACAACCTTCAGAATGGGAGGAAATATTTACAACCAATGCAACCGACAAGGGATTAATTTCCAAAATATACAAACAGCTCATACAGTGCAATATCAAAAAAAAAAAAAAAAACCAATGGGCAGAAGATCTAAATAGGCATTTCTCCAAAGGATACATACAGATGGCCAACAGGCACATGAAAAAATGCTCAACATTGCTAATTATTAGAGAAATGCAAATCAAAACCCCAATGAGGTATTACTTCACTCCAGTCAGAATGGCCATCATCAAAAAGTCTACAAGAAATAAATGCTGGAGAGGGTGTGGAGAAAAAGGAACCCTCCTACAATGTTGGTGGGAATGTAAATTGGTACAGCCACTACGGAGAACAGTATGGAGGTTCCTTAAAAACTAAAAATAGCTACCATATGATCCAGCAGTCCCACTCTTGGGCATGTATCTGGAAAAGATGAAAACTCTAATTCAAAAAGATACATGCACCCTAATGTTCATAGCAGCACTATTTACAATAGCCAAAACATGGAAGCAATCTAAATGTCCATTGAAAGATGAATGGATAAAGATGTGACAAACACACACACACACACACACACACACACACACACAGAGAGGAATATTACTCAGCCATAAAAAAAGAATGAAATAACGCCATTTGCAGCAACATGGATGGACTTGGAGATTATCATAATAAGTGAAGTAAGCCAGAGGAAAACAAATATGTGATATCGCTTCTATGTAGAATCTTGAAAAAAAAAAGATACAAATGAACATATTTACAGAACAGATATAGACGCACAGACATAGAAAACAAACGTATGGTTACCAATGGGGGGGACGGGCAATAAATTAGGAGTTTGGGATTAACATGTACACACTACTATACATAAAATAGATAACCAACAAGGACCTACTGTATAGTACAGGGAACTATACTCAATATTTTTTAATGACCTATAAGGGAAAAGAATGTGAAAAAGAATAGCTACATAAATATATGTATAACTGAATCACTATGCTGTACATCTGAAACTAACACAATATTGTAAATCAACTATTCTTCCATAAAAAACAAAACCAACCAACCAACCTAAGGAAGGTATAACCCCCAAATATTAAAAAGACTTATCTATAAAAGTTCACAACAGTATAGAAACACTTTTAAATAAAAGCTGGGCTACCCAGGAAATAAAACTCCTAATTCACATAATCTGAGCCAATATCTATGAGAATGAATGAAAATCTGTGTGATAAACTTTCAAGAGATACTACTTTATAGTTTAAGAACAAATGAAGGGATGTAATCCTCTGTCCATCAATAAATAGCATAACCATATAATTAATCATCTAAACCTGGATACATGTGAATGAAAAGAGGAGTAACTAATAATTACATTAGAAAGCAAATATAAACTAGGACGGGCTTCCCTGGTGGCACAGTGGTTGAGAGTCCGCCTGCCAATGCTGGGGACGCGGGTTCATGCCCCGGTCCGGGAAGATCCCACATGCCGCGGAGTGGCTGGGCCCGTGAGCCATGGCCGCTGAACCTGCGTGTCCGGAGCCTGTGCTCCGCAACAGGAGAGGCCGCAACAGGGAGAGGCCCGTGTACCGCCAAAGAATAAAAAAATAAAAAAAATTCACCAAGATACACTGTTAACTGATTTAAAAACGTAAGGTGCAGAATAGTGTGTATGGTATGCTACTTTCCTGTTAAAAAATACTTAGAGGAGGCGCAGTGGTTGAGAATCCGCCTGCCGATGCAGAGGACACGGGTTCGTGCCCCGGTCCGGGAGGATCCCACATGCCGCGGAGCGGCTGGGCCCGTGAGCCATGACCGCTGAGTCTGCACGTCTGGAGCCTGTGCTCCGCAACGGGAGAGGCCACAACAGTGAGAGGCCCGCATACCGCAAAAAAAAAAAAATACTTAGAGGAAATATTTACTTATATTTGCATAAAGAAATTCTGGAAAAACACATAAAAAAACAATGAGAGGGTCTTCCCTGGTGGCGCAGTGGTTGGGAGTCTGCCTGCCGATGCGGGGGATACGGGTTCGAGCCCTGGTCTGGGAGGATCCCGCATGCCGCGGAGCGACTAGCCCCGTGAGCCACAATTACTGAGCCTGCGCGTCTGCAGCCTGTGCTCCGCAACGGGAAAGGCCGCGATAGTCAGAGGCCTGCGCACCGCGATGAGGAGTGGACCCCACTTGCTGCAACTAGAGAAAGCCCTCGCACAGAAACGAAGAGTCAATACAGCCATAAATTAATTAATTAATTAAATTAAAAAAAAAACAATGAGAGGAAGAGGGTGGGCATGGGTAAGAATAGGACATTTTACTGTGTATTTTACCTTGTTTATTTTTAACCAGGTGAATTATTAGTCATTAAAAAGAGGTAGCAGCCCCACCCCACACTCAAAATATAACATCATAGGTTTTAATATAAAAGTTTGCTTGACAAATCATTTCACGTAAGCACAAAAGAAAAACCTCCAGATAGATCTATATCACGAATTCTAAACCTGAGAAGTCTGAATGAATGTGGCTTTACAGTCACTTACAATTAGTCAGAATCAGTATTATCACTTCTTATAAAGAAGAAACTAGGGGCTTCCCTGGTGGAGCAGTGGTTAAGAATCCGCCTGCCGATGCAGGGGACACAGGTTCGAGCCCTGGTCCGGGAAGATCCCACATGCGGCAGAACAACTAAGCCCATGCGCCACAACTACTGAGCCTGCACTCTAGAGCCCGCGAGCCACAACTACTAAGCCCGCGAGCCACAACTACTAAGCCCGTGTGCCACAACTACTGAAGGCCGCATGCCTAGAGCCCATGCTCTGCAACCAGAGAAGCCACCACAGTGAGAAGCCCGCGCACTGCAAAGAAGAGTAGCCCCCGCTCACCACAACTAGAGAAAGCCCGCGCACAGCAACGAAGTCCCAACGCAGCCAAAAAGTAATTAATTAATTAATTAATTAACTTTTAAAAAGAAGAAACTAACTAGGATCCTTCTGCAGTCTCAACCATCAAGGCATAGCAGTAACAACAAAATATAATGTTGTTTGAGAAATGGGTTTTTAATTCGAGAGTCACAAGATTTAAAACATTATCTGTAACCTAAACTATTACTCTTTTGATGCTTCCCA